>NC_085131.1:3077142-3718928 GCF_030269925.1 Bombyx mori
GGCACTCCTGTTGTGGAAACAGCAGTTACAAGCCGGTGGCCTAATATTGAGTGTTGCGAAGACACATTATATGTCTTTTAATGACCCAGATCCAGGTGACAACAGTCCGATTTCCATTGACGGTCAACTTGTAAACATGTGCGATCAATACAAGTATCTGGGTACTATGATGCACAGATCTGGAAATTTAAAATGCAACATTCAACACCGAATAGCCGCAGCGTGGCTAAAATGGCGAGAAGTAAGTGGTGTCACCTGCGATAGGAGGATGCCCGTTAAGCTCAAGGGTATGATCTATAAGACTATAATAAGGCCTGTTCTTGTGTATGGCAGCGAAACATGGGCGGCAACCAAAAGGAACGTACATACCATTCAAGTTGCTGAAATGAAAATGCTGAGGTGGATGTGCGGCGTGACTAGGCTCGATAAAATCCGTAACGAGTACGTGCGTGGAAGTCTAGGTGTACGGGACATCGCCGACAAGATGCAGGAGAGTAGGCTGAGATGGTATGGTCACGTGAAAAGGAAGCCACCTGACTACGTCGGAAATTTGGCACTACTGCTCGACCTCCCCGGTCGGAGACCCAGAGGCAGACCCAAGACAAGGTGGAGGGACGTAGTGCTGAAGGACAAGAGAGAATGCAATGTTGCTGACGAGGATGTCGAAGACAGAGCGAAGTGGAGGAGTAAAGTTAGGAAAGCTGACCCCACCACCATGTGGGATAAATAGCTGGGAAGAGAGAGAGAGAGAATTGAGAACAAATCACGTACCCAATTTAGGATTTACCGTGTCATGGGTACCAAAGACTGATAAACATACTTATGTATGTTTAAATATATATATAATATATAGATAACTAGCTACCCGCCCTCACTTCGCTTCGGAAACTGTAATTTATTATTGATTTCTCCACTATTTAATGGATGTTATTATACATATAAACCTTCCTCTTCAATCACTCTATCTTTTAAAAACCGCATCAAAATCCGTTGCGTACTTTTAAAGATTTAAGCATACATAGGGACAGAAAAAGCGACTTTGTTTTATACTATGTAATGATAAGCACTCAGACAAAGAGCAAACAAACTTGTTCATCACATAATGCTTGCTTGATGTGGGAATCGAACCCGCGACCATGAGCGCAACAGTCAGTCTTTTTTTTTCCATCTAAGCTGATAGCCTTGAGAGGCTATTTCAGCGTAACCTTAACTAGTGGGTGAGCTCACGAGGCTCAAACCTGACGACGTTGCTAACACGAACCCTAGCAAGTGCTTCGCAGAATCTACCACAGGATCGGAAACGCGACCCACTGAGAAGATCCGGCGAGAAACTCAGTGGGCTGTGTCTGTGGGTTAATTTTCTCGTCGAGCCCTTCTTCGCAAGCGACGGGTTCGACGAGAACGATGACCGGAGTCAAGGTCGCTAACTACGCACCACCAAGTCAGTCAAAGATCGTTTTGCTTAATAACGCCTCCATCAACCAAATCAGCTGCTTACGAAAACTATATCTATATATTAATACGTGAAGCAAAAACTTTGTATCCCTTTTTACGAAAATTGCGAGGACGGAGGAGTATGAGATTTTTCACACTTATAGAGAATATAGAGAAGAAGTGCACAATGCTAATATTTTTTTTTTAAATACCTAATGCATAAAAGATACTTTAAATCAACAAAGAAAACATTACACACACTACATACCATGTATTTGACGCACACACGCATGCATACTATTTATTGTCAAACTTTTGTTCTTGACGTCTGTGGTCAAATTGAGAATAGACAAAATATTGTTTGTCTTTATTAATATTTTTTTATAGTGTAGCCTTGGCGAAATTTGTGGTTATAGAAGTACAAAATACAATCATAATAGTGTACAAACTTACAATTCCAATTAATTATAGTCGAATTTCGACTACTGCGGGACCTCTAGTTCTTTTAATTATCCAAGCATAAATAATGATTGCGTCGTTAATTTCACAATTCATATCTGATCTTCACATTTAGCGTGCGTTTCAACATCACCATTTTAGTATCCTACAGAATCCGAAGCGTCAATAAACGAACGTTCTTCTCTTTATTTTTTCGTTGCGCGCCTCCGAAGATGCCGTGAGATATGACTCGGTAAATCGTCTTGTGCCGATGACGGATTCCCGTTCAGATAATGCCAGCTTTTGACAAATCGCCGTGCCTCTCCGGGGTATAATGCATGGGATCATGCGCTTTGATGGTTATCGCGAGACGGGCGCTAGAGGTCCTTAACATTCTTTGTGGGTTGCCATTTGATATCGCCCGTGCACGTATTACGTTTCGCATTACGATAGGTGAAATTTACAGGTTCTTTGTTGTTAATCCTACAGAAGGTCCTTCCTTGAGTTTAAAATGACCGAAATTTCTAGTGATTTAAGCTTCTTTTTTTTATTGCTTAGATGGATGGACGAGCTCACAGCCCACCTGGTGTGAAGTGGTTACTGGAGCCCATAGACATCTACAACGTAAATGTGGCACCCACCTTGAGATATAAGTTCTAAGGTCTCAGTATAGTTACAACGGCTGCCCTACCCTTCAAACCGAAACGCATTACTGCTTCACGGTAGAAATAGACAGGGTGGTGGTACCCGCGCGGACTCACAAGAGGTCCTACCACCAGTAAACAAGCCAAGCCAGCCAAGAAGGAAAAACAATTTATTTAAATGCGATCTATGTATATATAGTAAATAAATAACGGTAGCAAAGCTTGTAGAATGCACGCGTAGGTTCTACTATCTGATCTATTACAACTATGATCAGATGGATAGTCATGGATTCTTTTTTGGACATAGCATAGCCGTTAATATAATTAATCGAGACAGTGATCTCATGTTATTAAGATGGTGGTATTCATGTTATTATAAGCCACGGCAGGCATTTATTACCAGGTAAGCTATCAACATATGCTAAATAATCCGTAATTATTTAGATGAGACTCGAATTTACAATAAGACATTGCTAAGCCATAGCAGACTTTCCTAGTAAGATTTTGATTTTAAAAACATAGATTAGTTTTTACTTAAATAATATTTAATAAAACGTAGTTAATCCAGGCTTGTAATTTTGATACATTCTGTTATTTTTTAACAACAAATTTTTTCACTTAAATTATTAAGGAGAAAAAGTTCTTATATAGTGACACATATCTACTGCTTAGAATCAGATTCTGTATATAAATATAAAATCCTTGACATTAATTAAAGGTTAGATGTAATAGAGTGTTCACGAGTGAGCCTATTTACCTATTTACCGGCCTTTTTTATTAATTTTATTTCAAATAAGTCATCTCTGAGATATACTTATAAATTGCTTCCAACACTAATAACGGTCTAATGGGCGGGCCGTATATTGCAAGAAAGTATACGAATATTGCTTAAAAATATATAACTCCATGAATGTTACAAGCGAATAATCTGGACAAGAAATAGATTCACCTTTGAACACGTGTATAAATTAAACGGAAAGCGGAACCGGCCGATTATAAGTCACCCCGAAACGAATTAGACGCGAGCACGCCCCGCGCAGATAGAATCTATCCAATTAACTCGTAATATTAATTGTGTTTCTCTGCACTCCGCGCTGAATATACGAATGCCGTTTTGAACAATTATAAATTGTATTTCGCTGAACAGTGTAACGTTAGGGTTGCCACTGTTATTTATTAATAGCAAAGTTACAAGTCGTCGTGGCCTAAAGGATAAGACGTCCGATGCATTCGTATCTAGTGATGCAACGATGTTCGAATCCCCCAGGCGGGTACCAATTTTTCTAATGAAATAAAAATGAAATAAAAAAACTTACTGGTGGTAGGACCTCTTGTGAGTCCGCGCGGGTAGGTACCACCACCCTGCCTATTTCGGCCGTGAAGCAGTAATGCGTTTCGGTTTGAAGGGTGGGGCAGCCGTTGTAACTATACTAGAGACCTTAGAACTTGTATCTCAAGGTGGGTGGCGCATTTACGTCGTAAATGTCTATGGGCTCCAGTAACCACTTAACACCAGGTGGGCTGTGAGCTCGTCCACTCATCTAAAAAAAAAAAAAACTTAACCAATGTTCACGATTGACTTTCGCGGTGAAGGTTTATGTAATAAAAATCAAACTTTGTTTTATCATTTGTGATCACCGGTGACCATCTATTTCCGAAGCAATCATATGTAATGAACAGGGCCGCATAGCCCTTTTTGCGACAAAAATACTTCAAATTGCGTGGGTGGCCCCACGCCTGTGCAACAACTTAAAATGAGAAATCCAAAATATAAAATTATATGTTAGATACAACCCTAAAAAAAACCTAATTTCACTATTTAACAATTATAATAAGACATTATTTTACTGATTGGTATACGACCTCAAAACGCCTCATCGGCGAACGATCGCGTGACTATGGTGATTGTGAAATAGAAAAAATTTTATATGAAAACACACCCTCGTGCGCCGTTAATATTAGGGATGTCGAATTAGTTTTAGGATATTTTTTGTTGCACTATATACATAAAGGAACTTAACTATTCATCTGGTGTTTGGGGGTTTTATTATACATAGTTAAAGGATACCGTCGATGTCCCACCCATGAGTCATGACGTTGAAGGTTACATTGGAGGAATGTCGCACTCTTCAAACCAAGACACATCCACTCTCCGGGCCAAAATACAATAATGGAACGTACCCCTGCATGCTCCAGCTTTACCAATGATCACACCAAATAAGCTTAGTGCATCTGATTACATGTCTGTGAGTTACGTTGGGAGGGTTGTCTAATCGTCGGCGGAATCAGCTGGAGGCGAGCTGCCTACGACCGGTCATTGTGGCGAGCCTCGGGGGAAGCTTATGTCCAGCAGTGAACATCGGCTGATGATGACGATGATGATGATTAGATATTTACTAAACTACGATGACTAATTTCTACGTGAACATATTTAAATTCGTTTATATCTAAAATGAGCGTTCAACTAAATTTAAAATGGCGAATGTCATATATCCTGTTGAGAAATGAAGTAATTGAAAAATGTTTCGCCATCGCCAACTTTTTGATATCGCCGCCGTCAAGATTTTGTGGTTCGCGATCAATCTATACTAATATTATAAAGAGGAAAGATTTGTTTGTTTGTTTGTTTCGAATAGGCTCCGAAACTACTGGACCGATATGAAAAATTATTTTTCCATTAGAAGCTGACATTGTCCCTGATGAACATAGGCTACTTTTTTTAAATTTTCTTTTATTTTATTTTTTTGGTTTCATGTGTGTTTTAATGTTTCCGAAGCGAAGCGAGGGCGGGTCGCTAGTTATATATACGTCGGAGAAACCACATTAGTAACACCATCGTCAGACATCATAGGGGCGAATAAGACGATCGAGCTAAGATCACGTTTGTTATCTTAGAACAATTTAGAAATCTTCTGTTCACGTTAGCAAACGAAAACAAATGACAGTTCTTAGGGCGGAGGCACCGCTCTTTAAGAAGGCTGGTTGGTAAGTGTGATGGCGTCTACGCGCTCCCATCGGCTAGGATCTGTCGTAGCACGAAGTTAGCCGAGTTCCGACGATACCGTAATCGTGCTGCCATCTCTCGGGAATCGCTGCGTTTCGTTTAGTTTCCAAAGTAATGACCTTTTTTTTTTTTTCCTTCCTATGCTGATATCTTTGAGAGGCTATGTCAGCTTACCCTAGCGTATGTAGGTGAGCTCACGGGGCTCTAACCGGAGAGTTGCTAACACTGACCCTAGCAAGAGCAGTGCTTCGCAGAATCTACCACCGGATCGGAAACGCAACCCACTGAGAAGATCCGGCGAGAAACTCAGTGGACTGTGTCTGTGGGTTAATTCGCTCGTCGAGCCCTTCGTCGCAAGCGACGGGTTCGACGAGGACGGTGACCGGTGCTTGTAGTGGCTAAAAGCACCGTTAATGGATCAGGAGGATCCGTGATGACGTGAATATATATATATGTGTAAAAGTATGTAAGCAACAGTATTTATGGCGTCCATGGGCATTTTCTATGATCGCTTAACCCAGATTGTGAGTGACAGAATTGAACAAAAAAAAAAGATCGACAACCGGTCCTAGATATTTCAAGGAGGTTTTTAAGTGAGTATTTTAATAAGGCCCTCGATTTGATTCAGGATGAACTACGCCAACACTATTTGGCATCGGTAACGAGCGGTTGTAAGACAAATCGCGGTCGATGTTTCGAATTTTGGAAACCATCCAATTCGTTCTATACGATTATCGATGTGCTCACTCGGAAAGCTTTGTTTAGTGTAATTAAATTATCGTTATGACTTTAAGGCTTCGTCAAACAGAACGCGTAATTAGCGCGCGTCGGAGCGCTAAACTGACGGCGCGGATAGGCGGCGTATAGGATAGATAGAAATAGGAAACACCCATGCTTATACAATGCCACATCTGAATCACTCGATATCTTAATACTTTTAAATTTTCACACTGCTATCGATAGGCACTATGATTTGGTGAATGCGTTGCGTCAAGGAGCGTTGGGCTCATCTTTTTTTTATTTTATTTTTATTGCCCTTGTAGGCAGACGAGCGCACGGCCCATCTGATGGTGAGTGGTTACCGTCGCCCATGGACTTCAGCAATGCCAGGGGCAGAGCCAAGCCGCTGCCTACCGCTTAATACTCTCCACAAGCCTCGTTTGAAGAAGGACATGTCATAGCGCTCGGGAAACACCGTGGAGGGGAGCTCATTCCATAGCCGGATGGTACGTGGCAAAAAAGACCTCTGGAAACGCACTGTGGATGACCGCAGTGGCTTCAGGTAGTATGGATGAACTCTACTCCGGTGACGGGCGGTGCGATGGTAAAAACGAGATGCCGGTATCATCTCGAACAATTCCTCAGAGCACTCCCCATCTCACTCACCTAGTCAATTTGTGTGACATGTAAAGAACGCGACGTTAAAACGCAGCGTTAATTACGCGTTCTGTTTGACGAAGCCTTAAAGAATAAGGACGCCTGGTGTACTCATATCGATCGATGGGACTACACCTGTGTATTAAACTTGCAATAACAAATGATACGTATATCGGCTAACGTAACGCTGTAAAGGATTATATACCAGTCAACCCAAATTCATGATTGGCGGTACATATATTTTATGTTGGAGCATTTAAATTCATTAAAATAAGACTACATATATTTATTTAATATAATATTATAAATGTAAGCATACTCACATATACTTTCATATGAATACACAATGCTACATAAACAAGAGAAAAACTGCATTTTTTTTAAATCTACTAATCTACTGTGCCTTCACTGGAGTTTTTGGGTAAACGCGAGGAGCGACGTTCTGAGATAATCTCTCATTTTTCCACACTCGTACCCTTTCACAGCTCTCAAGTGCCTAATAAGTCTACATTAGACAATGAAGCCTGAAATAAAAGCCCATTAAATCGCCAAAATACTTACACAACTAGCCTTGACGTTTTCCAGCCAAAAAGTCCCACTACAACACTAATAAAAAACACGAATACGTTACAGCTAAGCCACCGATAATTTTGCATAGTTTTTATTTATCTACATATTAATACGTGAAGCAAAAACTTTGTTTCCCTTTTTACGAAAATTGCGCGGACGGAGGAGTATGAAATTTCCCCCACTTATAGAGAATATAGAGAAGGAGTGCAGAATGTTAATATCTTCTTAAATTATGCATAAAAAATACATTAAATCAATTTAAAAAAAACATTACACACACTACCGTGTATTTGACACACAAACGCATGCATATTTGTTTATTGTCAAACTTTTCTTATTGTTTAAAGTCTGTGGTCAATTTGACAATAGATTAATATTGTTTGTCTTTATTAATATTCGTCTAAAGTGTAGTCTTGGTGAAATCTGTGATTATAGAAGTAAAATAGTATTTGACAATAGAATCATAATAATGTACAAACTTATAATTTCAATTAATTATAGTCGAATTTCGACTACCAGGGGGGACCACTAGTTAATTTAACATTGCATTTGTTTACAGAAGATCGACGCGTATAACCACAACGGGTCATCGCTGCAAACTTCTGCTGTGATCGGACTGTGTTCCTTCGTGCTGGCCGCGTGTGTTCTCATCGGAATCATCCTAGTTTGGAAGTAAGTGAAGCTTAACTCCCAAAAATCACAAGCATTTAGAAACATGTATTCTGGCAAGAGCCCGAATTTCGATAATTATTATTCATAATGTTTATGTCCCATCTATACTAGTTTATACAAATTTATACTAATACTAGCGACCCGCCCTCGCTTCGCTTCGGAAACATTAAAACACACATGAAACCAAAAAATAAAAAGATTTTTTTTTTTTTTAAAAGTAGCCTAAGTTCATCAGGGACAATGTCGGCTTCTAATGGAAACAGAATTTTTCAAATCGGTCCAGTAGTTTCGGAGCCTATTCGAAACAAACAAATCTTTCCTCTTTATAATATTAGTATAGATTATAAAGAGGAAAGATTTGTTTGTTTGTTTGTATTAAATAGGCTCCGAAATTACTGAACCGATTTGAAAAATTCTTTCTTAGTATGGAAGCTACACTAATCCAGAGTGACATAGGCTATAATATTTTTTGAAAAAAATTTGGGATCCTTACTCCAATAATGTAACCCAAGGTGTAAAAAAATTACCTAAAATATTCTTTACATCGCGTGCCCTGCGAAAACTATTGATGAAAGAATAATATAATGTTCTACGACTTTGTAAAACACATTATTATTTACAAAAAGTGTCGTGACAGCATATGTCTAACTATTATAATTATGCCGCAATAAGTGTTATTTTATCTAAAACAAATAAAACAACGTCAAATATCGTTGAATTTTTTTTAAAGACCCCTAAGTAGCCTTAGCGGGCCACTTGTACCTAAATAAATTTCTAATAAATAAAAAATACTATCCACAAGTTCTGCGTCTTCTCCTGGATGAAATAAATTTCGATTTGCGGCTATAGATAATTAACTACCACAAGAAATTACACAAAAAGATATATAATACAATAGTAGCACAATTTAAAGGTTTTCAGCACTTTGAATAGAAACATCGAAACGAATTAAAATGACTATGATTATAATCGTTCAGACTGTACCGATTCACGCATAAAACTTTTATAACTTTAAAAAAATAATCACGTGTGGCACTCGGGGACTGTCGCGCTAAACCTATTGCATAACGTTTTTTAAGCGCAACGTGTGAATGTGTTAACGCGAGCTACATAGTAGACGGAGTGGGATGTGTTAGGTTTTATTTTCGTTACGGAATTTCTTGATTCGGTCGCCGCGCTCAAAGCCCGCGATAAAAGCTATGCAATAGCTTAAAAATGCAAACCGTATAATACAACTTTGTCATCAAATTAAATTCGAACTATGTTTTTACGATTGCATATCTCTTTATTTAACTTGATCGCGTCGACATTGTGTGACAAGTTAATCGGCGTTAAAACCGTCGTCACATACGTCTGAAGCGGCAACGGCAGGGGAAAGTTGATTAGAGTAGCTGTCACCTATACGAGATTTAATCCTAACGTATTATCGTCGAGTTCAAGTGGTAAGGTTTAGCGGGGAAGTGGCTATGAACGAATTTAGTGACGTCATTTGTGTTTATAGGCATCTCTTCCTCTAATCTTCTTGAACACTATGCTCAACTACCGTGCATTTCCTAAGAAAATATCACTGAGGTCTGAGCAAGGACAGCTACAACGATCCTCAATATTTCTGGCACGAAGTGGCCATGCCTTCCTAGTTGAAATATGGGACAGTTCTCCAATATAACAGCGTCTTCGACCCCATAGAGGGTAGCGTTATTCACATTGTGATATATAGTTTCTGGTAGCCGGCCTATTGCGAAAAGTCGTGTCCCATTAAAACAATTTAAAAAAAATGCTTAGGTGAGTGGACGAGTTCACACCCCATCTGGTGTTAAGTGGTTACCAGAGCCCATAGACATCCATAACGTAAATGCCGCCACCCACCTCGACATATAAGTTCTAAGGGCTCAGTATAGTTACAACGGCTGCCCAACCCTTCAAACCGAAATGCATCACTGCTTTACGACAAAAATAGGTAGGGTGGTGGTACCTACCCCTGCGGACTCACAAGATGTCCTACCACCAGTAAATTCTCGATTAATGACATAGAGTCTGTTAGTTGATAGCTAATTAGAAAAATGGAAGTAACTATAAAATTCCTTGATCATATCAACCAAGACAGCTTACGATTTAAAAACTGGCCACCTCAAAATCATTACGGCATAGAACTAAAATAATTAGAAGTGTCACAATATTCTCGCTGTCACGCTCCGGACAGATTGACGGGAAAAGGGATTTACGATACGCTTTCGTAACGATAAGTAGCCAACTCGTTAACTTCACATTGATTCATTTAATTAAAAGATAATAATATATCAAAATATAATAATAATAGTTTCTCACTCTGGAGCCTTAAACCCAGCCACCAGGGGCAATCTAGTATTTTTCTATATTGTATTTTAAAAATTGTAGTTTTATTCTTCTTAAGAAGATAAGAATTAAACAAACACGGTATAAATAATATTAATAATCGATATAAATGTACTGTGGAAACTGAGACCGTAGAACTATCTTAAGGTAGTTGGTGGCATTTACCTTGCAGATATGTATGGGCTCCGGTAACCACTTCACGTCAGGCGGGCAGTGAGCTCATTCACCCACAAGCAATAATAAAAAAGTGCAAGATGAGTATATTTTCTTCTACTTAATCTCTGATAACCTAAAGGACTATTCCAGCTACGGGCGGATAGGTTTTTTTTTATGGCTTGGATGGGTGAACTAGCTCACAGCCCACCTGGTGTTAAGTGGTTACTGGAGCCCATAGACATCTACAACGTAAATGCGCCACCCACCTTGAGATATAAGTTCTAAGGTCTCAAGTATAGTTACAACGGCTGCCCCACCTTTCAAACTGAAACGTATTACTGCTTCACGGCAGAAATAGGCGGGGTGGTGGTACCTACCCACGCAGACTCACAAGTGGTCCTACCACCAGTAAGAAGGGGTGTGGGTTAGCTCACGTGCTCGACTTGAGAGAATTGCTAACACTAGCCCTAGCAAGAGCAGTGCTTCGCTCATAGTTAGATGAACAGACTCACGGTCTACATAGGGTGAAGTGTTTACCAGAACCTATAATTATCACAACGCGATCAGTTATTTAAAGCGTCTACACACCTAATTTTCCATTGACACCAACACAAAATACCTAAGTTGTTAACGTGATTTGTAACTCCATTACCGCACTAAAAACAATAAACTTTTACTATCACGAATAAATACTATATGTTAATTCTATCACGGTTCTTATCACGAAATCTTTTTACTGCATCCTAATACAACCGCGGCAAACATTCGAAATGCATTAAAAAAGAAAAACAAAGGAACACGCTGTACTTCAGTGCTTTATGGTTTCTCCGTCCTTTTCGTTTGGTCTCGACGAGATAAGGACGTAAGATACGTTTGCACCCACGCGTGGCTATTGGTGGTATAAGAACAGCGATGTTAACGTCTTAGTACAGGCGAAGAAAAAAAAAGTTGAACCGGATATCGTATCCGGAACGGGTGAGCTAAAGGCGGTGACTGTGTGTGCGAGTTGCCTTATAGTTGTGTCCCACAAGCGAAGCGATATTAATCTTGCTATCGTGCGATGCTACAAACAGACATATGGAAATCAGGTATCGGTAGACAGTGGCTTGGCTCTGCCCATAGCCTGCCGACCGAGAGGGCTGGTGGTTGTGGCGCCGACGACCGCCGGTCCGGCGTTCCGAGGGGGAGGGTGATGGGAGAGATGTGCTCCGCACTAAACGCTTCACTTTCCCCCCTCTGCCTCTTCATGAGTTCTGTCTCATGCGAGGTTTGAACGTTGGTTGTTGAGCGACAGGAGGTTTTGGTCAGTTCGACTCTGACATGCCCCGCCCTCCATCCCCAGTGGAGGGCGGAAGTCGGGCGATTTCCCCTGACAAAAAAAAAAATATGTAGTGATTACTCGAATGTGTATGTATGGTAGGCAGCGGCTTGGCTCTGCCCCTGGCATTGCTGAAGTCCATGGGCGACGGTAACCACTCACCATTAGATGGGTCGCCGTATGTTCCGTATGCCTACAAGGGTAACAAAAAAAAACATTAACGATTTTTTTTATCAAGCCTTTTTAACAAACATCACAAGTTCTTTGACTTGTTGATATAAGTTCAATTTAAGCATTTATTTTATTTTATTGTGTATTTATTACACTTCATGTAATATTTGCTTACATTGGCGGACTTAATTCCTAAGACATTCTCTATCAGTCAACTAAAGGTAGGTAAGACTAAATAATGGTAGGTGCATTGAAATATAAATTATTACAAATACACACACACGACATATGAGTCGTCTATTATCAAAGGTGGCAATCTGTGCATTTGGACAATTTTTTTTAATTGATATGTCAATACAGATTGATTTGAATATAATCGTCTCCTTCAAAGAATACGGTTCAAAACCTGCCTTAAATAAAGGCTAATAGTTAACCTGTTATTTATCTAAGATGTTGTTCCGAAGAGTTTTGTGACTGCCGATGGAATACAAAGTCAATAATTCGTTTTTCTGATTTACCAATCATTGTCCAAAAGTCAGATTGCCGCCTTTGATAATAGTCGACTCATATATAAGTGTAAATATATGTATATGCATACACAAATACATATACACATTTTATTTATTTATTTTTTATTGCTTAAATAGGTGGACGAGCTCACAGCCCACCTGGTGTTAAGTGGTTACTGGAGCCCATAGACATCCACAACGTAAATGCGCCACCCACCTTGAGATACAAGTTCTAAGGTATCGAGTATAGTTACACATTAAAATATATACACATTTACATTTATTTCCATGTGAACCATAGCATCGCTCCACATAGCAGAGCTACACCCCGTATTACACACCCGTGATCTATTTTAGAACAATACAACTTGGAGTGCGTGTTTATAGTTAATAAATCATACAAAATGTCAATATTATGAGGCTAAATCTGGTTGTCTGTCGCTACAGGGTGCTCAGTAAGATAACATTGTACGTAAACATTGAATTAGTCAGTCAATATTGTTGTTTCAAACACATATTAGATTTGTTGTTTTGCTTACGTAATCAAATATCTTATTCTAATTTCTAGTCTTGTATAGCGTTTTATTGAAATGTTTAGAAGTACTCCACTGTATAGATACTGTTCACGAGAAATGTCACCGTTCGTATTGAGACAAGATGTTGAAATCTCGATTGCTTCGAAATATGGACCCTAAACGGACAAATATATTTGGTGGTAGGACCTCTTGGGAGTCCGAAGGGTGGGTACCACCACCACGCCTTTTTCCGCCGTGAAGCAGTAATGCGTTTCGGTTCGAAGGGTGGGGTAGCCGTTGTTACTATACTGAGACCTTAGAACTTATATCTGGAGTATTCTCGAGGTGTAGATGTCTATGGGCTCCAGTAACCACTTAATACTAGGTGGGCTGTGAGCTCGTCCATCCATCTAAGCAATAAAAAAAAATACCAATTGCCCGCTTGTAAAAACAGAACTAAATAAAATATAAAAAATAATTCTGATCTTTGTACATCAGCTCGTACTTAGAAAAAAATTGTTTTTCAAGTCCAAAATACAGTATAATGTGTATTTTATTAATGCCGAAATTTGGAAAATAATAAAATTAATAACAAAACAAAAACAATTATTCGACTGGTTTGACAAGCGCTTAATTTTAAATCTATGATACCATAGGTGGCGAAGAACAATCTTGTGTAAAGTGAACTCATTCAAATTCAAATTCAAAATCATTTATTTCAACTTAGATGTCAGTATAACACACTTGTTGAATGTCAAAATATAAATAACAATGTTAACTCTACCACCGGTTCCAAAAAAAGCCACAGTCCTGAGAAGAACCGGCGAAACAAACTCAGCGGGCTTTTTTTTTGTCAATTTTTTTTTTTAAATAAATAAAAATATTTACAATAAAGGAAAAAAAACAAGTCAAAAAAAACAATTAAAAAATAATAATAACAATGAAAAATGAAAAGGCCAGGAGCGAACGCCTCATTCCATTCCCTTAACATATGTTATTCAAAACTACAACATACTACTAAAAATTCACCATATACGCTTTTAATTAATTTATCTAAATTCATATGTAATGCGTTCCAGTTTGAAGGGTGGAACAGCCGTTCTACTATTACACTGATAACCAACAAAATATGTATATAGAGACTATAATAAAACAGAATTTAATTAGTTATACATACGTCCTTATTCTTTCGGAAAGTTACAACACACGCATCAGTTATACGACAGCAAAAACGTTTTTCGCAACGCAACGACGCGTGATCGACTCCGCCAAATATAAACTAGGAATTTGATTGGTCAATTTGAATTCGTTCGTCCAATCAGAGCCGAGGGCGGGCCGACTCCTGGGCATGATCCGTTAAAATGAATATTCAGGGGGCCTTTTGTCTCAATCCACTAAGAATTTTGTGTGTGTGAATTTCCTATTGTGCTTCACGCTGCCTTGCGCCATTATGTGGGAACATTGTTTATGGTAACCATCCCAATTAGTGTATTATTCGACTCGCTATGCTGAACAGTCGATAGGGGATCTCGTACATGCAATAGTTTTGTTTTTACAATTAATCTTTCGAATGGAATAAACTGTGAAACATATCTCTTGGTTGCTTTGCTGCGAACTATACCCTAATTATCTATATCAACACTTAGAGATTCCGATAATAAATTATAAAGAAGGCTGTCAGTCTATGCCTCTAGAACTACTATACGTACAATCATGTTGAAAAGTATATTAATATATATTTTTTTCGAATTATCGTCCGTGGTCTTATTGTTTTGCATTTAATGGTAGAGCATGTTATGAATCGGCACAGATCGATACCAATTTTTTGTCAGTACTTTCGAGGGGATATGCTGGCTTCGCGTTAACTGTTTAGCGAGTTCACGGGGCTCGGACTGTAAGAACTTGACAATATCTCCAGTTCCTAAATCTACAACCGACTGGGAATCGTGATCAGGCGATATACTCAGTGGGGCAATTGGGATATTTGTTTTGTATATCTGTCGCGAATGATTGCGTTTTATCTTCATATCTCAATCATATATCGTTGAGTTTTTTTTTTTCAAATGACGTAGATCTTACATTATCACACCGACCAATCATTTCTGGAACGCGTCTCAAGGAACGCAAGGTCATTTTAGTGTCTGCTGTCTCATTTTAAATTAATAAATATATATATTAATACGTGAAGCAAGAACTTTGTAACCCTTTTTACAAAAATTTCGCGGACGGAGGAGTATGAAATTTTCCATACTTAAAGAGAATATAGAGAAGAAGTGCACAATGCTAATATTTTTTTTAAATAATGCACAAAGATACATTAAATCAATAAAGAAAACATTACACACACTACCGTGTATTTGACACACACACACACATATACTTTTTGTTTATTGTCAAACTTTTGTTATTCTTTAAAGTCTGTAGTCAAATTGAGAATAGGTTAGTATTGTTTATCTTTAATATTACGAGTATTTGTCTATAGTGTTAGTCTTGGCGAAATCTGTAACCATAGAACCATAATAATGTTGAAACTTATAATTTCAATTAATTATAGTCGAATTTCGACTACTGCGGGACCACTAGTAATATTAATAACATCCGGTGACTTCAATACTGAAAAGACAGAAGAAAGAAAAAAAATACGAACTTGAAAAACGAACGCGCTTTCACGAATAACAAAAACCGGCGTCATTGTTGAAACCGCAAAAGTTTTCGAATTTCGAACAGCCCGCGAGCATTGAGAAAAAAAAACCACGTAAACTCTTCGGCCACTCGACACGCCGTCGGGGCTCCGGAACAATGAACTATTTACTGGGCCTTTGTCTCGTCGAGGGCCCTGTAGTTACAAGGGCCCCAGGTACGACAGAATAGGCCGTTCTAATTCTACTCCAAAACGATTCTAGAATGTAGTTTAAAAAACAAAATAGAATATTGAATTAATTCAAATATAACCGGCACATGGTTCTTCTGTTCTTATTACGATTTTCAAATGTAATTAATTCCCGATTTTTCCCGCTACCTATTCCCTGGTAGCCTAGGGGGCTATTCTAGATGCGCCCGGATGGGTAGGTGCGCTCACTGGCTCGATCTGAGAGAATTTGTTAACACTCTAGTGGTGGTAGGACCTCTGGTGTTTACTGTTGGTAGGACGTCTTATGAGTCCGCAAGGCTAGCTACCACCCCGCCTATTTCTACCGTGAAGCAGTAATGCGTTTCGGTTTGAAGGGCGGGGCAGCCGTTGTAAATGTACTTAGAACCTTAAAACTTATATCTTAAGGTGGGTGGCGCATTTACGCTGTAGATGTCTATAGGATCCAGTAAGCACTTAACACCAGGTGGGCTGTGAGCTCGTCCACCCATCTAAGCAATAAAAATACAAAGAAAAAAACACTAGCCCTAACAAGAGTAGTGTTTCGCAGATCGGAATCACGACTCACTGAGAAGATCCAGCGAGAAACTAAATAGGTTATTCCCGGTACAACACAGAGAACGGTCTAGACTTCGTGGCCTACTGAACAAAACGACCAGCATTGGTATTGACCGACGCGACGGTACCGAAGTTTGGGTCGCGTTTCCGATTCGCTGGTAGATTCTGCGAAGCACTGCTCTTACTAGGGCCAGTGTTAACAACCCTCCTGGTTTGAGCCCCGACAGCTCACCTACGCGATAGGGTAACGCTGATATAGCCTATCAAGTCTATCTCGAGGAAGGGGAGTTGTTCGAGATGATACCGGCATCTCGTTTTTATCATCGCACCGCCCGCCACCGGAGTAAAGTTCATCCATACTACCTGGAGCCACTGCGGTCATCCACAGTGCGTTTCCAGAGGTATTTTTTGCCACGTACCATCCGGATATGGAATGAGCTCCCCTCCACGGTGTTTCCCGAGCGCTATGATATGCCCTTCTTCAAACGAGGCTTGTGGAGAGTATTAAACGGTAGGCAGCGGCTTGGCTCTGCCTCTGGCATTGCTGAAGTCTATGGGCGACGGTAACCGCTCACCATCAGGTGGGCTGTATTCTCGTCTGCCTACAAGGGCAATAAAAAAAAACCAGCATAGGTAGGAGAAAAAGCCGAACTTCAAATCCTGCAGGTAGATACCTTTTTTTTCCGAATGATATGTATTCGGCTTTTGTCCTTTTCCAAAATAAAGGAATAACATCGTGTAATAAATATTAAACGCGTAGAATTTACCTATTCGCGTAATCAACTTTGTTAGAGCGTAGTTTGAGGTACCATTAGTATTTAATCTATACTAATATTATAAAGAGAAAATGTTTGTTTGTTTGTTTCGAATAGGCTCCGAAACTACTGGACCGATTTGAAAAAATATTTTTCCATTAGAAGCCGACATTGTCCCTGATGAACATAGGCCACTTTTTTTAATTTATTTTTTATTTTTTGGTTTCATGTGTGTTTTAATGTTTCCGAAGCGAAGCGAGGGCGGGTCGCTAGTGTTTTATATAAATTCCGATTCAAAGTGTGGGACCCGCCCTAGTACAATCAAGTTGAAACCTTGAATTCTTATGTTTTTTTTATTGCTTAGATGGATGGACGAGCTCACAGCCCACCTGGTGTTAAATGGTTACTGGAGCCCATAGAAAACTACAACGTAAATGCGCCACCCACCTTGAGATATAAGTTCTAAGGTCTCAGAATAGTTACAAGGGCTAACCCCCCTTCAAACCGAAACGCATGACTGCTTCACGGCAGAAATAGACGGGATGGTTGTACTTACCCATGCGGACTCCCAAGAGGTCCTACCACCAGTATGCTCAATCAAGCTCAAGCTCAAGATAAGTGATGGTATTCAAGTTGTTCCACCCGTCAAACGTTTATAGTTCCCTCTCTCTTCGATCGGTTCCTCACTGCTGAGGATCGTGACTCCGTCCGATTTCGTCAACCAACTGTCTCCATCGATCCCGCCCTGCAGCCCGGTGGAGTGCGTCGCTGATAGGTATCCCCAGTTCCTCCGCTATTTGGTCCGACCATCGTTTGGGACCTCTACCCCTAGGCCTTTTTCCCTCTATTTTACCGGTCACCACAAGGCGTTCCAAATTGCTGGTATCCCTACGTTTATAGTTAGTACTACATAAATACATTATCATTGTTTTAAGCCCACATAATATATAAATTACATTACGCATGAACAACTTTTCTGTGTACAAGATTAAAATCAGTTATTCATGAATTAATTACATTAAAATTCCACGTGGGAATTTATTTGTTAACTTATTTCGTTACGCAATTGTTGATGCAAAAAAAAGTTTTGAGCAAGCACCTACCTAAATACATTGTTATTAAAGTCCATATATTTAATTACATTTTGCATGAACAATTTTTCTGTATACAAATTCATGAATTCATTACATGAAAAATTCATAAGGTAATTTATTTGTAAGCTTTATTTCGTATTGTATACTTAATGTATGTATTCATAATTATTGAAATTACTTTGTTTTATTTATTTAACTTTCATTCAAAACTATGCTTTAATATCTACTAGTGATATTAAAATAGGTGGGTTTGCATGTTTGTTCGTGTTACCGGGAATACATGACTACTTCGCGGCAGAAATGGGCAAGGATTGTGGTATAATTACCCAAACATAATTACCCAAATTTTATAAAGATACCCAAATACGTCATCGGGGAAATCGTATGTGAATACACATCCAGTGCATAATTTTTGCCAGCCTTCCTAATGTCTAAAGATAAATGAAGGTATTTACGCTGTACAATTTATGTTCCTCCTATTTAGGCTCCCATGCTTATATGATACTACATACCATATACATACTGGATACCTTAGTTTAAGATGCTATACACACCGTTGAGAACAGAGGAAGATGGCGAAACATCATCCGGAGAACCCATACCAGATCCGGTGAACCGAATGGTAAACAGTCGATATCGCCCTAAACACGTCATTACGGATTCTCTCGATCCATTAATACTGCTTTTAGGTACCTCAAGCACCGGTCACCGTCCTCGCCGAACCCGTCGCTTGCGACGAAGGGCTTGACGAGTAAATTAAGTCATAGAGACAGCCCACAGAGTTTCTCGCCGGGTCTTCTCAGTGGGTCGCGTTTCCGATCCGGTGGTAGATTCTGCGAAGCACTACTCTTACTAGGGCCAGTGTTAGCAACACCTCCCGGTTTGAGCCCCGTGAGCTCACCTACTAGTTTGGTGAACCTAGAATAACCCTTCAAAGTTACTAGAATAGGTAGGAAAACAAAAACAGAGTAGGATAATGAGAGGAGGTGGTCACGGCCCTCAGACATGAGGAATGCGTCTTATTAAGAAGAATTCTTATAGGAATTGAATACCATATGATCCCTTAGGCGTGGACCGTTGTTCTCGTCATAATTTTGTTTAAATAGCCAATCGAACACAGTCTGGTAACCAAACAGATTCAAGTCAACAATTCGATCACGACAAAGGAACGACCGGCGCCATAGCTAATGCTATCTCAGGATCACATAACGTCTTTATTAAGCCTATTGTCTCTCTCATTATGGTAAACGAATTGTTACTTGATTTCGAGTGCAACGGATTATTATATGCAATCTGCATACAATCAATAATTTGCATAATATCTCAATTCGTTTTCTTACGGTGCGATGTATCCTACAATCTCGTGCGTTGCAATATTGATATGAGACTACAGGAAACTTTGTTGTAGGTTTTTCATACGCAAAACGAAAAATGGGAGTAACAGTTTTTATTGTATTGCCTACCACCCTGCCTATTTCTGCCTTGAAACAGCAATGCGTTTCGGTTTGAAGACTGGGGCAGCGGTTGTAACTATACTGAGACCTTAGAACTTATATCTCAAGGTGGGTGGCGCATTTACGTTGTAGATGTCTATGGACTCCAGTAACCACTTAACACCAGGTTGGCTGTGCGCTTGTCCACCCATGTAATTATGATTCCACCACACTACCTCAAGCACCCATCATTGTAGCGAGATGTAAAAGATCATCGGCATAATAGACATCTAAATCAGATCGAAATCGAGTAGAGTACACTTAATTACGTTCTGGGATAAATAATAAATTACAAAAATAGAAGTGCGAATAAAAATAAATATAAGGATAGAAAAACATAAAGAGTAGTCTTACTTTTAAAATTTTAAAGCAACAATAAAAGATTCCTCGGTCATCGTCCGATACACCCAAGACAACGAAAGACGAATTAATTAATCCATCAACTAATTAGTGTAAGGTTCAAGTGAACTGCTATTGATCAAAAACTTGTCGGCTCCAATGTAAACACGAGACAGTTTATAACTTGGAGTCTTTAATCAATTCCAAGGGTAGATTAAAGGGGAACGGATCCACAAATAAGGCAGTAGGCACTAGTTTATTAGATTCACAGGGTATTTAAGGAAGGATTTCTGTATGTTTAACTTTTGGTTAACTGTGAATCTACATGTGTCGATACCAGCTTTGTGTTGCTGGGAGGAAATTACACTTTCTGGTTTAAGAGCATCATTGAGCTTTACTTTTGGTCTTAAGTCGGGTGCTTTTGTCCATGTTGTCAATGGAGAGAAGAGTTCAGTGGCTACCTCATTTTTCTCATTACTAATACCAATATTATCTAGCTTTCATAGATTTTCGATAACTGAAATTAAACAGTGCTTATTTGTTTTTTCGTTCAGAACTATCAAACATTGGTCTCGCAGACTTATAATAATAATAATAATAATAATGTTTTTATTTCAAGTATCCATGACTCATATAAATTGTTAATAAGACTTAGACCTATGTTAGTAGTTATATTTACATCACAATGAATTACTGTGGTAACATCCCATGGGAGATGGCACCACAGCGACCCATGTATATACAGTCCAGCCTGCTTGCGATCATGCTCAGGATACTGTTGGAGCTGGCCCTCACTCTGTTTACCAGAGATGCACACCTCTTACGCATGGTAGCGTAGAAACAATCTATGTGCGCGTCTGCAAACATCCCTGATGCGCTACAAAAGCGGGGCAGCACCACCAGCACCCTAAACGCGTTATTGTATTGAACACGGAGAGCATTGTACGATCTTTGAGTATATCCAGCCCACAAGCTGCACGTGTAAAAGTTAGTACAGTAGGCCCTAAAGAGGGTGACCATGACTTTAAGTGAACACCGTGCAAACCTGCGAGCTATCATGTTTGCTCTAACCGACAACGCTCTCCGCTCTCGTTCAATATCTTCATCATCTTTGAGATCAGGGGTCAACACATGGCCGAGATATTTAAATTTATAAACTCTTGTCAATGGCGTTCCGTTGAGTACTACGGGAGGTATTTTATCATACGTCCCACCCCTGGTCTCAAAGACCATGATCTCCGACTTTTTACAGTTGTACACCAAACCGTGTGATTTGGCGTATCCCTCACACAAAGAAACAAGTTGCCTTAGGCCACAGATAGACGCGCTCAGCAGCACCATATCGTCTGCGTAGCTGATGTTGTTTACGCACACCCCGTCTATGAAACAACCAATCCTGGTCCTACTGAGCTCGCCGATCAGCTCGTTCATATACAGGTTGAAGAGCGTAGGCGAACTCAACCCGCCTTGTCTCACCCCGCACTCCAACCTATACGGAAGAGACAAAGCCCCAGCCCATCGCACATTGTTGATCTGGTTCCCATACCAAAACTTTAGAATGTTATTTATTTCCGTGGGTAGTTTAATATTTTCCAACTTTTTCCACAAGAGGTCATAGGAAACCAAATCAAACGCCTTGGACAGATCAAGAAAGCAGGCATAAACAGGTGTTCCTCGCCGCGTGTAGTATTTGACAGCATGCTTAAGACTTAAGATTGCACTCTCTGTCGACAAACCTGAACGGAATCCGAATTGGTTATCATGAAGATTTACATATTTATTTAGTTTAAAGTTAAGCATGCTGTCCAACACTTTGGATATAACAGTAGCTAGTGAGATAGGCCTATAGTTACTGCTATCTGCAAGGTCTCCAGTCTTATTTTTAGCTATTGGTACAACTACTGTTCGTATCATTTCCCTTGGCAAATAACTATGACCCACACAAATGTTATACAGCATTGAGAGAACCCTAGAGATGTGCACGCCCGCATAACGCAGGTGCTCAATGCTGAGCCCGTCATGTCCCGGAGACTTACCACGTGACATTGACCTAATTGTCTTTTTAACATCCTTATGTTTAGCGCTGCAAAAGTTTTTGTTACTAGAAGATGAATCCATAAATCATTTCATTGGTGAACTTGATTCGTTTTTGATGCGATAACAGAATATTGTACATAGTTATGTCTTTATCATGATACCCTGGAACCTGGAATAGCACCAAAAAAACAAATGAAGCCCACTTAAAAAACACAAACTTTTAACGTTACAATGGATCGAAATAAGTAACACAGTGCTTCATAATATTCCCATATTTTGAAGCATAGTGCTACAAATATTCCCATATTTTGAAGGAAAGTAATGTTTGCACACAAACCCCGGTCTGACACCGCGAGTAACACCCTAGTAATTTAATCCGCTTTTGTGCTCACAATGTGCCCGGGATGACAGCTGAACGCGCCCGTTGGAATTTTGACACCTTCCGTCAGTTAATGTGTGTCGCCATAGCAATAGCCGTCGCTATCTTTCCGGGATAGCGATCACATCAACTCAACTGATGACTTTTAGAATGAAACTGTCATAGTTTGAATCTTTGTTGGCACACAGACTCGACTGGAGAAGGCATGTGAAATTTCAATAGGCATTTATTATTATGCACCGACCACTGCTATCGCAAAGGTCAATTGTCTTTCTTTTTTTTTAAGGGATTTTATGACCTGGCAACTAAGACTTTTAAATCATGTCTTATTACAATTTATATTCTTATTTTATGAAAAATGATAATATGAAGTGAAATGAAATGAAGATGATTAATTTGAGACATTAATCAACTGGGATGAAATTAAATGAAATGAGATGATATAGGATGAAATATAATTCGGTGGACTTTTTGGAGGATCCCGAGAAGTTACGTCCAGCGGATTTGTTTCATTTCCCCCATTTGTGTATTTTCACAGATATTAAACAGTTAATAAACCACCGTTATTACACATTTAAACCTAAAGAAACACTAAATAGACAAACTAAATCAAATCACACAACTTCACTCCTCGTGTTCCCGCCAAAAAGTTCAATTGTCTTTCGATCCATTATAATGTGGCGATGGGCATCGAAGTCCCAGAGAGTCTTTTTTTCGAAACGTTCAGTTTTGCGGGCAGCTTCAAAGGTGAATTAACAATCTAATTATTTTTGTCTGTTTGTGCCTGTACACAATAATTTTATTTTCGACATCATAACATTAAAATAATTGTCTTCAAAAAGTCTTCCTCTACAGCACGGACTTTGCAAATGAAGTTATATTTCAGAGAACAAAATCACTGATATAATATTTTTAAACTATAACAGTTCAAAATGTGCACATATACTTCAAGCTCTTTTTTTTTTGCGTAGGTAAACGCAGTTTTATGTCGTGCACGCGACAGTGGTCGTGTTTAGTTCCAATAACAAATAACAACAAAGCATAACAAAGAATTAATTTTTTTATTTATTGCTTGGATGGGTGGACGAGTTCACAGCCCACCTGGTGTTAAGTGGTTACTGAAGCCCATAGACATCTACAACGTAAATACCGCCGCCCACCTTGAGATATGAGTTCTAAGGTCTCAGTATAGTTACAACGACTGCCCTATCCTTTAAACCGAAAAGCATTACTGCTTCACGACAGAAATAAGCGTGGTAGTGGTACCTACCCGTGCGGACTCACAAAACGTCCTACTACCCATAATTACGCAAGTTATAATTTTGCGGGTTTGATTTTTATTACACGATGCTGTTCCTTCACCGTGGAAGTCAATCGTGAACATTTGTCAAGTACGTATTTCATTAGAAAAATTGGTACCCGCCGGAGATTCGAACACCGTTGCATCTTATCCTTATCCTGTAGACCACGACTACTTAATAATTATTTACCAAGGCTGGTCAATATGCAAATCTGGGTGCTCAATTTAAAATAAACTTCAAATCGCCATAGCAATTTCAATCGTTATCAATCAACACGTAATACTCCGCTATCCAACACTTCGTAGGCGCCACCTACAACGTTTTCTGTATTGTATTAGTAGATACTGTGTTAATTAGACCACCGCCTTAGCAGGAAGTTCCGTATATAAAAATCTTGAGATGAAACTGTGAGAAGATGTTATGCGATTTATAGCAATTTAAGATCCAACAAGAAAGCTAGTTTAAGTAAGTGACAAAAGAAGTAATTTATCGACTGCCTTGATTTTTGAAGTTATACTTCTTTAGGCGCGTTATGAAAAATTGATGAGAGTGAAATTTCACGATGCGCGCGCACCGTTACACAAAATTAACAGAAATGAAGTTGCCCACTAAATCGCTCATTACAATACGACCGACGTGACTTGGCGAGTCTGAATATAGCCGCAGGTGAACTTTCGCGCATGTACACTCGTAAAAAAAGTGTTATTAGCATTCATTTTTTAGTTATATAAATGACAAAATTATTATTTAATATAATTCATACTAAATATTATTAAATTATTAACATTTTGAGCACTCTGGATCCAAACCAGCCTTTAGGTTAAGGTAGTTTTCATGTTAATTTAGAGTTTTTGTTTTATTATTATTATTATTATTATTATTTGATTTTTTGTTTTTATTATTATTATTGTTTTTGTTTTAGTCCGAGATTAGTTATTATTTTTATTTAATTTTAGTATAAATGAAATGTTAATGCAATGTAATGAAGATGTGTAATATGGATGTAAAATCTGAAGTAAATTAAATAAATAAAATTAACGTTAAATATTTATTATTAATTATTTAATATAAAAAAAAGAAAAAAAATTTAAAAAAAATAAAGTATAACTTTTTACGCGCGTACATAAGTACACGCACCCTTTTTTTAATGCACCTGTAACAGGAATTTCCGTATATAAAGATCTTAAGATGAAACTGTGAGAAGATCTTATATGATTTATAGCGATTTAAGATCTAACAAGAAAGCTAGTTTAAGTAAGTAAGTGACAAGAAGAGGTCATTTATCGACTGCCCTGATAAGCTTTTCTTTATTGCACCTGTTGACGAGCACACGGCCCACCTGATGGTAAGTGGTTACCGTCGCTCGTGGACATCAGCGATGCCAGGGGCAGAGCCAAGACGTTGCCTACCGTTAATCACTTAACATCGGGTGTGTCGTAAACTGTTACATCGGTGTGCAATAAAAAAAATTGTGGTACTTTTTTATCACTTTGTTGGTGCCGTTGGTGGACAGCTATAACAAAACTCGTTTGCGAGTTAAGCTCACGTAGTTGAGAATAGTGTCTTAATAAATATATATTATATCTGTTGAATAATTACTAATTATACATAATAATATACTAGTGTATGTAGTTCTTTAAATGAGTACCTACATGTTCGACAAAAAATAAATAAAAAAGACAAAAATCTATACTAACAAAAACTCAAACAAGATCTTAGACCAATTAAAATTTCAGACACGGCTCTTCAAAAAAAACACTACCATCGAATATTTTCGAACTCATAAAAACGTGACAGATCCGACACGTATTTCTTAACGCGACACCGAATCACGCGTCATTATGACCGGCCCGTCGATTCCGTTGTTGACAAACGCCAATCAATCTCATAACACGTCACGCTAGATTAATGATGGATCAATAATTGTGGGATAACGAGTAATCTGACACCGCGCGCCCGTCGTGGCTTCATCGACAAAACGTGTTGTCTTAGACGATTTGACTGGACGCTTGTTTTAAATTCAGTTTTATTTCTCTCGAAACTATCAAGTGACTTCAGACCTTAAAATGGTCACAAACATAGATCGGTGGTACGCAGGGCTGCCGTAAGCGGACGTGCAAAAGGGTAAACCACACACGGGCGGCAAATCAAGCGACTCATCCCGAAATTCAAGTCATTGTTTTATCTTCATTGTTTTTCTTTTCCACACCTTTATGTGACAACATTCATCATCAGCCTGCATCCCTCCACTGCTGGAAGGAGGCCTCTCCCATAGTCCCAAGTCATCGGTCCACCGGGCAGTGAGACGTCCAACGCTGTGCTTACTGGTACGTGGTCTCGAGTCCAGAACGCGTCTACTCCATCGGCCATCGGTTCTGCCACATTTATGTCCGGCCCATTGCCATTTCAGCTTGCTTATCTTTACGACTATATCGGTCACTTTGGTTCTTTGACGGATTTCCTCATTTCTGACTCGATCCATCAAAGAAACTCAGAGCATACACCTTTCCATAGCACGCTGAGCGTCTTTGAACTTACGGACCACATTAATTATCCTTTTTTTGACTAAACTCAGAACAAGTAGTCGTCGGGTGACAAAATCGGTATTGCATGCGGGTGACGAAACAGGTATTGGCGGCCCTGGTGGTATTTACCCACGCGAGCTCGCAAGACAACCTACCATCAGTAACGGTTACCCCCTTCAAAGTTCATCGTAAGCCCACAACGACTAAACAATCTCCGCCTATTTATACTTACAGTCTAATCAAAATCGAACAAAAATACATCGTATCTACGGTTAGTTTTAATGCCAACTCTACACATTTATTGGTCTGAAGGAAATTTGACAAAGAGCGTCATTCTAAAACGATTTATTTCTATATATTTCTGTCTATATAGTAGACATAAATAATAAAGAGCGCGTATTATAATTCATATCAGAAACCAATAAAATAAATAATTAGATCTGAGATAATGCTGAATTCGAACAGAATCGATACAATATACAAAATGCCTTTCAGTGAAATTTTATCGATAACCCCACAATCGAGACACGAAATCGAATTATTATTTACAAAGAAAGTTATGTGGTTACTGTCCGTGCGTATTAACTTGATTTATCTTATTACTTTTATCGACAAGGAACAAAAACTTTTTCGTAGCAACACCAAAACCAAAGGTCTTATTGTCTCGGTCGTGAAAAATTCGAAATTAACCCTTAAGCATATTGTCATAAAGTTGATCTTTTACTTTTCATTGACAGATAAAAATGTATTTATCTTTAAAAATGAGATAACAGATAAGGGTGGACATAAAAACGTGGAACTAGGCTTTCGTTGCCGTCACACAGTTAGATTGTAGCAAATTGGCCGGACCTATAATTTTATGATTTACTATTGGAAGCTATGATAGCATTGATAAAAAAATATTTGTAATCTTTATCAATGAAAGGATCCATAAGATTATTTAAAAATAATATTCCATTTTGAAAATAATATTGTGATATATATTTTTTTCTATTCTACGTGTATACTATCACACAACAGACGTCAACTGCCGGACATTCAATATTAAAAATGAATTTCTGATATATTTTTCAAAATAAGTTTACAATTCAAGGTATTATGACATGCATTTCATTAAATCCAAATTTACCATTAACATTTCTAAATAGCAAAATTACTTTTATAAATTGTGTTCTAAATCTTAAGTTCGAAACAAAATCAAAGATTACGAATTTAAATATATTAAGCTCAATGGCCAATCCGTAACCAGCCGACTGTGAGCACTTAGCGGCGAGGTTAAACAGCCAGTGGGTGGTCGGGTCGTCTGTTCGATGTCTGTTCTTGTCGCATCTCTTTCATGTTCGGATGTCGCCAGCATGCACATGAACAAATTATGCCGGACTATCAATGGGGGCATGAAACCTTGTAAGAGTCTTTGTTTGAGAGTAGGGGAATAGACCGCTCTTATTGCATATGAATTAGGGTACGAAATCGCAATGAAAAACGAAGACTTGTTTACTTAAAAAAAAAAAAACCAGTGGACTTACGTAATTTGCGACCGATTTATATTTATCGATTTTCACAGTATCTAAGTCTAGATTAATACAATTAAGACTTAGTCGGTCCTTCACAAACTACTACATCGCTACTGGTGGTAGGACCTCCGCACGGGTAGGTACTACCACCCTGCCTATTTCTGCCGTGAAGCAGTAATGCGTTTCGGTTTGAAGGGTGGGGCAGCCGTTGTAACTATATTGAGACTTTAGAACTCATATCTCAAGGTAGGTGGCGGCATTTAAGTTGTAGATTCTATGGGCTCCAGTAACCACTTAACACCAGCTGGGCTGTGAGCTCGTCCAACCATCTAAGCAAGTTACAACCAAAAGAACATTAGTTACAACGGAATCAAATATGCCTTATTAAGGATAACTCGAATTCCACTAGTTAGATTTAATAAGAAATTAATGAGACCAAATGAGAATCACCAGTTTTCAAATAAAAGAAAGAAGTAATCCTAAAATTCCATTCTTCACCTATAAAAAAGAGTTCAGGAAAACCTACAAAACAGTAGAGTCAAATTCAGAACTGCTTCCATTTTTTTTTAATTCGCCCGAAAGCTTTGTACTACTCATTTTATCATAAAAAAAACCCAAACAAATAAAATCTTAAAGTACCGTCGAATTTGTCTAAGTACCGGCACATCTGCTTCAATGCATCAATATAAGCGTGTCTAATGTGTTTATAATAACTACCGCTTCTTTTGTCGTAATTGAAAGGGATCGCGGACGTAAAAGCTATTATGTTCGGGGAAAGAATATTGTGGATGTCTCTGTGCTAATTCTAAAATCCTAAATTAGCAATGCATTATTTAGACTAAGTCATTATAGAGTCGCCGTCGATTTGTCGTCACAGTGCATTATATATATATAATGATCAGTCAGTTGATAGTGACAACTAAGCCACTATCAACTGACTGAATTATTTTCCTATCCATTCGCTGGTAGCGTAAGGGACAATTCCAGCTACGGCGCCACTGGTAGGTAAGCTCACGGGGTTCAAGCTGAGAGAATGTGTTAACACTCGCCCTAGCAACAGCAATACTTTGCACAATCTACTACCGGATCGGATTCACGGCCCGCTAAGAAGATCTGATCGTTCATCGAACTCTTCTTAATAGACGAGCTGTGGGAGTACGAGGACCGGTGCTTGAACAGCCTAAAGACACTGCGAGTAGATCCGAGGGATCCAACAAGACATATTTCAAGAGACGGCGGCTTTGCTTTACTCGCCTGAGTCGGATGTGTGACTGAACTCTAGCTAATATAAGAAAATTCAAAGCCAACAGTCCATGCAGCCTTTTAGCAGAAACCCCCTTCTATAATACTCACAAAGCAGCCTCTCCGATTTGTGGCATAGTAATAAAAAAATCCGCGATCCATGGTAATCGATACGACTTCACTAAATCAATTTACCTTTTTTAATTCGATCGAGTTAATTAGGCTAGACTTAATTTTGCGCATTTTAATTACAGCATTATCGCTATTCGTAACATGATATTTTAATTCATGAAAAAGTAAAGATATCTTTCTATGAAATAGATATTATAATAAAAAGATATTGTTGTAACGAACCAAATAACATTTCTCATGGCAAATCTCCGCTCGAAATCTAATTTTAAAACGTCTTATCCACGCTTTCCTTACGGTTATTAAAAACAGCTACAGAATAAAACCGTAATACGAGTACTTTCGCCCAAAAAATATGATATTGGACTTTCGAATTTTATTAATAGAGGACTTTTATAGCTTTACCTCGGTAATAAAAAATAACAAAGATTGAGGGCTTTAGCGTAAATATGGTTTTTACTGTAATGTGTTTGCTTAGGGCTTACTTTTGTTTTCGCTGTAGGAGATTCATTTTTTATAAGATGCCGCGACGCTATTGGTAATAATACTAAGAATGTTTTCGCATTTCTCTTTATAAATTCACCAACGTCTTATCTATATAAATAAAAATTGAATGTTTTGTTAACTAAGCGTTTCGTTAATAAATATTTAACTAAAAATAATTATTTTAGATTTTGATCAAACTTGGTACAGTGCTTTTGTCATAGTATCATCGATTATAAGTGCTGCCTGAGCAGTTTCTAGATTTAGTCGTTTTTTATGCAATCATTGATAGTCATAGTGAAACAGGATGTAGTATTACTAGCCTAAAATATATAAATATAAATATGTACGATCCGAAATGTGTAACTTGGGAACCTTACAGATCTGCTACGGCTTAAATAACAGTAACTCATTTTACTCTTGACGTCACTACCGGTGACGAACTCACGTGCGAGAGAGATAGCGAGAAATTCCTATGACGCAAGAGATTGACGTCTTTAAAACATTAGCTTTGGAATCATTTTGTGATTAATGGTGCTATTTCACAAAAATATTTATTCGCTACGTAAAAACTTTGCAAGTTGATTTTATAAAACAGTGTTCCTTAATTATTGGTCCTGTTTAAGAGTTTACGGTCATAGAGATATATCAAAAGAATTCTACATCTAGTTTTGACGCCAAGATGTATTCCATTGACCTTTGTCTTGAAGCATTATTAAAATATGTATATTTTCTTTTTAGGCACAAACGAAAAGTTACAAACTTATTGCCTTCGAAATCATCAGCGCCCAGCCAGAGCTCAGGGTCGCAGAGACGGGCCCCACCGCCGGCGCCGCTATACGAAGACTTACAAGATCTCCCGAGAAGGCCACCTCTGCCCCATAGACCTCAAGAATTGGAACCGCAGTTGGAGGTAAGAAATATTTGTATGGTTGTTTTTTTTATTGCCTTTGTAGCAGACGAGCATACGGCCCACCTGATGGTGAGTGGTTACCGTCGCCCATAGACTTCGGCAATGCCAGGGGCAGAGCCAAGCCGCTGCCTACTGCTTAATACTCTCCACAAGCCTCGATTGAAGAAGGACAAGTGATAGCGCTCGGGAAACATCGTGGAGGGGAGCTCATTCCATAGCCGGATGTTACGTGGCAAAAAATACCTTTGGAAACGCACTGTGGATGACCGCATTGGCTTCAGGTAGTATGGATGAACTCTACTCCGGTGGCAGGCGATGCGGTGATAAAAACGAGATGATGGTATCAGAGCACTCCCCATGAAACATACGGCACAAAATACAGAGGGTAACCGAAGTCCCTCCGAAGACCCAGAGGCTCTAAACGATCCGTGAGCATGGGATGTTATGTCGATCGAATAAATTTTCAAATTCTAAGACTTGTATTAAAAATTAGCAACAAAGGTTTCGTTCTGACGCTCTTGAGATAAAAGTTGAAATGGTAAAAACATTCACTGTAACCATGTTGACTAAAATACGCCAAACATCATAATGTTTGCACTAAATATTTCCAAGCGAATTTGAATCTCACGAGTGCTGTCTATATTTATTGATAAAACCACACTGTGAACAATACAGTGATAGATCAGTGATGGCTATCTATGGCTTGCTGTGAGGACTGTAGAGCTGGTTATAGGGCGTACTCTATGATATCACCATTTTGCTTTGCTCCGAAATGCAGTGCTTTGTTCCGTGTTAAATGATAAGCTAGCTAATAGTCAAGATAGTTAAGACTTTTTCATTTTTGACGACAGCATTTTTCTTATGATGGCCTGAAGTAGCCTCTTAATGCCAACAAAATGGTAATAAAAAGGATGAAATATTTGATATGGGTCATAGGTCCAATCTACTGTATGTTTTCATGTTGGTTTAATGTATTAGAAACCACACGAAAGAATGTTAAAACACAATTTTAGAATCTCAAATTCAGCTGAAATATATTAATTGTATCTACATTTTTTTTAAATCAAATCCTTACCAATATTGAGGAATTTTGTCGCATAGTTTTTATTTGGGTATGGTATTAATAGATCACCGATTTATGTGATTTATAAGATAGTAATAACATTAACCTACTATCACTGTGCGACAGAGTATTTTTGTTAATCTTTATAACTATTTTGTACTTATGTTTGCTAGTAAACTTGAATAAGTCCGTCATAATAACGGGCCCGGTTTCTTAAAAAGATTACTCAAGAGTATAATTTTCAAAGGCAGCAGTTTGTTTCGAAGACAATACGGTATTTTAGTCGACAAGTTTACCCTTCAAAGTTTCAATGCCCAAATTTCCTAGCAAGTATTACTTTAATTTTGTTATTTTATGCCAAATTGTCAAAAGCCAATTAGTGAACCGTCAAAACTTTTGTTCTCAAAGTGCGTCATGTCTAGACTTGATATTACTTTTGACATTATAATTGAGTTTAAAATGTTCATCGTTTTAATAATTGTAAGTTTGTAACGAAGTGCCAGATGGTTGACGGTGTTTTAATTACTTAATATTTTGATTTTAATTAATCGTAAGGATAAGGATCGAGAGGATAATCAAAAGATTATCCTCTCAGTTCAAAATTTGAATTGATTTCGACACAAGATAATATCTGCACTAATTAAGAAAGTAGTGTATTTCTTAAGATTTTTTTTTTTATCTAGTTTGGTATTATTTTAATTCATTGAAACCGAGGCACATGAAGTATTTCAAAATCAGATTCTATAAAATTAAAGGCATTTTTTTGGTATCCTTGCAGATGGTGGAAACGAGGAGACCTAACTGTACTGGTCGCGTGTTCGTTTGCGGTTCAGGCAACACATGGCGAGGTGGGAACTCGTGCGGCGGCGAGACCTGTGGAGCTCCTCTTTACGAAGAACTACCACATCGGTCTGATGACTCCGTACACAGCGACGATCACTTCGCAGAAGACGAACTGAGCTTAGTCGGTGAAGCGGCGCCTTGTCGAACTTGCTCCAGACCTCAAGCGCCACAGTCTTTACAGCATAGACCGAGACATCAACGACTAGACCGTAGACCCAAATCTCTAGAAAGAAGGAGAGCACAACATAGGATCCCTCGACACATGCACCCGCCAGATCCTTCAGAATTCCATGAAGGTGTGCTTTTGGATGCGTTGCTGCGGTTATACCCTCAAGTTGGCACTGTTGGCGCTAGACCAGGCCCCGTGCCCGTCGGTGCGGGCGGCGCATGGCCTGGCGGTGAATTACCCGGGATCCAATGCTGGAGAGGACCGAGAGCTTCACCGAAACCTCCTAGCGGCGATTCTTCTTTCGGCTCAGATTCGGGATACAGCAACAATACGTGTGGAACTTGTGGGACCAGGGCGTCTTCGCGTCATAGGCTGTCAGCAGAAATGCCTATGTCATGAGCACAATATGCTTTAAGACTTTAATCGCTCACGGTCTGAATTACGATCAACTGATCAAGTGATGAATGATGATGATATTTGCGGGAATTAACGTAATTTTTAATACCGTAGATTCCTTAACGAGGGCCTAAATTGGATGGCCTATTCTTTTCATGCCTTCTTCGATAATAATGTGACTTAAAAAACCTGTTGTTTCTGATTTTTACTAAAGTAATCGAGTAGGGACTTCCACTTTTGTAAAATATCGCTTCGTAGGCTAGTCCCTGAATAGATACTAGTGTCATTACTATAAATTATTATATTATTTTTAGTGTTAAAATATGTTTTTTTTTTTTGTACAAACCAATCGTGACCATATTTCGTAGGCTTAGAAGTTTCGTCCTAGTAAGTTAATTCGAGCTAGTCCTAAAATTACAAGATTTCACAATGTGATTCGAAATAAATACGTTTTTTTTTTTTTGTAAATTTCTAAGCTATGTTTATCGATAAGTTGTTTCCACGGAATGTAGATACTGTACAAAAACTTAGTTAAATAAATTATACTTTAAGATTGAATTTTGTAATCATATCAAGTGTAATTAATACGAAAAAAATCACACTGACCTTTTAAGGCGATAGACAATTTCCGTTTTAGTTCCATTGCTGAGCCTAAGATCGCTTAGTTATTTTTTTGGCAGAGATCTGCAGAGGGTTCAACTGACTAAAAACCAGCGCTAAGTTGTTGCGGCAACGCATCGATGCGCGCTAAGGAATATGTAAGCAGAACCTCGGGGATTCCCCGTAAAAATTCAAGCATCAGTAATCAAAGGTTTTTCTTTTGTATTTACTAGTTATTATTTTCTTTTTTGAATGATTTCATTAATTAAAATTTTAATGATGAATTATTTATGATATTGTATTGTGAGGTATGTCGGAGTCAAACCTCCCGTCGCTCAACATCCCACGTCAGAACCTCGCATGAGACAGAACTCATGAAAGGCAAAGGCGTGAGAGTGAAGCGTTTAGTGCGGAGCACATCTCTCCTATCACCCTCCCTCCCCCTCGGGAACCAAACACGTCTGGCCTTGCGTACTGATTGTTACGTCTGAATAGTGGGTTGTTGTTGCAAAATAAGTAATACTGTGTATTCTCCCGTCTTTAATACATTTAAACATGTGGCTTAAAAGAACCGTTCTCGAATATGAAATTTTTGGACTTTTTCCAACACGCAACGTAAGACAATTAAAAGCACATGACGCATGGGGTCAAGGGCCTCGCGTGACGCGCAATGTATAGGAAAATAACGCGAATTAGCAATGTTTTTTTTTTTAATTAAGCTACTTTATTTATTGACCACTGACAATGTTTTTTTAAACAATTCTGTATGACGAATGAAATTTTTAATGAAATGTATTATGTAAATCGCTCATGAAAATGTATGACTGTCTTTCTTCCTGGGGAACACTATGTTGTTGCTTAGTTAATTTTTATTTTTATTTAATTAAGTATCTTATTTATTATTTTGTTTTGTTCACTGATACTGTCTGTATGTATCACTCACTCACTTATGTTCCGTTTTTTTTTATAAATTATATATGAAGAGCACAATAAAACATAACAATAAAAAAATACATTTTTATGAAAGCCTTTTATTTTATTTTCACCTTTCAATGATACAATATGATGTCGTAGGAATACACATGTCAACAATTAACTCGCTTTTTGTACTTGAAGACGTCCCTATATCTTTTTTTCCTACCTTTTTTTATTGCTTAAATGGGTGGACGAGCTCACAGCCCACCTGGTTTTAAGTGGTTACTGGAACCCATAGACATCTACAACGTAAATGCGCCACCCACCTTGAGATATAAGTTCTAAGGTCTCAAGTATAGTTACAACGACTGCTGCAGAAATAGGTAGGGTGGTGGTACCGACTCGCGCAGATTCACAAGAGGACCTACCACCAGTAAATTGGCTGGTATTCTAAGAGGCTATTCCAGTTTCGCGCAGACGGGTAGGTGAGCTCACGGGCTCAACCTGAGAGAATTTGTCAATACCGACCCTAGCAAGAGTACTGCTTTGCAGTATCTACTGCCTGTATAACGATTCACTGAGAAGATCTGTCAAGAACTTCAGTGAGCTATGCCTATGGGACTGAATAGACCTCAAATAGCCCAAACAACTTGGGCAATGAGTTCGAAAACTATTTCTAAAAAACATCTATAATTTAATAACAACGATGTCACAAAACTATCTAATCTTATTAAGCAATTATCGACCTTGTTTTCATTGCATTAACAACGTAAGTTGTCTAGCGAACGAACAAAGTTTTTAATTTTAGCATCATCTGTACAGTCGCGTACAATACGAATAGAGCTGTCGCGCTGTACAGTCACAACTAAATATTAAACGGGACGCCGCCAGACAGTTTCCGCTTGTAAATTGAAGTCATTTAATAGTGTTGCTAGATTAAAAAATGAAATTAATCTTCATATTGAAATAGGTTGAGTTTTTTATATTTAATGTTAGGAAACCGTTCCTTCACACACGTAGTAGCGTTTTTATTTAAAAAAATCGTGAATATCTTTATTTATTTAAAATCCTGGGCGTATTATGAGCATTCTAAGATAGGTCCGGCTATTTCTGCCGCATAGCAGTCATTAGTTTCGGTTTGAAGAATGAAAACCCTTTATAGCATACCATCATGATTTAGATTTCATGACTCAGTGTTTGCGGAATTTACATAGTGGTGGCTATACGCTTCGTAACTTCTGTCGAGCCCGTCTTCAAATACAACAATAGCAATAACTTTTTTGAAAGGGTTCTAATTTTTAATGTTTTTATCGCAATTAATATAGAAGCTTCTCTTTGATTGGCTATAGACTATAGAATGGTTTTTGAAACAATTCGAATTTATTTGATATATTATTATTCGAATACTAAAAAATGTACAAAGAGACTATGTAGGTTATGCGTAAAATTTCAAACCACCATTATTTATTTTTCTCCACTTATGCTCATGCCATAAGAGGCTATTTCAGCTTCTCCTTGACGTGTAGGTGAGCTCACGGGGCTCAAACCGGGAGTGTTGCTAACACTAGCCCTAGCAAGAGTAGTGCTTCACTGAATATACCACCGGATATCGGAAACGCGACCTACTGAGAAGATCCGTCGAGAGACTCTGTGGACTGTGTCTATGAGTTAATTTACTCGTCGAGCCCTTCGTCGCAAGCGACGGGTTCGGCGAGGACGGTGACCGATGTTTGAGATACCACCGTTTTATTTAAACTTTTTGGCTTCAATACTAATTTGGGTGCGTATAAAACTTCACTATTCTAATATTATTTCACGCATCCAGCAAATATAATCTTCTTATTCGTTCAACAAATATTAATAATCTCGCTAAGATTTTGATTTATACGCCTAAAGGGGCACTCTCGGCTATAATTCACAAGCACACGGACAGACAAAAGAAGCAGCAAAAGCGTCACGTCAACGTTAATAAACAGCATTGTGAATAAATTAATTCATTTAGATGGAAAATCCGCGGGCCTTTCCTAGCTCATTATGATGAATGTTTTTATCAAATTCATTTGGCAACATTAGTTTATGTAAAAATAATTCTATATCCTAATAATATGTCTAGTTTTATTAATATCATTTAATGTATTTAATTAATATTTGTGGAATACGTCTGTACGCTGAAATACCAGTATTCTACCGCGTTATTAATTTTACAATTTCAAACATATTAAAATAAAATTAGCACTTCAACTTTCAACATTATTTTTTACATTGCCAATTTGCTTATTTCTGCCGCGATCTGTTTTGAAGAGAAGACAGTCGATGTCACAATGTAATTAAGACTTTTCAACATTGGGAACACGGATTTTTAGATTTTCAATTTGCCCATTTCTGCCGCGAAACATTCCCTTGCATTGCATTATTAAGCGAGTCAATACAAATAGCATTTAGAAGATCGATTAGGTAGGTGTGGGTTCTCCAGCTAATCTACGGTAATAAAAAGCTCATATAGCATGATTATATTCTCAAATCCAAAGACCGCGCGCACACGTAAACGACGGCAATTTTCTCTAACACTGTTCTCAGCGTTACTGACAAATCGCTTTGTTGGCTTCTCCGCCTCCGGCTGCAATTTCGACGACGCTCTAAAGACTGTAAGCGCGCGGATATTCATGAGATATACAGATATTATTATAATATTTCTTATTTGTTTATATCGGCGGACGAATTCGTGGCTGCTACTATAACCTATGCTCCTTGTGTCGTATTCCTCATTACTGAGGGTCGTGACCACCCTTTTGTATCACCTTCGCACGCACGATTTTTCTCCATCCATTCTTGTCTCTGGCGGTGTGGAGGGCGTTGTGAAACGTGGTATCAAGAGCGGTGCGGATCTGGACGGACCAACGTATTAGGCTGCGCCCCCGAGGTCTTTTCCCATCTACCTTACCAGTCACGATAACCTATAGACACCACGAATTAAAGACTTTCACACTTTCAGATAATCTAGAATTGATTTGATTAATACGCTTTTATTAGCTTCATACGTATGTTAGTATGTAACGGACTGGTGGTAGGACCTCTTGTGAGTTCGCGCGGGTAGGTATCATCACCCTGCCCATTTCTGCCGCGAAGCAGTAATGCGTTTCGGTTTGAAGGGTAGGGCCGTTGTAACTATACTAGACCTTAGAACTTATATCGTGCAACAACATACAAGGTGGGTGGCGCATTTACGATGTAGATGTATTTGGGCTCCAGTAACCACTTAACACCAGGTGGGCTGTGAGCTTGTCCACCCATCTAAGCAATAAAAAAAAAACATGATTTTGATCTTTCAAAACGTCGGATTAACTCGAAATTTGGCATACTTATTAAGGACGGATGATAATTCAATATTTGAAATAGTTTGATCCGTTATTCTTACTAGGATAATCAGGTTAGCATTTTTTTGTTTTCCTGAGACCCGGAGTGTCTGCGTCATGACCAAGAAGGGAAACTACCAGGCGCGCCGTTCACCTATTTCTCGGATAAGTTACCGACTGATTCAGACGAATTTTTAAAAAAAGTTGAAAAAATTGAAATTCAACTCCTTCTCGCGTCGTTTTCCTCATTACTGAGGGTCGTGATTCCCCCGCTGCATCAGTTTCTCCCGTACGATTTCCCTTCATCTGCTGCGATCCTTAGCTTCAAATTCAACAAAAAAATGAAAAATAAAAAACTAAAAATAATTTTTTCTTACACTATTTTAATACAAATTTATTAAAATTTATTTTCTATTTCTTAGTGGAATTTTCTATAAAAGCGTATTTTTATAGTTTTTTTAAACTATTATTTATTTTATTACTTAGACGGGCAGTGTCCACTTGATGTTAACTAGTTACTGGAGTCCATAGGCATTGTCCATAGCCATCATGTAACACAAGATATTTGACAGATGCCTGAATCTCGCTTACGACATTTTCAAGACAAGCCTGCATATATACAAGTTCCGAACAACAATATTCGGACCGTCGGTCTACCGAGCAATATCACCCGCAAAGCATAAACAGCCAACCCCCACATTTGAGATATGAGTTTTAGGTCTCAGTTCTATAGTACCGCGTTTTGACCATTCTTTAAATCATAACGCTTTGCTTATTCGCAGCAGAAATAGCCAAAGTGGTCGTACCTATCGCTGCCGGCTTAAAATAAATAACACCTTACCATAATAATAACCTTTACTGGTGATAGGACTTCTTCTGAGACCTTACAACTCATGTCTCAAGGTGGGTGGCGGCATTTACGTTGTAGATGTCTATGGGCTCCGGTAACCTCTTAACACCAGTTGGGCTGTGAGCTCGTTCACCAAACTAAGCAATAAAAAATACCAAAATGAATACATGTTATGATAACTGTAATTTAAAAATTTTGTTTAACCAAACTGCCGGTTTTTAATTCTGGCATAGCCGCATCACTCGCCATTAATAGTCTAAGCGCTTAATCTATTAGGCTACAACATTGTACATATAGTTCACGTACTCAGAGAGTGTACATTTAGTTTATAAAATAGTCATTTCCTTAAAGCCCCATTAAAATATTCATCGAAACGTTTATATCATTAATTTAACAAAATCTGCGCCCATAATTTGCGAGTCGGTACACTCTGCCGCGAAGAATGCAATTCATTTCGCGGCCGTCACAAAACTGTTCTGTCATTCGCGACAAACTCTGCGCTTATAAATAAACACGCGTATATTCTGTACAAACTCGACAAAATGTAGAATACTTTGACCGGCTCGTTTAGTTATATCTTCAGACATATGTTTGGAGCTCATCTTAAATAATACAGTCAAACCTGGGTAGGTGAGAAAACTGTTTAAGTGAGAGTAACAGCCAGGACCCGTCATTTTAAGCTCCCAAGACCTCTATTAGCGAGAAACAGGAACCTCTGTAAGAGAGAGTCGTTTTTCCCTCATGGACCTCCGTAAGTGAGACTGCTACTTATCTATACCTCTATAAGCGACAATCGAGCTTTATTGATTTATATTATTTAGGAGGAACAAATGACAAATCAAATTACAAATTTAACATCTGCTATTTTATGACTCATTCTTAACTTTCGTGTAACTTCCTACCATTGTTTTTGTATTGTTTTCTCGTTAATATTGAACCTATTCTATTTCGTGGAACTAAATAACGGTGTTATTTTATCGCATTCTTTTCGAATGGACACGTGTGCCTGTGTACCGTTCTGTTTGTCGGATTAACTCAGTTTATCGTTAATCAATTGCGAAGGAAGTTCTGTTCTGCATCATATCAAAACGGAAAATTAAAGTACTGTCATTAAATCATAAACATAAAATAGTGAATGCGTTTGAATCCGGAAAATCGCGAAATGAAATTCAGAGGGAGCATTAGCGAGAAACTCAGGTTAGTGAGAAATCTCTATAAGAATGAAATTGTGAAAGAATGAGATTGTGCTCCCTTGAACTCTCGCTTATCCAGGTTTGACTGTATATAGTTAATAATAATATCTGGTGGACCAGTACCCAAGAGATTCATTGAAAAAAAGCCCGAGTTACAGAGTTTGTTTTTGGACGCATTAAGTACTCAGACCCAAGTGACTTGAAAGGACTTGTATTACCAATAGAAAATTATGAATTGATCAGTATTTTAGTATTTTTTCCGTTGCTCCAAGGTTCGTAATGTTAATAAGTATATATAATAAGTACACGTAATGTTAAATGATTATCTAACCAATCGACATCACAATATAAAGGCCGCTACAATTGTTTTTTTAGGATTGAAGGATTACTGGTGACTCGGAAGCTTTTTCAGCTTCACCATGACAGGTGGGCGAGCCTGAACTCAACCAGGAGGGGTGGGATGTACTAACAGATTTTTATTCCCTACCTAAGCTAATAGGCCTCAGAGGCTATTTCAGCGTAACCGTAACTAGTAGGTGAGCTCGCGGGACTCAAACCTGACGACGTTGCTAACACGAACCCTAGCAAGAGTCATGATTCGCAGAATCTACCACCGGATCGGAACGCGACCCACTGAGAAAATCCGGCGAGAAACTCAGCGGCCTGATGTTTAGGTTACGTTTGAACTCTTTACCGAGTTCGACGAGTACGGTTACCGGGGTCCTTAGCCTGCTCCTAGTGTTAGAGCTGAAGGCGTTTATTGCAAAAGTTATTGGATCTGATGGATTCCTTAGGACCTGTACTGCAATTATTATTGTATAGACCGCTTCACTCATGCGATTTCGATACAAACACCATTCTAAATATCGATTTTTTAAGAATAACAACACCATCCTCCGACCGCGGACTCGACAATTTAAATATAGCATTAAAACGTTAACGCACTGCGTAGCGTCGCTTTTGTGTGGACACAAGGAACAAACGACAGCGCGCCCTTTGATACTAACTTTTATTTTCAGCCAATTTCATGGCAGACGGCATTAGTTGCCAGGTGCCCGGCAAAAATAAACGTTAGGCGCCGTTCTGTTTAAAAAAAAAAAAAGAAACAAATCAACCGTCAGTTACATTGTTTGATTTGTATTCGTGATTTGTTTGATGTCAATGTGTCGCGTTTAATTGATTCTATGCGCGGATAGTATGAAGTTCTACTTGACAACAAATACGGTATCTGCTTTGATATTTCATTTCAATGTTCAGCTTATTATTTGGGGTTTTGGTATTTGATTTGCTGAAACGATTTGTTTGGGGCTTATTGAACCCGGTTGTTTCATGATCTTGGGTGTTTCTGCGGCAAAACAGTCATGCCAGGGCCTTGAAACTGCGATACTTGAAAACAAATATTTTTTTTTGTATGTAAACCGTCGTCATCTTGTAGCGGATGCCCCTAAACTTATATCTTGGTAAAGTTAAATCATTTAATTATTATATTTACTAAACACAGAAAATAAAAAAAATATATAGCCTTTATTTGTTATAGACAAATTGATTAAATTTTATCGATTTGTGGTTTTTGAAAATTTACAAATCCTTCATTAAAAATAAAATGTAGGGTAGTCGTTATTATGTTACTACCATCTACAGGAGCAATGAGAAACTAATCGAAGTGAAGCAATCTAGTGGCGGACGCCCCTAAAAATGTTTGTTGAATGCTTGAGTTGCCGTAAATGCCTAGTGATACAGTACTACAGGATATAAGAGCGAAGTTATAAATTAATGTATCATCATCGGACCTTGATGCATGTGTAAATTTTTAAGTTCATCGGTCGAGGCTTGAGTTAAATGTGATGTCGATGATAATAATGATAGGAACGATGATGTTGCTGAAGATGAGGGTGAGTGAGTGAATGATGAGGGTGTACATATAAAAAGAAGGCTTCTCTTCCCTGGTGAGTATATGAGCATGTCGATCCTCCACCGCGATTCCCAGATTTCCACCCCCGCTTCGAACCTCACAGCCACCACCCCGGTCCCCCTTAGAAATTTGAATTCTGCTATCGGGTAATCTATCTATATTCTATCTATATATATAAAAATGAATTGCTGTTCGTTAGCCGCGCTAAAACTCGAGAACGACTGGACCGATTTAGCTAATTTTGGTCTTAAACTATTTGTGGAAGTTCATAGAAGGTTTAAAAGGTAGATAAATATGAAAATGCTCGGAATTAAATAAAAATAACAATTTTGTTTATCCTTTGATGTGTCCCCGTCGGACGAATTCCTTTTGTTTGTTTTAAGTTTATTTTATACAAAAATTTAGGTATTTTATTTATCGATTGGGGCACTACGAAGTCTGCCGGATCAGCTGGTTAAAAATAATTTCACATAACACATTTTAACCGAACAAAATTAGTTCACAAACTCGCAGCGCCGTGTTGCGGTTAATTCGACACGTCAACGATAATTACTGGAAAATGGGCAATTAACGGTTGCTGGCTCATTTCAAATGTTACCCGATCGAAAAATCCAGTCGGCTTGTACAATAAAATGTTGGTGACGCTACTGTTCGGCGCTCTGCAGTTTTATGGTGTCCGTATGCTCACCATTGCTCACGGTTTTTTAGCAGAAGTTGATTCCACTACGTACCTTGTATTTATCATTTAAATAATGCTGCACTTATCACACAATAACGCGTTACTGTTCGCTTACTAACGCTCACGGTTTTTTAGCAGAAGTTGATTCCACTACGTACCTTGTATATCTCTTTTTAAATAAAGCTGCACTTATCACACCGTAACATGCTACTGTTCGGCGTTCTGCAGTTTTATGGCGTCCATGCGTTCACCAATGCTCAAGGTTTTTTAGCAGAAGTTGATTCCACTACGTACCTTGTATATCTCATTTAAATAATGCTGCACTTATCACACCGCAACGCATGACTACTACGCGGCAGAAATAGGGAAAATGGTCGTACTTACACGTGTAGGCTCATATGACGCATCAATAGGCGCCCTTTTATTTATTTATTACGTAGACAGGAGAATGAGCCCAAGATATTTATAAGGTAAGGTTTTAGATATCACAATGTAAATGCCACCACTCACATGCGAAACAATTCATTAAATGTAGCTTACTATTCAACACAAATATTTTAGTGAATTTTACGTAATAAAGAGAACCGAATTGCTGTGATTGCATTACACAAAGTAGGTATGGAACCAAATGCAATTTTTAAAACTCTCTATACGCTTGGTATTAGTAAAATGTTTGTGTATCGGGCTATTAATAGGTGCAATGAGACCTCCTCCTCTGTTTGTGACAGAAAAAGATCTGGCCGTCTACGTAGTGTTCGTACGAAAAAGGTGGTCAAAGCAGTAAGGGAAAGAATTCGAAGAAATCCTGTCCGAAAGCAAAAGATTTTATCTCGGGAGATGAAGATAGCACCTAGAATCATGTCGCGTATTTTAAAAGATGACTTAGGACTTGCAGCCTATAAGAGACGTACTGGTCATTTCTTAACTGATAATTAAAAAGAGAATAGGGTGGTAAAATCGAAACAACTACTGAAGCGGTACGCAAAGGGAGGACATAGAAATTTTTTGTTTACGGATGAGATTTTTTTTACAATTGAGCAACATTTTAACAAACAAAATGACCGTATTTATGCTCAAAGCTCTAAGGAAGCTTCCCAATTAGTCGACAGAGTGCAACGTGGGCACTATCCGACTTCAGTGATGGTTTGGTGGGGTATTAGCTATGAAGGAGTGACTGAGCCATACTTTTGTGAAAAAGGTATCAAAACATCGGCACAAGTGTATCAAGATACCATTCTTGAGAAGGTAGTGAAGCCCCTTAACAACATCATGTTCAATAATTAAGAATGGTCCTTCCAGCAAGATTCAGCGCCAGATCATAAAGCTCGGTCTACGCAGTCTTGGTTGGAAACGAAAGTTTCGGACTTCATCAGAGCTGAAGACTGGCCGTCGTCTAGTCCCGATCTTAATCCGCTGGATTATGTTTTATTATGGCAAGACTAAGTATATAAAGATTTGGTATAATTTATCTATAATCTTGTAACATTTCATTCCCATGACATCATTTAACACTTTTAAATTATGTCAAGCTATCTTTTACTATTTTTTTTCACAAATATTTTTGTCTGTAATGTATTTTTTATTGAAAATATATTTTGCTGCGGACCGCAAAGGTGTCGTTTGGACAGCGCTGATTTAAACTATTCTTCAGATAAGCTGATAAAAAAAATCGTGTCGTGGGATAGAAATAATCGCTACGACGATATATCGTTAACTTTAAATTTTACATGAGGATATGTTTGACAGGATCCGTATCGTCATCTCTTAGACGACGCAAAACGAAGCGCTCTGAGCGCTACAAAAATACCTACGTTTAATATTTTTATTATCGTCATCACTCAGTGTTTAATTTAGCACTAGAAAGCGTTGAGTTAACGACAACTCATAAATACAAAGATTTAATTGAGTTACGATTATTGCGATGCTTATAATCTTCAGTTTAATGACTTTATGTCATTTTTTGTAGGGATGCACCCGTGTTTTTGTTTCGAAGTATTTATTTTATCGATAGATGAGTTTATTTGACTACTACTAAAGGTTGTTTTGTAATTAATTTAAAGCCTTTATTTTCATTAACAAATCTATAGACGCTTATGGCCCATCTTGTATTAAATCATTATCTCAATGTTTTATTACAACGCTGCCACTGTTGTTAACGTCTTAATGGTACATTAAAACCTATTTAACTCTTTTAACTCAAAGCTGAGCGAATGCATGACCGAAGAAGCACCATTTACTGAACCGACTCTTCAATGGAGACCTTGAAGTCGGTAGGATAGTGTGAGCTTTCTGGTTAAGTGCAGCTTAAGAAAACCAGATAGCACAACGTTAATGGTAATCCGTCTCTATGACACGTATTGTGGGTAGCAGCGGAGTAGTTTGTACTCATGGTCGCATGATCTTCATTTGCATATCTGACTTTAATATTTTTTATTGCTTAGATGGGTGGATGAGCTCACAGCCCACCTAGTGTTAAGTGGTTACTGGAGTCCTTGAGACATGAGTTCTAAGGTCTCAGTATAGTTACAACGACTGGACCACCTTTCAAACCAAAATGCATTACTGCTTCACGGCAGAAATAGGCAGAAGTAGATTCCAGTAACTGTTTCACCTCGGATGGGTAATAATCATTTGTCGAATATCACAAAAAAATATATCGATATCTTAATGATATTCTTATGTCGCATCGAGCTATTCCCCGCCCTATAAGATCGTATTTTCGTCGTCACTCGCCGGCGTACAGCTGCCACAATTTGTCCGGTCCCGTGTGCATACGATGCTCATGTTAACAACATTGTTTTGACTTCAACTTCTGTTTTCGGAAAATGCGACTAGTTTCAGAGACGCAGTTCATTTTTTTTTTTTTTTTAAATAAGAATCCGTCTCGAGATTAATCGTGGGATCTATTCTGGGATTGTTGTAGTTGAAATGAAATGTGACTTGGATAAATATAATTTTATTGTGTCTCGATGACAGGAGAAAGTTACTCAAATGTCACTAGCTAAATACGAATTTGCAAGTTATGGGTGAGAGTATTATAGAATTACGAAGTATTCGACACATACACCTATTTAGCATGCTGTTACTAGCTACCTAGTTCGGTTTGCTATTTAATTTCCTACCTATGCTGATAGCCTTCAGAGGCTATTTCAGCTTCACCCTAACGCGTAGGTGAGCTCACGGGGCTCAAACCGGAGTGTTGCTAACACTGGCCCTAGTAAAAGCAGTGCTTCGCAGAATCTACCACCGGATCCGGACCGGATTTGTTTTTAAGTAGTACTGAATGCTTGCAATTGCAGACGAGCGTAGATACTTCTGAACGGCCACAGTGTCTGAACCGATCAACTAGCGTCCTTTTTAACATTTGCTTAAAGTAAATGTCACAGCACTCAACAAAGACCAACAAAGGTAGTTGCTTCATTGGCGCGGTTTTCTCTTGAAATGCGCTGTGATTGAGCGCAGCGGTTTCAGGAGTTAAGAAAAGTCTCTGTCTCCGAAACATTCTTTAAAATTATGGGAGAGTAAAGGAAAATAGATTCAGAGGCTGACGCTTGACTACATCCAGTGTCGGCCCAAATTCGGAACCCCAGTCTTCGAGGTTATCCGCGTAGCAGCAGGGCACGAGACTTAGCATTGCGTAGAACGTTGAAGCGAGAAGGAGGACTGTAACGTAAACATTGAATCACGTTATGAAATTTAACAGTCAATATTTCAATTCGCACAAAGGTAAATTCAGTCTGAAAAAGCTCCATTGTGTCATGAAAAAGCTTATTGTCTGAATTACGTGAGCCGAATCTGCGTCCAATGCTTTGGGAAAAAAAAGAATATTATTTCTTTGCCATTCCTTCTCTCCGAAAATAACTTTGATATAGAAACATGACTAGAAAAGATTACGACACAGATTACGTATTTTGGTAAAGTGATTTGTTTTGAAATATAAAAAAAATGGATATCCCATTTTATGGTTGTAATGTTGAAGTAATATTTAAATCTTATTATCGTGAAGCAGTTAAATGTTCCAGTCTGAAGTCTAGAATGCTTGTTTTATCATAGAATTGAGCCTTCGATCTTATTGTTTCGATATTAGTAGCGGTACTCACTTTATCTAACATCAAATAGGCCACTTTTACTTACCCACATAATAAAGGAATCGGAAGGAGGAATTCCTCTAACCAGTTGATCCATAATATGATCTTAGCTAATGATGAACTAATGATTTTAACTATCGCACCTCCCGCCATCGAAGCAGAGTTCGTTAATACAATCTAGAACCGCTGCGTTATGTGGCATAAATTTTTGTTAGATATCATCTGATTCTGTTAAAATCTCCTCTATACGGTGTGTTTTCAGCGCTATCTTCTTCAAAGTAGGCTTGCAGTAGTACTCAGTGGTAGACAGCGACTTGACTGGCATTGCTAATAACCACAACGGAGGGCGATAGAACTCACAAGATGGGCCATATGCTCGTAGGCTTAGAAAGGCAGTTAAAACCACACGGGATATCGGATACAAGCTATTGATAGAAGTTCCAATAAAAACTCAATAAGCATACCACATATTTACAAATAGTTACATTATACAATCAAAATGTCTCATCCAGTAACACTACAGCCATTGCTCCACGATCCGTGCAGTTCTATTTAACTTCCTCATACTACCCATCATCATTACCATTTATTCGGGGTCTTCTCATTTCTCTTTCGTAATTAGACTTACGCATAGCTTTACGTTTTCCTAATGATATCATTTTTCGTGGCAGCGCGTCTTTACATTTTTGAAAAATATTTCATGATTGGCTTAATTTCTTCGGTACTAAGCTAATGGCAGCGGTAGTAATTGGAGAATTCGCGTGGGAAATTTGAAAATCAGAATTAGTAACTAGTAACGGTCCAACCAACAGAATATTGACGGAAGAGTGTGTTCTGAGATTGCACAAATGCGATCTAACCTATGTACCAAAAACTAGTCATTTCTTTCTACCTATTAACAGGTAACTTCGAGAGTTTCTTCTGGGGGTCGAGCTAATGGGGCTCAGCCGGTAAGAATTACTAAGATATGCTCTAGCAAGAGCAGTGCTTCACTGAATCTACCGATGGATCGGAACCGCGACCCTGCTAGGGTCAGTGTTGGCAACCCTCCGGTTTGAGCCCCGTGAGCTCACCTACACACAGTAGGGTGAAGCTGAAATAGCCTCTCAAGGCTATCAGCATAGGTAGGAATAAAAAAAGCTTCACGGCAAAAATAGGCGGGGTGGTGGTACCTACCCGTGCTGACTCACAAGAGGTCCTACCACCAATAAAAAAGTTCATCGAGAGTCGTGCTGTGACGCCTATAAGCTATCGGAAGCTATTAACACTACCGAAGCCATGAGCTCATCTATCCGATTAGAGTAAGTATTATAAAACGCAAATAAAAGAAAAGCTGATTTTGGGGCCATTCTTAAAATCAACAACATGTGCGTACTGAATACGCGACCACGCGTTCCGTGGCTTGACATTTTCCAACAAAAGTTTTAGATCTTCTGTTTACCACGTTTTTATTTATACGGTTTTCGGGAGACATTATTAAAACTACTATTGTTTTTTATTGCTTCCGCCGCTTCGAGTACTTTACTATATCTGTGGTCACGGACGACTGTTTGTTGTATCTCCTTGTAGTTTTCTCGGAAAATTCTCGAATCCAAACTTTTTTTTTAATGAAGTTACAAAATTTACATTTAAAAACAATACAATAAGGATGTATTTACAATAGCAATTTCTTTTTAGATGCAACGCCTAAAATTAAACTCAAAATGTAAATGATTTTTCGATTCTGAATGCTAATGGTAGTTGCGATTACTTATTGTCGAAACTAAAGAAATAAGGTAAAACAAAGTGAGACTCATGATTGATTCTAAAAAGTATTAATGGTCTAAATTCTTAGGAAGTATATATTCTGTATATTAAGTTCAAGCATATAAACAATATTAACAATTAACGCACCAAAATAAGAGAAGCTTTTTCGAAGTAAACTTAAAGCACAAGTTAAGCTCTAATGATCGTACTGTACCGTACAAATTAGTTTGGAATTAAATTTTGTATCGCAGATCCGACTTGAAAACTTACTAAAGTTGCTCCGCCTCCATCATTACACATGAAGCTTCTTGTACGCAACTTCAGGAAGTTATAATACTTTGATTGTTTCATTGAAATATTATGCCGCGAAGTCATTGTTAAGTTCGTTCAAAAATAATTGATATCATTATCATTGAAAGCACGTTTACTGGTGGTAGCACCTCTTGTGAATCCGCACGGGCAGGTACCACCGCCCTGCCTATTTCTGCCGTGAAGCAGTAATGCGTTTCGGTTTGAAGGGTGGAGCAGTCGTTGTAACTATACTGAGACCTTAGAACTTTTACCTCAAGGTGGGTGGCGCATTGCGTTGTAGATGTCTATGGGCTCCGGTAACCACTTAACACCAGGTGGGCTGTGAGCTCGTCCACTCATCTAAGCAATAAAAAATAAATAGCACAGCCGAAGTAAAATTTTTATCCCGTTGTTGCTAGTCCGAATATTAGAGTGAGGTTTTAAAATTGCTGTATTGCAAATTATAAAGTTGATCGGACGTTTGAAGTCAGTTGTTAGTTAAAATGACATTCAAAGATTCCGTTACAAACAAACAAAGATTTAAAATGGGCCATAAACCTAAGAGATAGATAGATAGATAGATTTAAAATGGCTCTTCGTGGGTTTTCTCGGCGTGAAATCAAATTTGGCAGGTACTAAAACTACTCTAAGCTTTCGATTCGTCATAATTTAAAATCAATTTTAATAAATTTGAATTATAAATAGTGTAAGAAAAAATGACTTTATTTAAAAAAAAACGTGGGGTGCTTTTCAAGATATGTATTATCAAAATAACCCTTCTACTCATATCTGTTCATAATATATTTATAAATACTGACACCATGCACCCCAAGGTTTTTTACAATAAAATAAGTTTTTCTTACACTATTTTTAATTTAAATTTATTAAAATTTATTTTCTACTTTTTAGTTGGGTTTTCTATAAAAGCGTACTTGGTAGTTTTTTTTAAACTATTATTAATTATTTTTTTAGTTAAATTTCATTTTATCAATATCTTTTCTAAATTTTTTTTCCATTTTGAATTATCATCGGTCCTTAATAAGTATAACAAATTTCGAGTTAATCGGGCGTTTGGAAGGGGATCAAAGTCATGTTCAAAGATTCCGTTACATACTAACATACATAAGTCTGAAGCTAATAAAAGCTTATTAAAAATATATCGTGATGCTTATTACGTTATGGCCCTAGATTAAATTCATTGAAATTTAAATTCTCCAAAATATATTACAATTTAAAACTCAAAATATAAAAAAAATGTGGAAGATCAGTAAAATATCACTGACTTTGCAAAGCCCAATCAGAAGCATAAAACCATTGAAATAGTGATCGTGTATCTAAGCTAATTGTTAAGCGATTATATTTTGTGTACGAACTTGACATTTGACATTACATTCTGTTACATACATACGTGATTCAATTTTGAGTTGATACCGTTAACCCTACCGCGCTTAAATTGACGAAGATGACAGCCCTGCAATCAGAGACGTGAGATCATGGGAATTTAGTCCCCCAACACGGCTTAAATCTTCAGTCTGAATTTAGGACGGGACTTAATAACCACGTAGTAATCAAATGACAGTTGCATATTAAACTAATAATTCTAGATCGATGTTCTTCTCACCGTGAATATTTCAGTATACAATGAAATTGATTCTATTAATAAGCATTAAAAACCGCAAATGTCACGAGATTATTGAACTCGTGAGTATAGATTTTATTAATACGTGAAGCAAAAACTTTGTATCCCTTTTTACGAAAATTGCGCGGACGGAGGAGTATGAAATTTTCCACACTTAAAGATAATATAGAGAAGAAGTGCACAATGCAATTTTTTTTTTAAATAATGCATAAAAGATATATTAAATCAATAAAGAAAACATTACACACACTACATACCATGTATTTGACGCACACACGCATGCATACTATTTATTGTCAAACTTTTGCTCTTGACGTCTGTTGTCAAATTGAGAATAAATTAAATATTGTTTGTCTTTGTTAATATTTTTTATAATGTAGTCTTGGCGAAATTTGTGATTGTAGAAGTATAAAATACAATCATAATAGTGTACAAACTTACAATTCCAATTAATTAATTATAGTCGAATTTCGACTACTGCGGGACCTCTAGTAGATTCTATTTGCACTGCTTTCTTCAAACTAAATCTGGTAGCTCCTGTTTCTTGTTTTCTTTTACCTATTTTCGAGTTGATAAACATTGCCTACAGCCTTCTAAATACTTCTAATATATGGCTATTAGCTTTAGATTACGTAAAATGAAAACTTTTATTCTTGACAAAGCCATTTAAAGTTGGTTCTACTTTTAAAATTAAAAAATTTCAAGGTCATCTTCGGATTCATCATATTATCAAAGAAGCTTTTCCTACCCAGCGTTTTCCTGCAAGCTCTTTGAATCTACTGGCTTATTATTAGATATGAGAATATTCATTCAGACGGAAATAATACGTAGCGCAACTCAACCCTTACAAAACATTCATATTAAAATGTACATATTATGTATTAACAAAATCAATTAATCCGAATAGTTTTAGAAACAAACAAATAAACTAAACTAATAATGTTCGATGAAAACAATATTAATTGAACAGAATTTAGTCAAATCGATCCCCTTTCAATGTTTATAGAAGGTAAAAGGTCTGATTTAGGTTTGCCTTTCACACCGAAACGATTCTGTCTGAAGTTTTTTCATTTATTATTTCTAGCTTTGCGTAAAGTGAAGTCGTTATCTAAATATGTACACTTAGTACAGTCTTCTCAATCTAAGGTCGTTTATGCATCTAGCAAATTAGCTTGAAGCCGTTGAATGAAGTCGTCGTGGCCTAAAGGATAAGACGTCCGGTACATTAGTGTGCGGTGTTCGAATTCGGCAGGCGGGTACCAATTTTTGTAATGAAAAACGTACTTAACAAATGTTCACGATTAACTTCCACGGTGAAGGAATTTTCTTCTTCTTTCTTCTTCCAGTGCCTCTTCAATCTTGAAGGTTGGCCGTTAGCTCCCTGTATTCATTTTTGTCAGCAGCCAGCCGGAACAGCTGTTCGACGGAGGCAATACCGGTCCACTCCCGGATATTCCGCAGTCATGACTTCTTGTTCGCCCAGCACGTCTCTTTCCTGAGCACGTGGCCGAGATATTCCGGTGAAGGAATAACATAGTGTAATAAAAATCAAACCCGCAAAATTATAATTTGCGTAATTACTGGTGGTAAGACCTCTTGTGAGTCCGCCTATTTCTGCCGTAAAGCAGTAAAGCCGTTGTAACTATACGGAGACCTTAGAACTTATATCTCAAGGTGGGTAGCGGTATTTACGTTGCAGATGTCTATGGACTCCAATAACCATTCAACACCAGGTCGGCTCGCCCACATATCTAAGCAATAAAAAAGGCTAGCCTGGAACTCATCGCTTAGTCGCTGTGCCGAAGTGGCAACTTACTTATCAGTGTGGGGCTGACCTGAGACCTTTTTTTCACCTATGTCGATATTCTTGAGAGGCTATGTCAGCGTTACGCTAACGTGTAGGTGAGAACTCTCGGGGTTCAAACCAGGAGGCGTTGCTAACCCTGGCCCTAGCAAGAGCAGTGCTTCCGCATCTGACACCTACGTACTGATTAGTATTCACATACATTCACGTGACTAATACATCTCGTCTCATCTGATTACCGAACGCATTTAACATGTCATTGTCATTGTCACGTCACGGTGTAACGAACGCCCGCGTTAATTAATAAACATGTTTTTGTTTATTTGCTACTAATTTGGGTTTGTTTAAAGTCGATAAGTATTTAAGTCGAAAGCTTTTAAGGGGATAACATTTGTTATCGCAATAGCTTTCACGGATTTAAGCTCGGAGCCGCGGCTCAGTCAATTTTGTTGATGTCTGATTGGAAATTTATTATAAATAAAAATGTTAGTCGACAATTTTATACAAAAAATTATAGACTAAGGTGAATATTTTCTACTTGAGCTAGTTTTCAATGTGCTTTAATCATAAATGAATGAATAAGTGTCCTAGTGATGGAAAATCCATAGATTGTAATAGACATAATATCAATTAGAACTACTTTACTGGTGGGAGGACCTCTTGTGAGTCCGCACGGGTAGATATCACTACCCCGCCTATTTCTGCCGTGAAGCATTTATGGGTTTCAGTTTGAAGGGTGAGGCAGCCGTTGTAACTATACTGAGACCTTAGAACTTATATCTCAAGGTGGGTGGCGCAGTTACGTTGTAGATGCCTATGGGCTCCAGTAACCACTTAACACCAGGTCGGGTGGGCTGTGAGCTCGTCCACCCATCTAAGCTATAAAAAAAAAACTTTTTCAGCTTATTTATTTTACGTTTTTTGATAAAATTATATTTGCAATGTAACTTAAAAAGTCCATGATATGATAATGACATCCAAAGACTTAATCTTAGGGCCCATGGCTCTTCGTGTTTGACAGATAACAATAACATCACACAAATTTTTATTTTGTTTAAAATTGTTTATTAAGTGTGTGTCACTCGCCGGTAGATGTCGCCACCGGATTTTTGTATTCGCTGCTTTCGGTCTGCTGTAGATGGCATTTAATAGTTTAATCTAGTCTGCCTGCAAATGCTAATGACAAAAATAATATCGTTATCAAATTTTGACTACTAGGGGTGTAATCCAGCTAATAGGCCTTGCAAGCCAGTACGGGTAGGTACCGCCACCCTGCTTATTTCTGCCGTGAAGCAGTGGTGCGATTTAGAATCCATGTCTCAAGGTGGGTGGTTGCGTTTACCTTATTCTTTTCTATAGGCTGCAATAACTTATATTTTAATACTAGCGACCCGCTGTCGCTTCCCTTCGGAAAGATTCAATTTTATTATTTATGATAGCTGAGTACCCGCGGTTATTGTCGTACCGCGGCTGTCGCGGGGCGAAGCTAGTCTAAAAAACAGTAGCCTAAGTTACTCCTTATATCATCAGCTACCTACCTACCAGTGAAAGTCTCGTCAAAATCGGTCCAGTCGTTCCAGAGATAGACAGACAGACAGCCAAAAATTAAAAAAAAAAAATTTTTTTGTATATGTAGTGTGGTATACATACGCATTTAGTAAAAAGTGGTTATTTTGTTATTACAAACAGACACTCCAATTTTATTTATTTATATAGATATACGTACATAGATAATAAACACCCAAACAAAAAGCAAACAAACTTGTTTATCACACAATGTTTGCCCGATGCTGAAATCGAACCCACGACCCTCGCCGCCACAGTCAGAACCGGTAACTACTGCACCACCGAATCAGTTAAATGTCTTCATTGATGATTGTACAACGCATTGTGACTTCGTACGGAATGGTTCTACCACCACGCGTACTTCCGACCCGCCAATACCATTACAACACATTTATTGTTCTGTAATAAAGCTAAATATTTACGAGTATCATCAAATTATGATTGGAATAAGGATAGCCTTTTATATAACAAAATATCCTATTTATGGACGGCGTTCAGCAAATATGCGCCAAGCAGCGGATCGAATTGTCTATATATTCAAATCAAACAGGTACTTCTGAAGAGTGGGATAGCATTAATTCTTTATATACAGTGGTTAAAAATAAATACGCATATGAGAAGATACACAAACATATTGTTGTTATAAATATTATATAACTAGCCGACCCGACAAGTCTGCGAAGTCTCGTAGAGCCTCAATCGATAAATAAAAGACTTAAACTTTTGTATAAAATAAACTTAAAACAAACTAAAGGAATCCGTCCGACAGGGGACGACAGATCAAAGGAAAAACAAAATTGTTATTTTTATTTAATTCCGAGCATTTTAATTTTTATCTTTACCTTTTAAACCTTCTCTGGACTTCCACAAATAATTCAAGTCCAAAATTAGCCAAATCGGTCCAGCCGTTCCCGAATTTTACTAATTAGTGACTAACGAGCAGCAATTCATTTTTGTATATATAGATATATACACTTTTCCTAGTAATAATTAATTAGTGTTCTTTATCCTAAGAGAACCGTTACTTAAAATTAGTTTAAGCTCTTTAAGCACTGGTCACCGTTCTAGTCAAACTCGTCGACCCCGAAGAGTTCCCCACTGAGTTTCTCGCCGGATCTTCTCAGTGGGTCGCGATTCCGATCCGGTAGTAGATTCAGCGAAGCGCTACTCTAGCTAGGGCTAGTGTTAGCAATTCTCTCAGGTTGTGACCGTGAGCTCACTTACCGGTACGCGGAAATTGGAATAGCCACCAACGATTAAGTAAGGGAAAAAAATCTTTAAATACAGACTTACGAATTAGTTCAAAGATAGACGCAATTTATGTTTGTATGTTTATCTATACTAATATTATAAGAGAGAGAAGATTTGTTTGTGTGTTTGTATTGCATAGGTTCCGAAACTACTGTACCGATTTAAAAAATTCTTTCACTGTTGGAAAGCTACTTTATCTTTGGGTTCTTCTTCTTCTTCTTCTTTGTCGTTTCCTCATTACTGAGGGTCGTGACCACCTTGGTCCAGTTTTTACACCAGCTTCCTCCAATGTTGCCTACATTCGGCCTGCTTGATGGCGCCCGGGACGCTGGTGTTTGTGGCCTCCTTGATAATGTCCGTCCACCTGGTTGGCAATCTTCCTCGACTTCTCTTTCCTTCCACGTGACCTACAACTATTAATTTTTCCAAGTTCTCAGGATTTTGTCGGGCCACGTGTCCGAAGTACTTGAGACATACAGATTGCCCCTGCATACAGATTGTAGATAGACGGGTCTTCTCTGGGTTACATAGGCTATATTTATTATATTTAAAAAAAAAATAGGGATCCTTACTGGAACTCCAATAATGTAACCCAATGTGTAAAAAAATTACCTAAAATTCTTTACATCGCGAGCGCTACTTCCCAAGCGAAGCCGTGGCGGGCCGCTAGTGCCTTATTAATTGTTCGACCTCATGGCTCAAGGTCAGTAATTGCATTCGCGCTATGGGCCTCAACTATATATTTTACACTGATTGAGCTGGGGCAGTTTTAAATAAATCGACTTCAACTCATTTCGCTCTATACCTCTTTTTGCATATAACAGAATATATGCATTTCATACCTAAAGATTTTTATGGGCTCGACGATGGTAGCAACGGAAACGCAAGAAGTCAATTGCCATACTTCATCGCCTACCAATGAATAAGAGAAAGAAATGCCAGGCTTGAGAAGCATTAAAGGAATTGATTGGAAAATGCAAGCAAACGCATATTTAATTTTTATGAGCACACATTGAGTATCGTATTGAAATAATATAAACACAAAGCTTTTAAACAAACAATATAAGGTTTTGAAACAAAAACGTGTGCGATTTGATTCCGGAATGTCTTTTCATTAATGGCTCACGTAATTTCATTTAAGATTTTTTTTTTCCTACCTAAGCTGAGAGCCTTGAGAGGCTATTTCAGCGTAACCCTAACGTTTGTAGGTGAGCTCACGGGGCTCAGACCTGATGACGTTGCTAACACGAACCCTAGCAAGAGTCGTGCTTCGCAGAATCTACCACCGGATCGGAAACGCGACCCACTGAGAAGATCCGGCGAGAAACTCAGTGGGCTGTGTCTGAGAGTTATTTAAGATTTAAGACAGAATTGCACTGTATGACGAATATATTTTATGTATTAAGTTGGTTAAATTTCGGCATATGACGGAGAGCGTGCTAATTAGCTTTTGTTTATTGCTCTTGACTGTAGCGACACAGAAATATGATAGTAGCCACTTATCAATGTGCTTACGATATGTCCCGTCACAAATACATCCCAGCTGTCAATACCATAACGCTGTTTTTTTTAATGCTTAGATAGATAGACGAGCTCACGGCTCATCTGATGTTAAGTGGTTAAGGAGCCCATAGACATGTAAATGCCGCCACCCACCTTGAGATATGAGCTGTAAGGTCTCACTTTTAACAACGGCTGCTCTGCCCTTCAAACAGCGCATTACTGCTTCACGGCAAATATAGGCAGGGTAGTGGTACTTAACTGTTCGGACTCACACAGACGTCCTACTACCAGTAAAAACTGCTAAATCAAATATTGCTACTGCCCAATCTCCGGCAAGTCTTGAGTCACCTTTTACGACATCCAAAACGTGTTCTTATTCGCCCAGATCACTGGTATGGTATTTGAAAAATAGCTTAAGCGCCACAGCAATAAAGGAGCAATAAAATTGCGATGGCAAATATTGTGTTGGTTCCGTCATGTTGAAATCAATTCAAGATAATATGAAAATCCGATATGGCTTATACTATGAGGAGGAGCAGGTGACAAACCCAAAACGTTTCCCTTTCTACATGACGTTAGTAATGAGCTTAGGTGAAAATTGCAAGGGTCGGGTCTATTAGGGAGTGTTGGCGAATTTTTGTACCTACTTAAAAGTAATTTTCCGATGTCACATACGAACGTGGTTCATTTGAATTATACAATTATAATATTTTGGGTATTTTATTTAAAAAAAAATTTATTGCTTACGTGGATGGACGAGCTCACAGCCCACCTGGTGTTAAATGGTTACTGGAGCCCATAGACATCTACAACGTAAATGCGCCACCCACCTCGAGATATAAGTTCTAAGGTCTTAGTATAGTTAGTTACAACGGCTACCCCACCCTTCGAACCGAAACGCATTACTGCTTCACGGCGGAAATAGGCGGGGTGGTGATGCCTACCCGTGCAGACTCCCAAGAGGTCCTACCACCAGTGATTACGCAAATTATAATTTTGCGGGTTTGGTTTTTATTACACGATGTTATTCCTTCACCTTGGAAGTCAATCATGAACATTTGTATTGTGGTATTATTGTGTTCAATTATCTAACTACATTTATCAAATGGATTGCATCCGCGAATGAGCTGCTAAGTTCTCTGATTGCCAGGCGGCAGCCGGTATTCACTAGTTGCGAGGTGTGTTTCCCGCTGAGTTTCTCGCCGGATCTTCTCGGCGGGTCGCGATTCCGATCCGGTAGTAGATTCATTCGAGAAGCAGCTGCTATTGAGTTGTTAGTTCTTCTTCGGAGGTGCTCGGGCAGCTGTTACCAAAACCCACCACTTCTGGCGGAACCTTTACTCGCCCACCTGTCCTGATGAAACTGGAAAGGCCTCCGAGCCACCAGTAATCGTTCAATACTAAAAAAATTAAAAAATTGCGAGGTATTTTGTGACTTCCAAATAACACCCTATGGGGTTTGGTAACTATTTAACACTAGATGGATTGTGAGCTTGTTCAGCCCTATACTTTTCCAACTAGTTTCTAGATTATTCTGTCTCTGATTGCCTATTATTAGTTCAATCTCACATAGGACCACAAGGTCTTTTTTTTTATTGCTTGGATGGGTGGACGAGCTCATAGTCCACCTGGTGTTAAGTGATTACTGGAGCCCATAGACAACTACAACGTAAATGCGCCACCCACCTTGAGATTTGTGGTTGCGACTTGGACACGGCGGAGCACACGCTCGTCGCCTGCCCCGCATGGGAGGGGTGGCGCCGTGTCCTCGTCGCAAAAATAGGAAACGACTTGTCGTTGCCGAGTGTTGTGGCATCGATGCTCGGTGACGACGAGTCGTGGAAGGAGGCGGCGGGGCGCGTGAGAGACGCACAGGCCCGCCGCCGTCGAGCGGGGGCCAGGGAGGCGGATATCGCCCAAGCCCTGGCCCTCTAAGTGTTTCGGGTCCCCTCACATGTCGGCCTGGGGACCGGCGAAGGGGGCCTAAGAAGACGACGTGCTAGCTGCTCTGCACGCGTTTTATGCATGAGCATCCGGGTGATGGAAGGCCGGCTATCCTCAACCCACGCTGGTTCTGACCCAGCGGGGTATTCCGTAGGATAGACCATTCTAACCGGCGCCATCTAGGCAGGCTTCGGATAGCCTGCCGACCGAGAGGGCTGGTGGTCGTGGCGCCGACGACCGCCAGTCCGGCGTCCCGAGGGGGAGGGTGATGGGAGAGATGTGCTCCGCACTAAACGCTTCACTTTCCCCCCTTTGCCTTTTCATGAGTTTTGTCTCATGCGAGGTTTGGACGTTGGTTGTTGAGAGACAGGAGGTTTTAGTCGGTTCGACTCCGACATGCCCCGCCCTCCATCCCCAGTGAAGGGCGGAAGTCCGGCGATTTCCTACTGACAAAAAAAAAAAAAAAACCCCACCTTGAGATTTAAGTTCTAAGGTCTCAGTATAGTTACAACGGTTGCCCCACCCTTCAAACCGAATCTTTGTTGACTTGACCACCTGAGTCAGTGGAAATGGGATCTGAGCTATATGATTTACAATTATAACAAATTCGTCTACTAATCGTAACAAAAGCAAACATCATAAATGGTTAATAAAATTTGATTGCCCAATTTGAATTTCAAATTAGGTAGACTAAAATATTACGTGCAACGTTTTTAAACATGAAATGGGCTTACAGGATTTTCAGCCACTATTGAACACCGCTTCATATTACTAAGGCACTTGATTTCACGTAATATGTGCCTATTTGTTTTCGTTCTGGAAACTGGAAAGGACTCCGAGCCACCAGTAATCCTTCCTTCCTATAAAAAATCAACACAGCACAGAGAGGGAGGGAGGAGCGGGAGATAGAGACAGAGAGAGTACATTATTGCACTTATTCTTCTTCTATCAGCCCACAGAGATCCACTACTGGACATAGGCCTCCCCGAAGCCAGGCCACAAACCTCAACAGGTCGTTGATCCACCTTGTGGGAGGCCTACCCACGCTACGTCTTGTTTATTGCACACCAAAACATAATTATCATTGAAAATATAAGTATAAACTGATAAATAAGTTGTACAATAGGCGCTTTTATCGCTAACAGCGTTCTCTTACAGAGAACAGAAGTCATATAGGGAACTTACGAAAAAGATACAACGAGAGAGTGAGATATATGAATACAAATACATTTTATATACACGAAATTACCCGCGCAAAATTCATATAGCACACTCTGACGCGAAATTCTTTCGACAATTTTATTCGGCGTCGCTGCGGTATGAATGGCCGGTAATTTTCCTTCCGCATTCTCTTAATGGGTCATCGTATAAAATACAGTAATGGTCTCGTTAATCCATAATAAATAATTGCACGCGTTGCGGTGCCGTCCACGCTGTAGGCCCCGTGAACGGAAATGCGCCTGACTATATTTTTGGAGCAAGCTCTCGATGCGTGCTATGCTAGGGATGTTCCGTAAGGGTGGCGCCGCGGGTTTGGTTGTAGTGTTAACCGCGGGAACCCCCCGACTTTGGCCGGGTTTTGATTCCGGACGGAGATCGGACGTAGGGTGTAAGAGTGCAGGGGAGTCGTATAGTGGGTAGGGCCCTAAAATTTATTGGGCCCGCGATCTGCTCCAAACACCTTGCAGATCGTCATGTCCCACATACTCCACGCGCCCCCTAGGCGCGGGGACCTCGTCGGAGGATCGGACCCCGGCTCGAAAAAAAAAAGGGATTTTCCGTAAGCGCTTACTTACCCAACTCTGACTATTAATGCGTAAAACCAAAACTTTGAACCTCAATTTGCCCACATATAAATGCACAAATATGTATAATATATGATTTTGTTGTTTGTAAAGTCTGTGGTCGAGCATTGCTTAGACGGGTGGACGAGCTCACAGTCCACCTGGTGTTAAGTGGTTACTGGAGCCCATAGACATCTACAACGTAAATGCGCCACCCACCTTGAGATATAAGTTCTAAGGTCTCAGTATAGTTACAACGGCTGCCCCACCCTTCAAACCGAAACGCATTACTACTTCACGGCAGAAAGAGGCAGGGCGGTGGTACCTACCCGTGCGGACTCACAAGAGGTCCTAACAACATGTGTATGGTTAGATACGTAGAGTATTACGAGAAACTCATCTATCGTAATCAAGTTTCAGCAAAACTCTACTCTTGCTAAGGCAGATGTTAGCAAAGCCTTTATGGCTGAGCCCCGTGAGCGTTCCGGACAATCAAAGCGCATCTAGAACAATGGCGGATCCAGGGGGGGGGTCATGGGGGTCATGACCACCCCCTGAGCTGGTTCCGGGACTTAGATGGACCACTAATTGAATATAATGACTTTATTTATATATTTTGTCACCATACAGATTTTATGTAACTACATACCTTCAATATTTAATTAATTTAATATAATAACTTTGTATAATGGCAAACATTTGGGAACGAACGCATCTAAATTTGACTATGTGACCCCCTCCTGGGGCCAAAGCTGGATCCGCCCTTGATCTAGAATAGAACCCCAAGGCTACTAGCAGTCAGGTATACAAAAAAATATCTAATCAAAAAACCGATGCGTTTTTTTAGTATTACCGTTACGATATTCCCCGGCCTGTTTCTCGCGTTTCCACTGGCTGGCTAATCCCGGACCGCGTCACATTCACGTTACTTCCATAAATATTTAAGGGCTTTGTTTACTTGAGCCGCGGTTTGAGAAATGCAGCCCGCTGAGTGTACATTCGATAACAGAAGTGAATATAACAATTGAAAAACTTTGTACTTTACAATTGCGCAGATGAGTAATGAAGACAGTTCCAGTACTCACAGATAAAGAAAAAAAAATACTCATAAATAAGAGCCAAAATATTTAATAAAATAAGACCATGTCCTTCTGTTTCTTATTCAGAGACTACAAGTGTGCAACTTCGCTTAGCTAGAACTAAGAAGTATCAATATTATGATACAAAGAGGATAGATGCTCTCGAAATATGTTGCTGGAGAAGGATGCTGCAAATATCCACCCTCAGACACAGCCCACTGAGTTTCTCGCCGGATCTTCTCAGTGGGTCGCGAAGTTAGTAGATTCTGCGAAGCACGGCTCATGCTAGGGTTCGTATTAGCAACGTCGTCAGGCTTGAGCCCCGTGAGCTCACCTACTAGTTAAGGTTACGCTGAAATAGCCTCTCAAGGCTCTTAGCTTAGGTAGGAGAAAAAAAAAGCAAATATCGTGGACCGAGTTCAGAACGAATCAGTCAATTCTAAAGGAACTTGGCACCAAGCAGCGACTATCCTCCATCGTTCATGGTCGCATTCTCACTTTCTTTGGGCATGTGTCGCAGCGGGGTTACGACTCAGTTGAGCGTCTTGTGGTGCAGGGCATGACAGAGTGTACAAGACCGCGCGGCAGATCACCGTTACAATGGACCGACCAAATAAAGGCAGTTCTTAACGGTCTCGAACTGCACAAGAAGGGCCGCGATACGCGAAGAATGGCGACGTCTGGTGAAGCGCACCACCACCAGAACTGATGACCACGACTACTCTGCCAAGAGTACAGTGCGACTGAGAGAAGTATTATGTATTCTAAGGAAATATAATAATTTAAGCATGTTTGATCCGAACCAAGCGCCCTCGTGGCAGCTTAGGGCTCCGGAAACCAGCACGAGGTGCCCACCGAACATGTGCCGCGATCCGCGGCGCCATATGTATGTACTATTTTAACAAAATATCATCTAATCACTCACTGGAACCGATGACCTCGTCGTCTCATGCCGTATCACTTAGGGAGAAGGGTTTGGGGCAGGAATGGATAAGGATTAATGATAATGCAAATCGTTAGCGTAGACCGTCACATATTATGCGGGTACCGTCCCGTTCGAGAAGCAAGACAAAGTGACAGATGTCAAATCGCGTAGGCACCGTCAAATCGCGACCCGTTTTGCCGTGGTAAAAATTCAAATTCCAACGGATTGGTTTCGAACAAAGCATATTAAGTGATCGATAAATATTTAGTAGGTAACGCCCGGTCCCCAAAAGGCGTTATAAGAACTCGCTCAAGGTATTTTCTGCGTGACTGTACGCCCGTTTTAATAAGGCGCAGGCAAACAAGTGATTTCACGTCGAAACATTTTCGTCAAACTATGTAGTCCCATTCTGCATAGCGTGTTTTTTGGAGACGTTCAACATTACCTTCGAGTGTGTTCACATCTTAGTTTTGATTCTGATGACTTAAATAGTACCAAAAGCAACATTCATCTCGATTATTAATTAACTAACTTCAAAAAACTGTGTTGTTATTTTCAAAAAACTTTTTTTTTTATTTATTTTTTTCAAAGCTGTTGCTTCTTATGTCCTGGTTATCAAGATCTGAGCTGTCGTTTTTATGCTTAACAAGTTAATTATCCATAATAATGATAACAGTCACCGACTATATTGACGATATTCTCTTTTTGTTTTGTAGAAGCTATTTATAGAATTATTATTATATAGCTATTTATAAAATTTAAAGATATTTTATACAATAATTTTATTCATAATTAATCTAAACTAAAATAATGTAACAGACTCTTTTAAGGAAAGAGAAGCGTAGCTAACAGGGTGTGTTTCATTTGAGGCTAACAACCACGTTACTAACTGATGATGTGAAATATAAAAATTATCGAAATTTCATACGATAGGAAACCAGCAGATAAAGACTTTACAAGGCGCGTTACCATAACATTGGTGACGTCAGAACGAATGTCGTCACATTATCTAAGCAACGAAGGGCACGTCGCACTTCGAAATTCAAAATGTACATTACCCAAAGCGAATCACAAAGGTTTCACTCGTCACGAACTCCTCCGACTCAATATTGACAATGTGCTACAAACTTGTATGAAAATGCTACATTTTATCTCGTTTCGCATCGCTTCCGCGAGAAAACGATCGATCTTTTCACTTCACTCGAGAGATTTCAACTCTATTTGCGGAGCACTACCCTTTTCGACTTTCGGGATACGGTCATGCTGTTAGCGGGTTAATAAACAACTAATAAAATTTAAAAATTTATTAGCTTAAATTGTGTAAACAAACCGATCGGAGTTGTTGGAAATCCCGGAGACAGTACAACAATGTAATATCACTGAGATATCAAATTGAAGTTGAATTCAATTTGAAAATTTCAAAATTGAATTTTTTTTACTTGTGGTTGGACCTCTTGTAAGTCCGCGCGGGTACCACCGCCCTGCCTATTTCTGCCGTGAAGCAGTAATGCGTTTCGATTTGAAGGGTGAGGCAGCCGTTGTAACTATACTTGAGACCTTAGAACTTATATCTCAAGGTGGGTGACGCATTTACGTTGTGGATGTCTATGAGTTCCAGTAACCACTTAACACCAGGTGGGCTGTGAGCTCGTCCACCAAACAAAGCAATAAAAAAAATTGAATAGGTAATGTTTGCAGCCTGCGGGATATAAATCTCGATGTAGTGGCGATGCTTGCCACGAGTACATATCGAAACAGATATGGTAATACCACCCACCAACTCTACCAAACAAATACTCAAGCTATTAACAGGTTAAGAGCTAGATAGAAAGTATGATAAAACTGACGCGTGAGGCTAAGATAAGATCGGTGATCCACACAGAGATGTAGACCTAATTTGATTATACATATAAACATATCGATCCACCCGATCTAAGCTGGACACCACAGCCTGCCGAAATCACGTGAATGCCATCACCCATATTGAGACACGAGGATAAAACCTCATACATGTATACATCCATACTTTATCAATGACTTCGCCATCTGTCGTTCAGTATTCAGAGTGTCCTTTCTAGAGAGAATAATCCTTACGCCATTTTTGCATCTGCTACTTTCCTATTAGTGTTATCTTTTATGCTTAATAGTCTAAAACTACATTTTTAATAGTGGAGACTGTCAGCTCCTTAACGCGCAGTGTTTCTTTTGTCACTTCAGGTTGGTATTAAAGGAATCAACATTACCTTTTAGTGATATTCTTCACATTAAAATGGTGTTTAATGTCCTCTAAAGCTTTTTAAATTGGATCCACATTTAATTAGGCAACGGTCACGTGGAATACGCAATTATTTCATCGTCAAAAATAAAGCAGTTTCATTACTAAACGCACTCATGTAATTAACATTTTTTTTTATTGCTTCGATAGGTGGACGAGCTCACGCCCCTCCTGGTTTTAAGTGGTTACCGGAGACCATAGACATCTACAACGTAAATGCCGCCACCCACCTTGAGATATAAGTTCTAAGGTCTAAGTATAGTTACAACGGCTGTCCCGCCCTTCAAACCGAAACGTATTGGCAAACGTAATGGCTAATGTTAAATTTGAATTTGAAAATATTATTATAGGTTTTGTAGTACGATAACGATCTCAAACGTGATTTTGAAATATTTTGAAACCTGACTGCAATATAATTATCATTTTACTGTAAATCTCATTTTGAACAAAGACTATTTCGCTTTTGCTTTCGATGATTGAAAATCAAACTTTATACCGTAACACCAAAGGTCTATAATTGAATTTATATAATATTATACACATGACCAATCGAATCTGAAGCCTGGTATAGAGGGTTGATTTTAGAGGTGCTTCAAATTACGTATTTTGTATCCTAATGAGAATATATTCGAATTTCAAAGGGAGTATAGTTACTGCAGACAGGTGAAGTAGTGCAAGTATTATATTAAATTGATTTATTTGTTCGGTACGTTTATTTAATGTTTACGAACGACGAACTATCAAAATATAAAATACGAATTAGATTTAAAATTAATGTCTTGAGTTTGTTGGAGGTATTCGTATAGATACCAAACTATTTTCAACAAGAGACCCATTTTCCAAATTTAACTGATACTTCAGACTTACAAACAGATAAATCACTTTAAAATCCTATAGGCGATAGTTAGGGCTGCCGCTTAACGTGAAGTAGGCTAAGAACTTGTCTACGCATATTTTTATTCACTAAATAAATTCGCAAGGACGTCTTTGGTCCACGGAGGCGTACCTCATTAGTAGTGTAGCAGTAAGTAACTAAAAACTTCTCAACCACTACGAGCCACATCTCCACTAGGTAAGAGAGCAAAAGGAACACCACTATTGTCTCCTTAAAATAATATATCTAGTTTTAAAAGAAAACAAAAACACACTTGAATACTTCAAACCAGACTTATAACTAATTACAACTTTTTATATCCCGCTGATAGCGGTTAGCGTATTAAGGCGAAATTATATAAAATGACTGTATTGTCATCGATGCTTGACGCGGGTGTTAATTTTCAAGATACTTTGGAGCCTCTGGGTCTGCGGAGGGACTTCAGTTCCCTCTGTATTTTATACCGTATGTTCCATGGGGAGTGCTCTGAGGAATTGTTCGAGATGATACCAGCATCCCGTTTTTACCATCGCACCGCCCGCCACCGGAGTAGAGTTCATCCATACTACCTGGAGCCGCTGCGGTCATCCACAGTGCGTTTCCAGAGATCTTTTTTGCCACGTACCATCCGGCTATGGAATGAGCTCCCCTCCACGGTGTTTCCCGAGCGCTATGACATGTCCTTCTTCAAACGAGGCTTGTGGAGAGTATTAAACGGTAGGCAGCGGCTTGGCTCTGCCCCTGGCATTGCTGAAGTCCATGGGCGACGGTAACCACTCACCATCAGGTGGGCCGTATGCCCGTCTGCTTACAAAGGCAATAAAAAAAAAAAAAGATAAGCGCGCGTCGACGAAAATAACGTTCGAAGATTCCGTTGCGTCGAAATATAGATGCGTACATAGCAACCTATTAGAAGCGCGTTCGTTAGGCGGCCCCTAGACTTAGAATTACATTTTACAATGCATTTTATTGCAATAAGATTGAAAGGCGCTCAGAGGAAGTGTGAAAGTAGCCCCGATAATTAACAAATTAAAAAGAGGACGATTAGCGTGGTATGGACATGTAATGCGTAGAGAGAAGATGCATGATTTGAAGTCGTCGTGGCCTAACGGATAAGACGTACGGTGGATTCGTGTTGAACGATATGCACCGGTGTTCGAATCCCGCAGGCGGGTACCAATTTTTCTAATGAAATACGTACTTAACAAATGTTCACGATTGACTTCCACGATGAAGGAATAACATCGTGTAATAAAAATCAAACCCGCAAAATTATAATTTGCGTAAATACTGGTGGTAGGACCTCTGATGAGTCCGCACGGGTAGGTACCACCTTCCTGCTTATTTCAGCCGTGAAGCAGTAATGCGTTTCGGTTTGAAGGGTGGGGCAGCCGTTGTAACTATACTGAGACCTTAGAACTTATATCTCAAGGTGGGTGGCGCATTTACGTTGTAGACGTCTATGGGCTCCAGTAACCACTTAACACCAGGTGGGCTGTGAGCTCGTCCACTCATCTAAGCAATAAAAAAATAAAAAAAAAGCATGTGACTAGGAGATGTATGGAAATGGCAGTGCTAGGTAGAGGGGGAAGAGGTCGACCGAAGAAGATATGGATGGAGTGTGTAAATGACGATATGAGAGGGAGAGGAGTGAGTGCTGAGATGACCGCTGATAGAAGAGAATGGAAGAGAAGAATTAGCTGTGCCGACCCCAATTAGTGAGATAAGGCGGAGAAAAAGAAGAAGAAGATTGAAAGGCGCTCTGAATCCAAACGCTAAATTATATTGCACAATAATACGAACTGCACAATGATTTCTAGTTTTGTTTATGGGTGTACCTTGTCAAGATGAACCACAGACTGAAAAATAGTGCGCAACGTCTACTGACACTACAAGACGCAATGAAAAAATATGCTCCAATAAAAATTCAACTGGCTTAAGCTTTCGTTCAATCATTACGCAATCTTCAATATTAACCCTAAGCACTCAATAATATTGCCCAATACGCAATATTGCGCAATATAATTGATCGTCCAAACTGCCGCTTAAACGAACACCGCCTCGCGCAGTAACACCTCGGCTTTATATAGGTCAAAATTGTGTAACTTGCACTGAATGGCGGCGCGACACTGTAAAAACCTAATGGAATAGTTTGATCGAAAAGTCGGGAGCGTACACTTATTAATTCGATTGCCATTCACGCTTACGATGTAACATTAAATGTGCACACCAACTGACAGTGTTTTTTTTCTATTTTTGGTTTAAGCGTAAAAAGAAACCTTTCGCCTACGCGTTGATGCGAGTTAAGCCATATTTGGTTTTTTTATTGCAAAGATAGGTGGACGAGTTCACAGCCCACCTCGATGTAAGTGGTCGCCGGAGCCCATATACATCAACAACGTCAATGTCGCCGCCGATTTCGAGACATGGCTTATAAGTCTCAATTTAATCATCACCATTCAAACCGAAACGCATTACTGCTTCACGGCAGAAATAGGCATGGTTGTGGTACTTACCTGAACGGGCTCACAAGACACAGGGTGTATATACCACCAGTAAAGTACCACCAGTAGGTACTTTTTAACCACCCCGCCTATTTCAGCCGTGAAGTAGTAATGCGTTTCGGTTTGCAGGGTGAGGCAGCCGTTCTAACTATACTGACACCTTAGAACTTATATCTCAAGACGGGTGGCGGCATTTACTTTATAGATGTCTACGAACTCCGGTAACCACTTAACACCAGGTGGGCTATGAGCTCGTCCACCCATCTATGCAATAAATAAATAAAACTTCATGATTAAAGTAATACGATTGTTTTTATATTGTAACCTTACTACTTTGTCAAGGTCATTGATATTTCCTTTGTGATGCCTGCAAGCTCCAGTAAGCTTTTCAAATCAAGATAACTTGTAATCTCCGTGTCTATATTGACAAACACACTATATAACGGCGGTCTGGTGTAGTGGTAAGTGACATGGTCACTACACATGGGGGTCGCGGGTTCGAATCCCGCCAAGGGAAGATATTTGTGTGATAAATATAAATGTATTTTCCAGGGTTATGGATGTATATTAAATATATGTATGTGTATAATAAAAATCTTACATTTATTTCCGTTATCTGGTACCTGTAACACAAGTTCTTTACGAACTTATCACGGGACCAGTTAACGTGGCGTGATTGTTAGTAAATATTTATATTTATTTATTTATTTATATCAGATTTTGCTCTCTACATGCCATAGTCATTAAATGTACAATGGATTAAAAACACGTCATTTCGGATCCTGCCGATCCACTATCGGTGCGTTCTCGTCGAACCTGTCAAATGCGACGAAGGATCCGGCGAGAAAATTAACCCTCAGATATAGCCCAGTGAGCTTCTCGCCAGATCTTCTCAGTGGATCGCTTTTCCGAGGTAAATTGCTAGGGCTAGTGTTAGCAAATCGAGGCTTTTCCGAGGTAAATTGCTAGGTCTAGTGTTAGCAAATTCGCCAAGCTGAGCTCCGTGAACTCACCTAATCGCTCGGTAAATCATAGGTGAAGTATAACCCCACGAGGCTACTAGAATAGGTAGGAAAAAAAGTGCAATGCACTTAAAATAATACTACATATCTTTCAATACTGAAAGCGCTTCTATTCAGATGTGAAAATATATCAAAACTTTAATATGTTTGTAGTTTATTATGTTTAGCTTGTAGTTTTTAAATATCTAAAAACGTCTTAAGGATTAAATACCACTAAATTATTTTATAAAAAAAATATCAAAATACTGAAATGTACATTGTCATATGATCCGGCATCATCACCCAGATCTTCTGAGTGGGTCGCGTTTCCGATCCGGTGATAGATTCTGCGAAGTATGGCTCTTGCTAGGGTTCGTGTTAGCAACGTCTTCAGGTTTGAGCCCCGTGAGCTCACCTACTAGCCCGGTAACGCTTATATGTTCTCTCTAGAGTCTAGACCATCATTAGGTAGGAAAAAAGGCATCAACACTAACGCGCTGCTCCACTACACAATAACTTTGGAGCTTCAAAGTAGAAACTGTGAACCTCATTTGACTGTGAAATTGACTGAACGGTAACCGTTTCGATAGCCAATTAGTACGTTCTTAAATAACTGTTAATTGTAGTCAGGGCCGCATTAAGATATTTTTGTTGCATTTGAAGACACGAAAACATCTGGATATAAAATCATAACATTCTGACAACAACATGGAGATCATTTATTATATTTTTATCATATTATTGTTACGTGGTGGGGTCCGAGATAAATAAAAAAATTATTGAATTTTAAATTGCAACTATTTAGAATACACACTTAGAACATTCACAGAACACTTAAAATTGTCAATTCGCTTCTTCCGCTCCGCTTCGGTTGATGCGTTTGCTGTTTCGCGTCGAGTAGTTCCGATTACTAACTGCTTTCGTGGCATCTCTACAACGATTTTATAGTCGATACGACATTCCTAGAATTATCGAGAACATTCTCTATAAAGCCAGATACATATGTGTTTGCGCTATTTGATTAATAGATGGCGTGGTACTTCTCTAGTTTACTAGTTCTTTTGATATTCGTTTTTGTTCTTCGACGATAGATGGCGTTGCTCTTACGACAACGAAAAAAGTTTTGAGAGCTGCTCTAGTGATTATCTTTTGCAAACGTTAAATGAATAATTTTGGCTTGCAACGTCTGAAGGTAGGTTCACATTTAGGCGATTTACAATTTGTGTCTGATGATCCGCCACCGAAAATAAATACTTCGAAATCATATTCTTTTCATCGAAGCTCATAAATTCTTATATAAGATCGCCACTTACTCCGTTCCTGCTTTTCCTCTTAACTGCAAAACGGGAAAGAATCGTCAAATGTATAAATAGAAAAATGTATCACTGGGAAACTAAAAAAAATGACTTTAATTAAACATTTACATTTGAACCTATGATTCTCGAATGAGTAATCATTATCCTTTCTCATTATCGTAATAATATTTGTCAAGTATTCTTGTGATTTTCAGTAATGGATAAAGCAAATCTAATTAGTGAACTAGGTATAATTCGCGAAGCAGCTGCTCTTGAGTTGTTAGGTCTCCTTTGGAGGCTCTCGGGCAGCTGTAAGCAAATCCCACCCCTCCTTGCTGAGCCTTTGCTCGCCCACCTATCCTGGTGAAATAGGAGAAGCCTCCAGACCACCAGTCATAAAAAATGAACTAGGCAAACGCTGTTTTTTTAATTCTCCGTCCACTTCATTTTTTTTTATTTATTGCTTAGATGTGTGGACGAGCTCCTAGCCCACCTGGTGTTAAGTGGTTACTGGAGCCCATAGACATCTACAACGTAAATGCGCCACACACCTTGGGATATAGTTCTAAGGTCTCAGTATAGTCACAACGGCTGCCCCACCCCTCAAACCGAAACGCATTACTGCTTCACGGCAGAAATAGGCGGGGCGGTGGTACCTACCCGTGCGGACTCACAAGAGGTCCTACCACCAGTAATTACGCAAATTAGAATTTTGCGGGTTTGATTTTTATTGCACGATGTTATTCCTTCTCCGTGGAAGTCAATCGTGAACTTTTTCTGAGTACGTATTTCATTAGAAAAATTGTTACCCGCCAGCCAGGGATTCGAACACCGGTGCATCGCTCGATACGAATGCACCGGACGTCTTATCCTTTAGGCCACGACGACTTCATTTGTCGATTATGAACCGGACTATTTTAACGTATCATGATTTATCTGATTTTGACAGAAAAAATGTGACCATCAACTTCAAATTCATACGAAAATGCAATCAGAGCAGCAAAGGAAACGACACGGATATCTTGTGTGTAGTACATGCCAGGTGATTATTAAAAAAAAAACATGTTAGTAAAACCAATACTTCGTAAACGATAAGCAAAGGATTGATGAGATTGATCTCTTTTTATAGTAAGTAGGTTCAGTGACCAAGCTTAACTTCAAAGTTCAGCAACTTTACAAAAAAAAGGGTGCGTGTACTTATGTACGCGCGTAAGAAGTTATACTTTATTTTTATAATTTTTTTTTATTTATTTAAATTTTAATCAATTTGAAAAAAATCGATTAAACAACATCCTCAAACACGCAATTCGGTAATTCTCGGTACGGTTCGGAAAGTTCACCTGCGGCTATATTCAAACTCGCCAAATTACGTCGGTCGTATTGTAATGAGCGATTTAGTGGGCATCTTCATTCTGTTAATTTTGTGACACGGTGCGCGCGCATCGTAAAATTTCACTCTCATCAATTTTTCATAACGCGCCTAAAGAAGTATAACTTCAAAAAACTTGCCGCTTTTATCGAATTACTTGAACCGGCCACTACAGAGTCAAATGGAAAATTATTCCAAGAATATCACGTGTCAACAGTTCTGTTTGTAAGCGTAATGAAAATAACCAATGTAGTGTTGATCGAAGGCTTATCGTTGGTCCGCAGACGCAGTTTGCCGCCGAGCGAAGCAATCGAAATGAAAATATAACACTGAAAGTCAACAAGGCACAAAATTAGTTTTATACGAAAAATAGTGGAGAAAGTCCAACGGTCGTTGAAGGGACGGTAGTTAGTTTGCGTGAATTCTGCTCTGTCTATTAGATTCGATACTCATTTATTTATACTGTGTCCATTAGTTAAATTATTTTATAGCATTATGGTGGGTAAGTTAATCCGCAATAGGTCTGGAAGTGGAAGAGTAATACATTCCTGCTTGAAGGGCGAAGCTGTCGTTGTATTGTTAAACTGAGACTTATGTCCAAAGGTGGATGGTGGCATTTACGTTGTGGATGTAATTGTGCTCAGTATCCACTCAGCATCACGGCTTTTGTCCATCTAGAAAAAGCAAATCATAACCGGATTATTATTAATTTTTTTTTATTGCTTAGTTGTGTGGACGAGCTCAGAGCCCGCCTGGTGTTAAGTGGTTACTGGATCCCATAGACATTTACAACGTAAATACGCCACACACCTTGAGATATTGTTCTAAGGTCTCAGTATAGTCACAACGCCTGCCCCATCCTTTATACCGAAACGCATTACTGTTTCACGGCAGAAATAGGCAGGGTGGAGGTACCTACCCGTGCGAACTCAAAAGAGGTTCTACCACCAGTAACCTAGCCGGATTTCCCTAGTCATATATATTTTATTATTAAAAAACATAATATAATATTAACACGCTTGCTACCGGTTTGTCTATGCGTCTTAATAATTTCTAAATTTAAATGATCGAATCTTAAAATATAACGATTTCGTAAATACATTGTTTTAGAAATTTTATTCAAAGAGCATTGAATACGCTTACAGTATTGCGAATAGCAAACCATTTTCGGTCCTTCCCATGTCACCTTGATTCGAAGCAGCGACGCGTTTCGGGTCGGCCGATGCGTCATAGTTTTGGGGATACTCGAGATATTAATTTATTTTATAACCTACTTATTATATAACATATTCTATCATTAAATTGAATTGTCGTTTCAATCTACCAGAAGAGAATCATAAACAGTTTTGAGTGAAAATTCACGTCATTTTTTTTTTCTTCTTGATATTGATATGTCCGATTAAGTAAGTCCATCTTCGAGAGAGAGGTCAGTAGGCGGGTCCAACTCGGCCGGGCAGCGTTCGGTAAATTTAAAAACGTGTTCTCGTCCAAAATTCCTCAGTGCCTGAAGACAAATGTGTACAAACGACGTGTGCTACCAGTGATGACTTACGGTTCCGAGACGTGGTGCTTCACAAGAGATCTTTTTGGGAAGCTCAGGGTCACGCAGCGAATTATGGAGAGGGCTATGCTTGGTATTTGTCTACGAGACCGAATCAGAAATGAAGAGATCCCTAGAAGAACCAAACTTGCTTACATAACCCTTAAGATTAGCACACTGAAGTGGCAGTGGACAGGCCACATAGCGCGAAGATCAGACGGCCGATGGGGCAGAAGGATCTTCGAGTGGAGACCACGTACTGGCAAGCGCAGTGTAGGACGGCCTTCTACCAGATGGACCGACGACCTAGTAAGAATCGCTGGGTCACGTTGGACGCAAGTGGCAACGGACCTGCCGCACTGGAACCACTTGGAGAGGCCTATATTCAGCAGTGGACAGTAGACAGGCTGAGATAATAGACATGTAGACTAGTTGACGGTAGATCTTTTATTAGACAAGTGTGGTTACCATGACTATATCATCAACGACTGTCTGACATGGGATCGAAGTGTTAATGGTAATTCGTAATAACGTTTCATTAAGCCGCAATGTACTTACTTTATAAATACGAAGGAATACTATACAGATGGTAAATTAAACAAAAACAATATTAACATAAAAACCCAAACATAATTGCAGTATTATAATGATGCATTAGTAATCTCTTTTTGTTTTCTTTTGTATGCAGGAGAAGTAGGTGACTTAGTATTGTTGACAACGATTAGCTATGATAGTCTTCGTTACATATGGAAAATACATAGTAGGTATATTGAGTGCATTAACTGTCTTTCCAATAAAGATATTTATTGGAAAGACAGTTAACACGCAACACATACATACATAACACGCAATGGAAGACCATTGCGTGTTATGTATTATTATATCGTTTGATAATTTTTCGAAAGTCATTTATCAGTTTCATTATAATAAACTTATACAGGCACTAACTAGGAACATGAAGTTATTTTAGTACTGAGACAGTCCCAAGCTAGGGTTTCATCACTTCGAATACATTGATGTTCGAATCGTGATGGCCGCGCGTAGACTTTTAAATGAGTTTTACGTCATCTACAATGAAAGCGTCTGGCTGGAATTTTGTTGTTCAAAATGATAAACATTCAGACCTGGTTTTTACAGTAGTCGTATTAAAAAGTCCACGAAGTGCTCAACTTTGTCTAAGAGATTTATTTATTTATTTAAGGATTACTGACAGGGTTTACAGTAAAACATAAAATAACCCTGACATGTATAGAGCAATTGATAACTGCAACTCTAATTATAGGCAATCACAGCATGCATTACATTAATATATTAATAGAGATTTAACAATACTATTAATAATAATAAAAAAAAAATCAAAACAAAAGAAAGACAACAAGGGCAGTAATACACGAGTACTCAGACCAAGGCTGAGGCTGAGGTTCAACAACAACTTTTTATAATTTTGTTCTTAAATATTGGAAGGGAATCGCCAAATATGTCAAGGTTTTTAACTTTTCTAACTAGATTATTATAAAGGTTAGTTAGACGAGGAGTAGGTGAGTGCTTAATAAGATAAAAAAAGTCTTATAAAAAACGTTATTTAGTGCATAGTTCTCAACGCCCGGTCCGCAAAACTTTATTACCGATCGGTGTGGATACGTCACGAACATAAACACTTGACGTTAGCGATTCTAAGCCTCAAATTCGCTGCAACTATGTTCATATCGCGAACTTTGCTGCGTAAATATTGACGTGGAGAATATTGAAATTATTATGTGTGTTCGGAATCTCATTTTGTTTGTTTATATCGGTATACATGATAAGACACATTCGGACATATTGCTTGTCGACGCTTGAAAGGCAAACGTGACTAAGCGACAATGCGTGAACTTTACAGTAGACTAATTTAAAGTTGAAATACCTGAATACAAAATTTATTTTAACGAATCCAGCTGTAGTAGAATCTAGCGAATAGTTGAAGGATTGAGATGATTTTAATAGACCTAGAAATAATTTTTTTTTGCGCTTCGAATATGGTTATTGCCTATCATTTATGTACAAAGCAGTTATTGTCGCTTAGTCATGTTTGCCTTTCAAGCGTCGTTGTGATCAATGAACAAATCTACATTTTATTTCGTCTATTTCAACTTTATTTGAAGCTGCTTCTCAATTTTGAACACATACCGAGCTATATATTTCTAAAATATACAAAGTTTATTCATAAAGTTTGTGCTATAGAAGTCGAAGCATTACGAAAAACTGACTTCAAATTGATGACCTATCGCCTGTTTATTCGTCTCTTCCAGTATGAGAGACTGTTCCACAATCTTTTTATTAATATTTCCTTGGAAAAGTTGATATTAATTTACGAAAACCATTCAGCCTTTCACCCCGCATACACTAAAGAGTCGGGCGTTTGACGTAATTAAGGACATTTTGCGCAGACAATGGGCAAATGGGTCGCACGCGGAATTTTAATTTTATTCTAACAGCCGTTTAGATTTGTCGTCGGGGTTATAAAGAGAGAATGAGAAAGAGAATATAAATATAGCAAGTACGATTTTTAGTGACCTGAAAAGAAATTAATATTCACGATTGACTTCCACGGTGAAGGAATAACATGATGTAATAAAAATGAAAGCCGCAAAATTATAAGTTGCGTAACTACTGGTGGTAGAACCTCTTGTAAGTCCGCACGGGTAGGTACCACCGCCCTGCCTATTTCTGCCCTGAAGCAGTAATACGTTTCGGTTTGACGAGTGGGGCAGCCGTAGTAACTATACTGAGACCTTAGAACTTATATCTCAAGCAGGGTGGCGCATTTACGTTGTAGATGTATGTCTATGGACTCCAGTAACCACCTAACACCGGGTGGGCTGTGACCTCGCCCACCAAGCTAAGCAATAAGAAAAAAGTTAGAATAAAATCTAATTTTTTTTATTGCCATTGTAGTCAGACGAGGATATGGCCCACCTGATGGTGAGTGATTACCATCGTCCATGGACTTCAGCAATGCCAGAAGCAGAGCCAAGCCGCTGCTTTTAGGCACCACAAGCACCGGCTACCGCCCTCGTCGAACCCGTCGCTTGCGACGAAGGGCTCGATGAGAGAATTAACCCATAGACACAGCCCACTGAGTTTCTCGCCGGATCTTCTCAGTGGGTCGCGTTTCCGATCCGGTGGTAGATTCTGCGAAGCACTGCTCTTGCTAGGGCCAGTGTTAGCCATACTCCGGTTTGAGCACCGTGAGCTCACCCACACGTTAGGGTGAAGCTGAAATAGTCCCTCAAGGCTATCAGCACAGGTAGAAAAAAAACTAACATACACCACGAGTATTAGACCCAATAATCGGTATCTAAAGTGCGCTGTCGTTAACAATAATGAAAGAACAGGAAAGGACAGAGAGGCTACTAACATTGCAAACATTAAAAGCTATTTTCCACGCTACCTTATTTCCTGTAGTTCATAATAGACATGAATGTTTCGGACGTTTCTATCGCAACTAAAAAGGTGGACGTCGCTCGTGTTGCGCATTCCTACGAAATCCTTTCAAATCTAATTCGAAACAGGATCATAGCTCTCAGGAAACACCAAAGATGAGAGTTACTTTGTGTTCACTACAACTATGTTTCTATTTGAATAACGCCTAAATGATTTTTCTGCTATAGATTTTTAACGCAAATATAATAATATATTGTATGCGATCTAGAATTTTAATTGAAGTTTATATGCGACATGTAATTTGCAATTTACATAGTCAATTAACTGATTGAAAGGAGTTTTTCGTTATCAAATCTTAAAGCGGGTACATTTTTTTCTAATGAAATACGTACTCAACAAAATATGTTCACGATTGACTTCCACGGTGAAGGAATAATCGGAATAAGAAGGAATAATATCGTGTAATAAAAATGAAACCTGCAAAATTATAATTTGCGTAATTTTTTTATTTTTATTTTTTATTGCCCCTGTAGGCAGACGAGCATACGGCCTACCTGATGGTGAGTGGTTACCGTCGCCCATGGATTTCAGCAATGCCAGGGGCAGAGCCAAGTCGCTGCCTACCAAAATTACTGGTGGTAGGACCTCTCGTGAGTCCACACGGGTAGGTACCACCACCCTGCCTATTTCTGCCGTGGAGCAGTACCTAATGCGTTTTGGTTTGAAGGGCGGGGCAGCCGTTGTAAATATACTGAGACCTTAGAACTTTAATCTCTTATTCACATTTTATGATTTGTTTCATTATACTGACTGTTAACCATTATTTATACTCCCCCTTTATTTATTAAAATATCACTTAACACAAACACAAATAATCAAACGTGTAAAATAAAACTAAAATCATTACGTAGCTAAATATTCTGTCTGGTATTCATGCGAATAATTGTACAATGACGTCATAGAACAGACAAAATGGCTGCCATTATTTTTATCTAACTAACTAATCATTTTAACAGCGCTCTAGCAGGAATAAGCTAATGTTACGTTTATGAGAACGAAAGTAATTTTGTTATTATAAAGTCATAATGAATATAACTGTTATAGACAAAGTTGGAATGTACCTACGTAAATGTGCTTCTGTTTTATCTGAATTAATAACGTTTTATTTATTTAAAATTTTAAACAATATCGCCTTCATGGATGTATTTGTTTTTGAGTATATACATTTGTTACTTTGTAATTAATGCATTTTTGGGTTACTAAAGAATAGAGTTAACAATCTGAATGCTCTTTTTTTCGGGCAAGGGACTGACACTCACACGAGGTGATCACGCCTGGGGGTCTGCCCAGGATGGTCAGCAGCCCAAGGATGTTTTTAAAACTCTACCCACCAACTTACCAACCCACTACACTTGCACTCTCTCACCCGACGTCCGATCTTCGCCCGAGGTCAGGATAAGGCAGATTAGGGGGGTTTCCGCGGTTACCACTACAACCAGACTCACGGCGCCTCCCTGAGGACGCCCGACCGGCGGGTCGTCGAGGCAATCGTTGACGACCAACGTCGTTTCCACGTTACGGCGGTTCATCAAGCCTCACTGCAGGTAGTATCACGAATAACTAAATATTTCTATGTTGGCTCATTGTGAACAGCTTTAAACAGAAAAAATTGAGATGTCAGTAGGTAATGACTTGGCTGTACTCCCAAAATTTCAGGCAGGTATTTTAAAGGCGTATTGTAGGCTCGCACGGGTGGGTACCGACTTCCTGCCTATATCTCCCGAAATAGAAATTGTGGAGAACTACCTATCTACCTATCTATCAGCCCACAGACTTCCGCTGCTGCACATAGGCTTTCCCAAAGCCCCGCCACAAAGTTAAGGCCGACCTACGCTACTTGCATTCAACATATCCCCATGAACTCAATAGGTTTTCGGTCCATCTTGTGAAAGGCATACACACGCTACGTCTTCCGGTACGCAGTCGCCACCCGAGGACTGTATAATATAATTAGGGCTTCCTCGTGTTTTAAGTTCGGTGGCGGCATTCACGCCGTCTATGAATTCCGGCAACTACTTTTTACTTACATAGCTCGATAATCCATCTGCGCAATAAAAATAAACAAAAAGATGGACTATAAGCTTAGTCCCATGCGATTACAAAAGTGCAGACGCCAGGCTGGATGCTTGAAGCAAACTGAATGGGTAAATTAGGTTATGTTAGCACATGCTCTCGATTTTATTCCCATGGTCTCTTAGTTCCTTCAAAAAGGAGTGCGTGATCCTTTTGCAGAAATAGGGCAGTGAACAGTTAGTCGTACAAGCCTGTGTATTTTGATATTCACTTTACTTCTGTATGATTCTTCTTTACGTCTTTCTGTGTAATTCTAATGATTGCTGGATCGCAAATGATGATTGGCTTTATCGATTTAAAACGGTGATAGGGCGTTTCGTGAGTCCGCAAGGAGCAAGCAAGCTCTTTGCCTATTTCAGCCAAGGGTAGAGCAGACGTTGTACTGTGAAAATTGAGTATTAGAACCCATGTACCGAGGTTGGTGGCGCCATTAACGTTGTTAATGTCTATGGACTCCGGTGATCACTAAGACCAGGTGGGCTGCGAGAAAGTTCACCCATCTTATTAATTAAAAAAAAAACCAACTAAATTATATATGTCGCAGAAACGTGAAAATTACTGACAGATAAAAATGTCCAAGGTTACTGTGTAGACAGGATCATGACAAACCCATAACAAACCAAAAGCAAATATGTATAATATATGCCTAAAATCCTAGCCAGCGTTGCAAGATGAAATCCGTACAAAATCAAACTCGGACCAAGCGGTCTTGGTCAATCAAAATCTAAGACCCCAATCGATCCCAAACCAACTTCCAAATTTAAAGACCCCGCAATTTCTGACCCTACTAACTCAAAACTTAATATCCCAGCACCCTGTTTACTTATTAATTAACTGAGAATCGTATAAACTTTCACATTGTCTTAATTTAAACTTAAGCTGTACGGTCCTTTATTAACAGGATCAATTTTGAATGAGGAATAACGTGTCCGCTCGTAAAGTAAAGTTTGATTAAATACCAATTTATAATGCATTGAGAGGGACAGGGCAGCTTAAAATCTATTTGGTTGTAGGTCAGAATTAAATTCTTCATAAAATGATGGTGAGATGCGAAGTGCTTATCGAAATTAGACGTGATTTACACTACAGAATGTCGGTTCAAACGCCAACTCATACGTTTTATGTAAAAAAAACTCATGCTTGCTAGTTCAATTCACTTCTGATCTCCCGCAAGGGGCGCTAATGTAGATTCGGCACTACAATAAAATTTACAGAATGCCAATTTGTAAACTCACACCGAATTCACGTGCGAATTTGTTAAACAACGCTTACAGAATCGCAAGGCTGGTATCAATCTGAAGTTTCACACGTCGGCTAGTAGCACGCACATCGGGCGTAAGACGTCCCAAAAGCCAAACCGTGGTCCCAAACAGGCGGTCCACGATCTTTGGGCTACCGCATACATATGAGTGGTTAGATGTAGTGATATAGAGTCGTTAGATAATCGAATTATATACTTATGCATACAGATTCAATTTAATTTTGGTCGTTAATTCCCATTATCACGGATCGTTTGGAACCCGTGGACCTGCGGAGAGACTTCAGTTCTCTCTGTATTTTGTACTGTATGTTTTATGGGGAGTGCTCAGAAGAATTGTTTGAGATGATTCCATCATCTCGTTTTTACCATTTCACCTCCCGCCACCGGAGAAAAGCTCATCTATACTACCTGGAGCCACTGCGTTCATCCACAGTGCGTTTCCAGAGATCTTTTTGCCATATACCATCCGGCTTTGGGATGAGCTCCCCTCCAAGGTGTTTTACGAGCGCTATGACATGTCCTTCTTCAAACGAATACAAAACGTAAAGAATACAAAAGTATTGGTTGTAATTTGGAATTATAAAATAAGCATCTTAAGTCTTATATACATAATAACGCTATAAATTAGACCTCTGGTTTCTGGCATTTCATCTTATGCTTCATCAATATTAATTCCGTGTCGAATATATTTTTACATTTAAGATACCGTAGCTAACGGCACAAGAACCCTTATAATTTATTCGTTTGATCGCGTTTCGCTGTCATTTATTTCACTCGGAGACTATTGGCACTATTATAAACACAATTAATATAATCTTGAACAGCTGATGGTGACAGGAAAGGTAGATGGCAAACGTCCCAGAGGACGCAGTCCTACGAGATGGTCGGACCAAATACGATCTTCTCTGGACATCAACTTCCACAATGCCTTCCACAAAGCTAAGGATCGTAGAAGATGGAGGGAAATCGTACGGAAGAAACTGATGCAGCGGGAGAATCACGACCCTCAGTAATGAGGAAAACGACGCGAGGAGGATAAACACAATTATAAACAAACTAGCCGTACTCGCCCGCTTCGCTGGGCATTTACAATTAACATTATTATTAATTGTCATTATTATTAGGGAGTCCAAGACTCATATAAATATTAGCCTATCCATTAAATACTTGTATTTTCTACATGGATACCAAGTTTCAAGTCAATCGGATACATGGTTCAGTAGTTATAACGGAACATCCGTAAAAACCACTGTAGATTTTTAAATTAGTATATAGATACTCAGTGGTTGCCCTATTCATTTTAGAACAGTGCTTAATTAATGACCACTTTGACATTTCCTTCTTCAAGCACTGTCTTCCTTGCTTTGCTAATGTCCATGAGCAACCGTGACCTTAATGGTAGGCCGTATTGCCGTTTAACGTTGAAGGTGATAAAAACATAATTCAAAGAGTGACAGCATTAGTATAGTTTTTGTAAATATTTGCTGGTGGTAGGACCTCTTGTGTGTCCGCGCTGGTAGGTACCACCACCACTAAAAAAATTTAAGTAATAGTTTACTGAATTTGAAGGTAAATAAAAAAAACACGTTTTATTTTTAATTGCTTAAATGGGTGGACGAGCTCACAGATCACCTAGTGTTAAGTGGTTACTGGAGCCCATAGACATCTACGACGTAAATGCGCTACCTACCTTGAGATATAAGTTCTAAGGTCTCAAGTACAGTTACAACAGCTGCCCCACCCTTCAAACCGAAATGCATTACTACTTTACGGCAGAAATAGGCAGGGTGATGGTATCTACTTAAATATTGAGTCGGAACTGAAATAGAAATCCTGAACAACTATTAAAGCAAAAATGTTCTATTAAAGTGAACTGAATAATAATATGTAGACTTCAAATAGTGTGGTAATCATACATTTTGAAATGTTTTCTTAGTTATGACCTGTATCGAAAAATTTTAACGTCATTTTTACCAACTTAAAAATACCCATTTTCAAGTTGGTATAAATGATGTTTCAATAGAATAAATATGTTATTTTGGCCTAAAATTATTTTATATTATACGTATTTTATAATTCACTCCAAATTCAAGCTAAACTGTATGTATGTACATACACCGAATTTTCGTTTTTATCGTAAACAAGAGATACAATTTTAAATTTCAACATTAGAGACGTGAAATAAAAAATTCACGGTTTCAACATTTCAAACAGAAGAAAAACAAAAACATTTCATATTATTGGTCGTAATTGATCCAAGAATCTGAGTCTGAGAAGTCGAGTGAGAGTCATAGGGATTTAAAAAAAACGTGTTTAACAACAACAACAAAAAAAAAACCTAGACTCTATGTAGAGTTATGCCTTTGACGCCGAGAAATATATTTCAGTATTTTCGCTACGTTGTGTGTGTGTATTGCGCACGTACAGCGCCCCCTAGCGGCCATCTGTTCGGTGATACGTGACAGTTTTGCAAGCCCCCGTGACATAGGACGCTACACTTGTTGAAATTTGATAGCTGTTTTATGTATTAAAATAAAGCCCCTCGATGCTTTTGTTTATTGAATAAAAATGTAAATTTCTACCTTTTTATACCTACTAGATGTCCCGCAGTAGACGAAATTCGACTATAATTAATTGGAATTATAAGTTTGTACACTATTATGATTGTATTTTATACTTCTATAATCACAAATTTCGCCAAGGCTACACTGTAAAAAAATATTAATAAAGACAAATAATATTTAATCTATTCTCAATTTGACCACAAACGTCAAGAACAGAAGTTTGACAATAAAGAGTATGCATGCGTGTGTGCGTCAAATACATGGTATGTAGTGTGTGTAATGTTTTCTTTATTGTATTAATGTACTTTTATGCATTATTTTAAAAAAGTATTAGCATTGTGCACTTCTTCTCTATATTCTCTATAAGCGTGGAAAATTTCATACTCCTCCGTCCGCGCAATTTTCGTAAAAAGGGATACAAACTTTTTGCTTCACGTATTAATATACAGATTATTTAAATTATCTTAAGAATGTGTTTTGTTTAGAATTGAGAATGTTGAAATGGATGTGTGGAGTGACAAAAATGACAAAGATAAGGAAACAGTATATCAGATGAAGTGTGAACGTAGGTAAATGATTAATTAAAGAGCGGACGGTTAGCGTGGTATGGGCATGTGATTCGTAGAGACAAGATGCATCTGACTAGGAGATCTAAGGAAATGGTGATACAAGGTAGAGAGGAAAGAAGTAGACCGAAGAAGACATGGATGGAGTGTGTGAATGACGAATTGAAAGAAAGGGGAATGAGTGTTGAGATGACGACTGATAGAGGAGAATGGAATAGAAAAATTCGCTGTGATAACCCCACCTACTGCCTACCTACTACTTACCTACTACTACCCCTTTTGACTAGTAGTAGAACCTCTTGTAAGTCCGCACGGGTAGGTACCACTACCCTGCCTATTTCTGTCGTGAAGCAGTAATGTATTTCGGTTTGAAGGGTGGGGCAGCCGTTCTAACTATACTGAGACCTTAGAACTTATATCTCAAGGTGAGTGGCGCATTTACGATGTCTGTGGGCTCCAGTAACCACTTAACACCAGGTGGTATGTGAGCTCGTTCACCCATCTAAGCAATAAAAATAAAAAAAACTAGTGAGATAAGGTGGAGACAAAGAAAAAGAAGAAGAAAAACTGTTTTGTGTATTATTGCAACAATATAGGTATTTTTTCAACAATCCTTTATCAATCAACATCAGCAATAGCCAGTGCTGATGTACATGAGTGAAAGTGACCACTCACCACCTGGGACCTGACCACATTGACAATAAAACAACTTAAGTATTTACTAGACAACCTGTTTATTTGTGTTATAGCAAACGTTAGGGGAGGTCTAATTAGAGGATGTCTTTTTCATTTTCTCACCCAATATCGAAGCTATGTCTTAACGAGGCGCAGGTAATCTAGCCGGGCAACAAGCGCTAAACTAATTGCAGGGATCCTAAGAGACACTCGTTTTCAATTCAATCTTAATTAATTTCAAATCTAATATCTTGAACTTTCTCGATTTACTAAACGAAGTCTTAAATGCAATTTTAAAATGCTATAGACCTATTAATACTAATACAGGCTCTGGCTGCGATGCCTCGATTTGCATCGTCGGGACGCTTCTAACTTCAATTTATAACCCGGCCTGGCGTGCTTATGAACATAGTTTAAGTGGAGACAGTATTCACAAAAAATATAACAATGCTATTTAAAATTTTTAGGTGGACATGAATACTCGTTTTTTTTATTATTACACGTCATCTATACTTAAAAAATGAATTGCTGTTCGTTAGTCTCGCTAAAACTCGAGAACAGCTGGACCAATTTGGCTAATTTTGGTCTTGAATTATTTGTCGAAGTCCAGAGAAGGTTGAAAAGGTAGATAAATATGAAAATTCTCGGAATTAAATAAAGTTTACGTCTTTTATTTATCGATTGAGGCACTACTAAGTCTGCCAGGTCAGCTAGTGTATTATATAAATAAGCGGGCTTAATGCGTAAGTCATTATTTATAAGTCAACCAAAGTTAGTGCAGAGTAGATAATGGTAAGTGCATTGAAATATAAATTAAATAAACAAACACAAAAATACACACACATACACTATACATATATAATTCAAACAATATTCAATGGAATATATTGTGTATTAACAAAAACTTAATAAGCTTATGACGATTCCGCTAATTTTAGTATTTTAACTAAATTTAGCTTACGTCCTGTTACTTCCCAGATGAAATCATGTTGTAGATTCGTATAGTTCGACTTACAAAACGTCCTGCTGCAACCTGTAATGATACTTTATAGTTTTTTGAGTTTTTCCATTCCAACTGTAAATACGCATTGGGTATAATTGGGTATAATTAAAACTTTATTTACAGTTGATGCCGCGTTTATCACATCATATCTAGGTCGTGGTCTTACGTCATCACGAATACTGTAAAATGTTATAAAATGTTAAATACATCGATAATAAACGAGGATTAAGCCGTAAAGATAGATTTGATTATGTTTACGGTTCGTAAAAATCGAAGTATATACTTTATTGGTGAGTAAATGACTTTGAAAAAAAAAGATGTGTGGTGTCGTGGGATACCGGATAGGAACGAAGTTCCTTATTATAAAAATATTAGTTTTAAGTTCTATTCGAGGTATAAAGAAAACAAAACTGGAGGCTTCGCAACAACCCACGGTCATTCGGTAACGTGCGAACTTATTGTGGTACACTTCATTCACGGTTGTTTGCTTAAGAGCTAATGTATTGCGCAAACGAACACTCTGAGATCCTGGTGATATGAATGATAAGAAAATATGTTATTTTTTGCACGTTATTACAAGGTTAAATCGTACACTGTGTGCATTACTAATTTGTACATTATTACAATATTAAGTCGTATACTGGGTGCATTACTAATAAAAATCTTACGTTACGGACTTTTCCCTTCGTTCCAAAAAAACCATTGTATTTGTAGTCCGAAACATTTCATCCTTTAGTCGACTGATACTAAACTATCAAACACACCCACCAATACAATTTTTACACTTGTAATATTGAATTTAATATTATCAATATTGTCGTCCATAATTATTATAAAATATTTTTTTGTGTATCTCAGGAATGTGGACAAGATAGGACTATCATAACAAATTACATTATTATTTTAGCAACGTTTCGGTCTTTTATTAGACCTTCATCAGGCATCTGAAAATAACACATAATTGATAACCTACAATACAAAAAACAACAATTATCGAAACTACCATATTTACCATAATATGAATTTAAATAATCCCTATCTTACACTGCACAATTGTCTCAGACATCCTATCTTGTCCACATTACTGAGATACACAAAAAAATATTGAATTTAATCTTCTGTTAAAATATAAACTGTGTTATTAATTTGTCGGATGAGCTCTTTGATAGTAAAGATACCTCAATCTTCGTGTTTTATTCATGTTTCCTTTGAAGGGGCATTAATCACTCGCCTCTCTAGTTTTTAATTAGTGGCAATTGAATTTTAAAATGATCCAACAGTTTTCACATTTAACTTGGTGTTAAGTCATAGAGCTCATGGATATCACTACGTGTCTAACATTTTGAAAGGTCAAGGGGGAGTAATGCGCTTGTCCTATAAATATTTTGTTATTTAATTCATGGGAAAACTATCCACATGTCTTAAATGGTTAAGTGGTGAAGCCCTTAAAACACACACACACACACACACACACACAGATACACAACACACAATCATTGTATCCTAAAGGATAAGACGTTGCACGTGATAAAATTAGTGGGACATTAGAAGCAGAACTAAGAAGACTTTACAGGAATAGATAAAACTAAGAAAAGTGGATGTATTTTGTAAAAAACGATATGTGTAAGAGGGGAGTTAGTGAAAAAATGGTATATGATAGGGGAGTATGGAAGGAGAAAACATGTTGCGATGATCCCAGGTGACGAGGAAAAGGGCAGGAGAAAGATGATTAGGAGCAGAATTAGGAGAAGGTACTTGATATGAGAATACTGCAATCTTGGATGATTAAGTCCAATTACAATAAATAAAGTCAATAGTCAATATAATACAATAATTTTAATAGCAGTCCTTAGCTTACCAAACAAATCCGTAAAACCAAACCCAGAAGGGTCGCCAAATATATTCAAAATGAAAACTTTTCAGCGCCGTCTCCGCGCGTAATTCCGAGCACAATAAACATTTTAACATACCCTCAAAATTCCCAGACATACCTCGAGGATTTCACTCGTAAATTTCAGAGACGTTACACACATAACATTTACGTAACATACCTAAGCAGGCACTTAATTAAGGTCTGTCACACGTCTTGAACGAGGCCACTTAAGACGGAATGAATAAGAGGAGGAGCCTTTGTGACAAACCGACACGACGCAATTAGATTGGGATAGGCACGAAGGTGAAACTGGGAACTGGCTGATGCGAAATTATTTGTGTGTTTTGATTGTAATTGTATTGAAAAATGTTTTCCCTCTTCAGATATTAAACTGATATTAGGATTTTTTTTTGTTCTTGGGTATTAAGTGACAAAGCTCATGGAAAATAAAAACATTAATGCGGAAACTAGTTGTTCGCTTGCCCCGCTTTGAAACAAGTGATCGAAGTTTGAATTTCGATTTCACAAAAATTCACATATCTTTATTCGTGTATAATAGATACTCATACACATTTGTCGTAAATATACGACAGATTCGAAGTCCGTTTCATTACTAAGAAAAATCGGCGAAACGGCTCTTCTCCAATATGGACACTAGCACGTCGCTTCAAAAAAAAGTACAATATACAACAATTTTTTTTAAATTTATTTTTTTATTACTTAAATGTATGGACGAGCTCACAGCCCACCTGGTGTTAAGTGGTTACTGGAGCCCATAGACATCCACAACGTAAATGCGCCACCCACCTTGAGATATAAGTTCTAAGGTCTCAGTATAGTTACAACGCCTGCCCCACCCTTAAAACCGAAACGCAGTACTGCTTCACGGCAGAAATAAGCAGGGCGGTGGTACCCAACCGCGCGGACTCACAAGAGGTCCTACCACCAGTAATTACGCAAATTATAATTTTGCGGGTTTCATTTTTTTTAATTACACGATGTTATTCCTTCACCGTGGAAGTCAATCGTGAACATTTGTTGAGTACGTATTTCATTAGAAAAATTGGTACCCGCCTGAGATTCGAACATCGGTGCATCGCTCAACACGAATGCATTGGACGTCTTATCCGTTAGGCCACGACGACTAAAAATATAAAAATAAACTAATTATAAACGGATATATCACTAAATTACAAAATATGGTTACCCGCAGCACACATAGACAGAAATCCTGTCCCAGCATGGTGGTACCTAACCGTACGGGCTAAAAAAACGCCTTCAGATGCGGACTCCTTTACATCCTTATTTTCCAACAAATATCAACGGCAATTGGAGGATCACTTTTTAATATGTACGCAGTGTTCAAACTTCGGTTAGCATAGTATCCCGCCGGACGCTCGGTGCCACCACTGCGTCCACTGCGGGGAGGACACGGCGCAACACACGCTCGCCGAGTGTGTAGCTTGGGAGGAGCAGCGCCGTGTCCTCACAAATGAAGTAGGAAGCGATCTGTCGCTGCCGGCCGTAGTGCGGAGGATGGTCGGCAGCGCAGAGTCGTGGGACGCGGTGGTGTCCTTCTGCGAGGACGTGATGTCGCAGAAAGAAACTGCAGAACGGGAGAGGGAGATCTCGACTCCCTTCCCCGGCCGCAGAAGGCGCACCGGGCGTAGGACAAGGGCGGACAACACCCTTTTCCGCCCCCCATGAATGGGTCCAGGGGCGAGGGACTTGGGAAAGCCCTCGCCCCCTATTCGATGGACCTGAGACGGAGGCGCGTGCGGGTGTCGGCGCGTGCCTATGAGGCGATGCACGGAGTAGCTGAACGCCTCACTACCCCGTGCAGGAGACGAGGCCTGGACAGACCGGGCCAGCACTGGTGTGGGGCTGCGGAAGAATCTGGATTCCCGCGGCCCTGCGCGCACGTGTGGGTGGACACCGGGGTGGTTTTAGCCGGTAGGAGTCCGGCACGCCCCTCCGCTTTTCCTCAGGCGGAGGTAGACAATGAGGATTTCCCCCCGAAAAAAAAAAAAAAAAGCATAGTGTCCCTGAAACCTTCAAAGAGTATTTGGATACTTGGAGTCGACATTTCGAGCGATGTCCAATTTCAGAGGCATTTGGAGGGCAAAACCAAGTTGGCATCCAAATTGCTGGGAGTCGTCAACAAAGCGAAGCGGTACTTTACGCCTGGACAAAGACTTTTGCTTTACAAATCACAAGTCCGGCCTCGCATGGAGTACTGCTCCCATCTCTGGCCAGGCTCCCAAATACCAGCTATTTCCATTTGACTCCATACAGAAGAGAGCCATTCGGATTCTTCGGAAACGAGGCTCTTGGAGAGTATTGAACGGTAGGCAGCAGCTTGGCATTACTGAAGTCCATGAGCGACGGTAACAACTCACCATCAGCTGGGCTGTACGCTCGTCTGCCTACACGGACAATAAAAAAAAACAATTTATGAATGTGTCAAAGGGAAAAACATCGCGGAAGATAGACATCTAATTGATAAAGTTTCGAAGTGAAAACGCTACTGCTTTTGGTTCACAAAAACCATTAACTAATAGTAGGTTTTGTATCTTTTAATTTTCTGTCGCGCTCAACAGTAATAAGAGATATCCTATTCTTCGTTGTTACTTCCTGACAGTTAACAAGAAGACCTGGATTACAATAATTAGTTTCTAACGTATTAGGACCGTCAGAATTAGGAGTGTTAATTTCGCAAATACACTAAGATCGCGTAACGAACCTCCAAGAATTTACCCTTTCTCTTCCTTTCAACTAATTAGCTATAGGAACGAAGATACCTGCGTAGACATAGCTCGCATTCAGGTCCCCACTACCTCGCTTCAATAAGCAAATGAAACCCATTATTATTTATTCAGCATGTGACACCGTTGCCATAGCAACCGTTTAGCATTCAACCAGCGCACCCTCATTAGAACTATCGTTCAGGGTAATTATTGTATGTGCTACTCCCGCCCTGTTTTCCGGCATCTTACGCAAACTAATTCACGTTGTTACACTTTAGCGACTTTTTGGCGAAAACGCGAGGAGTGAAGTTGTGTGATTTCTTTGATTTTGTCTATTTAGTGTTTCTTCAGGTTTTATTGCGTAATAACAGTGGTTTATTAACTGTTTAATATCTGTTAAAGTGCACAAATCTGGGAAAATGAAACAAAGCCGCTGGACGTAACTTCTTGGGATCCTCCAAAAAGTTCACTGAAAAAAACTCAGTAAATGACCACCATTTTACTGTGATTATATTTCATCCCATATCATTTCATTTCACTTCATTTCACTTAATATTATCATTTTTCATAAAAATAAGAATATAAATTAAAATAAGACATGACTTAAAGGTCTTAGTTACCAGGTCACAAAATCCCTTAAAAAAAAATTACACTTTAGCGGCCGATTTCTGACCAGTTCTCTATAAGTCTGGCTTCGTATTCATAAACATTTTCTATTCACTTCCATATTCATTTATAGGTAATGTTATTTTGTTCTTTAATAATGTTTTGATAACTTATGAAACTATTATTACCGTGTGAGTGTCTGTTTTTGCTTTCAAACACAGCTGTACATTTAACCCCCTTTAATAGTGGTCATGGATGCTCTTGAGAAAGAGGCATAGACTAACCCGTACCTTTGTTTCCAGGAATCGTTTAGACCTTTTCTCTAGCCTAGCTTTAATGAGATAATATTACATACTACGAAACTAAAAATTATTATGTTTAGTTTATAAGCTTATAAGGCTCATTATCTACTAGTCAGATACTATAAATAATTTCTACTGAACCCTTATTTCTTTTTATTAAAAATAAATTAATTACCTCACGGTGTAAGCGTCGGTCGTGCTAATGTCCGTAGCCGTTGTTTTTAATGTCCACAGCAATGTTTTCTATGGGAAAAGGTACATTGCGATCGTGGTCTATGCGCTCTTTCGTTTGCTATCTCGCTTTAATGCTCAAAGTATTGACCATTCCTAAACATGCCACAGCTAGCTTCAATAATATCTTATATTTCCGCTCAAACTGAACTGACATTGACATCTTGTCACTGGTGGTAGGATCTCTTGTGAGTCCGCACGTGTAGGTACCACCACCCCGCCTATTTCTGCCGTGAAGAAGTAGTGCGTTTCGGTTTGAAGGGCGGGGTAGCCGTTGTAAATATACTGAGACCTTAGGACTTATATCTCAAGGTGGGTGGTGCGTTTACGTTGTAGATATCTATGAGCTCCAGTAACCACTTAACACCAGGTGGGCTGTGAGTTCGTCCACCCATGTAAGCAATAAAAAATAAATAAATAAAAACTTCCATAGTGTTGCCAGCCTCAGTTCCCGAACACGCCTAACTGTTCGACCTTCGACCTTCGACCAAGCAATCGTGGCACGAATTACTGCGCCACCGAATATTCGCTCGACATTAAGTACGATCACATTGTTCTGGTAAAACTCAATCTTCTTTTTCGAAGGTTCAATGACAAAGGTAAGATTTTTCGACCGAGCGGGTGATATTGCTCGGTAGATCGACGGCATGTTTTTTTTCTTGGATTGGCGGATCACTGAGTCGCGAATTAATCTCGAATGAACGTACCGTACATTAGTACCGGTAAACGCAGCGTTGAGCGTCCCTCTACCCGGTGGACCGATGACTTGCGGCGATATGCTGGAGAAGATTGGATGCGGAAGGAAAAGGACCGTAGACTATGGGAGAGGCCTACAATCAGCAGTGGAGAGATACAGGCTGATGATGAATGAATCTACTATCGGAATCGCGACTCTTTGAAAAGATCCGGCGAAAAACTCAGCGGTTTGACGCATGACTTAGGTTGCACATGGAACTTTTTTTTTTTTATTGCTTAGATGCGTGCACGAGCTCACAGCCCACTTGGTGTTAAGTGGTTACTGGAGCCCATAGACATCTACAACGTAGACACGCCACCCACCTTGAGATACAAGTTCTAAGGTCTCAGTATAGTTAAAACGGCTGCCCCACCCTTCAAACTGAAACGCATTACTGCTTCAGGGCAGGAATAGGCAGGGCGGTGGTAACTATCCGCGCGGACTCACAAGTGGTCCTACCACCAGTAATTACGCAAATTATAATTTAGCGGGTTTGATTTTTATTACACGATGTTATTCCTTCACCGTGGAAGTCAATCGTGAACATTTGTTGAGTACGTATTTCATTGGAAAAATTGGTACCCGCCTGCGGGATTCGAACACCGTTGCATCGCTTCAAAACGAATGCACCGGACGGACGTCTTATTCTTTAGGCCACGACGACTTCACAGAACTGTTTGTTCGACGAGTATGATTACCAGGGTCGGTCCGAATGTTGTTGTTCGGAACTTATATATATGCAAGCTTATCTTGAATATAAGCCCACTGAGTTTCTCGCCGGATCTTCTCAGTGGATCGCGTTTCCGATCCGGTGGTAGATTCTGCGAAGCATGGCTCTTGTTAGGGTTCGTATTAGTAACGTCGTCAGGTTTGAGCCCTGTGAGCTCACCTACTAGCTCGGCGAATCTAGAATAACCCCTCGAGAATAGGTAGGGAAAAAAAATTAAAATGTCGTAAGCGAGATTCAGGCATCTGTCAAATATCTTTTGTACGATATCTATGACCACATCTTAAATTTGCAGTGGAATGTATCTACCACCGTCATGGCTGATCTGCATCTTTTGTCTACAACGATTTAACGAAACTATTTTTAATTAAAGGTAATTTTACGGCTTATTCTCTCTTTTTTTTGTCACTATATTATATCCGATATTTCGGCATACTTTAAAGTTTTCACACACCAGTTGCCACGGGATTAGAACATAGGCATAGTAGCATTATTCGATAGCCCGAGTGCACGTTCCCAATTAGAACACGGACGCTAAGAAACTGGCCAAAGATAAATATTTACAGTTTCAACCGCGGTCTAGATGTGGTAACACTGAGCTACAAAAGTATTAAAACTTATTCACATTAATTTGGCAGCGAATTAACATTCTTTCTGCTTCATAACGAGGGTTTGAGAGTTGTAATTAATTTAAGGATTTTTGGGGATGTTCGTCTGATAAATTAGGCTGACAATCACTGGGCTTTGCAACTTTGTGTGGTTTTAATGTGACGTGAAGAAGAAAAAAAGGAACATTGTGACGCGTCACGAAACGGCTGGTATAAAATTTATTAACGGCTGGTAAAAAATGAAAATTGCTTTTTACCGACAATACGCATACAAATATTACGACAGGAAATAATTACGGCATAACGAACAAAAAATATAAGGATATTTTCAAGAAAAACACGATTTGTTAATTAATAAACATTTATAGTAGTTAAATTATCCGAACAAAAACAGTTTCACTGTAAAAAATTGCGCCAAGTCCACGTTTATAAAACTCATCTCAATAACATTTGCACTTTACAAAAAAAAGAAGACTTCAATAGCTTTCATTCTCTACAAAAATATGTGAAATACAAAAAAATACCAAGAAACCGTCATAAAGATGAAAAATATAAAAAAAAATTGTTGAAAATTTAAAAATAAAAAAATAAAAATTTTATCGTACTTGGCGCGCGTCATTGAGTACCCCAAATTTTTCAGGATAAATGAACATCCTTTCAATGTTTAGAAATTTATAAGTAGGTCAACCTATGAAATGTATAAATGTAATTAATGAATTATTATTTCATAATAAGTTATACAAAAGTTAAGTAAAATCGACATCTCATACGTATGTTATTTGAATTTTTTTCATTTCCCACTCATCTTTTATGATTTGAACTAAACAACCCTCTCGTGTTCGCTTATAGAAATACAAACTACTTACGAGTCGTTGGCTTCAAAACATTTGAAAAAATTCTCAAAGATGTTTTTCAAAGGGTAGAAAAGAATAATAAAGTTTCAGCTGAATCTAAAGGGGGTCGGACGCAAAAGTGGTCGATTTGGCATATAATAGCCCATAGGTATATAGTGAGAGCTGTTGAAAATTACCGTAGTTCTGTCTCAATTTCTCATAAAACGCTAACAAGAGCGAAAAAGACAACCTGGGTAACTTTTTCAGCTTTCACTGTATATTAAAGCAAAACGGTTTTTTTCTCGGGTTGAAATTCTTCCGAAAAATTTTGGGGTACTCAATGACGCGCGCCAAGCATGATAAAATTTTTATTTTTTTATTTTTAAATTTTCAACAATTTTTTTTTATATTTTTCATCTTTATGACGGTTTCTTGGTATTTTTTTGTATTTCACATATTTTTGTAGAGAATGAAAGCTATTGAAGTCTTCTTTTTTTTGTAAAGTGCAAATGTTATTGAGATGAGTTTTATAAACGTGGACTTGGCGCAATTTTTTACAGTGAAACTGTTTTTGTTCGGATTTCATATCTTTTTGTTAAGTATTATTTTTTGCTCATTTATTACTTAATAAAAATAAATTATAAATAGTCACTCAGCTTAAAAGCTAATGAAACGCTCAATTAATTAGTGTTTTAATGTTAGGTGCCCGACTGGCATGAGACTCTCGGGTTGTCAGTTCCGGTATCGACCGGGGACGCGTGTATTCCGCTTCAAAGTCTGGCGCGCACTAATTGGGGGTGCGAATGATGCAACAGATGCGCGGGCGCGGGTAGCGCGGGGTGGGTCGTCGCGGCACGGACCTGAGTCACATTCTCTTTGGCTGCTGTTGCCCCGCGAAACGGAACGCTGCGTTACATACTCCCCCTCCAAGTTGGGAACGCGTCCCGAGTCCAACTTGGGACTGTTAGTCTGAAGACGCGGCCTTCCTCTCTGCCTCTTTGGCATAATTGGATCCGTACTTGAATTTGACGGAGAGTGGGTTAAATCCGCGGTGTGATACTTGCCGATGACATTGTTTGACAAGTCTGCTATGAAGTACGTTGTAGGACTAACTATCTTTACTACGCGATACGGGCCATCCCGTCGTGGCATGAACTTACGTGTTACACCCCTAGACGCATAAGCAAGCCATAACGAAGGAAATACTCTTCCAGTAGGACTCGGGAGCAAGCCACGGCGGTGGCATCAACAAGTGCGTAGAGTTCTACCCATCTTGTAGCTACATCCTCTACCAGGAGTACCCATCGCTCCCCCTGCTCTCCTTCTGGCAGTGGCCCGAACAAATTGATTGCGAGAACCTCTCCTCGCTGTTGAAGCACAGGAGTGAGCCTATACGGCGGTACCGATATAGGCGGATGATCACCGGTATCAATGTGGTGCTCGGCGTAAAGGGTTGGGGCTCCCCCCACCCTAAAGATGTCTCCATTCTCCTGCAATAAATGTGATAGCTGCTGCCGTTCATCGGAGCCAAGCATAGAACCCTTATCATCACGCAGGAAGTCAGCAGTAGAAGCAAACATGCATGGCTTAGGGCACTCATATTCAATTGGATAGGTAACCCGTTTTCCCGAAAAATGCCAAGTGGATGAAGCAAACTCAAGCACAATACCTGCCGCCACCAAAAAATCCATGCCAAGCAAAGTTTCATTATTTTGAGCATCTGGAAAAACAGTAAATTCAAGGGTTACTGACCTTTCGGGACTTATCCTTACTTCTAGAGTAGTGAGCAAAACTCGGCGGGTGCGCGCGGAACCGTCTGCAAGCCTCACCCGACGCCTGGTTTCCTCACACGGATGGTTATGCTTTAACAGCAATTCATAAAGCAACGCTCCGGCAACGCTACTCTTAGCTCCCGTATCCAACAAAGCATTACCTCGTATACCTAACATTTGAACACTTAAAATTGGTCTTAACCTAACCTGGTGCTCAGTAGAGTTACTCTGGGCAACACTTTTCACATTAGAATTAATTGTCGAAAAATGTCCGACGTTTTCCATGGTCACCCTATCGCGGCCACTTGGTACCTCGGAATAACTATGTTTTGGTTCGGTACCACTCGAGTAACGCATCAGGGGCCTATTCCTAGAACTAATATTATTGTTTATATTATGATTAAGTCTAGAATAATTTTGAAGTCTAACCTTGTTATCAGTACCGAAAAAGCGCGGAGGAAGAATCGCCTTAAAATCGGTAGGATAATAATTATTTTCATTATCAACAAAACATTGTTTACGATTATTAATATAAATGGACGACTTTACGGTGTTTGAAGTGCAAGCTGTATGCAACGAGCTGTCGCGATGAATAGAGTTCACTGAACTTGACAGCTGTGTATTTACTTTACCAATAGGTAAATCGGATGTGACTGATCGGGTCCGTGCAGCGTCGACGGCGTAATAACTTGCGTTACACTTTGTACACTGAGACCGAGTAACACCTTTGGTACCACACCCGTAACACGAGGATACAGCTTGCGTATTTTCGTTGTCGAATTTCGTTTTTGACGCTAATTTTAAACACTCATCACGAATATGTCCGTACTTTTTGCAATAAACACAGAACAGTCTTTTAACAATCGACGTAGATGATACATTATCAGTGTTCGTGTAGCGAGGCGCGGGGACTCGAACGGTGCTCGGCGCAGCGCTGTCGTCGCGTGGCGGGCCGCCAGCGGCGCCCGAGTTGAATATTTTCCGCGGCGTCATCCGCGCCGAAGTCGAAGCACCGGCGGGAACTTCGCCTACGGTACTACCCGATGAACGTGGCGTCGCTCGCTGAGGATGATGAATAAATTCAGGCGGACTGGTCTCGTAGATGGAATCCTCGATATGGCGCGTTTTCTTTAATAACGTGTCGTATGAAGTTATTTCGTCTCTTCTTAATCTTTTACGAACACGACGGTGTAGAAGGCCGTAAAGCATATCAATTTGAACTTTCTCACTAAGGTCACCAGGTGGGAGTCGAGCTAGCAGGGCTCGTGCTCTGGCAACGAAGATCTCCGTCTTCTCTCTTTGTCCTTGCGACATTTTGAAGAGCTCTAAGTAGACTCGATGGGGCGGTCTGCAATCACCGAAAGCGCTTCGTAACGATGATAAAGCGTCGTCCCAGGAAGTGATGCTAGCTTTAACGCCTTGCCACCACACGGCTGCATTTCCGGTTAGTAACATCGAGAGTCCTCGTAACGCGATGGCGTGTCCTACGTCAGCACAATCTTTGTATGATTCGACCGCGTCAAGGAAACCGTCGAGTGAGTCGCCGGGCGCTCCGCTGAACCGCGCCGTGCATGACGCGAAGTTCCCAGAATGGTGAGCGGGCGTCGAGGAAGGCGGCGATGTCGGCTCCGACGTCGGTGTTGCTGATGATTCGAGTTGAGTTTTATGCTCAAAAACTCGGTCGAGTAGGCGTTCGAATGCTGCCATTTGACTTTCTTGTAATGACGCCATGTTGTTTGCGGTAAATGTTGGCGTCGGTCCCGCGGTTGAACCAATTTCTTCTTCAACGTCTTGAAAATCGGATTGACGCCGTGACTGACGACGAGTACGTGTCGTAATTACGTAGATTCACTCCGAAATACTAGTTAAAGGGCCCGCGCTGGGGCTGCCAGTTTAATGTTAGGTGCCCGACTGGCATGAGACTCTCGGGTTGTCAGTTCCGGAATCGACCGGGGACACTTGTATTCCGCTTCAAAGTCTGGCGCGCACTAATTGCCATAATTGGGGGTGCGAACTGCGAATGATGCAACAGAACAGATGCGCGGGCGCGGGTAGCGCGGGGTGGGTCGTCGCGGCACGGACCTGAGTCACATTCCCTTTGGCTGCTGTTGCCCCGCGAAACGGAACGCTGCGTTACAGTGTAATAATAATCAACATCAACTTTTACAAATTTAAACCGAATTAAATTTTGTTTCAAATGTGAAGGGTAGATGACGCTGTTCTTAATTATTTCAGAATTTAAAATTAAAATCTGAAAGCCTTGAAACATCAATCCGCATAAATGTAATTTAAAAACTACAGTAAGAGGCTTAAATAAAAAGCTGAACTTAACTCAGCCTTAATTAGAATTTTCATCGGAATTCAGTAGTAAAAGTTCAAGTTATTTTGATGAAATCAAAACCGAAATATTCATAGCATCTTAAACAATCACCTACGAATAAATATTAGTTATTATATTATTTATTATTCGTAGACAATCACAACGGTTTTATAGTTTTGGGAAGGGATTTTTTGTAACGCCATCTCGTAAAGTATTTCGGTATTACATTACAAAACAAAATTGTTTCTCCAACAGTAACAACAGTACTTGCTTCGGCAGTACTTAAACTAAAATACTAACAGTAACAACATTAACGTTATTTAATGTATAAACCGTTCAATAAGAACTGCAAACTATCCCCTTGAAGCTACAGTTTATGTAGGAATAATGACTTTTTGGCGGGAACGCGAGGTGTGAAGTTGTGTGATTTGTTTTAATTTGTCTATTTAGTGTTTCTTCGGGTTTAAATGTATAATAATAGTGGTTTATTAACTGTTTAATATCTGTGAAAGTGCACAAACGTGGGAAAATGAAACAAAGCCGCTGTACGTAACTTCTCGGTTTCCTCCAAAAAGTCCACTGAGATCTTAGTAAATGACCACCACCATTTTACTGAGATTATATTTCATTCCATATCATCTCATCTCATTTCATTTCATCCCTTTTGATTAATGTCTCAAATTAATCATCTTCATTTCATTTCACTCCATAATATCACATTTCATTTCACTCCATAATATCATTTTTCATAAAAATATGAATATAAATTAAAATAAGACATGACTTAAAGGTCTCAGTTACCAGGTCATAAAATCCATTACAAATAGGAATAATTCCAGCGCACCCTGGCGGCCGTAGATTACCATTCTCGAATATTTATAGTCTGTGGCATGTCACTTTTTGCATCGAAAAAAGTCAGGATCGAAATTTTTGAGCGAGCCATAGTTTGTGGTGATAAAATTAATAATTTCAAGTAGATTAATTGTTGTAATTGATATAACTAGTTAATATCAGTAAAATAAAGTTGTGAGTGATTGATATAATATACAATTTAGGAACCAGAAGTACCGTAGAATTAAATAAAATTTCGCAACCTCAAAAAACTGTTCTGCTCACAGTAAACACAGTCGGTAGTCTGGCGCTCCGTTTACAACGGGATTTTTGAACGGAACTTGGCGCCAGATTCTACCGAATCTGTGGATTTGTCAAAATTCAAAATTATCGCCGCATTTACAATAATTAATTTTATTATTCAATAAGTAATATGTAATTAAGAGAGTAAATTTTCATTTTTAATTTTGGCCGGCTTTCTGTATCTCTGCCACAGATTATATCATAATGTGTAGTGAATGCTGCCAATGGCTGTAAGTATTCAATTATTTTTTTTAAGGGATTTTATGACCTGGTAACTACGACTTTTAAGTCATGTCTTATTTTAATTCATACTCATATTTTTATAAAAAATGATATTATGGAGTGAAATTAAATGAAATGAAATGAGATGATATGGGATGAAATATAGTCTCAGTAAAATGGTGGTTATTTACTAAGATTTTTTCAGTGGACTTTTTGGAGGATCCCGAGAAGTTACGTCCAGCGGCTTTGTTTCATTTTCCCACATTTGTGCACTTTCACAGATATTAAACAGTTAATAAACCACCATTATTACACATTTAAACCCTTAAGAAACACTAAATAGACAAAATAAAACAAATCACACAACTTCACTCCTCGCGTTCCCGCCAAAAAGTCAAAGTATTCAATTTCATATTTAAATAGCCAGATTAAATTAAACAATTTGTCGATTTTCCAAGTACAGTGCATTTTCCAAAATGCGTCTCACATTTTAATTTGTACTCTGACAAAATTGATTTCGTTTTAACAACATTATTTTAATTATTTTAATTAAATATTTTCATTAGTTTCTTGTTTTCATTTCATTAAGATCAGTTAAAACAATTCAACATAAAAGATGATGAAGACTTATACAAGGTGTTTCATTTTAGTTATTTCATATTTAAACTTTAATGGAAGTTTTTGAAGGTCATCACCTTTCAATCATCATCATCTTAGGCCTTACAGCCCAGGGTGGGCCTTAGCCTGGTCCAGTATGTCTCTCCAGACTGCTCTGTTCAGTGCTTTCTCCTTCCAGTTCTTGACGCCGATATTTTTGAGGTCGCGCTCCACGCCATCCAACCATCATCACCTTTCAATCGAGCATTTTAAATATGTACTAGTACATATTTTAATTACAAATGATATTAACTTCAATCAAATTAAGCAATGTTTTCTTCTTCTATGACATAATATTAATTAATTATAATACTTTACAAATTATACGACTTTCTTTTTATTTCTTTTTTTATTGCATAGATGGAAGGACGAGCTCAGCCTACCAGGTGTTAAGTGGTTATCAGAGCCCATTGACATCTACAACGCAAATGCGCCACCCACCTTGAGACATAAGTTCTAAGGTCTCAGTATAGTTACAACGGCTGCCCCACCCTTCAAGCCGAAACGCATTACTGCTTCACGGCAGAAATAGGCGGGGTGGCGGTACCTACCCGTGCGTAATGTATATAGACTACATTTTTCATCTGCGATGTAGGGCCGAATGCGCAGGCGAGGCCGCGGACGAAAGCTTACCTACAGTCAAAGCACAATTCGACCCCCTGTACGGACAGAAAGCGTCTGTCAATCTAAATTAAACAAAAACATATCTTTATATCTATATATTAATAGGTGAAGCAAAAACGATGTGTCCCTTTTTACGAAAATTGCGCGGACGGAGGAGTATGAAATTTTCCACACTTATAGAGAATATAGAGAAGAAGTGCACAATGCTAATATTTTTTTTTTAAATAATGCATAAAAGATACATTAAATCAATAAAGAAAACATTACACACACTACATACCTTGTATTTGACGCACACACGCATGCATACTATTTATTGTCAAACTTTTGTTCTTGACGTCTGTTGTCAAATTGAGATTAAATATTGTTTGTCTTTGTTAATATTTTTTATAGTGTAGTCTTGGCGAAATTTGTGATTATAGAAGTATAAAATACAATCATAATAGTGTACAAACTTACAATTTCAATTAATTATAGTCGAATTTCGACTACTGCGGGACCTCTAGTTATATATTAATGGGACTGTTAGAGGACACTCGAAATCCTCACTGAAGTACCGCTCAATCTTAGTTTTAGACAAAAATTAAACATAGCGGTCCAGCCGTTCTCGAGTTTTAGCAAGACTAACGAACAGCAATTCATTTATATATAGTTATATAGGTTTATATAGACTAGCTGTACCCGTCCGCTTCGCTGGGCATTCAAAATAAACATTATTATTTCTCACTCCCACAAAGATTCTCATCATTGACGCCCCCGCAACTGGTGTAGGGAGTTCAACACTCATTTAAATATAAGCCTATCCATTAAGTACATGTATTTTCTACATGGATACCAAGTTACAAGTCAATCGGATGCATGGTTCAGTAGTTATAACGGAACATCCGTAAAAACCACTGTAGATTTATATGTTAGTATAGATTTGAGAATTTACTTTTGTCGTAAGGCCTGAAGATAAGCCTCGTGGCTAAAAGTTTTGGATATCATGTTTCAAATCATCGTGGACTAAGATGGTGGGACTCGTATGGTATGATTGTGACAGTATTCAAATACCAGTTTACTGGTGGTAGGACCGCTTGTGAGTCCGCGCGGGTAGGTACCACCGCCCTGCTTATTTCTGCCGTGAAGCAGTCATGCGTTTCGCTTTGAAGGGTGGGGCAGCCGTTGTTACTATACTGAGATCTTAGAACTTATATCTCATGGTGGGTGGCGCATTTACGTTGTAGATGTCCATGGGTTCCAGTAACCACTTAACACCAGGTGGGCTGTGAGTTCGTCCACCATCTAAGCAATAAATAAAAAAAGTTTCTCTAAAGGAATATATAATCATTACATACTTGCGAACGAATTTCACGATAAAGGAAATAACATCGTGTGATCAAGATGAAAACCGCAAAATGAGAAAAAAAAAAAATTCGTAAACAAAATTTTACTCTATCGTTTTCTCCTTTTTGTCATCACACCTCCCGTCACCAGAGCAGAGAGACCATAATATTTGGAACCGCTGCGTTCTTTGACAATGCGTTTCTAAAGATCTTTTTTGCCACGTACCATCCGCTTTGGAGTGAGCTCCCCTCCTTGGTGGTTCGTGGAGCGCTATGACATGTCCTTCTTCAAACGAGGCTTACGAAGAATACTCAATGGCAGGCAGCGACTTAGCTGTGCCGCTGGCATTGCTGACGTCTATGGGCGACGGTAACCATTCACCATCAGATGGGCCGTATACTCGTCTGCCTACAAAGGCAATAAAAAAAGAAATCAATTAGCCCACGGTCTTTCAAGTGATCAATTATTGCCGAAAAACATTGTGAGCACTGCGTGGTGAGTGCTATCACCCACTTCTAGAAAAAGACGTTGAGGTGTCAATTGAATTGAATATAGATTGTCCTACGATTTAAATCGCATACTTCGCGATAAACATGAGCAAAATCGCAATCTACAAATACGCCCCTACTACCAAACACTACAATTATAGGTATAAAAAATTACCAAAATTCTTTTATAGCCTCATACAGAAAAAAAACCAATCACTCTGTATCAGAAAGCGACACCAGACCGCGACAAAGGCGATCAAGTCTATATTATTTTTTCCACTAAGAAAACATAACAAAAAGTTATCTCATACCTTTGAACGAGCAATTTTTGTATATAATAATATATATATATAATCGGACTCTCGGAAACGGCTCCAACGATTTTCATAAAATTTAGTATACAGGGGATTTCGGGGGTGATAAATCGATCTAGCTACGATTTATTTTCAGAAAATGTTGTTTTATTCGTGTTTTTAATAATCAACTTTATCGATAATCAACTTTATGACTCTTCCCGACATCTATTGGCGAATAATAATAATATTTTTCTTAATTGAAAGCAACTAACCGCTTTAAAGACACAACAAGATGGCGTTATAAAAAAAAAAAAACGAGCAAAGCTCGGTCATCATGTAGTTTGGTTAAAGCGACATTTCGCTTAATACGCGACAATTATCTTTGTAATTAAATGTGCTTTTTCTTTGGTATTAGCATCAACAGTTCAACCTTTTTTAATTGAACTTCAATTAAGCTTACTCCATTGAAATAGCCGAAGAAGTTTTTATTTTGTTATAATACTTTTCCCAAAATTTAAACTTGAAATGACTCTCCTAGAAAGTTGGATAAATATCACTCAAACTAAATAGCCTTTTAGTTCTGGATAAATAAATTCATAACTTTAAAATTTTCAGAAAAATCGATTACATACGTGATATAATTTTTTTTTATTACCCTTGTAGGCAGACGAGCATACGGCCCACCTGTAAGTGGTTACCGTCGCCCATGGACTTCAGCAATGCCAGAGGCAGAGCCAAGCCGCTGCCTACCGTTATTAATGACATATTTATAAAAAGAGCGGCCGTCAAACAGTGATTTTCGTATCGATAAATTTCCACTTGACCTAGAAATCGGGTCAATTCATTCGTTCATTGTCGCCCACCTCTAGCACTGCTATTTAATACGTTATATTCAGTTAATGCCTGCTATTTGTCAGCTGCCCGGGATAAGAAAATCCCGCTACTTAATACTGTATCAATGACCGCTATTTTTCCTTATAAGGAATATATAATATGTATGTGCAAAAGTAGCTTTGCGAAAGACTAATAAAAAAATTTAGGATTTCGCGTTGACATAGTAGATTTATACGACATAAATAAAGGATTTATTGTTTTTAATGATAGAAAAAATACAGACTAAAAACTATTTTAAAATTTTTTCTTTTAATTTTTTTTTCTCGTTTCGTTTAAAAAATTGAATGATTTTTTTTTTTTTTATTGTCCTTGTAGGCAGACGAGCATACGGCCCACCTGATGGTGAGTGGTTACCGTCGCTCATGGACTTCAGCAATGCCAGGGGCAGAGCCAAGCCGCTGCCTACCGTTTAATACTCTCCACAAGCCTCGTTTGAAGAAGGACATGTCATAGCGCTCGGGAAACACCGTGGAGGGGAGCTCATTCCATAGCCGGATGGTACGTGGTAAAAAAGACCTCTGGAAACGCACTGTGGATGACTGCAGTGGCTCCAGGTAGTATGGATGAACTCTACTCCAGTGGGGGGCGGTGCGATGGTAAAAACCAGAGAAAATTTCATATTACATTATGTTTTTCTTTATTAATTATTTTAGAGTAACCGCTGTTATCTCGTATGTAAAAGGAAATCTCGTTCACAATTTGACATCAGTAAATTAAAACAATTTCCAACTTTACAATAATGGTAAAGTAAAGTATAAAATAAATAATAGTTTAAAAAAACTAACAAAATACGCTTTTATAGAAAATCCAACTAAAAAATAGAAAATAATGTATATATAAATATGTAAATATATGTCAGCAGATTGGGATGGATTGCGTGAATTTTACGCATCCTACCCATGGGGGCGGTTCTGCTTTTCCTCTGCTGATCCTGACGTCTGTGCGGACCGTCTTAAAGACGTGGTGCTCCAGGGGATGGAATTGTTTATTCCCTCCTCTGAAGTGCCCGTTGGGGGTCGCAGCAGACCCTGGTATAACAATGCCAGCAGGGATGCTGCACGCCTCAAGCGGTCCGCATACGTGGCATGGGATAATGCCAGGAGACGTCGGGATCCTAACATCTCAGGGGAAAGGCGGAAATATAACGCCGCTTCCAGGTCCTACAAGAAGGTAATTGCCAAGGCGAAGTCGGAGCACGTTGCTAGAGTTGGCGAGCGATTGAAGAGCTATCCCTCCGGGAGCCGTGCTTTTTGGTCGCTCGCCAAAGCTGCAGAAGGAAACTTTTGCAGGTCTAGTCTCCCACCACTGCGCAAGCCTGATGACAGTCTGGCCCACAGCGCGAAAGAGAAGGCTGACCTTCTGGTCAAACTCTTCGCCTCGAACTCGACTGTGGACGACGGGGGTGCCACACCACCGAACATCCCCCGGTGTGATAGCTCCCTGCCGGATATCTGCTTCACACAGTGTGCAGTCAGGCGGGAGCTCCGACTCCTGGACGTCCATAAGTCGAGTGGGCCAGACGGCATCCCCGCAGTGGTTTTGAAAACGTGCGCCCCTGAGCTGACACCTGCGCTAACGCGTTTGTATCGCCTCTCTTATTGCACTAACAGGGTTCCGTCTTCATGGAAGACCGCCCACGTCCACCCTATCCCCAAGAAGGGTGACCGGTCGGACCCATCGAGCTACAGGCCTATCGCGATAACTTCCTTGCTTTCCAAGGTGATGGAGCGAATTATAAACACACAACTCCTGAAGTATCTTGAAGATCGCCAGCTGATCAGTGACCGACAGTACGGTTTCCGTCACGGTCGCTCAGCTGGCGATCTTCTTGTATACCTTACTCACAGGTGGGCTGAAGCCTTGGAGAGCAAGGGCGAGGCTCTTGCTGTGAGCCTTGATATCGCGAAGGCCTTCGACAGGGTCTGGCATAGGGCACTTCTATCGAAGTTACCATCTTACGGAATCCCCGAGGGTCTCTGCAAGTGGATCGCTAGCTTTTTGGATGGGCGGAGCATCACGGTCGTTGTAGACGGTGACTGTTCTGATACCATGACCATTAACGCTGGCGTTCCACAAGGTTCGGTGCTCTCCCCCACGCTTTTCATCCTGTATATCAATGACATGCTGTCTATTGATGGCATGCATTGCTATGCAGATGATACCACGGGGGATGCGCGATATATCGGCCATCAGAGTCTCTCTCGGAGCGTGGTGCAAGAGAGACGATCAAAACTTGTGTCAGAAGTGGAGAACTCTCTGGGGCGAGTCTCCGAATGGGGTGAATTGAACTTGGTTCAATTCAACCCGATAAAGACACAAGTTTGCGCGTTCACTGCGAAGAAGGACCCCTTTGTCATGGCGCCGCAATTCCAAGGAGTATCCCTGCAACCTTCCGAGAGTATCGGGATACTTGGGGTCGACGTTTCGAGCGATGTCCAGTTTCGGAGTCATTAGGAAGGCAAAGCCAAGTTGGCGTCTAAAATGCTGGGAGTCCTCAACAGAGCGAAGCGGTACTTCACGCCTGGACAAAGACTTTTGCTTTATAAAGCACAAGTCCGGCCTCGCATGGAGTACTGCTCCCATCTCTGGGCCGGGGCTCCCAAATACCAGCTTCTTCCATTTGACTCCATACAGAGGAGGGCCGTTCGGATTGTCGATAGTCCCATTCTCTCGGATCGTTTGGAGCCTCTGGGTCTGCGGAGGGACTTCGGTTCCCTCTGTATTTTATACCGTATGTTCCATGGGGAGTGCTCTGAGGAATTGTTCGAGATGATACCAGCATCTCGTTTTTACCATCGCACCGCCCGCCACCGGAGTAGAGTTCATCCATACTACCTGGAGCCACTGCGGTCATCCACAGTGCGTTTCCAGTGATCTTTTTTGCCACGTACCATCCGGCTATGGAATGAGCTCCCCTCCTCGGTGTTTCCCGAGCGCTATAACATGTCCTTCTTCAAACGAGGCTTGTGGAGAGTATTAAGCGGTAGGCAGCGGCTTGGCTGTGCCCCTGGCATCGCTGAAGTCCATGGGCGACGGTAACCACTCACCATCAGGTGGGCCGTATGCCCGTCTGCCTACAAAGGCAATAAAAAAAAAAAAAAAAAAAAAAAAATATTAAAATTTTGTAAAATTATTATATGTAATTTAATTTAATTTTTTAAATTTTTTTTTTATATTTTTTTTTAAATATTGAATTGTCATCGGTCCATAATAAGTAGACCAAATTTCGAGTTAATCTGACGTTTTGAAGGAGTCAAAATCATGTTCAAAGATTCCGTTACAAACATACATACGTCTGAAGCTAATAAAAGCGTATTAAAAAGGATATTAATATATTTGTAGCGTGCAACATTCGGTCGCACTCGGGTGTCATCGGACACGATCGGAGTTTCCGAACGCGCAGGTGTCCCGTGACGTCATGCAACGAGATACGCGCGCGTCGATTTAAGTTGAATGTAAAAACATAATTTTAGTTTTAATTCGTATCTTCTAGTGCCTAGCGTTGTTTACTCTTTTTAGTTTATATTAAAATACTAGCTGACCCAACAGACTTCGTACTGCCTCAATCGATAAATAAAAGACCTAAGCTTTTGTATAAAATAAACTTAAAACAAACAAAAGGAATCCGTCCGACGGAGGACACATCAAAGGAAACGGAAAAACAAAATTGTTATTTTTATTTCATTCCGAGCATTTTCATCATTATCTACATTTTAAACCTTCTCTGGACTTCCACAAATAATTTAAGACCAAAATTAGCCAAAACGGTCCAGCCGTTCTCGAGTTTTAGCGAGACTTACGAACAGCAATTCATTTTTATATTTATAGATTGTACACATTATAGATATTGTTGACATGATGTGTTTGTTTTTTGGAACGAAGTTCCTTATCGCGCGTTGTGAAAGGGGGCTAGACGGAAAAAATTCTTACGAAAAGTTGTCACGACACTTTTTAGATCCGTCATTCTGACCAATCAACGTGTAGGCGCTTATCGCGTGACATTGCTCGTATCCGATTGGTCCGCGTAATGAGTACAGTTTCTCGAGATAGCGTTTCAACAATAGTAATTTAGTTCATAGTATTGTTTTTTTCTTCTTCATAATGCCGTAATTTATTATAATAACTTAAAAAAAAAAATTACAATTCCTTCACTAATTAATCGAAAGGAACTTCGTTCCATCCGGGTGTCCCTTGACACCTCTGAAGTTTTTTTGTATATTCGGAGTGAAAATATCTCGTGAATACGAACAACGAACAACAAACCACATATTTATTCAAAAGTAGGTTAAATCACAAATAACTCGTTCTCGGTTATAATTTAAAGCCTTCGTCAAACAGAACGCGTAATTAGCGCGCGTCCGAGCGCTACGCTATGACGCCGAGATGTGTTGTACTACTATGATAACATAGTACAACACATCTCGGCGTCATAGCGCGGCGTTAGTTTTAGCTCTGACGCGCGCTAAGTACGCGTTCTGTTTGACGAAGCCTTAAACGCGGCTAGGACTGCCTTCAGCGCTGAGAACTTTATAACTGTGTACACAGCAGCTACGAGAGTTCTTAACTAGCAGTTAACGCGAGAAGTTAGTAGGAGTTTTTCTTTAAATGTACACACTTTTAGACTCGTGAAAAATGCTTCTCAAAGGTAGGTAAGCGACTGAGTGTATTGAAGATGTCTGTACATAGAATCTGAACATAGCAATTAGTTGAGACGTTCTTCTCAAAGTTAGACGAGCTTCCGAACACATACTCATACGGCCGTCTGGTGTAGTGGTAAGTGACATGGTCACTACACAAGGAGGTCGCGGGTTCGAATCCCGCCAAGGGAAGATATTTGTATGATAAATATAAATGTCTTTTACAGGGTTATAGATGTATATTAAAAATATGTATGTGTATAATAAAAATCTTACATTTATATCCGTTATCTGGTACCCGTAACACAAGTTCTTTACGAACTTATCACGGGACCAGTTAACGTGGCGTGGTTGTTAGTAAATATTTATTTATTTATTTATCAGAAAATGAATGCTTCTTGACGTACCAATGACCCCCAAATATTGTGTATCGAGAAGAACTCATGTTAAATCTCGTTTCTAGTAGATTATGTCATGGCGTTCAAGAAACATACTGGTGGTATGAAGTCTTGTGATTCAACACGGGTGGGTACCACCAACCCTATTCCTGCCGTGAAGCAGTAATGCGTTTCGGTTTGAAGGGTGGGGCAGCCGTTGTAACTATACTGAGACCTTAGAACTGATATCTCAAGGTGCGTGGTGCATTTACGTCGTAGATGTCTATGGGCTCCAGTAACCACTTAACACCAGGTGGGCCGTGAGCTCGTTCACACATCTAAGCAATAAAAATAAAATAAAAAAAGTATATCAGAAAATGAATGCTTCTTGACGAACCAATGACCCCCAAATATTGCGTATCGAGAAGAATTCATTTTAAATCTCGTTTCTAGACTATTGTGTATGTCAAGAAACATACTGGTGGTAGGACGACTTGTGAGTCGACACGAGTAGGCACCGCCACTTCGCATATTTATGCCGTGAAGCAGTGATGCGTTTCAGTTTGAAGGGTGGGGCAGCCGTTGTACTGTTAAAACTGAGACCTTACAACTGATGTCTCGAGGTGGGTGGCGGCATTTACGTTGTACCTAGATATCTATGGGCTCCAGTTACCACATAACAAACACCAGGTGGGCTTACATGGCGGATTCACGGCAGAAATGAATAGGCACGTTAACTTGTCCTTGTCCGGTGGTAGATTCTGCGAAGCACTGCTCTTGCTAGGGCCAGTGTTAGCAACACCCCCGGTTTGAGCCCCGTGAGCTCATCTACACGTCAAAGAGAAGCTGAAATAGCCACTCAAGGCTATCAGCACAGGTAGGAAAAAAAAAATTATCCTTGCATTCTGTTCATCAGATAGATTTGAAACTTATGATGGATTTTTGTTAGCACTTTACAAATATTACCTCATAAGCTCATAGCTCTCACAAATAGGGACATTAGTTTATCGTGACAGCTATATACAAGTTTTAATAACTCTTAAACTGGCGGATACAATCAAGCAATAGAACTTAAGCCAAATAAAGCTTATAGAAAGCGTTGAATGCGCGCTCGCTTCCGAGTGCCGTTTCAAAGTGCCTAACTGGAAACTACCGAGAAAGGACAGTGAATAATTAAATGACAGTAAGTGGCGCGGAGCTTTCTTAGAAGTTATTTTATGGTAAGTTTTATATTCTAGATCCAGACAAACAGATTCGAGCCTTTCATTTCAAATGTTAAAACAAGACCATTCCTATCACTAATGAACTGGTGGTAGGACCTCTTGTGAGTCCGCGCGGGTAGGCACCACCACCCCGCCTGTTTCTGCCACGAAGCAGTAATGCGTTTCGGTTTGAAGGGCGGGGCAGCCGTTGTAACTGTAGACTTTAAAATTTATATCTCAAGGTGGGTGGCGCATTTACGTCATAGATGTCTATGGGCTCCAGTAACCACTTAACACCAGGTGGGCTGTGAGCTCATCCACCCATCTAAGAACAAGAAAAAAAAAGTATTCATGCGTTCGATGAATAGATGAGATGGCAATATGCCAATGTGTCACAAGGTGGGTACCATCGTCCGTATTGTGGTGAACATGGTTTCCGGAAATAAAAACTGTTCCTAAACTCATAACAAAAGATCCATTCTGATCTATCCCTTTGGACTAGACAACCTTTTGGGGATACGATTTCAGGGAAGAATTAGTATTTTTATTGCCTTTGTAGGTAAACGAACTTACGGCCCATCTAATTGAAAAGCCAAGTCGCTGCATACCATGGTTTATTTGTATAAATAGAGAAATAACGTAATATATATAAAACGAAATCGAATTATAACTCAATTAAGTTTTTTGTCTTAGGTTAGGACTGGAAAGATACATAGATCATTGCGCATCAAAATGGTGGGAATATTGTAGATGTTGTAGAACTCTATGGGTTCCTGTAACTACTTAACACCAGGTGGGCCTTGATCTCTTCCACCCAAGTATACAATTATAAAAATAATTTCAATCGCATATATTTTACATAAATAGGCGTAGAATTCGTAAAATGGTTATCTGAGCAAATATGCACTATAGGCCGAAAAGAGAATTTAGAAACGTTCCTATCACCGTGATGCTTCATCATCATCATCATCTTAGGCCTTACAGCCCAGGGTGGGCCTTAGCCTAGCCCAGTATATCTCTCCAGACTGCTCTGTTCAGGGCTTGCTCCTTCCAGTTCTTGACGCCGATATTTTTGAGGTCGTGCTCCACGCCAACCATCGGAGTTTGGGTCTGCCACGACTTCTGCGGCCCTCTGGTTTACCATAGAGCAATTGTCTCGGCATTCTGGTACTCTCCATTCGAAGCCGTGATGCTTACTTGTGACTTATTACGCCGACGCCATTTTGTATTCAGAGTTACAGAAAGACACACTTAGGTACATCTATTGTCAAGATGAAGTTATACGAACACGCCAACAATACGATCTTCCATCAGTGACAAAACGGTTCTTTGTAAACATTCGTCGGACGTAGGACTTTGAAAATCTGAATATGAGAATGACTACAGTGTAAATGGTTATATCTACCTATCATACGCCAGAGTGCTGCAGTAATTTAGTCGTATAACAAGAAAACCCTATGACAGCCTGGAGAGACTCATAGTTACGGGTAAAGTGAATGGAAGACGATCCAGAAGTTGGAGCCAAAAAAGATGGAGTGATCAAATATCCGAGTGACTGGACAAGAGATTGATCTACGCACTACGCTGTGCCACAGACCGAGATAGGTTTTACAAATTAGAAGAAAAACTCTCAGGCAAGCGCATCACGATGATCAGCCTTTTTTTTTCCTACCTAGCTGAGAGCCTTGATAGGCTATTTCAGTGTAACCTTAACTAGTAGGTGAGCTCACGAGGCTCAAACCTGACGACTTTGCTAACATGAACCCTAGCAAGAGCCGTGCTTCGCAGTATCCTAGAGAGAACTAGAGCAGAGAACTAATTTAGATTTATAAAATAAACAACCCAGCAAAGACCTACAAACAAAACGGAAATGAAACTAAGTTCGCTCAGCCTCTCCGTCAAATAGACGAGAGCTCTGTATTTTGGTCGAGTTTTAAAAGAAATTCGCGAAGTACAGAGGTGTATTTGAACGATTCATTTATTGTAAAAATGTATTTTTTAATACGCTTTTATTAGCTTCAGACGTATGTATGTTAGTATGTAACTGAATCTTTGAACATGATTTTGACCCCCTTCAAAACGTCGGATTAACTCGAAATTTTGTATACTTATTAAGGACCGATGACAGTTCAATCTTTTTAAAAAAATTGAGAAAATTGAAATTCAACTAAAAAATGAAAAATAAATAATATAATAGTTTAAAAAAACTATCAAAATACGCTTTTATAGAAAATCCAATTAACTGCTTAATATCAGTAGTTATAAATATTTTATGAGCAAATATGAGTAGAAGGGTTATTTTGATAATATCCTGAAAAACACCCCACGCTTTTTTTACAATAAAATCATTTTTTCTTACACTATTTTTAATTCAAATTTATTTTCTATTTTTTAGTTGGATTTTCTTTAAAAGCGTATTTTGTTAGTTTTTTTAAACTATTATTTATTTTTCATATTTTGGTGGTTTTCAATTTTTTTGGTATTCCTGATTACTTCGCTGACGGAACGACCTAAGTAGGATCTTGATCTACGAAGTTTTAGCACGCCGCTGATTCTAGCCGCAAACCTTTCAAATTACAGAGAAAAAAAAACAATTAAATTATGTCGTTCGCACGTCGCTATGTTCAATCGAACCAGTTTAGTTTATGTGATATGCGTTTGGCAGAAATGAGGAGATTCGCAGGAAAACCATGGTAAGCGACATAGCCCAAAGGATTGCAACGTTGAAGTGGCAGTGGGCAGGACACATTGCTCGGAGAAGGATGGCCGTTGGAGCCAGAAAATGTTTGAGTGGCGACCGCGTACTGGAAGACGTAGCGTGGGTAGGCCTCCCACAAGATGGACCGACGATCTACCGAGGTTCGCGGGGATCCGCTGGATGGAGGCAGCGCAGGACCGGTATTTGTGGCGAGCCTTGGGGGAGGCCTATGTCCAGCAGTGGACGTCTGTGGGCTGATAAGAAGAAGATGTGTTTGGCTCCGGATGGATAGTCTTTTTTTTTATTTCCCTTGTAGGCAGACGAGCATACGGTCCTCCTGATGGTGAGTGGTTACCGTCGCCCATGGACTTCAGCAACGCCAGGGGCAGAGCCATGCCGCTGCCTACCGTTAAGTACTCTCCATAAGCCTCGTTTGAAGAAGGATATGTCATAGCGCTCGGAAAATACCGTGGAGGGGAGCTCATTCCAAAGCCGGATGGTACGTGGCAAAAAAGATCTCTGGAAACGCACCGTGGATGAACGCAGTGGCTCCAAGTAGTATAGACGAACTCTACCCCAATGGCGAGCGGTGCGATGGTAAAAACGAGATAAGGTATCATCTCAAACAATTCCTCAGAGCAGAGTCTGGATCGCTGATTGACCAAGCGAATATCACACTATACTAACAAAGCCCGATGTGTCTACATCTTACTTGTTTACATTAACGAACCATTCCCCTTATTTTCGTTCTCAGCAATCAGTTCAAGGTATTCACGACTCACGATTGGCCCATACTGTCTGTCTGTATTCGAAGATAACGATGTTAAAAAAAAAATTGGGGGTTTCGATATTCGCTTCGCCTGAGTACGGCGCTTGATTAGATGTTCTGTATCATTAAAGAGAAATGAATATTGGCATTATTTCATTCCTTTGAAGCCAACTGTAATGGATATCGGAACGTAGCGTCCGCAGAGTCATAGATATTGAAAGTTTCAACTAAGTTACGTCGCTGAAAAGCTAAGTGACAGCTGAAGTGAAATATCCCTGGGATTGCAAAACCCGGAATATTAATTCTTGTAAATCGAAGATAAAGAAATATGAATTTATCTCATCGTTGTATATTGTTTTTCATTATTGCTTATATGGAGCTCACGACCCACCTGGTGTTAAGTGGTTACCGGGGCCCATAGACATTTACAAAGATAATGCCGCCACCCACCTTGACACATGAGGTAAGGCTGCCCCGTCTTTCAAACCAAAACGCATTACTGTTTCACGGCAGAAATAGGCAGGGTGGTGGTCCCTACCCGTGCGGACTAACAAGAGGTCCTACCACCAGTAATTACGAAAACTATAATTTTGCGGGTTTGATTTTTATTACACGATGTTATTGCTTCATCATGGAAGTCAATCGCGAAGATTTGTTAAGTACGTATTTCATTGGAATAATTGGTACCTACCTTCCGGTGGGTTTTCGATCACCGCTACATCGCTAGATACGAATACACCGGACGTCTTATCTTTTAGGCCACAATGACTTCTGAAATTATACTATCTATCTGAAAGTATATTAAAGTTTATTGAACCCTTCACATGCCCTTCTACAAATGACATTTAAAATACTATGATTTACAAAATTAGTAATTGTATGTAGTTTAAAAACTAAAAAAACTCTTTAATAGCAAACCGAAGTAAATATATATATATAAAAAAAAATTTTTTATTCCTATAACCTGGTCATATTAGCCAAATTAATAAAATCAACTGTATTATCATCGGTGCTTGGTATGAAAATTAGTCTTGTCTGGTGAAATTTGGACGACTTGAATTTTATGAACATTGCGCTGAAAGATATTAGGTAGATACAGGTAAATTTCTTAAAGTTGTTTTAAAACTAATCATACGCTCATTGACACAAAAACAATTGAAATTCACGCAAACACTTGAATAATCCACAAAATAAGAGCGAAACAAAGCAATAGTTTCGTTTAAAACATCTATGTATACTTGCAGTAAAACTAAATACATTGCGTTATAGCCGCGAGGGCTTAGTGTTGCCAACTCGAGAAACTTTCTTTATACGCGGGTAGGATTAAAGCGAAACGAGTTTTTTCACGGATTCAGAACACGGATGAGACCTTAAATGATGTTTCGAAGGCAATGAATGAATGAATTTACATAACGTGTTTTATCCTGTGCTTTTCTGGTCCGAAATCGATTTTTGTGTTTTTCGTTTAAAAGCTATTCGAATTTAACAAAATTACTTACGTGCTGTGCTTGCAACGTAGATGAGCTTTCTACTACTCCCCGAATCCTGATCATGTAGGAGCCAGTCACCGTCGACGCCCTAGACACGTCCTTACGGATCCATCAGATCCAATAACCTTTGCATTAGATGCCTTCAGCTCTAATACTAGGGGCAGGCTTAGGGACCCCGGTAACCGTACTCGTCGAACTCGACAAGGAAGTCGACGTGCAACCTAACCCATGCATCAGCCCGCTAAGTTTCTCGCCGGATCTTCTCAGCGGTTCGCGATTCTGTTAGCAAATCCCACCCCTCCTGGCTGAGCCTTTGCTCACCCACCTGTCCTGGTGAAACTGAAAAGGCCTCCGGGCCATCAGTAATCTTTAAATCATAAAAAAAAAGATGAGCTTTCTTTAAATTGTTCGTCCGCCGTGTTCATCCACAGTGCTTATTTAGTGACGGCTCTCGAATGAGCTCCCTTCTACTATTTTCCTGGAGCACTATCACGTGTCATTCTTCAATCGAGCTCTGAGTAGTGCCTTCAGCAGTAAACATTGGTTTGGTTCGCCTCCTAGCATTCCTGGCGTCCATGAGCGACGGTGATGAATCACCAGATGGGCCACATGCTCAATCTAAACGACAATAAAAAAGTAAAGAGATCTAATTAAAGTTGTTAATGCAGAGATAGGTATAAACTACTGATAGATATGTAAGTTCTTACTGGTGGTAGGATGTATTGTAAGCCGGCACAGGTAATTACCGTCATTCTACCTATTACTGTCACAAAGCAGTTATGCGTTTCATTTTGAAGGATGAGGTGAGCGTTATAGAATACAATCGGGTCGTTGACTGCATATCTCAAAGTGAATTGCGATATCGTATCGACTAATGCGATGTTTTGTATTTAAATTCTGCAGCCATCTATCATATATTCTAATACACTATCCAAGTGGTTATGTCATTCTCTTGTCCTCTATTTCTCATCCCGAAACAACGCCTGTGTGATTCATGCTTGGCAGACAGAAGTCTATAGCGACCAAGGCCGGGTAACCATTGCTCATGACCGTAATTCATTTTCGTCCATGCTAAGCAATCATAATCACAAAGTATAATATGATGCATACTCGGAAATTTCAATGCAGTCGCCAACCCTATCTCAGTAGGCAAAAGTCTTACGGCCGTTTTCAATAACCTATCTATCTCTAGTTTCGGTTACTAAAGATAGACAAATCTATTCTTTTGTCCTTACTTACGATGCAATAACCTATCGACGGACAGCAGTTCCTATCGGATTTATCTATCCATCGTCGGGAGGACGGATAGCCTACTAAAGATAGAACGCTCATACAAATCGTGCTTACTTCCGTTTCAATATTAGTTTTAAGTAACTCTCCGGTAGGCGACGCTATCTCTAGTAAGGACATTCGCTTATCTGTCAAAATCGACCGGTTACATGTATATCTTTCGAAAGTAAATCGCTATAATTTAATAAATGTTTCTCTTTATAATGGCATATTGTAGAAGTGATGATAGTGATATGGAATTATTTCAAATGATAATGGATTGTGATGCAGATAGTGATAGTGAGGCCGATATCATATGGTTAGGAAAATAAAGGTCGTCTGAATTACATGGCTAAGATCAATAATTACGATTTTGACTATAGATTTCCGAGCAAAGGTGTTGTGAATGAATTGACTAATTTAATGAGACCATATTTGAGTGTAACGTCAAAAAGGTAAGATAAATTTTAACCATAAAAGTACTCGTTATTACAACTTATATTTGTTTATAGCAATAGCAAAATTATACCCAATTTTTGTTGTGTTACAAAATCACACTCAACAGGAATTCTATAATACTGCTGGATTGCCATGGTGCCTTAAATTACATTCATATACTAATACAATAACCTGGTAGGTTATTTACCTTCATTCTTATTATATACACACTGATACCTTTACATTTTATATTTGTGTTACAGATTCAAATATAGGAGACGAATTTAGAAATAGAAAAAGAGTATTTTGAATGTGCAATTTGTGTGCAATGCATCATTGATGTTTCAAAATGTTGTTGCTTGGTGGCCTGGGTCTACTCATGATGCAACTATAATTAACCATTCCGATTGAAAAGGTATTTCTTATTTAGGTGTTTATATGAATTTATGATTATGTTAATATGACACTACTATAATAAATTATCTACATATCAAGAGAACATTGATAACAAGGTGGACTTGGAAATTGCTATTTGCTTGCCGGTAGAGGCTATCCCCACAACCCTATCTTTTAACATGATTAATTAACCCACATACTCAATCGGAACGATTTAAAATGAATCGCATATTAAAACAAGAGATACTATAGAGAGGTAATCTTTTTTTTTATTTAAGAGTTTGTTATTCTGTATTGTAAAATAAAGTAAGCGAATAATGTATAATTTTCAGATGCATTGGTGTTTGTAAAAGAAGACTCCCTGTATTATCATTGAAAAGTAGATTAAAACTAGAAAATATGCAAGCTGTTATTATAGCTGCCATGCTGCATAATATTGTCAGGAGTATGAATTTAGAAGAATTAGAATCAGAAATTTCAGTCGCAGATACATACAAAATAATATAATTGTTCGTAACAATTTTCCAGAACGTACATCTGAAATACAACTACTTATAAATAATTGCTTCCAAAGATAATTTATAAAATAAACTCCAATGATAATTTGACTATTTTTTATTTTCCAAAATGATAATTACATAGTGGTTAGTACATGCAAGATATTTAATTTAGAATTTGTACATATACTTAAAAAACTATTTAACATAAAATTATTATTGCCTACTTAATTTATGAAATCCTTTTAAGTAATTTTTAATTTTTTAATCTAACATTATCTAAATCTAACTTAAGTTTTGCTACAACAATCTCCTTTTCTTCGTTTTCCAAGTCAAGTCTCTTTTTGGCTATTATATATTCTGCTAATGCATTGCATTTCTTTTCTTCCATCTTGTTTCCGCTTGGCTGTAAAAGTGTTAAAAATATATGTGACCTACAACAATGTGCATGCTTTATCCAAAATTTCATCTGCAATCCTTACCACCTACAGCCTGTAACAAAGAGCATAATTATTTCAAATACTATGTACGGCAACCTGAAGAAAAAATCATGTTTGTCAATGTGTTATTAGAGACAAACTATCAACTAATTATACTAACCTTACTAAGGTTGTTTCTTATGTTGCCGTAGCGTTCTTTAAGTTTTCCCATTTTTAGTCGAAGCTGCGATGGAGTTCATGGGAAACGACGAATCGACGAATTAAAATTACTTACAAGGGTTTGCCAAGCCTGCTGCTTCAATTTATTGTTTGTGGCATTTGTTGCCTTATTATTGATGTGTTTTTTCGCCGCCACAAGTTCTGCTAGAATCATCGTCTCATCTTTTGTCATGGCTGCTGCCTTTCTTGACTGAAAAATGTATATTTTCTAAACTTGAACTCAAAGTCTTCAAAGTAAAATTATTATTATCAATGTAGTTCGTAGATACTTACAGAATTCATTTTATTTCACTGTAGCTCTTTAATTATAAACACACTTAGAATTATAAACGAAAGTTTTAAAGCGTTTTGGAGGTAAGTCATCATCTAATATAGTAGGTAAACAATAGAAAAACAAACAAAAGAAACTGATCACTGCTTATTGGCAAACGGACTGTCAAAACGTTTCGTTTCATAATTTCGACTAGGATAAAAATAGCAATACGTCCAATTTAAAAAAATCTACATATTTTTTATTACTTTTTGTTATAAGCAAATGTGTTTATGATAGTCTACGATATGCTGGTTAAATTATAGTTATAATTTAGAATAAAATAAAATAAGTCTTGATCCTGATGTTGTTTCGTATTTGTAGTAGAACGAAACGTATCAAGAGGCTCGGATAGATCGGAGGGAAGATGCTATCTACTGTTGGTTAAAGAGAGATAGCACTTATCCGTGATTGTGAAACGCAAAATAAGGATAGATACGCTCTTGCTGATATTCGGCGATAGCTATCTATCCGTAAACTCAGATACGTTATTGAAAACGGCCGTTAATTGAAATCGTCCTATCTATCACTGCCGCGATGCAATCACGTGTTTATTCTGAAGAGTTGGACAGTCGGTATACAATTCAATTGAAACTTTGACCTTATGTCCCAAGGCAAAAGGTGTCATTTACGATATCTATGTTATTCAGTAAACCGGATGACCCATTCTTCTAGTCTGAACTATTGAATATAATGAACACAGCCCTAATACACTTTAAACTCATACATATCAATGCTTACCGATAGATACGAAGAGGTGGGTCCCCAATAAACAAATCCAAGCAGCGATAATTAGGTTATCAGCCAGAAGAAGAATATAAATTGAAGATAAAGCTACTACGGATGACGGCAGGCCAAAAGTAAAAACTAAGTCGAAGAAATTGATCACGAACGCCGGTATTTTCTTGACAATTCTCAATAATGCTTAGTAAACATGGTGAATATTTTAAAAAAGCTTTTGTAAATTTTTGCTTCTTCAGAAAGAAAATCACGAGAAAAACCTTCATAATCTTGACAAGAATGAGAATTATTCAAATGTACCGAAATTACGCATCCCGCTTAAGTTATTCATATCTTTGCGGGATCTCTTGTTTACGTTAATTTATGATAAGTAATTTTTCTCGTCCTTCCTTGGCTTCGAAAAAACAAAATTTGAATGAAATTATACAATAGATTTTAATTTTAACGTCAAAGCGTATTTATATAATCGCTCGATACAGCGACCGTCGTTGGAACTTTATTGTGTGACGAAATACCGTCAGATTTGAATTATTATTAACTACGAGAACACTAATGCTTAAACAATTGTTAGGCCCACAATATATAGATTATATCTTTACGTGTTTGTTGCGTAGTATTTTTTGTTGCTTGCGACTACGTTCGTACTGATATGAGTACATAACTGTTATGAATAGGAAACACATTAATCCGGGACATTCGGGTGTGAAAATTTTGCGTAAAGATGGGTTTTTGCAGCAACACAATTATTTTCGACCTTACGAGTAGGTTCAATCATCTTCCTTCTTCTGCTGCGAAGCGATCATCTTCGATTCGATCGCCGCGAGATTTTAATCACTTGTTTCAAGGTGGATCGCGATTAACTCGTCACGATGCTTACATACGGTCTAACACCAGGTAGGTTGCAGCAATATTGCTTAAAAGTTACTTGAGTTATTTGGGATTAATTAATATCTCGATTTAGAGTCGAATGACCAAAAATATTGGAAATCTTTAGAGGAGGCCTTTGTCGAGAAACAAGCTTGAAAACCATACCGAACGCCGCACACTAGAATTAAATAATTTATTAAGTTAGTAATTATTAAGTAAAACAGCAATAAAGGCTTATTTTATTTTATTTTTTATGTTATGATTATGATGATTATTCGTTGGTTTCCATGCAGGCTCTGTCAAAATTTAACATTACCCGGAAGCTATGTTATATTCACTGTGACGGGTTCGATATCCCATAGATTACGCAGACTGGTTGTAATAATAAAAGGTGATACAAATGCTTTTAATTTACAGACCCGATGATTTCAGACTGAAAATATGTTCCATCCAACATATTATTATGTAATTGTAATTTTCAAATATCTGTCTTGTCATGTAAACTAACAAAAACACCAGACTATTTTATAATTTACAATTAACTACTCGTCTCCAGCAAATAAAACCTGTCTATTTTTTTACGTAATATATAATTAACAAAAAAATATTATATATATATAAATCCTTCTAATCTCATCGCATACTTTGAAAGAAACTGTACCTATTTTTTGCCATGCTAGGCGACAAATATGTATGATATATACAACTCAATAATATTACATTTAAGCCTAAAAAGTTAATTAAGCATGGGGTTAACTAATTATAGGGGAAATAAGAAAAAATAACAAATAAAGAAATGGTTATCAATCGTTATGACCTATCTGATATTTACAAGTGACTCTATGATAACAAACGGAGCAGTGTCTGCAGGGCGCGATACGCCGCGTACAATAGCCGCCACTGGACTGTGAACTAGATAGCGGCCTTAAATTAATTAATGTAAGGGTTAGATACAAATCTTTTGTCCCATATAGTATAAAGGAGAAATGCCAGTACCGAGGTATTTATGAAAAGGCCTTGTTTTGTTGGAATTTTGAGGGCGGCTGCCGAAATTTCATGTTTAATAGTGAACGAAGTGTACATCGATGCTTAGATTAGGTTCTGTTTTGAGTTTAAAACGATTCCCATATTTAATATTGAATATAAAATATTTTTTGCGGATTCAATTCTGCTCGAAATGCTAAGCATTATTGTGTGGGGAACTATGTTTCTTCCCCTTCCCTTTCGCTGGTAGCCTAAGAGGCTATTCCAACTACGACCGGACAGTTAGGTGAGCTCACGGGCTCAACCTGAGAAAATTTGCTCACACTAGCCTTAGCAAGAAAAAGCAAACTTACTTTTCTTGGACAGATAGTAAATTTTGTTGCTTGAACCGTAGCGGCCACACAGTTTTTGTGGAAATAAAGGCTTCTTTCTGTGTCAGGAATAGTATGTAAACCCCCAGAACCTCCCAGATCAGTGTTCCGTTGACGTCTAGAATTTTCAACTACTTGCAATCAAAGCTCAGAGTTTTACGTATAAACTTTTTTTTTATGATTGATAGATTACTGGTGGCCCGGAGGCCTTTCCAGTTTCACCAGGACATGTGGGCGAGCAAAGGCTCAGCCAGGAGGGGTGGGATTTGCTAACAACTGTCCGAGCGCCTCCGAAGGAGACCTAACAACTCAAGGACAATTGCTTCGCGAATGAATCTACTACCGGATCGGAATCGCGACCCACTGAGAAGATCCGGCGAGAAACTCAGCGGGCTGATGCATGAGTTAGGTTGCACGTTGACCTCTTTGTCGATTTCGACGAGTACGGTTACCGGGGTTACTAAGCCTACTCCTAGTGTTAGCGCTGAAGACGTCTAATGCAAAGGTTATTGGATCTGATGGATCCGTAAGGACGTGTCTAGGGCGTCGACGGTGACTGGCTCCTGCATGATCAGGATTCGGGGAGTAGTCAGCGGCGGCAACGATAAGGCGATTATCATGACGCATAGCCTTATCGAAGTACCGTTCCGACGCTGACTTCATGTATTTATGGATAGATTCGAGGCCTAAGTCGTCGTGTAGGTCAACGTTCCTCACGAACCACGGAGCTCCGACGGCTAACCTGCAAAAGCGGGATTGTAGAGATTGGAAGGTGTCTATGTGTGTGCGGGCCGCGTGAGTGAACTCCACACTCGCGTAAGTCATGACGGGCCTTATGCAAGTTTTGTAAAGTGTCACCTTGTTCCGAAGGGACATTTTACTCCGCTTACAGATCATGGGGTAGAGTCTACCGAGAATAAACGCGGCACGGTCACGGACTGATTTTATATGCGGGCGGAATGTCATCGATGCATCCAGGGTGACACCCAGGTACTTGATCTTCCTGGCCCAGGGTATAGGTTGGCCGAAGAGGGCGACCGGGGGGGACGTATAAACTGGTGACCTATTCCAATTTCGCATGCATTTTTCCCCATGTCCCGTCTCAGAATGACCGATGCTGTATGTCTTTTTTTTATTCCTTATATGGGTGGACGAACTCACAGCCCGCTGGTGTTAAGTGGTTACTGGAGCCCATGGACATCCACAACGTAAATGCGCCACCCAGCTTGAGATTTAAGTTCTAAGGTCTCAGTATAGCTACAACAGCTGCCTCGCCCTTCGAACCGATACGCATTACTGCTTCACGGTAGAAATAAGCGGGGTGGTGGTACCTACCAGTGCGGACTCACAAGAGGTCCTACCACCAGTAAAAAACGGCGGAACGAACTATTTGACTAAAAATAGTTAAAATTAGTTATTTCCTTAATGTTACGCATATCAACATCAGTTTAAGACGGTATTCAAGAGGATTCATGACTAAGCTACCCCCACTTTCTACTATAACGAGTGACTATTGTCGCACACAAAACATTCCGACTCGAGCAGTCGAACGGAGCGGAGCTCTCTATTGTGCATTTGAAGTGTAATAAATAGAATTCATTGAAAAAGTGAGTCTTAATTATTGTCACTATGGAAGGCAATGATAATGATGAACAGAATGGGGTCAGCGACGATGACGTCAACATTTTAAAAATGACATGGACGCAGCTACTCCGTCATATATTATAAGCGAAATAATTGAATTCGTTTCGTAAATCCCCTAATAAGATTTGTAGCACAATTTTAGTGATTAAAACTTTGCTTCTTTCGTTCAAAATAAGCATTAAATTATAATAATATAGCGGTCGGGGTACAGTTGCTTTTATAGCCGCGCCGAGACCCATAAAAGTTTGCTCGGAGCCCGCTTAAGTGAAATTCGTACAACCCAAAATATTTTGTAAACAAAACGATGCCCGTCCGAGATTTATTGTCGCTCATTAAATATTAATTGAAATTTAATAAAATTACATTTGTTTTAATGCACTAGACGCCCTGGCATCTCGAGTTAAGACGACAAAGTCTTAAATATATATTGCATCAAGTGTCTCCCACAAACGAGAATGTCTGTCTGTTTAGCAGAAGTTAAGCGTCGTGGTAGTCCCTACGAGTGTGATCTCTCACCAGTTATTCATTAATAGCAGAAGTTGTATTAAACCAAGTGACGTATGCGTGTTCTTTTTTTAGAAAATATGCGTATCTGCATCTGCTTGTGGAATTTGAGCACCGTGAAACTCGCATCGTTCGTCACAAATGCGGTTAGCTTTAAGCTTTTTACTGGTGGTAGGACCTCTTGTGAGTCTGGACGGGTAGGTACCACCATCCCGCCTATTTTTGCCGTGAAGCAGTAATTGGGTTTGGTCTGAAGGGTGGGGCAGCCGTTGTAACTATACTGAGACCTTAGAACTTATATCTCAAGGTGGGTGGCGCATTTACGTTGTAGATGTCTATGGGCTCCAGTAACCACTTAACACCAGGTGGGTTGTGAGCTTGTCCACGCATCTAAGCAATAAAAAATAAAAAGAAAGAGCATTTTATTGTTTTTCTTTTAAAGTAGGACACAATTATGGTATTGTTATCAGAAGTCATGGAGCCTTGATTCAATGAAATAAAATGTATTGCAAAAGAGCGAATTATTGACACGGAAAATGCTGAAAGCTTTTAAAACGAGACCCTGTATAGAAATGTATGTAGATTGGTCCTCTGCACAAAGAGAGAGGCGCAAGGAAAGAATGTAATGCCATTACGGCGGCCATTTTGTTAATGCAGATGCATCCCTTATGAAAGCGAACTCGTAGGTTTGTGTTGCAGTCGAACTTTGAAATTATGGTTTGCGTGAAATTTACGTTTGCTGATTAATTATTTATTGTTGTATTATTGTTCATTTATTGAATACGAATTGACTTGATCGTCGTTGTCCCATCAATAAATAAGCTATCAGAATTTTCAAGATGTGCCTTATCTATATATTAATATGTGAAGAAAAAACTTTGTATCCCTTTTTACGAAAATTGCGCGGACGGAGGAGTATGAAATTTTCCACACTTATAGAGAATATAGAGAAGAAGTGCACAATGCTAATATTTTTTCAAAATAATGCATAAAAGATACATTAAATTAATAAAGAAAACAGTACACACACTACATACCATGTATTTGACGCACACACGCATGCATACTATTTATTGTCAAACTTTTGTTCTTGGCGTCTGTTGTCAAATTGAGAATAGATTGAATATTGTTGTTAATATTTTTTACAGTGTAGTCTTGGCGAAATTTGTGATTATAGAAGTATAAAACAACGTGTACAAACTTACAATTCCAATTAATTATAGTCGAATTTCGACTACTGCGGGACCTCTAGTTAGACCAATTTCGTGTAATGTCAAAGAATGTTACACGTCAATATTAAATTGAAATATAACTGTTTCATTTAAAAATACCACTCAAATTTACGACTTTCCAGTTGAATTTTCAAAAAAAAAAAAAATCCACACATACCTTTTCTAGACGTTTGCGAAAACAAATTTCGCCGGTCAAATTGATCGAGCTGTTTTCGAGTTATATATAGTTATATATAGTTAGTTATATATACATGCGGCAATAGATTTTCATTTACCTAGTACTAGACGTAGCTACGTGTTTAATCTAGGTTAAGCTTGTGATTCATAAATAATGAAATACATAATGGAAGGAGTTGCTTATGTCACTCTATGTTCCATAAACTATTAAATCGATATGTAAATCCGTCAGTAAAATCAGAAACCAGCAAACACGCTGTATTGCGTTTAACATGTTTTTGCGTAATTCCATTTAAAATTGTGTAGTTAAGGATATTATTTGTTATTTTTAGTGTAATACTTTATTATAATAGAACATCATGTTATCAATCTGCAATCTAAATCGACTTCACATGCCTTCGCCTTTGACCCTACGTGTTTAATTGTGTTACATTGCGTTCGGTGCAAAAACTTAATATGAATATGATTTTTTTCGTTCGAACTTTCGTTTGTAAGGTATTTTGACGTCAACGACTAAAGTAACCTCCCGCACAACCTTTCATAGTGATTGGTTTAAAGAAATCCGTATTCAGAGTATTCCAGGATACTTAATCAGAACGTCACTCCATCTTGTTAGTAGACGAATTGCTTGATTTTTGCGTTCGTTATCGAATCAGAAATCAGGAGACTCCTGAAAGAATAATGCATGAATCTGCTTCTGTTATCGATCGATTGTAAGCCGAGCAATGGCAAAGTTTCTTAGTCGTTTTCACTCTTGGCAGAGTGGTCCTGGTTATCAGTTCGTGTGGTGGTGCGCCTTACAAGACGTCGCCATTACTCTCGTATCGCGGCCTTTCTTGTGCACTCGTTGGCGGGACCACTTAGAGCTGCCTTTATTTGGTCGGTCCATCGTAACGATAATCTGCCGCGCGGTCTTGTACCCTCGATCATGCCCTGCACCACAAGGCATTCTCCTGAGTCGTCAGAGTCAGGGTCCGTCCCGTACCGTCTTGTCGGTCGGTCGGTCGGCTGGTCTCGTACCGTCGAGGGTGGAAAAGTTGGTAAGCTTTAAAAAAAACACTAGTCTCCCGCTAAAATGTGAAATGTCGAGGTTAAGCCGCCACGTGCGCTATGAAACAAAAAACCTCTGAATTAATTCGCAAGGTTCCGTGAATAATTTATGGGCGGATTACATTATTTCACTATTCTGCTATCTGTTTTTCCGGCGTTCGCTTGCGTGCGTCCCAAGTACATTAGCGGATACCCGGATTACGGTATTATCGTGTGAAAATTGAAATGTTATTGCAGAAGACGCAAACAATCATTTATTGAATGAATAAGACAGTTTAGGCGATTTAGCTGCAACTACTTTTCACTCGATACTACTACTACTACTACTACTATCCGTCCCTGTTCCCGTTATCTGGGGTCGGGTCTCCTCACTCTACGACGCCAGGTTGATCTGTCCTGGGTTATCGGTTTTGGCAATTGGGCTTTCTTAAAGTTTCTTTCGATGTTTGACCACCAGGTCGATGGCGGGCGGCCTCTACCTTTCTTTTGTTCTGGCAAACTTAATGCGATTTTCACTATATTGTCTTCGTCCCGTCTCATGATATGACCATACCATCTAAGGCGATATTCCGTCATTTTGTCTGTGATTGATGTGACTTTCAAACTCCCCCGTATGTATTCATTCCGAACTCTGTCCATCCTGGTCACCCCAGGTCACCAACTACTTTTCACTCGATAGGTATATAAATCCAAAACACAGTGAAGCAATGCGTCGCGTCTAAATGGCGTAACGACTGGCACTGAAATTGCGATTATCTTGTGGGACGTAATCTCGATTCTGTTGTATAACCGTTGTCGCGACCTCCGAGCCCGAAGATCAAAGGTCATGTAGCACTCATATGCAATCATTACTCTAGCACCCTCGATCTAAACAGAATAGGCACAAATGAAAAAGATTCATTGAAACTGCGGAGACAGGCGCCCCCTAATGCCACTGCGTTAGATAAACCCGCCTCTACCGGAAACAACAGTGAAGTGATTGTGATCATGACTTACAACAATACCCGACGCATTTAGCTCTCGCTAAACAGCTATAGAATTAATGTTCTGCCGTATAAATAAGAACGGCCGATACAACCTTTACAGTCGGCGCTAAATTTAAAACGATTACGTCAACAACCGGCGAATAACAGTACTGCAAAACGCTTCGAGATAAATTTTATTGTTATCTACATGAAATTTCCTGAATTTTCCTACGTTCCAAGGAACAGCGCTGAGCATAGCTGAATTATTTAGAATTTTAGTACGAACGAGGAGCCGTAAAACCGAATGCCCCCGGAGAACATTGTTTTTGAAATAGACTAGACTAGAAGCAGGCACAAGCTTCTACAGGATGTAAAGTTTAGTTTAGTGTTATTAGAATTTATATTTCCGTCCACGTTCCGATACTTTGCGTTAGGAATAGTTCGGTTGGCGGTACCAAATCACATAGCCGCCGGCACTGTCACCTTTGAATTTGCAGAGATATAATTTGCTTTGCCGGTCGGTAAGCTCGACGAAGAATGAGTTCTCCGAGAAATCGTTTCAGATGAACATTTTCTGCCCATCAACACAGCGTTTATAGTATTATTTTTGTTATATATTATCCGGAATAAAGTGTCCTTTGCGGAATTGCCCAAGTGCTACGATATCCTACTTTATTTCCTACCCTTGTAGGGTAGTAAAGGTACCTGCCTGTGGGATTCGAACATCGGTATAGTCGCACCGCTAGATACGAATGCACCGGGCGTCTTATCCCGCAGACCACGATCACTTTGAATTTTATGTAATCAATAACGGTATACAATTCAAATGTTTCATTTATTATGTTAGTAACCTTAAATTTGCTATACAGACTATGATACTTTCTACCTATTTCTGCAACAAAACCATCACGGGTTCCGGTTTGAATAGTGGGACATGTTTTTAATAATAAAATTGAGAATTCGATCTCATGTGTAATTTAACGTTCTAGTGACCGTATTTTTTTATTGCCCTTGTAGGCAGACGAGCATACGGCCCACCTGATGGTGAGTGGTTACCGTCGCGCATGGACTTCAGCAATGCAGTGGCAGAGCCAAGCCGCTGCCTACCAAAGCACATGGCAGTGCTTAAGCTTCAGATGGGCAGCGAACAAATAACAAATCATTCCGAACCCACGAAGATTACAATTAAAATGGACAAGCTTTTAGAATGTTGTGGTATAAATATAAATAAAAACGTATTTCATACACAAAAACGGTTTTCGTTCGTATTTCGAAATGGATATAAATTTGAAATCGGACACATACGGAAAACGGGAAATTAAAAAGCTCTTCTTTCATTGCGATCGTGTTTTATTGGTTAATGGAGCGAAAGCTTTTGTTAATTCGCAAACAAATAATTAATTGGAATCCATTCTATTGAAGCCGTTTTGGGGCATAGCTTAAAAGTGGAAAACAAATAAAAATAGATTTAATAATTCACGAACGTTTAATTAATATTTTGCGTTTGTAAGCTCACAAGCGTACAGTCCAATTGATGATGTAGTCGACTCTGTAGCCCATAGACATCAACAATGCTGGGAGCACACCGACACCGCTGACTACACCTACATGTAATGCGTGTTGCAATATATGTTAATACAACACACAAATCCTTCAAGTATATAAAGTTTAACCTTATCTGAATTTAAGTTATAAGTAAGTATATAAAGTTTAACCTTATCTGAATTTAAGTTATAAGTTACTTTGACAATGTACGTTCTACACAACATTGTATCACACGATTTATGTGAAAGTTTCGGCAAAGTTTCACATCTCACATTTACTTCCACACAATCAATCATAACTCATAATATAACTAACAAACTACGTTGTGCCATGATGGCCCTCGACAACCAATGTTGGGCCAAACATTTATATTAGAAATTATGTTAATATTAACCACTTCTGTTATTTCGGTAAAAAACCCAATTATCCGTATGATAATGATAGGTAATATGATGAAAAACAATAGAGAGGCGTTGTGTTTGGTCTTGTATTACGGGGGAAGTCATTTTTGATTCAGTTTTGAGGCTTCAAACGTTACCGTCTCATCTCTTCCCGCGATTTTTTTTAGGACGAAAAGATTACCGGTAGCCCATTGGCCTTTCCAGCTTCCATGACATGTGGGCGAACGCGGAGTTCTCTTGGTACCGAATTTGATAACCGCTACCCGAGAGCTTCCGAAGGAGATCTAACACCTAAAAAGCAGCTGCTACGGATGCAATAAATAAACAGTTAATAAATAGTTAATAAATTGCAAATTTTTTGAAAAAAGAAACACAAGAACGAAACCTTAAATTTTATTAAATGTTGAACCAAGCTGGCCCAATATTGGACAGTGTGAAAAGGAACTTGCTCAAGCCAGTTCTATACTCAAGTTTGGCAAGTTTTGTATTACGCCTTCGAACTAACGCCTTAACTGTTCATTTGAAAGGGTTTTATTTGTAAAACATAATAATATTTTAATATATTTCAACATGAACGCTATTATCTAACAAGAAAGTATAGTTTCTTAATCGTAGCAAGCTATGAGTAGGAATACTATTTGGGCGCTACATTTCTAAGGACCTTAAACATAATGTTTTTTTTTTTTATTGCTTAGATGTGTGGACGAGCTCACAGCCCACCTGGTGTTAAGTGGTTACTGGAGCCTATAGACATCTACAACGTAAATGCGCCACCCACCTTCAGATATAAGTTCTAAGGTTTCAAGTATGTTTATATGCTACGAAACTTCAATTTTGATGGCTTATTCATATTGTTACGTCGGTAAGAGTAGCGCCATCCATCGCCGAACAGCAGAAACTAATATCAAAGGAACTAATAACATCGAGAACGCTCGAGAAGTACAACGCCATCTATTGTCAGATATCGGAAACACACATCAAAATTACTCGACTTGCCCAGAATGTCCTCGATAAATGTAGGGATGTCATATCGACTATAAAAGCGTTGCAGAGACGTCACGAAGTCAGTTACTAATAATAATAAAATTATTAATCGGATCTACTCGAAGCGAAACAGCGAACGGATCACCTGAAGCGAAGCGGAAGAATTGAATTGAGAGGTTTATAGTTTCGTTGAATGTTTTAAGTGTTCGAAGTGCTAATCAGTTTTAACTTGTATTTCGGTAGAATTTTTATTTATCCCGAACCCCAGCGCGTAACAATATTATGATAGATATGTCCATCATACGTACACAGCCATATAACTACTCGTAATTCAATACATATATACACCACATTTTGATAGATCCTTTATACATACTTTATATATACATATAACATATCCTTTTTAGAATCTCCCTAGATGGAAACGGCGGTCTGAAAGAAATCGCTCACAACGATGAGACGTCTACTAAAAAAATGGTATCTGCATGTTGACTTGTATTCCGTGTTAACTATTTTTTGATGCGCACTACATTTTACTCTATCTCTCAATCAGGTATATCCATTAACAATAGTCCTGTACACGAATTCTTGCCTTAAATTCCTTAATTTTAATTACAAATAGCGATTAATCTAATAAGTTAGTAATAAATAAAGTCTCCGGAACTAGGTACCACGATCTTGGCTAATTCTGGCATGAGATAGTCCGTTTCGATTACACGGATAAAAGTTATATGTACAATTTCAATGAGGTTTCGTACTCACGTCTCAAGATTGAGATCGGCATTTATGTTCTGATGTCCATGGCCCCGATATCCAATTAACACAAGAAAGCCTACCCAATACAATTTATCTCCCGGCGCCCTGCATATCCTCTCATCATAAGGCTTGAGCATTCTCCCGGCTCCCGGCAGCAACTCCCTTTTTTGTCTTCTTCTGTTGTTCTCATCGCTTCATCCAAATCAATCTTCTGTGAGGGTTTTTTTTTTTTCTTTTTCTTTTTCTGTAATTTGAAAATCTTCTTTCCTCTTATTTCTCGTCTTCACAAACTTCTATTCGTCATAATATTCTTCATAATTATATTTCTCCATATTTTATTCAGCTACTCTCGTATTTTACGTAGGTTGCAAAAATTTAACTCCTGGCAGGATCGCCATGTATTAGAGTGTTGTAGGTGAAATAAAAGAAAACTGTTCAAGTCGACAATTCGTGTAATACTGTCATAATTTAGTGTGTGCAGTTACAAATATAAGGTTAGGCGACCTGCACACTACAGTGCAGTAAGCCATTTGCTACATCTATAAGCTACTTCTAGCATCGAAAGGCTATCGTAACGTTATACCCAGTGTATTGCATAAGCTATGCCCCGAAAATGCCTCCTCATATCCTCGCTTTCCGATAATTTTACAATTTATTATGATTCCAATAAAATGAAGCAGTACGAGATGGTACATAGCCTTTAAGTATTTTTTATGGACTCTGTAAGCCGCTGAACACAAGGCGAAGACCTGTCCACGACACAAAAACAGGAGTTCAATGAATGGCAACATAAATGTAATCTTCTTTTTATGAATGAGGGATTATTTGTGGCCCACAGGCCTTTCCAGTTTCACCAGGGCAGGTGGGCGAGCAAAGGCTCAGTCAGGAGGGGTGGGATTTGCTAACAGGTGCCCGAGCGCCTCCAAAGGAGACCTAACAACTCAAAAGCAACTGCTTCGCGAATCTACTACCGGCGAGAAACTCAGCGGGTTGATGCATGGGTTAGGTTACACGTCGAACTCTTTGTCGAGCTTGACGAGTACGGTTACCGGGGTCCCTAAGCCTGTTCTTAGTGTTAGAGATGAAGTCGTCTTGGGCAAATGTAATCTCCAAAGCCTTTTCATATGTACGGTACAAGTTCTAGTAGCTAATATTACAACCTACCACCACAATGTGTCAACCAACAAAGCCTTATCAAAATGCCAATGAAACTTCGACCACTTGACCCAGAAGTGTGAATGTTCCATATATACCAGAACCTTGGCTGTGTTCCTGGCATTGCTAATGTTCATGAGACATAGTGACAATGTACCTACAACTTCGATAAAAAAGAAGACTGAAAACACTTAAAAATTACAAACAGCTCCGATAGTTAAACCTGCTTCGGCTTCAAGTCCTGAAACTTAAGTGCCGACTCGAAATGTGTCGTTGAACAAACACTTAACGTTTTAGTCTACCAAGCGAATCGGAACCGTTAAAGGCACCGAGGTCCTAGAGCAATAAGCCTTGAACGTAAAATAAAGCATTCGCTGCCTTACAATGACGGACAAAACTTCCTGTATCGCAACTGTATACAACTTAGTGGAATGCAAGTGGACTGGCATTCTTAACTATCATTTCTGCCTTCGACGGTGACTTAAAATCGAAAACAGATGAATTTGTCCCTTCAGAAAACTCGCAAATCTTTATAGATAAAAGTCTGTCTCGCTTGGGTACAGTGAAAAATGCGCTAACTTTAGTATTTTCTGTTTAACAATAAAGTTGCAAGCATACATGTGTTTGACGACGACCTTCTGCATATAAATATACACAACATAATACATATACTAATTTCATTTAAATAAGTTAGATTTTTGAAAATAAATTATAAATTTACACCATTCAAAATCGAGGGCGCATGCTAACTTCTATGTAAACAACGAAGATTCCTTTGAATCTTATTAAGCTATTATCAATATTTAAAGCAAGGTAATTTGACTTATTTTTTATTTAAACTCAAGAGTTCACTCACCCAATAATCAATGGGAGATCAGATTTTGATTTCTAACGTTTTCGTTTTTTCATCGTCTGGTTCGAAAAATACAGCAATTTTTAAGCGATCCGTGAATTATAATAATAAAATTGACATTTATATAAAACAACTATCTGACCCGGCAAACTTCGTAGTGCCTAAATCGATAAACTTTTGTATAAAATAAACTTAAAAAAAAACAAAAGGAATCCGTCCGACGGGGGACAAAATAAAATTGTTTATTTTTATATAATTCCGAGCATTTTCATATTCATCTAACCTTTTAAACCTTCTCTGGACTTCCATGAATAATTCAAGACCAAAATTAGCCAAATCGGTCCAGCCGTTCTCGAGTTTTAGCGAGACTAACGAACAGCAATTCATTTTTATATAAATATAGATAATGGAATTATAGTAGCTGAATGTAATACTTTTCTTGGTACCGAACTTCTTTATCCGGCGTCTAAGCTGCCAGCGAAAGGTCCGCTTTTGTACATTATTAACAGCTATTAATTTCGCAATTCCAAAGTTTCGGTAATAAAATATTCACTAGCTTTAGCTGTTGAAGAAATTAATTGTACTAGAGGTCCCGCAGTAGTCGAATTTCGACTATAATTAATTGGAATTGTAAGTTTGTACACTATTATGATTGTATTTTATACTTCTATAATCACAAATTTCGCCAAGACTACACTGTAAAAAATATTAACAACAATATTTAATCTATTCTCAATTTGACAACAGACGCCAAGAACAAAAGTTTGACAATAAATAGTATGCATGCGTGTGTGCGTCAAATACATGGTATGTAGTGTGTGTAATGTTTTCTTTAGTGATTTAATGTATCTTTTATGCATTATTTTGAAAAAATATTAGCATTGTGCACTTCTTCTCTATATTCTCTGTAAGTGTGCAAAATTTCATACTCCTCCGTCCGCGAAATTTCCGTAAAAAGGGATACAAAGTTTTTGCTTCACGTATTAATATATAGATAGGCGTTCAGAAGTTCCGGATTGGTTGACTACCAAAACTGCGATGTTTTTGCAAAGTTTTATATTATTCTAGTTAGACTAGTGAAGCGTCGATTTATCGATGTCAATGTGTAGATAGATAGACCTTGAATTGGACAGCTATACGTCGTTCCTAGATGTTTTGCATGCATCAACAATGCATCAACAGCTTAACTAGCATTCATCAACAATGCATCAACAGCTTAACTAGCATGCATCAACAATGCATCAACAGCTTAACTAGCATGCATCAACAATGCATCAACAGCTTAACTAGCCAGCTTATTTCAAGGTATACGGAGGGAATTCGGTTATCTCTGTATTTTGTACCGTGTGTTCCAGTGTTCTGAGGAATTGTTCGAGATGATCCCTTCATCTTTCCATTTAACCATCGCGCTTCTCGGCACCGTCATTGGTGAAGTCCATGAGCGATGGTGACCACTATCTAGTATACCGTAGGGTCGTGTGTCTAAAAAGGTAGACAAGCTCACAGCCAACCTGGGGTTAAGTGGTTACCGGAGCCCATAGACATCTACAACGTAAATACCGCCACCCACCTTGAGATATGAGTTCTAAGGTCTCAGTATAGTTACAACCGCTGCGCCACCCATCAAACCGAAACGCATTACTGCTTCACGGCAGAAATAGGCAAGGTCTATCTACCCGTCCGGACACACAAGAGGTCCTACCACCAGTAAAAATCTTAAACTGCCCTCCATTATTTTAAATGACTTCAAGGCTCCTCCACCACTAACGGCTGAATTATATGAAGGCTCTTGTATTAAACATATTTCTGAAATAAAATGAGAATTTTAATGTGTATTTGCAAAAAAAACTAGGCCAACAGTAGGCGCTTCGACTACTAATAAGAATTTCAATATACATGGCTACCCTTGGTCCGATGTAATCTATTTTTCTCATAACTCTTTAGTCGCCCAAAAGAATCCACTGAAGCCTTCCACTTCAAAGAATCGGTGCCACAAAAGGGAGATGCGAAAATAATATGAAATTTTCTTTTAAAAAAAAACGAAGCGCTTTTTGCGGTGGCTTACTTATCAAGCGGCTTTAGGGGAAATATCTCGAACGATTATCGTAATACTTTGTGCTTACGTTCCGCAAAAAAAAACACCAGAATATTTATTCAACGTTAGCTGACCCTTTTTTTTTTTTTTTTTTGTATCGATGGGGAATTCCAGTCTTTACGGATACCCTGCCGACGGGGGTCGGACCGGGTTATGTCGGACTCCGCCACTCCACTGGCAAAAGAGGTCACGAACCGAGGTCCACGCCCTCCCCCAATTAGTCATAGGAGACTACGCCTTTAGAAAGGCGCGCTGGGCTAAGTTTGGCTCTCGCCAAGCCCGCCCAGCTTAACGACTACCGACTAAACCCCAACGAGCTCCTCCACTCCGGCTGGACGGGGACCCAGGTACCGCCATGTGCGCGCCATAGGCCCGCCTTCGCCGGCTCCCACCCCAATGTTACGTTGGGCGGGATCTGCCACCGGGGACTTCTTCCCCCTCTCATCTCCACGACTCGTGAGGGGCGCACCGGAGCCACAGCGCACCACCACCCCACAGGACCTATACTAGCTGACCCTGCAGACTTCGTAGTGCCACAATAGATAGCCGTTTGAAAGCTACACCATTCCTGAGTGACATAGGCTATAAAACTTTTTTGAAAAAAATTTAAGGATCCTTACTAAAACTCAAATAATGTAACCCAAGGTGTAAAAAAATTACCTAAAATAGTCTTTACATCGCGTGCCCTGCGAAAACTATGACGATAGAATGAAATAATGTACTACGACTTTGTAGAACACATTATTATTTACAAAAAGAGTCACGACAGCATAAGTCATATTATAGTTATGCCGTAATAAGTGTTCTTTTATTTAAATAAAATAAACAACGTCAAATATCGTTGAAATTTTTGTTAAAGACCCGAGCGGAGCCGGAGCGGGCCGCTAGTATTTTATAATAACTAGAGGTCCCGTAGTAGTCGAAATTCGACTATAATTAATTGGATTTGTAAGTTTGTACACTATTATGATTGTATTTTATACTTCTGTAATCACAAATTGCGCCAAGACTACACTTTAAAAAATACTAACAAAGACAAATAATATTTAATCTATTTTCAATTTGACAACAGACGTCAAGAACCAAAGCTTGACAATAAATAGTATGCATGCGTGTGTGCGTCAAATACATGGTACGTAGTGTGTGTAATGTTAGCGTTATGCACTTCTTCTCTATATTCTCTATAAGTGTGGAAAATTTCATACTCCTCCGTCCGCGCAATTTTCGTAAAAAGGGATACAAAGTTTTTGCATCACGTATTAATATATAGATAATAGCCGGAGAAAAGTCACGCGCGGTCATCTGGTATTTTTTTTTATTGCCCTTGTAGGCAGACGAGCACGCGGCCCACCTGATGGAGAGTGGTTACCGTCGCCCATGGACTTCAGCAATAGCAGGGGCAGAGCCGAGCCGCTGCCTACCGCTAGTTTCAAACTAGGATACCCCGTTACTTATATATGCTGTTAATATATAGGTAAGTATATAATTAATATACAACCAGACAAAGAACAGATAAACTTGCTCATGATATGAATGTTTGCCCGATGTGGGAATTGAACGCACTGCCCTCGGGAGTCAGGAACGCTAACTAAAAAGTCAATAGAAGTAACTTTCGGTATAATCCACGGAGATTAAACCCATTTTAGATTAAGAGTTAGAAATATCTAATGAAAATGAGACTTCATCTGTCGTGTTGCTTGTTGCAATATCGATTATAACCAAAAACGTTCTTAGGAAACCAAATAGGATTTTCATCTTTATGACTAATTGATTGGAAATAACTAATCTCCGAATATCCCACAATCGGTATAGGTACATTAATAGGATTGCGGCCCACTCTTGGCTGCGTGTCCGTGTCCTGAGGTAATTCGATTAGCCCGAACTCTAACCTAAATCGATATTACACTATCTCTAAATTATAGTGTAAGAAATGAGGACATAAGACTCGATTCATATTTCAGTGAAAATTTAATTTCTCCAAATAACTGACTGAATAAACTAATATGATAGGTAATATATATATCGATGCTTGAAAGGCAAACGTGACTAAGCGATAATAACTGCTTTATACATAAATTATAGGCACTAACCATATTCGATGCGCAAAAAATATATATTTCTAGGTCTATTCAAATCATTTCAATCCTACAGCTAGATTCGTTAAAATCGTTTTTTTTTTCAGGTATTTCAACTTTAAATTAGTCCACTGTAAAGTTCACGCATTGTCGCTTAGTCACGTTTGCTTTTCAAGTGTCGAAATATATAAGTGGAATTGGGATCGTCGTGCATAAAATAAAACTATTCAACAATTGCACTTTGGTTATGCTCTTCCAAAAGCTTTTCTGTTATAATAATTAGAAATTAACTGACTTGTGGCGGGTAGCCATCATACAACGCAAGATATTTGACAGATGCCTGAATCTCGCTTACGACATTTTCAAGATAAGCTTGCATATATACAAGTTCCGAACAACAACATTCGGACCGTCGGTCTACCGAGCAATATCACCCGCTCGGTGGAAGATCTTCCCTTTGTCGTTAAACATCCCAACGACTCCTTTTTTACGCCTTACTCATTCAACCGTTTTCGCCATCTTACTTTTCTTAGTCATTCTCTTTTCCCTTCTTCCACTTTCTCTTACTCACATCTTTACGCACTTTTCCAAGCTCTTCTCATACGTTCCATTCGTACCAATCCGACATGTATGTTTATGGTAATATAATATGTGTAGCGGTAATATATTTCAATTTTTTTTTTTGTTATTGCTCAAATGGGTAAACGGTCACGTGAGGTAAATGCCGCCGACCATCTTGAAACATGCTTTCTAAGTCTCACTTTACAACACGGCTGCCCTTAAACTGGAATGCATTACTGCTCCGTGGCAGAAATAGGCAGGATTTTATTTATTTTTATTGCTATGAAAACTTCAATGTAAATGCCGCCACCTACCTTGAGATATAAGTTCTAAGGTCTCAAATTACAACGGCTGCCCCACCTTCAAACCGAAACGCATTACTAATTCACGGCAGAAATAGGCAGGGTAGTGGTACCTACCCGTGCGGACTCACAAGAGGTCCTACCACCAGTATTCATTTTTTATTTTGTGTCTCCAATCGCTCTACTCTGAGGTGTTTCAGGATTATCCATTCTTTCTGGGACACCCTGTATATTTTAAGATGAATTGGAATTAAAATAAACGTTATTAAATCGATGGGGCTATACAGACCACCGAGGACAGGTAGACATAGGAAAGTATAGTGCATCGAGCAATGAAACGACCGATTCAGAAGAAGAAAAATCGATGAGCAATAACTAACTAACATTTGACAATTTCTCAGACACGTCACCAAACTATAAGTTTAATAAGACATTAATTTGTCTAGTAGTATTTACCATCAAGAATCAATATTGGATTGCGAATTCAATAAGACAAGACAAGCAGATGCTACACGTGCTCATGTCGCGTAGTTTGAGAACGTATGAGACAATTTGGGGTGATAAAACAGTGTGAGCTATAACTCTGTGTGAATTTTGCTCTGCGTACACAGTAATTTTTTTTTTATTTTTTATTTACCTACCTTGAAAATCAATCACAGACAAATCAAAACAAATCAGACTCTATTCTCATTTCGATTGGATAGCGGTCTGGAGCGCTAAACACGGTACCTTCGCGCCAATCAAAATGTTTACTTCTTGTATATCTGTAAATTAGTATATTTTCATTTTGCCTATATGTATTTAAATTTTCATTAAACTGTATTTTTATTTAAACAATTACATTGATTGCACCAACAAAGTGATTGCGAATATAAAACATTGACAAATTGGCAATAATTATATGACAGATGTCACCTCAATTACAGTTGCAACCGATAGTGCAATAGTTGACAACATTTTGAAATTAGAAAAATAAGAATAAGTCAATAATAATATAATAAATAATTTTAAGAAATATGAAATCCAGAATAGTACATTTTCACTAAATAACAAAAAAAATTTAATTACACTTATTAGAGAAAAAGAAAAGTTGATTACATTTGGTCAGATTAATTAAGGTTAGGTTTTATTTAGTTGGAAAATGATCGACACCAGATTTTTTCCTGTACGATTGTTATATAACTTTTTGTCTTATAAATCGATGAACACCGGCTGCACGCACGAAAAAGTGTCACGTTCCGCCTGAGCCGGAGCGTGCAAGCGAGAGCGCGGAACGAGCGATAGAGAAGCACGATCGGCCCAAGCGTTAATTTATCGAAAAAATTGTAAACTTCAATTAACTCCTTCTTTGTATTATACACAATAGTGATAATTCAGTGATAATAATTCAATTCAATCCATAAAAGTGTGCAATTTTTTTATCAATGTTTCGTTATCACGTAAAACTATCGTCTGTAAATCCACTTTATAGACAACCAATTATTTTTTCTCTAGATTGTACTCTCGGAACATTAATACCACTGTCTCCAACTAGCTACTAATAAGTGAGTCGTCTATTATCAAAGGTGGCAATCTGTGCATTTGGACAAAACATTTTTATTGATATGTCAATTCAGATTGATTTGAATATAATCGTCTCCTTCAAAGAATACGGTTCAAAACCTGCATTAAATAAAGGTTAATAGTTAACCTGTTATTTATCTAAGATGTCGTTCCGAAGAGTTTTGTGACTCCCAATGGAATACAAAGTCAATAATTCGTTTTTCTGATTTACCAATCATTGTCCAAAAGTCAGATTGCCGGCTTTGATAATAATCGACTCAAGTAAGGTATTTTAAGCATATCTTCCGTGCATGTGTTTGTCACTGAACTCCCCCTAAACGGCTGGACCGATTTGAATGATTTTTTTTGTATGCATTTGGGTGGCACCCTGGATGGCGTAGATTCACAAATCAGCCCGGCAGATGGCGCTGCAGTCGGTATCTAGGTTATTTATCTACACTACAACTAAACGGCTGGATCGACTTGACTGAATTTTTGCAGGACAACGTCTGTTGGGTCCGCTAGTATCATATAATATAATAAAATATTATATATTATATTAAATAAAATAATATATATTATCTATATATATAAAAATGAATTGCTGTTCGTTAGTCTCGCTAAAATTCGGCTGGACCGATTTGACTAATTTTGGTCTTGAATTATTTGTGGAAGTCCAGAGAAGGCTTAAAAGGTTAGATAAAAATGAAAATGCTCGGAATTAAATAAAAAGAACAATTTTGTTTTTCCTTTGATGTGTCCCCCGTCGGACGGATTCCTTTTGTATGTTTTAAGTTTATTTTATACAAAAGTTTAGGTCTTTTATCGATGGAGGCACTACGAGGTCTGCCTGGTCAGCTAGTATTTAATAAAAATACATTCCAAACAACTAATTTCACGAAAGAGTTTGACGTTGCCAAGGAAGAACCGTAGCTCGAATCCGCTATAGTAAATCGTACCATCTGGACCTCTAACCTAAACGCTATCTCATCATATAAACGAAATAGAATTATTCAAATAGATGTACAGTTCAGTCGAATGCTTTCACGTGGAGCGCCGATGCACAAATGGAAATTTCGTATCGCTCATAGTATATTTAGAGCACTGATGGATTTCATTATTTTGTTGGGTGTGTATTTTCTTTTATTTTCAGCATTTTAGACATAATTAAAACAACTAGGGGTCCCGCAGTAGTCGAAATTCGACTATAATTAATTGGAATTGTAAGTTTGTACACTATTATGATTGTATTTTATACTTCTATAATCACAAATTTCGCCAAGGCTACACTATAAAAAAATATTAATAAAGACAAACAATATTTAATCTATTCTCAATTTGACCACAGACGTCAAGAACAAAAGTTTGACAATAAATAGTATGCATGCGTGTGTGCGTCGAATACATGGTATGTAGTGTGTGTAATGTTTTCTTTATTGATTGAATATATCTTTTATGCATTATTTAAAAAAAATATTGGCATTGTACACTTCTTCTCTATATTCTCTATAAGTGTGGAAAATTTCATACTCCTCCGTCCGCGCAATTTTCATAAAAAGGGATACAAAGTTTTTGCTTCACGTATTATTATATAGATTTCAACATTTTAATCTCGCGTTTTTATTCTCTTTAAATAATTTCTGTCATTCCGAACAATACGGTTTTCATAATCACAGATGTTTGTCGTGTCCACGAAAATCCTTTGCAACTCATTTCAGTTTTGATTAAAGAATTGCAATCGTCTAACACAGGGGCTCCTAAACGTATTCTGTCTACTACTTTGAGAATAATTTTTTTTTTTTCATTTTTCCCCCATTTTTTCACCTAAAAACCACTATAGCCAGAGCTTAGTCGGGGTCTAAGAGTCATCCTAGATGAAATTACAAATCGCTTCCCAAGGCTCTACACAACGCCCCCCTTTAAGCCTGCAGCGCCCACAAGGGGGCGTTATCGTCCACTTTGACAAAAGCTGTTCTAACATAATAATATTGTATCGTCACAGACCATCTGATATTTCTGTAACGATAAATTTTAATAGCCTAGCTATGGGTGGTAATATGGTCGTAGTTGGTAGAAAATTGTTAGAAACGCTAGTCCAGGGCATAACTAAGACACTGCCCATTTAAAAACTCGCATTGCACTAGATGGTTGTATGATATCGGAGTTTTCGCAATGTTAGTTGTAGCAAACGTCATCAGTATTAACATATAAATAAATAAATAAATATTTACTAACAATCACGCCACGTTAACTGGTCCCGTGATAAGTTCGTAAAGAACTTGTGTTAAAGGTACCAGATAACGGATATAAATGTAAGATTTTTATTATACACATACATATATTTAATAGACATCCATAACCCCGGAAAAGACATTTATATTTATCATACAAATATCTTCGCTTGGCGGGATTCGAACCCGCGACCCCCTTGTGTAGTGACCATGTCACTTACCACTACACCAGACGGCCGTTACATTGGGATGCCTATGAAGATACTCACGCAAACACTAACACTATTAATGCCAATAACAACAAAAAATATTAAACAATATACCAAAGTTTTATAAAAGACATTCCACCTTGTCCCCCTAGAAGGCAAACCCATAGATTACGTACATAAACTCTATGCTCGCCAGATTGCATGGGTCATAACAGATAAACGGCCGTTGTAATTTCAGTCTACCCTCTTCTCGGGGGGTCCCTCGCGTAAAACGGAGCCCTGCCTAACTCTACGGTATTGAGATATCAAAATCGATGAGAAATAAAAATAAAGGGAAGTACATAAGTGTACCCGAGGCTCTGGGAGATACCAAAAATGTTTTTTTTGTTTGTTTTGAAACCTCTTTTATACGTCTAAGATGTGTGTATATTACAATATGTGGTTACACATCTTGAGGCTAGAGATGGTGAGGTGTATTGTGAGACTCGGGTAGGTACCATCGTCCTGTCTACTACTATGGAATGAACTACGGAATGAGCTCCCCTCCACGGTGTTTCCCGAGCGCTATGACATGTCCTTCTTCAAACGAAGCTTGTGGAGAGTATTAAGCGGTAGGCATTGGCTTGGCTCTGCCCCTGGCATTGCTGAAGTCCATGGGCGACAGTAGCCACTCGCCATAAGGTGGGCCGTGTGCTCGTCTGCCTACAAGGGCAATAAAAAAAATACTACCATGGAACAAGGTTGGACAGCAGTTTTTAAATGTGCGTACTACATCGATCTCATGTCTGAACGCAGTTGGTGGAATTAGCTTTGTGATCTTTTTGGTACCAACCATGTGGGTAGCTAACAAAAATAATTGAATACAGATAAAATTTGTATAACATCAATGACATGGTTCATAACAACTTAAAAACAAAATTGATCATAAATCTACTTCAAGTGATAGTTTTAATTAAACTAGACTGATATAATGGGTGTATTAATGGTGAAAAAAAAAAACGATTTAATTGAACAACAAAGAGACTGAAAACACATTTGACGTCCGCCAAAGCCCATTCGAATTCGAACCTAGTTGGAACTCAAAGGATTTGCATGGAAAATGAGAATGGGGGCGCAACTTGATATAAAATTCGCTAATACGGGAACTGAGGCCGGCTTAACACCGCAAACTGTTGAAAGCAAATGCTTTTTGTATTAACACGGTAACGCTTTGAATACTGCGCAAGCAAAAATAACTTCTACAGTTGTGAGTTATAGATTAAATTTGTTCTCGCGTCAATAATACTCTAGTTGAGCGTCATTTGAGCACACAGGGGAAGTATCACCATCGTGCCTATTTTTCCGTGTTACAGTAATGGATTTCGGTTCAAAGAGTGGTGCAGCCAACGTTGTTGTCAAATTTTCTAGACAGGCTTATGCAGTGGTAACTGCTTTGGTGTAGCCTCAGAAATCCTATCTCTCCGGACTGAGAAGCTGATTCTTCAAATCATCAATCAGTCATAATCCGTCCATCCTATAGATGAACTTTTAATGCGGAATAATTTAGTAAAAGGTTTCCCTATCATACCAACGCAGATTTAATGATTTCTACTACCCCTCAAAAAAAAAACGCTTCAGAATAAGCACTGATGAAAGCTGTAACATTAAAATTAAAAAATGCGATGAGTACGAGAAAGACCTACGATAGTAGGCGTTACAATAACACTCGTTCTAATGGGCCCTCTCAGAACCCATCGACCTTCAGAAAGGGTCTCAAACAAAATACCCTTAATGCATATTCAAATCTCGGTTGAGTGTACGCTTTTTATTAGCCACTCAAATGTCAAGGGTTAAGGGACGAGAGTGATGAGTCTTGGATTGTAATGTTCAATATAATAATGTACCTAATAATAATAATATACCTAAACATTATCCACTTTAATTTAATTTCGTTTTAATTCCAACTTACGATGCGGAGGAGTACCCTAACCGGGAAAAAACGTCCGTAACGTAAGATTTTTTTTAGTAACTCACACAGTGTCCGACTTAACTTTGTAATAGCGTACAAAAATAACATTTTTTTATCATTCATTGGCCACGATCTCAGAGCATTCGTTTGCGCAATACACTAACTCTTATGCAAACAACCGTGAATGAAGTGTACCACAAATAAGTTCGCACGTTACCGAATGACCGTGGGTTGCTGCGAAACCTCCAGTTTTATTTTCTTTATATCTCGAATAGAACTTTAAATTAATATTTTTATAATAAAGAACTTCGTTCCTATCCAGTGTCGCACGACACCACACATCTTTTTTATTTACTCAGACAAGGCTTTTTTGAGTTCAAATTATAAATAGTGAAGATACATAATGAGAATATCAGATATTTCTAATCAGTTTTATAAGTTGATGAAATTGCCTTGAGACGAAAGATTAAACCTCAATTATTTATTATTGCTTAATCATCCTAACTACTATAATACGAAGCCCAGGTTCGATTCTCGGCTGAAGTCAGTCAGTATCTTTGGGAAAGATACTTGGTGTTTTGTGTGTAATTCTTCTTGGGTCTCTTAAATATTTACTCATAAGTAGTGTTCAATTGAAGAGATCGCAGATCGTTGGTAGGCTGTCAACAATGAGTGCCCATGAACGCAATCGACTTTATTTACTAATAGGAAAACTAAAGTAAATATAAAATAGTGTAATGCTTTGTTTCTTAGCAAATACCTACTTGATTTTATATTCAGGTGTGACTGACTGCCGCGATGTAAAGAATAATAAATACCATATTATGATAAAATCGAAAATTTATTAATTACTAAATATTTAGGTTTGGCTTTTTTTCCGATCGTTGCCAAATTTCATAGGACCATCGGTTAGATAAATTTGAAGATTCCCTGATAATTTCATCGACATCGGTCGGGTCGTTTCGGTATCTACAGGGAACATACTACATCAACTTTTAAATACTCATATATAGATCGGTGTTGGCACGCACCTATTAACAAATAAACCACAACCTTTTTTTATTGCCTAGATATGTGGACGAGCTCACAGCCCACCTGTTAAGTGGTTACTCGAACCCATAGACATCTACAACGTAAATGCGCCACACACCTTGAGATATAAGTTCTAAGGTCGCAGTATAGTTATAACGGCTGCCCCACCCTTCAAACCGAATCGCATTACTGCTTCACGGCAGAAATAGGCGGTGCGTTAGTACCTACCCGTGCGGACTCACAAGAGGTCCTACCACCAGTAACCTATCCTATTTCTGTCGCATAGCATTGAAGCTGTCCGCTATGAAAGATGGGCCAGACGTGCAACTCAGAATTAAGCCTCCATTTGTAAATACCGCACGGTATTAGGGTTAAATTTCTCAACGACCGCTATTACTAATGCTAATTATAGTAAAAACCGGAACGAATTCAAACAGCGGCTGTCAGCTTCGAACGAGCATCCAGAACACTCATTGGAAGACATTAGTCGCACGTTTGTTTAATGAGTTTCGAAGGGGGACAAGACGGGTCGCTTTCGGGACTCGCTTTAACGGCTTCTGCTTCGTATCTGGTGTTTGAAAATTGAACGGTTTTTTTCTTTTCGGTCTCTAGTAGTTGTAGTTTCATTTTTCCAACTGCAAAGGCGAAAGTATCAACACCATACGACCTAATCTTTTGTATATTGTGTTTATTGAAAAATTATATGGAGCGAAATGAAGTCAAGTTGATTAATTAACGATATTAATCAATTAAAATATAAATAAATGATACGAGATGTAACGGGTCGCAATATAGTCTCAGTAAAATGGCGGTTATTTACTGAGACTTTTTGGAACATCCCGAGCAGCTACGTTCGGAAGATTCGCTTTCGGGACTTGCTTTAACAGCTTCTGCTTTCGTATTTGGTGTTTGAAAATTGAACGGGTTTTTTCTTTTCGGTCTCTAGTAGTTGTAGTTTCATTTTTCCAACTGCAAAGGCGAAGGTATCAACACCATGCGACCTAATCTTTTGTATAATGTGTTAATTGAAATATTATATGGAGCGAAATGAAGTCAAGTTGATTAATTTACGACATTAACGACAATTAGAATAGAATTCAATGATACGAGACGCTACGTCGAAATATAGTCTCAGTAAAATGGCGGTTATTTACGGAGACTTTTTGGAACATCCCGAGCAGCTACGTTCGGAAGATTCGCTTTCGGGACTTGCTTTAACGGCTTCTGCTTTCGTATTTGGTGTTTGAAAATTGAACGGGTTTTTTCTTTTCGGTCTCTAGTAGTTGTAGTTTCATTTTTCCAACTGTAAAGGCGAAGGTATCAACACCATGCGACCTAATCTTTTGTATAATGTGTTAATTGAAATATTATATGGAGCGAAATGAAGTCAAGTTGATTAATTTACGACATTAACGACAATTAGAATAGAATTCAATGATACGAGACGCTACGTCGAAATATAGTCTCAGTAAAATGGTGGTTATTTACTGAGACTTTCTGGAACATTCCGAGGAGCTACATCCCGAGGCTTAGTTTCATTTTCCCACATCTGTGTACTTTAACAGATACTAAACGCTTAATAAGCCACAACTATTATTACACATTTAAACCCGACGAAACACTAAATTAACATAATAAAACAAATCGCACAACTTCGCTCTTCGTGCTCCCGCCAAAAATCTTTTCGGTTTGTATAAGCGCTGCTCATGGCCCACTAGATATTCGGAGGTTGTGAACGCTAATAATTAATACAATCTGAATATCACTTTCTGCCTTGAGACATAAGGTTGGAATCTTATTCAAATCGAAACGTGTCATAGCTTCGTACAAGAGATAGGTTATACAGTACAATTATGACTTCAACCTCAAATCTCAACGTGTCCTTACGGACCTTTCCAATCCTTTGACATTATTATTAGACGCCTATAGCTCTAGCTCTAGAAGCAGGAACAGACTTAGGGACCTTGGTAACTGTACTCGCCGAACTCGGCAAAGAGTTCGACGTGCAATCCAAACATCAGCTCGTTGAATGTCTCGCCGAATCTTCTCAGCGGGTCGCGATTCCGATCCGGTAGTAGATTCATTCGCGAAGCAGCTGCCCTTGAGCTATTATGAGATGCTCGGGCAGCTGTTAGCAAATCCCACCCCTCCTGGCTGAAACCGTACTCGCCCATCTTTCCTTGAGAAACTAGAAAGACCTCTGGGCCACCAGTAAAAAAAAAATTTATGTGGCCTTATATCTTGTTGAGGAAATTAAAAAGTTTCTATGAACACCGATTTAGTTTCTATAGTTATTACTGAATGGAAGAAAGAATTCAAAGAAAACTTCTTGGATTTATGTCAATCAGTACCAGACTGTGAAACTTCACTATATGTAGAGAAACAATTAGCTCACAGTAAATAAACTTTTGCTAGAGCCGAATGTGCTTCTGATGATGATGTGGTGTTACTCAAATCTCAAAGTAAGTTAAAGTTTTTTAAAATAAAAAGCACGATAAAGGTCTCAGAAACATCAGAACAAACAGCAGAGTTTGAAAATGTTTTTTTTTTGTCACACGTACGGTTTACGTAACGTGGTGTAACGACAGAAAAACAGACACTTCAATTTTATTTATTATATATTGCGTAGAGAATTTTTAAATGTTTTTGATAGAAAAATCGCTCGCGGTGGCCAAAAAATCGGTGCATTCCAATAAAAGTCCATGTCGTTGCCAATACACGCTACATGCACGAAAGTATACCGAAAGCGCTCTTAACGCTGTTACTGATGCAAATCAGAATGTGCAAGCCGATAATCTGATTACACCAAGCTATGCACTGGTATATGCAGAATTGGAACAGTTAGGGTAGAATCCGTATTCTGCATCGCCTCGAAATGTCCTCGAATCTACTCAACAAATTTGAAGAATTTTACTAATGTGGTATTGGGAATCCGGACAAGTAGGTACGTTACCGTGTCTGTTTCTTCCAAGAATCAGTCAAGGGTATGAAGGTTACAGCAGTCGTTTACTATTAAGCTGAGACTTACAATTCATATCTCAAGGAGAATGGCTCCGGTAACCACTTAACACCATGTGGACATAGAGTTCGTCCACTCATCTAAGCGTTAGAGACAAAAAAAATACTAAAAAGAGGGTAGACAGATTTGTCCGCTCCTAACATCCTACCCGCAGTCTTCAGTCTAAAGTCGGATGGTACGTGGCAAAAAAGATCTCTGGAAACGCACTGTGGATGAACGCAGTGGCTCCAGGTAGTATGGATGAATGAACTCTATTTCGATGGTGGGCGGTGCAATGGTAAAAACGAGAATTACTCAAAGCACTCCTCATGGAACATACGGTACAAAATACAGAGGGAACCGAAGTCGCTCCGCAGACCAAGAGGTTCCAAAAAATACTACAAAACTTATGAACGACCTTATTTCAGCGAGTTCTTTACTTCGAAATATAAGCGAGACAGTTATCTGCGTTCGCCTTAGAATTTCAATCTACTCTAAAATCTAATATGAAGTGATATTAGCATCGAATCGAGTCTCACACGGACTAGGTACGCGATAAGTTTGACTACACTCTGTGCTTCTGTCTTCATCTGAAGTGGGGTGCGAATTAAGTACGTGCTCGCCTTACTGATACGGATTCGGACTTATTTCGTTCCGCCCAATTCACTGTCGTTATGTGTGTATTACGTTTTGTTGTTTTGACGAGTCAGATAATTTCTTGATTGAAAATCGAGCATATGCTGGCAAGAATCGAATGACTTTTTTTCTTGTCACTTTTTGTTTATTTTTCGGGTTTTTTTTTATTGCTTAGATGGTTGGACGAGCTCACAGCCCACCTCGTGTTAAGTGGTTACTGGAGCCCATAGACATCTACAACGTAAATCTGCCACCCACCTTGAGATATAAGTTCCAAGGTCTCAAGTATAGTTACAACGGCTGCCCTGCCCTTCAAACCGAAACGCATTACTGCTTCACGGCATAATTAGGCAGGGTGGTGGGACCTAACCGCGCGGACTCTCAAGAGGTCCTACCACCAGTAATGTGGCAAGTTGTAACGGTTGGCAATGTGATTCAACCAACTACTACGAAACTCGAAGTCCCAATTATATAATATTATGTATAGTTATAATGGATGTCTCACGACCTTTGAAGTCTTCATTGCTTAAATGACACGGCGCCTAAGGTATTAATTAGTTCTTGCGAAGTGACTATATCGATATCTTGCAGACACTAAGTTTTATAGTCAAATACGTAGTCATGTACTCACAAATGTTTCCCACGATGATTGAGATATAGATTTCAAGAGTAATTTATATTGTCATGACCATAGGCTCCGGTATCCACTTAACGCCAAGTGGACCATGTGCTAGTTGACATATATATACATTAAAACAATAAATATACCGAATGACACTACTGGCAGAAAAAAAAAATTATATGCACATAAAGGTTAATTAAATAGTGAGCTCATCTCAAACAATTTCTGAAATGTCATAAAAGTATTTACATAGAATAACATTGCCTCAACCAGTTATTAGTGACGATTTAATTAAACATTGACAACTCCTATACTTCATTAATATAAAACCACAAAAACTACATTTCAATCATTAAATCGTACGAAAAGCTAAAGATGATATTTTAGTTGCACTGTTGTTAAATGAAGGTATTGATTTAAAAAAAAAACCAGCCAATATGTAAGCCATTAGCATTCAACAACTCTTGCTTCATTTTTCATAACGTTCATCCCTTGGTACTCAGCCCGCAATGTACTCAACAATCATCCATAGCTCAGATATTCGAAATAATACAGGTCCCTAGAGTTCATTAATAACGCGAGCACGTTTGTTATATTCCCTCATCAAATACGCAAGTCATTCTCAGTTTAGTTTCACCTTATCGAACTCAACGCTTGTTCGATTCGGTTCGGATCAGTTACTCGAACTACTACTACTACTACAAAAAAAAAAACAACCTAATCGCAACTAAAATAAAGTTTAAAATTTAATCTACAAAAGGTTTATTGTTGCGTATAAACGTTTAATGTTCCAACGCGCATTGTAAAGCAAAAAAAGAGGACCGGGTTAATAACCTCGTGCGGCGCGGGGGACGTAAACTTCTTCAAGCCGTGTACTTACCTACTAAGACACTAAAATATGTAAATATTATTTTTGACAAACAAAAGAAATGATTATCTCAACTACCGTAGTGTTCTTAAAAGCCTAGATTCTGCATTAAAATCACTACAACTCTAAACTTACACACATATTATACCCACTGCAGAAATATTTTATTATAGACACCTGGAATTAGGGACAAAAAATTAATCTCTCTGAAATAGAGCAAACAAACCTGCTTATCACACTAATTTTTGCCCTGTGTAGGAATTGAACTTACGACTATCGGCCCAGCAGTCAAGAGCATCAACCATTGCACCATCACAACAATGCGTTCAATAACATTATATTCAAAAGTAAAGTCTGTTTTTTTTTTTTTTTTTCTTAGTTGGATGGACGAGCTCACAGCCCACCTGGTATTAAATGGTCACTGGAGCCCATAGACATCCACAGCGTAAATGTGCCACCCACCTTGAGATATAAGTTCTAAGGTCTCAAGTATAGTTATAACGGCTGCCCTGCCCTTCAAACCGAAACGCATAACTGCTACATGGCAGAAATAGGCAAGGTGGTGGTACCCACCCGCACGGACTCACAAGAGGTCCTACCACCAGTAAATTGCCTAATTTAAATTTCAGCCACACATGCAAACTACTCAACAGTTTTTTTGTTTCAAATTTATTCAACGCGTGAATTTTTCTTGCCCCCATATTTCGTTAGAGCCAATAAAGCGACAACCCTAAAGCACGGTCCGTACTACGTGATAGGGTCTAGCCCTCGTAAAGCATAAATCGTCAGCTACCTACCTAACACACGCACGTGACTGCCGAATCTGAAAACAATGCAGCACATTCGTTCAATTGTTTTTATTATTAATCCCGGCAGGCTTATTCATATCTCGGGATACTGCGAATTGGACCGCCGATTCATTGGGGCGAGAAACGAGGGATATTATATCTAGATTGTGTGGAATATTAGAATTTTCAAAATTGCTAGGGGTCATAGTCACATCGCGGCTTATCGAATAACATACCCGATCCTGTAGGCCGAATGGTAAACAGTCGACGTAGCCCAAAACACGTCATTACGGATCCTCCCGATCCATTAACGGTGCTTTTAGGCACCACAAGCACCGGTTACCGTACTCGTCGAACCCGTCGCTTGCGACGAAGGGCTCGACGAGCGAATTAACCCATAGACACAGCCCACTGAGTTCCTCGCCGGATCTTCTCAGTTGGTCGCGTTTCCGATCCGGTGGTAGATTCTGCGAAACACTGCTTTTGCTAGGGCCAGTGTTAGCAACACACCCAGTTTGAGCCCCTTGAGCTCACCTACACGTTAAGGAGAAGTTGATATAGCCTCTCAAGGCTATCAGCGTAGGTAAGAAAAAAGCAACTTATCGTTACTGTCTAGCCTTAAACTGTAATAAGAATAACCTAGAACCTTTATATACTTGACAGTAAAAAGGCAGACTTAATTCCATAGGGATTCTCTGACAGTCTACCTTAGGGGAGGGCAGAGATGAACACTGGTAGGTGTAGTGTTGTAGTGATAAGTATATTACTTAAACATATGTATATACATATATAACATACATCATATTTATAGATACAAATACTCATACTGAAATAAATACATAATAATATACATAAATAAATATCAAATATTTTTATCAATTTCATTCCGAAGCCGGATGTACGACACAGATTAATATTGGAAACGTACTGTATAGATTAGCGCAGTGTATCCATATAAAATAATTAACTAGCCGTGCTCGCCCGCTTCGCTGCGCTTTTAAAATTAGCATTATTATTTATTGTCATTATTATTAGTGAGTCCAACACTCATATAAATATTAGCCTATCCATTAAGTACATGTATTTTTTACATGGATACCAAGTTGCAAGTCAATCGGATGCATGGTTCAGTAGTTATAACGGAACATCCGTAAAAACCACCGTAGATTTATATGTTAGTATAGGTAAAGCAGGGATGTAGTTTACCTAACAAATATTTATGCAAAAGGACCATTTCGATGCCTCCAATGAACACTACGCTAACTCCAAATTCGTAGATTTACAGGAGGAACGTTTAAATGAAAAAAGTTAATAAAATTTTTATTATTGCAGATATATTTATGGTTTTTTTTGTGTAACTAGCTGATTTACTCTTGCTTCGAATTCCATCAATAATGATTAATCGTAATACGTTTAACATGGTGAAGCGATTTGCGTGAAAAACGAAAATTTCAAAATTTTGAGTTAGAGTAGTGTTCATTGGAGGCATCATCATCATCATCATCATCATCATCAGCCTTTATCTGCCCACTGCTGGACATAGGCATCGATTTGTTTTAATTCAACTTTTCAATAAATTGAAGCTGTTAATAAATACTGAGGATAAGTAAGCACCGAGTGAATTTCTCAGAAAATCCGTCGAAAACTCCGCAAAACGTACCAGGAGAACATAAACGGGAGACGGTATTACGCCAAGACGGCTGCTCGCGACAGCCCCTAACTCACTAAACTACTTTTAATTGTTCGCCGCCGCCGCATTACCGGATATTGCTTTCATGTTTCGCACACACGCGAACGTAAGTGCTGTTATCGCAAAACTAATTATTACTCGAGCGTACTCGATTTCGACTTTACATGACGAGCTCAGAAGCGCCATTACGATTTATCATTTCATTTTATTAGAAACACTCAAAAGTTCGCTTTCTAAAAAAAAAATTACATGTGTGCAATTCACACGTGGTAGAAGTGAAACCTTCCAAAATTAAAATACAATTATCCTAAACGTCTTAAGTATATGTAAAATTTTGTCATTAGTAAATAATTGTAAGGTAGCGCCCTCTGTGAATTGATATTTTAATTTCACGTATAATCCTAAATTAAAATTCACTACAAGAGCTTTCATACACACGTTAGTATTAAAAAATCTCACAGATGGCGCTGTATTAAATAGTATGTATATTTCTGTCTCATTTTTTGCTGGCTTCATCCTACACATTTTTGTATTTGTGTCTCTTACCTGCCATTTTTTCCGTTGCATCCGGTTTGAAATCACAACGATTCTAAAGAAGTTTTCACTTCAAAAACTAATCCAAAAACGATAACAAATACATGTTACTAAAACAACAGCCCTACTTAAGTTTAGAAAAAAACAATGTAATAGTTACATAACAGTATCTCAATAGAATCTATCGACTCGATAAATAAATAGATTGTTTTTGAAACGTTACAACATTATTATCACCATAGACAACAAGTATTCAAGTCCAAACGCCGTTATTTATATAACAAAAACATTATTTGAATATAAATATATAAACGTCGCATTCAATTCTGTACCTATTATATTTGGGTTTGCATTTAGCTCACACTTAACACACGGCTCTTTGGAAAAGCAAACCTAACAATTAATCTGCGGATAAATGAGATTTTTAGACGTCAGGGATGTCAAGGACACGGTCCAATCACTGCTTACCGCTGAAGACTCTTTTCTAGTCTCGTTTGTAGGATATATAATCAAATCGGGAAAGATCGATTTCAAAAAGGTCCCAAGAAAAACCGGCGAAACAAAACCAGTGGACTTTTTTATTGCATCAAATGTAAACAGAAAATAGGGGACTTATTTCTTCCGTAAATCGTCACGTAACGTAAAATAGATCTCTAACATCTAATTGTGAATGAGCGGAGTAGTTCTAGATAATAACAATGAAATCTTCTCGGGGGGTGATAGTAAAAAAAAATTGTTGCATCATCTCAGACAATCACGACCCGACTTAAAAAGCCCTCACATCAAATAACAAATTATCAAAAATGTTCACATATACACACATCACCTTTTTTGCCCTACCTATTCTAGTGACCTCTAGGGGTCATACTAGATTCATCGAACGAGTATGTCAGTTCACGGGGCTCTAATCTAGTGAATTTGCTAACACTATCCCTGGCAATATCAGTGCTTCGCATAATCTACCACCAGATCAGAAAAGCGACCCACTGAGAAGATCCGACGAGAAACTCCGTGGGCTGTCACTTCACCATTGTGATGTATTTGATTTATAGTTTGAGCTAAAATATACCTTTATTTATACATATAAATAAAATTGGAGTGTCTGTTTGTAATATTGAAATAACCGCTTTTTACTACATGCATATGAATATATATACGGTACATACATCAAAATGACATTTTTTACAATTTTTGTCTGTCTGTCTGTTTGTTCCGGCTAATCTCTGGAACGGCTGGACCGATTTTGACGGGACTTTCACTGATAAGAAGCTGATGATATAAGGAGTAACTTAGGCTACTTTTTTTAGAATGCCTTCGCCCGCGTCGTCACCCGCGGTACGACAATATCTGCGGGTAACATCGCGGGGCTCAACTATCAATAATAAAATTTAATGTATCCGAAGCGAAGCGAGGGCGGGTCACTAGTGTTTATATATAACTATGAATAATCGGATTCCCACTAAAAATCTGTTGTTTAATCTTTTATGTTATACGACCAAAGAGTCAGTGTGTAACCATTGTTTTGCTCGCAATTCACTGTGGCGGATCCAGTTGAAAAGTTCCAAGCTTTCTTTGCGAAGCCAATTCACTCTGAGACGGAAGACGAACAAAACAATCTGCGTGGCCACTTCCAACGTTTTATACTCCCGACTTAACGCCTGTGTATAGTTCTGAACTGCTAGGTATATGTACAATTTTATTATCTTGTTTACCGTACTTGTTTTGGGAAATGTGTTTTCTTTATAAACTTAATGCAGTAACAATTTTTGTTACTTCTTAGAATAATTTCGGTAAGGTGTGTTCTGTTAAAACTAAAAAAGTAGGTAATATAAAAGTATGTATGGATGTAATGTATCATTAAAACTATAAAAATTGAACGCCTACGATGGGCAGGGTATGTAATTTGAATGGAGGAGACCAGAATACCAAGACAACTGCTCTATGGAAAACCAAAGGGCCGCAGAAATCGATGGCCAAACTCCGATGGTTAGATGGCGTGGAACGCGACCTCAAAGCTATCGGTGTCAGGAAATGGAATAAGAAAGCCCTACAGGGAGGGAGATACATACTAGACCAGGCTAAGGCCCACCCTGGGCTGTAAGGCCTAAGATGATGATGATGATGATGTGTTCTGTTAATAGATACGGGCCTTTTGAATCTTTCGTTGCGCAAGGGATGATACGACCAATCTATTCCAATTATACAATACAATTATACAGGGAGCTGTGAAAAGTTTTAAGGGAATACGTACATTATTACAACAAAATATTATTGTATAATAAACTCAAGATTGGGCGTGTCAGCTGCATCGCGCGACTAGAGTTTATTCTTTTTTTTTTTCTTTGACTGAATGTTTTTTTTTTCTTTTTTAATTATTATTTGTATTATTGTTTTCAATAGTCAAAATTATGTACATTAACATGGGTTTGCTGAGTGGACATACCATTTAGATTGCAATCCTAATATAGGCACTACTTGTACGATTTAGCTAATATATACCTACTGTAATGATTGTAATTTGTTTTGTGCATCAATAAATAAATAAATAAAATAGACCTGCAAAGCACCTAAGCGCTGCGCTTCTTTTAGCAACATTATCACCGTACCAATAAAGACACGGCAAAAACCAACATTCATGAAAATTCAAGTTTGTTAAAAATATCTTCTCCTGGTTCAAATATTAACAGTTTCCCCAATACAACCTAAATAATTTTATACAACTCAATACACGAGTATACTCAAGAATTTTAAGAGCGTATCATTTAAAAAATTCTGAGTACATTTTTCAAATATATAAAGTAACGTGAGTGAGAAACAGGGTGACCATGTTTTCCGAACACTTCGCGCTTTTAACTGTATTTTTTTAATTTTTAAAGTCTTCTCATATCTATTCTACGTCTTGATATGAGGCAGGCGTCAAACGATATGTATTGCGTTTAGTCGTGTGTGAGTATTTGCCTACTCACTAAAAACTAAGGGTACTAATACAACTCTAATATCTTTATCCAATAAAAACAAATAAAGACTTTTATTTGTTGTACAGGATACCCATTATCCTAATACAATTATCTTTGATAACAACTATTCATGGCGGGAGCATCCACGGCACCAATGGGCGGAGCTTTTTTTCCCGTGTAGGCAGACGAGCATACGGCCCATCTGATGATGAGTGCTTACCGTCGCCCATGAACGCCTGCATGCCAGGGATATAGCCAAGCCGCTGTCTATCGTTAAGTACTCTCCACAAGCCTCGTTTGAAGAAGGACATGTCATAGCACGCATGCATGCCATGTACACGGCAAACCGATCAATTTCTTATTTCCAGCTACGCCAGCAAAACATATTTGCAGCGAAACCAATTTGATACCGAACAAAACGTCGAGGAAACCACAGAATTATCCAGTCTATTTATTATTTTGTGGCGACCATAGTCAGCAACACAACTTTTAATAACTCGTTCGAGCATAACCTGGTTTATTGGAAAACATTGTGCCATATTTCGCTGAATCGTAACTATTGGGAGGCGTTAAATTCTACGTTATACGAATTGAACTATTCCGAATTCTGAATCAAACATTCATAATTGTGTTATCGCATTACGATCTGTGTTCTGATTAAAGTTAAAAAGCTTTAGATACATTTGAAAATTCCATAGTCACATCTTTGAGTTTAGCTTAGATGTAAATACAGCGAAAACAAAATAAATACTAATTAATAAACAAGTAACTAAATTTGAAACAAAATTCCATATCTATCTATACTAATATTATAAAGAGGAAAGATTTGTTTGTTTGTTTGTTTCGAATAGGCTCCGAAACTACTGGACCGATTTGAAAAATTCTTTTTCCATTAGAAGCCGACATTGTCCCTGATGAACATAGGCTACTTTTTTTAAAAAAAAAAATTATTTAATTTTTTGGGTTCATGTGTGTTTTAATGTTTCCGAAGCGAAGCGAGGGCGGGTCGCTAGTACTTATATACAAATCTACAGTGGTTTTTACGGATGTTCCGTTATAACTACTGAACCATGCATCCGATTGAGTTATGATTCCGACTCACCCGAAGAAAATGTTATAAGAAACATTGCTTTAGATGGAAATGAAGATCTTGATGAATTAGCTTAACAACAGCTCTGAAAAGAGAGGTTGTTTGTTGGCTTGACTGCAATAGCGACGACGGTCTTTAGTCCGGTGGCTTTAGTTTACGTGAAATATCGCTACTTTTTCTAATTGTATCTTTCTAAATATGACGTTTGGATGAACGAAAGACATTGCTTAGTGATTAGATTCCCCTTGGCTACCAAACTCCAAAACTCGAGTAGGATTTTTTTTATTGCTTAGATGGATGGACGAGCTCACAGCCTACCTGATGTTAAGTGGTTACTGGAGCCCATAGACATCTACGACTGAAATGCGCCACCCACCTTGAGATTAAGTTCTAAGGTGTCAGTATAGTTATAACGGCTGCCCCACCCTTCAAACCGAAACGCATTACTGCTTCACGGCAGAAATAGGCAGGGTGGTGGTACCTACCCGTGCGAACTCACAAGAGGTCCTACCAACAGTAAATGGCGACTCGACCGATTAATGACTCGCGCAAATTAAAATTAGTTATAAAAATTAGCTAATTAATTTTTTCGGTATATTTGTATTATTCGTCAAAAGACGTTGCTACAATCTCTCTACCAACTAACCAAGCTTACTAGCGGCAACTAATCTAGAATTTAGAACGATTTAAAGATGCTTGGACAAGGCCGAAAAGGCATATAATAAGACATATAATAAGAGAAAGAAAATAGTATTGAACGTACGTAAATGTATATCTATACTAATATTATAAAGAGGAAAGATTTGTTTGTTTGTTTGTTTCGAATAGACTCCGAAACTACTGGACCGATTTGAAAAAATCTTTTTCCATTAGAAGCCGACATTGTCCCCACAGCAGGAATACCAAAACGTCATATAGTAGGGAATACGGGTTTTTATTAATGGGGAAAGGTATTCTGTCATCCTCAAGCAGCATTTAAGTTCGCTGGGTGGTATCAGTAGCGAGCATAGTACTATCCTATGTCTTGTCGTGTGTGTCGTGAAATGCGACGAAATGTTGCATCGGTGAATGGGCAACAGCATTAACTGAATAACTTACTAGCGTAACCGTCAATAGGCAATGTTTTGTAAGCGTCGTTTAAGAGATTGCAGGGGGAGTCGTTTGGTGGGTAGGATCTTTAAAACATTCTTGGGCCGGTCTACTCCCAACATCTGCAACCGTCAACTCCCATATACCCAGCAAGACCCCTACGCGCGGACACCTCGTGAGAGATTAAGTGCCTTGCCCGTAAAAAAGAAGTAAGGTCGCACGGGTAGGTATCGCCATACTCTCATACTCTTCGATTTTAAGGGCGACAAAGGCCTGATACAATATTATTGAGACTTCGACGCCGTGTTACAAGACAGTGAGAGCACGTCGTGATGTCTATGGACTCCGGCGACCCCATTCACGAAATTGGCCACTATTAATGAGAAACTGCATAAATAGAAGAAGAAGAAACTGAGAAGCGAACAATAACTTCATTTGACTCCATGTATATTACTATCAAACTTATGAAAAAATAAGGCACGCACGATCTTGAGTCGATTGTAATGCTTTTCGTTTTTTGTGAGACGCCTAGTTTGTTTGCAGAGAACCTGCGGACAGTACATTAAAAAAAAACACATCAACACATCACAAACGTGTCTCCTACTATGCGACTGCCACTACCACTACTATGCCACTTCCAGCTGGCATTGATTAAACATAAGGCAAATTATTATTATTCACGTCTACGTCCAGTAGTGGACATCTGTGGACAAAAAGATTGACAGATAGATTATTTTTCATTGAAAGTTGGTTTTCCGTTCTCATGTTTCTCTAAGCTTTGGCATTATTTTTTTTACTACCGGTCGCCTGTCTGACGTCAACCCTCCTTGGAAATGCTTTTGTTTACCTTGATCCTAGGTTGTACTAGCTTTAGTCAGGCTTTAGTCAGATACATATTGCGCCGACCACAGGCGACTGGGAGAAGGGCACAAGAATGAAGATGAAAATTGGTTTTCCATGAGTTAGCCTATTTATCGAAATGGTTTTGCATTTAAATATATGTGGGATCGCGGTGCACAATGAAATTAGCGAATCTGTTAAATTTTATTTAATCACCAATTCACAAAAATATACGTCTTTTCTTATTTCGTCTTAATCAATCTGTCACTTATACTTCATGCACCATCTGTCATCTGTCAGGTCGGTGTGGCCAATGGTTACACCTAAATATTCCCACATATATATATTATTTTTTGCCTGTTTTCTAACAAATGAATTATTTCATATGTGTCGACCTTACGCCTCTTGAATTTTTGTGCTCCTGGAAGGTGGACTGCACGCCCTAAGCATAAAATAAAATACTATATCGCCTCAAAGATTTCCATAGAGAACAGCAACAGTTAATTACTGCGTTTGGTGGGTAGATTTTCAGTGATAGGCAGAGACTTGGACTATCTCTCCGACATTTTTTTATTTTATTGCTTTGACGGGTGGACGAGCTCACAGCCCACCTGGTGTTAAGTGGTTACTGAAGCCCATAGGTAAATGCGCCACCAACCTTGAGATATAAGTTCTAAGGTCTCAAGTACAATTACAACGGCTGCCCCACCCTTCAAACCGAAACGCATTACTGCTACACGGCAGAAATAGGCAGGGTGATGGTACCTACCCGCGCGGACTCACAAGAGGTCCTACGGCCAGTAAGACATTGCTGATCTTCGTTCACAGCCCACTACCATCAGGACAGCTGTGTAGGTACTTTTGATGCACTACAACAATCGCCTGAACAAAAGAATCCACTTCAAAAGTATAGTTATAACTGAATTCATTTGTTACAATTTAATTAAAGCAAAACGTGACCTAGGATTTACTTGTAAGTCGTAATATGCTACTATGTATTTTACTGACTTTGCGGTAGAGGGTATTTCGAGTCTGCACGTGTAGGCATCCACCAGACTAGTTTCTATCACAAAGCACTCAAGCGTTCCCATTGGACGAGCAGTCGTACTAAAATTATATTCGCGCTTCGAACTCATATATCAAGGTGGTTAGCGTAATTCAAATTTTGGGACGGATAGGCCTCCATTGGAGGTCGAAGAAATAGGTACCGTCGCCTTGCCTATTTCTTCTCTGAAGCAGTAATGCATTCCGTTTTGAAGGATAGGACTTATAACCCTTTATAATTGAGCTATGAACCTCGCGTCTCAGCCCACTCCCTAATAGGCGCATTAACACCTCCGCCGTTAGCCCCATCACTCTCTTTGGCCAGCCCATACCGTGGGCCTCGAAGGTCAAATACCTAGGCGTCACCCTCGACGGAGGGTTGACATTCCGTCCCCACATCAAAACGGTACGCGACCGTGCCGCTTTCATATTAGGACGTCTGTACCCCATGCTTTGCAAACGAAGCAAACTGTCCCTCCGTAATAACCCTCCGTAATAAGGTAACTCTCTACAAAACTTGCATACGCCCCGTCATGACGTATGCGAGCGTAGTGTTCGCTCACGCGGCCCGCACCGATTTGAAGCCCCTTCAAGTTCACATCTCCGCAATTAGCCCCATCACTCTCTTTGGCCAGCCCATACGGTGGGCCTCGTCACCCTCGATAAAGGTCAGAGGTCTGAGAGGTATGTCTCTCCAGACTGCTCTGTTCAGTATACTGTAACAAAATAAAAATAAAAACAAATTCGTATTCTAAAACCCATAGTAGCAGCACCGCATCGCAGCGAAGTGTGAAAATGCATCTGCTAATGAAAAACGAAACCTTCGTAAAAAGAACGGTTACTGTTTTAAACTTGAAGCACGTGTTTTTTATTACGGACGAACACATTGTATTTTTCTCGACGAATTAGGTTAAAATGCCGTCCAGTTAAAAACCGAAAAAAGTCTGGCTTTCAATTATTATATAAGAAATTTTCAACGGACATTCAACTTAATAGTTAGGTACTTTAGATGTACGTTAGAGTAATTTAGTTCGTCTAAATTGTTATTGCTATTTACTATTTCTATAAATTTTGCATTTTGACTTTTGAGAGAGTACACACGCTACGAATTTTATTGGCAATATTATTATTGTTTTAGCACTATTCGTAACGCATATATACTCGGACTTTCTTGGAAAATAATTTATTTTTTCTAATTTTGTATAGGCTACACGAATTTAAGGTTCAATTGGACGTATGTCGCTGCCGGAGCCCATGGAAATCACCCACTTTGAGACACAACAAACCGACCTTTATAACGAACGCCCAATAGCTTCGTGATAGCCTCGCCTGGTGACGCTAATATGGTCTCTCAAGACCATCAGCTTAGGTAGGGAAAAAAACAACAAAAATCGCTATAGAACAGATAAGATAGAGAGAGAGAGAGTATTCTTTATTGTACACCAAAAAAAACAAATAATACAAGTGCGATACATTAAAAACAAAAAGTACAATAATAGATAAGATGTTGGCTTTCGGAGCTTTTGACTTTGACCTACTAGACTCACCATAAGAATTACCACTACGTCATTACGCACGTTAGCTTATGTACTGAAATAATCATAAACCTTTCCCTCTGTAACGAAAGCCAGTAAACAATACCATAAAAGTCATTTTCAAGGCTCATTTGACGCCATCACGCCACAATGGCGACGATTTTTCTTTTGAAACAAAAGAATATAACAATGGCCGACAATCGTGATAATTTAAAAGAATAATCTATTACTCAATTAACTGGATTTGATGAAAGTTTCTCGATTCTTTTCTCATTCGTTTTAGCTTTAAAAAAAAGTTTACTTTGTTTTACGTTTTCATGCAAATCTCTTTTGGAATTTCATAGTTCGAGGAACGTGATTTTAACCGGTGAACGAGACGGCACTGTTTATCTAACTATCTATCAGTACACAGACGTCCACTGCTGAATATAGGCCTCCCCAAGCCTCGCCACAACGATCAGTACTGCGTTGCTCGCATCCAGCGGACGACATACCGGTTCACCAAAGCCACTAGACATCGTAGCGTTTACGGAAGTCTAAGCGTCAATTGTGTAATCTAACCCTTCAAATTACAATGCGTACTGCTTCTCGGCATCAATAAGTCGAGGTATGGAACTCAACCTTGCGGGTTCGCAAGAAGCCCTACCACAAATAACATACTGCCATACAAAGCGATCGAACTAAAAAAAAATCTTTCAAACCCCAAGAAAATGCGGTAGCAACTAAAACATAAGCATGCTCCTCTAGTCGTACCCCTCATATCTGAGGGTCATGTGCACCTCCATCCATGACTTTCCTGTTCTCCTTACCCTGTCTTTGGCTACTCAGAGAGCATCTTAGACCCTAAAATCAAGTGTGATGTGGATTTGGCCACGCATTGGGTTCTGGTCCTGCTACATAATTTATTTCGCTTTCTCAGCTACCACCAGCTTTTCAAGATCGTCTTCGTCTTTCCTGGCAACGTGTACCAAGTACTTTAGGATTCGCTCAAGCGATACCTTCCATTCATATAGGACAACAAAAATGAATACTATCAAGACATTTTTTTTTATTGCTTAGATGAGTTGACGAACTGACAGCCCACCTGGTGTTAAGTGGTTACTGGAACCCATAGATATCTACAACGTAAATGCGCCACCCACCTTGAGATATAAGCTCTAAGGTCTCAGTATAGTTACAACGGAAGCCCAATCCTTCAAACCGAAACGCATTACTGCTTTACGGCAGAAATAGGCAGAGCGGTCATACCCTACCCTACTGCTAAATTTCAAGATCAAGAAATATAAGACTATCCGAAATACTATAAAACCGTTGTCCTATATTAAAAGTGACGTAGCTAACCGCATAATAATAATACCAAGCATTTCGTTAACTCACTTCAAAGATATATGATCACTTAAAAAAAAATAGATTCGATCTAGAAAATTCTTTAAAAAAAATTACTTTCCGTCGTCACATTATCTCCGCTAAGGTATGCCTTTAGTACATAAGATTACCGAGAGCATAGCACTACGTTATCAAGTATAATACTAATCAGCTCCTAACCAAACATAGAAACTTACCTAAATTTTCAAGTTCAATCGAATACAAACCTTAAGTCTCCGATATAAGTAGCAGTTTGGGTCAAGGATTCGTGGTTTCGCTGGGAAACCGAGCGACGCTTGCTGGTGTAAAAACTAACATAAAAGTCAATGAGGACCTAACTCGGTAAGTTTGCTTGGTTAGCTAGAGGTGTAATCGTAAAGTAGAGACAGTAATAACGGACAACTTTGAAAGCTCTAGTGTCGATAAAAGAGCTCGGAAAAACTTTTGAAATTTGCTGCTTTATGGATACGGAAGTCTGTTATAAGGAACTGCATTCGAGGTAGTAGAATTTTTATTACTTTTCAGTAGTACTACTAGTGCCTCGTAATAATTGTGGTAGTACTATCACGTTTTGGGCGTTTGATTATAAAAATTATTATGTTATTCATGAATTTTCCATCTCAACAGAGAATTATGTTGAACCAGTTTAAATTCCAAATAGAAATGAACCTTTGAACAAGATCATCATGGAGATACTAGAATGATCATAAAGGAAAACTTTTAAGACCAGTGTGCTTGGTGCGAGTTTTTTAACGTTCTCGATAGCGTAAAAGTTAACTCAAATTTGTATGGAGTTGGAACGTTTGCCTACGTTTGCCGCTAGGGGCACTGTTTTTTTACGCTATCGAGAAAGTTAAAAAACTCGCACTTAGCACACTGATCTTTCTAAATAATAGTATTTGCGTTAACTTTATATCTTTATTTGGTAGTTAGTGGTACCATTAAATTTCCTATAATTTATTAACATCAATGGAAACTTGAGACTTTAAATGTAAAACAGCGCCATCTATTTCAATACATTGAACTACTGCTCTGAGATGATTCCACCGTTTAAACAAGTTTTTTGGTTCTTTAATGTTACGCTAGATGTCAGTGTAATATAATTCTGCAGAAGAGAACTTAAAACATTTGTTACTGAACAATTTTTAGGTTTACATTTGAAAAATAAATAAAATCAATCAAAAAATAAATAAATAAAATCATAATATTTTAAATTTAAATAAATAATTTAATAACACCCGACTTTTAGTTAATTACTGTTAAAATTGATTTACACTTAATCCAAATATTGATGGTCAAAATTTTGATGCTCTAACTTTCTACAGGTTAGACTCTGACTTATGGATAGGGCTCTGAATTCCGTTCCAGCTGTGCACAAGACATTATTCGGATCCAATAATACTTATTGCCAAAAACATTATGTATGCACAGTATGCATCTATAAACATTAAGTTTTCTGCTTCACTAACCAATTTAAATCTAGCCAGCGCTGGATAATCAATGCCCACAAATTTAAGTTATACACAACCTACAAATAAAATTGTATATAATAAATAACTCTTGTATTAATTAGATATACAAAGACGATCATTCTTTCGTTCCAGTCAAATTAAACCTTAATAAAGATGTCAAATGTGCCTAATCATAATAAGTTAATTAAGCCCTATGGCTAGACTGTACTTTATTTTGACCAGAAACGACGTCACGTTCCAGCCTAATTATTGCGCGATCAACATATTGCTACGCCGGTAAGCGTGACGCCATCTATCGCCGAATAGCCGAACGAATATAGAAGGATCTTCTAGCGTCTAGAACGCTTAAGAAGTACAACGCCATCTATTGTGAGATAACGGAAACACACAATACTCGACTTGCGTGGAATACTCTCGACGATTCTAGGGATTTCGTCTTGACTATAAAAGCGTTGTAGAGATGACATGCAGTTAGTAATCGGAACTACTCGAAGCAAAAGAGCGAACGGATCACCTGAAGCGAGGCGGAAGATGCAAATTGAGAATTTTAAAGTGTTTGTGAAGTGTTTTAAGTGTTCTAAGTGCTAATACAGTTTTAAGTTGTACTTTGGTGGAACATTTATTTATCCCGAACCCCAGCACGTAATAGTATTAAGAGCGGTCCGATTCGCTATTCCATCTAGAACATTCGCCTGAGGAGCGTGATCGCAGCCGCTGACGTCATTATGAGAGTCGACGCATCCAACTGTCTGCCAGCGTTAATCCGGCAAGTGTCTTCTGTATTATTAAAATTGATGAAAGGTGTGCCTTGTAGACTGTAGTTCGCTATAGCCTGGTCTAGTTTCACGGCGTCCGTGTCCTTCAGATGTGGCGTGCGCGTCAATTTCCAAATTTCATCTGGAGATTTTTAAAAATTGTTTAATGTTTTTGAAGAAAAAATCCAATTTTTTTCTCAAGTTCATTAGCTAGCCGTAATGATGATGGTGGAGTTCACTTAGATGATTAAGGGTACTTGTTAGCACAACGAGTACGCCCTAGTCCTCATTAGAGGTCCAAGTTTCAAACTGCACTAAAAAGTAGTAGAGGAAGATATCTCATAAGATGTCCGGACAGAACCTTAATCGCTCTAATATTATTTACAAGATATGTTTGCACAAGTTCCGGACAACAACATTCGTAGCGTCTATCAAAGGATACTTTTACCGCCGGTGCAAGACTTCGTCTTTTATCTAAACAGGTAGCTTCTCGGATGAAATATTCAAGATGAAAGTAATGCGGACTAATAAAATAGTAACTGGAAGCTTAGTAATTAAGTAACAAAATCTCGTGGAAGCCGTTTTTGCGTTTTTTTTTCTTTCTTCCGACCTATGCTGATAGCTTTGAGAGGCTATTTTAGCTTCGCCCTAACATGTAGGTGAGTTCACGGGGCTCAAGCCGGATTGTGCTAACAATGGCCCTAGCAAAGACCAGTGCTTCGCAGAATCTACCACCGGATCGGAAACGCGACCCACTGAGAAGATCCGGCGAGAAACTCAGTGGGCTATTCGCGTACTGGTGGCTTCCGGCCACATACTTATTGAGAGTCAAGATATACCGTCGTCATTAAGGAATATTGAATGAGCGGATTTCTAGTTTTTAGAAATTTATACATTACGAATTGTTTTGAACATTTACAGTTATCCACATTATGAACAGTAGGTATTATTTTACGGATTCTTCCCACGATTTTTAAATTCAATGAGTTCTCGATATGTCGGCGCTTAAACTAAAAATTGCAAGTAGGATATTAATTCTGCCAATTAATAATTCCTATATCGACATAGGAATTAAATACCGGTTAGGAGCAGACAAACATGTATACCCTATTTCGATTATAGCTAGTTTTCTCATCTAAAAATCCTAGCGCTTACCAATAACGCTATCGGGAGCTTGTTGTTATTAAAAATTTTGCTAAAACCCATCGCAATAGTAATGTTCAACATTATTCCCCGCCTAGTTTAAGGCCCGTTAATCTATACTAATATTATAAAGCTGAAGAGTTTGTTTGTTTGAACGCGCTAATCTCAGGAACTAGTGGTACGATTTGAAAAATTCTTTCAGTGTTAGATAGCCCATTTAACATCGCAGTAAGACCAATACAAGTGGAGCAACAATAAATAATGTTTCAAAATAGGGTTTTAAATAGCTTAACATTAGCTTAACATCCTTAACATTCTATAATTCACTTTCCACGTAAATGAAGTGGGAGGTAAAATTTAGCACGATACCAAAGTAACTATTCCACTCGGACGGAGTCACGAACACAAGCTAGTAAGTGAATAATACGAATCAAACGATAAACAAAAAATTAAACAGGAAGTTAATGATCACGAGGAAGCAATGATGGATTATCTAAGACTGCAATCAAAATTAATTGATTGAAAACATTTCCATCCGACCGCGTCCTCTGTCCATTCAACCAATTGATTACTTGACTCGGCATCAGAACGTTTTGTCACTTCGAGTTGTTTCAACGGAATTTTTTGGGTAGTCCATAACTCATTGTTTCAGCACTTTGAAGGGCTTAATGAAATTCGTCTACAACAATTTCTGTTGTTTGTATTTCGCTTACGTTTTATCGATAGGCAGCCCAACTTGCAGTTCAAGTAAAGTTACGTACGTCACCAAATCCTGTGAAGTACGTACATAAGACGAAAGTACTCCATCATAACGCATAAGATCAAAATAATAACCTTGTTACAGCCTTAGATTAGATAGCTTGTTATAAATATTCCTTCATTAAAGATGTTTCTTATAGATTAAGATTAAGATTTTCGTTTAAAATTTTAATGATTTCCCGATATTTCGCTGCGTGTAGTAAGCGATTACCGGAGACTATAGACATCAGCAAAGCAATCATCAACGCGACCACCACCTTGACACATAACCTCTAAGTAACAGTTTTACAGTAAAATGCCTGCCCTATCTTTCAGACTGAAACGCGTGATTGCTTCACGGCAGAAATAAGCTGGGTGTCGGTACTCTGCGGTAGCGTAGTTTTGGTCTAGCTGGTGTGGTGGAGCTCGACGGGATTTAGTCGGTGGTGGATTTGTCGGGGCGAATACCTCCCGCGCCATTTTCAAGCCATAGTCTCCTGCTAGGAATTGGGGGAGATTGAGAACCTTGCCCCCCCTCGTCTCATTCCTAATCCCTGAAGGCGCCGGATTCCAACAGAGCCCGGTCCATTACCCCCCTCGACTTGGTATCCAGATTCCCCAGCGTTAAAGAACACCAGTAAAAATACTTTAACTTACATGTGCTGCTACCATCGTCGTTGTTGTAACATGCGAACACGACAGCATAATGTTCGTAGTTGATGTCCAGAAACGAATAAGTCTCCGTTTTGTTGTCTATAAGGGACATAAAATAAATTCAGAATCGGTTATTCATGAGTGAGCAATTATATTAGCAAATAAACGGCCCCCTCACGTCTGACAGGAAAATTATCACGCTTTCACCGTCCCCAATCGAAAGATCAACTGTTTAATTATTAATTAATATAATTTTGATATTAAAAATATTAATCACCAATTATATTTCGCCCAATAAATAAACCGTCCTCTTATGCCCGGCAGGAAAATTTTAACAATTTTTAAAGGGAAGTGCATAATACTTCAGGATTCTTAAGTTCGGGGACATTAAAATCCTGAGTGAACGTTCAATTGTTTAATATAACAAAAATTTTGATTACATACATTTTAGAATCAAATTAAATCTCTTAAAATGATGGATAGATGTTTTGATAGTATAGACTGTAGAAGCTTTGTTTTAAGAAATAAAAATTTACATGAAACAAAAAAAGGTATTTTATAATTGGCTCCAATAGTCATTTCATACTGGTGATCGGCCCTCTTGAGAGTCTGCGCGGGTAGGTACCATCACCCTGCCTATTTCTGCCGTGAAGCAGTAATGCGTTTCGGTTTGAAGGGTGGGGCAGCCGTTGTACGAGGGCGGGATGATAAGTAACTAGCCTCTACTATTTAAAAAGTTAAAATTTAAAAAATATGTATGTCATTTTTAAATTCGTATCTCTGTCTACCTGTGTTCTGAATTTGAATTTGGTGGCGTGAAAATTTTATTGATTTTTTGTCATTTGAAAATATATTTCGTCAAGTGTTTTCAAAATGGATAAAATTGAACAAAGAGCGGTGATAAAGTTTCTTCATATGAAGGGCATGAAGTTAAATAATGCTTAGGGTGAATGTGCTCCTTCTTATACTACAGTAAAAAACTGGGTGGCTGAGTTTAAACGCGGTCGTACATGTGTCCAAGGTGAAGCGTCCAAAAAGCGTCACGACTCCGGAAATGGTTGTGAAAGTACATGATATGGTTTTAACAGATCGACGATTGAAGTTATCTGAAACAGCTGATACTACAGGTATCTCAAAAGACCGGGTGCATCATATCCTAAGTGAGGAATTAAATATGAAAAAGTCATCGGCCCGTAGGGTGCCGCGATTGCTTACGCACGATCAAAAGAGGATTCGGGTGCAAAAGTCAAAATAATGTCTGGACCGTTTCAGAGTAATAATGCCGATTTTTACGTCGATTTCTAACAACAGATGAAACATGGGTTCGTTATTAAACGCCAGAATCAAAAATTCAATCAAAACAGTGGACGCAATCGCGATGACCGGCTCCAAAAAAGCCATGGCTGTAAAGTCGGCTGGAAAAGTGATGGCTTCCGTCGTTTGGGATGCAGATGGGATCTTCATGATAGATTACCTTCCTAAAGGTCAAACGATTAGTGGAGAATACTACGCTAATCCTCTAGATAATTTTCATCAGTGTATTCAGCAAAAACGACCGAAAAAAAATCATCTTCCCCCAAAACAACGCTAGGGTTCACACATGCGTTAAAGCTATGGCAAAAATCAACGAATTGAAGTATGATTTGCTGTCCCACCCACCTTATTCGCCTGATATAGCGCCATCAGACTTCCACTTATTCCCTAAGCTCAAAACTTGTTTGGGCGGACAGAAATTTGCCACAAATGATGAAGTCATAGGCACTGTAGAGGAATATTTTGCAGGACTCGAAAGAAATCATTTTATGGAAGGCATTAGTGCTTTAGAACGAAGATGGAATAAGTGCGTAGAGGTTCACGGAGACTATGTCGAAAAATAAAATTAGTTTTATCACGAAAAGTTAACTTTTTTATTGTTAGGCTAGTTACTTATCATCCCGCCCTTGTAACTTGACTTACTTGATACTTGAAACCTTAGAACTTATATCTCAAGGTGGGTGGTACATTTGCCTTATAGATGTCTATGTGCTCTGTGCTCCAGTAACCACTTAACACCAAGTGGGCTGTGAGCTCGTCCACCCATCTAAACAATAAAAAAAAAACCTGGCTCATTAGACCAGAGCACGTGATAATGAACAAATAAACTAACCATTATAGGTCACCAGTAAAAGATCACCGCCTGTACTGTTGCCGTTTGGATCAGGAGTCAGAGCCACAGAGCCGTTATAGAAGGAAGCGGTGTTGTTGGTGATCCACCTGATGGAAACGTCCGGGGTCTCCTGGTGGTCGAAGATTATCATCGCGCAGTCACCCTGGACCTGCATGTCTGTGGCGACCGCTGCCACGTACCATGTTCCGTCCATCTGTGAAAAAAATTGCTTTTAAATATACGACCTGCCTGGCGTAAGTGGTTACTGCTCGTGGAAATCACAACGGTAATTTCGCTATTACCATGCTGCAAGAAGTTGATTTATTTGTTTTTTTTTCCCTGCCTATACTGATAGCCTTGAGATTGAGAGGCTATTTCAGCTACGCCTGGACTGGTAGGTGAGATCACAGGCTCAACCTGAGAGAATTTGCTAACCCAAGCCTTAACAAGAGCAGTGCTTCGCAGAATCTACTACCGGATCGGATTCACGACCCACTGAGAAGATCCGGCGAGAAACTCAGTGAGATACATTAGTGTTACGCGTGTGGTTACACAAAAGTTTTTGTTGTCACAAAGTGGTAAAAGAAATCCTTACGTCTTTCCAATTTAATTCTCTTGGAGTCACCACAGGACACGTTTCGTTTCTGACCACTGCGTCACTGTTGACAATTAAAAAAAACACTAAACTATACACCAACATTTTGAGTTAAATAACGCTGGCAAATTGAACTTGTAGCGATCATATACCGACATTGACTGAGCGTCCTAAGCAAGAAGTTGTTTTATAAAAGGTGTTTTTTGTTGAGTCTCGACTGGCGTTCAATCGGAGATTGGGTTAGAGCAATTTCGTTTTTACACTCATAAATTGAAAGTTTAGTTTTGTGTTTTAATGAAATTTTGCTATTTGAAACGATTTTTTTATTGCCTAGATGGTTGGACGAGCTCACAGCCCACCTGGTGTTAAGTGGTTACTGGTGTCCATAGGCATCTACAACGTAAATGCGCAACCCACCTTGAAATATAAGTTCTAAGGTCTCAGTATAGTTACAACGGCTGCCCCAACCTTCAAACCGAAACGCATTACTGCTACACGGCAGAATTGAGGAGAAATTGTGAGCATCGATACGGAACACAGTTCGGTAAGACTTATTTTTAATGTTTTTTGTGAATGGGAAAAGAAGATTACAATCCACCTGTCGGACTGTATGAAGATGCGAAAAAGGTCACGTGAAATTCTATCGAAATTAGACTAAAAATAACATTTATCTAGTTGGCTCGGAAAAAGTGGATGTGGGCCGCCCACATTTACCGTCGCACTGACCATCGGTGGGGCACAAAAGTACTGGAGTGGAGACCTGATCAAAGTAGTTGGTAGAGATTGGATGAGAAAAGCAAGAGACCGAAGAGAATGGTGTGCAGCCGAGGAAACCTACACTCAGCATTGGGGAGACACGGGTTGAAGAAGAGTTGGGTGGACAAGTTCAACGTTGGGGTCAAGTTACTACTGAAGTCCTCAACGATTACAACGTAAGTAGTCATCTTGAAGGTCAAAGACTCAACCTTGAAATTTAAAGTCGCGACCGAGATTTACTACCGGTAAGGCTTAAAGTAAGCCCGTACGGATAGCTACCACAATCCTGCCCATTACTGCCGCGAAGCAGCCATGCGTTTCGGTTTAAAGAATGGAACAAATGATATTTCTCTACGGATCGGCCGTGAGCTCATTTAAAAAGAGGGAAAAAAACTATTTCACGAATATCTCAAGTTGGAACGCATCAACGCGTGAAGGATCCCAGCGCAGACGTATGATAGGCCTGAATGGGAAAAGAGGACTTATTGTGCCGACTATCTATACTAATATTATAAAGCTGAAAAGTTTGTTTGTTTGAACGCGCTAATCTCGGGAAGGCTATAGGCTATATAACATCACGCTAAGATCAACGCAGGCGGAGCACCAATACAGAATGTTGCAAAATCGGCTTTTTTTTCCTTTTTGAGAGCTGCGGAAACGGTTAAAGTTTCGCCAAATAAATGTATGAGAGAATTGTTCCCCTTTAAAAGATCTAAAAGAAAAGTCCGCGACAGCATATGTCTATATGTTTAAGGTTGCCTCACTATAACGTTTTTTATGCTGACCAAATTTGTTCTAAAATAAAGCATTATTTGTGAACTATTCCACGCGGACGAAGTCGCGGGCAAAAGCTAGTGGTAGTATAAAGGCGTACGTAGAAGAAGAACATTGCGCGTAGCACAAGACTGTCATGACGATGGTACCTACTGATGGTTTTATCGTACTTCCGCCAGCAAAGAGTACTCACAGCTTAATACTTGCCTGATGCCTAAGATCAATTTTTCTAAGTAGCCGTAGCAGGGACGTTGCAGTCTGCAAACCTTTTAAAAAAGCAGGTAAGTAAAACAAACAAAATGTTGCTATTGGTAACAAACAAAAACAAAACAACAATTATTTAGAGCAGCCCAAAAAAATCGATAACACAATAAATCCTCAAAAATCTCACATTTTTTTACTAAGGAATCGGAAACGAAATCGTTTTTGTTTGAATTACTCGTGATCTATACAATAAGTACGGTAATTTGGGAAACAAAAAAATGAGGTCGACTTTTGTTATTTGTTCGTCTTAATATAGACGCAATGACAAATGATGGTACCATAAATTCGGCCATGATGATTTTATTAGTAGGCAGACGCATCATGCGTCACGGCATTTGGGACAACCGAAGAGGCATTAATTAATAAGTGCCAAAAACATTTAGAAGCACTGTCATCTGTTCAACTGAAGTATGCTACCGGACAATTGTAAAAGGGGAAAAAGAGTTTATGATATGTAAGTTACTTTGAACAATACGTGAGACCAGAGTTATTAAAACCTTTTTTGTGCTTTAGACTTCTTTTCGTGATTTCAGTAGAACATATTTCTATGTCCTAGAGCAGGACACACAACATTTTACTTTCAATGCTACGTAGTTTTTTATTGCGTGGTATGGACATGTGATGCGTAGAGAGAAGATGCATGTGACTAGGAGATGTATGGAAATGGTAGTGCAAGGTAGAGGGGGAAGAGGTCGACCGAAGAAGACATGGATGGAGTGTGTGAATGACGATATGAGAGAGAGAGAGGAATGAGTGTTGAGATGACGGCTGATAAATAAATAAATAAATATTTACTAACAGTCACGCCACGTTAACTGGTCCCGTGATAAGTTCGTAAAGAACTTGTGTTACAGGTACCAGATAACGGAAATAAATGTAAGATTTTTATTATACACATATCATCATCATCATCATTATCCTGCCCTTCTCCCAGTCACCTGGGGTCGGCGCAACATGTTTTCTCCTTCCATACTCTTCTATCATATACCATTTCTTCGCTCACTCCCCTCCTACCCATATCGTCTTTCACACAATCCATCTATTTCTTCTTAGGTCTACCTCTTCCTCTAAATCCTTCCACATTCATAGTTAACACTCTCTTAACAACCTCATTTTCATTCCGTCTCATCACATGTCCATACCATCCCAAACATACACATATTTAATATACATCCATAACCCTGGAAAAGACATTTATATTTATCATAGAAATAATATATATAGATAGAATCCTTTGGCGGGATTCGAACCCGCGACCCCCTTGTGTAGTGATAGAAGAGAATGGAAGAGAAAAATTAGCTGTGCCGACCCCACCTAGTGGGATAAGGTGGAGAAAAAGAAGAAGTAGTTTTTTATTGGGTAGACAGGTGGTGGTATCTTACAGCCCACCTAGTGTTAATTGGTTATCGGAGTCCATAGACATCAATAGCGTAAATAACACCGCCTGCTTTGAGACGTGTGTTCTAAGTATCAGTTCTATAGTATTTAATAACGACCCGCCCTTAAATCCGAACGCATTACTGCTTCACGGCAAAAATAGAGTGGGTGGTGGTACTGTGGCGAGTGAGCAAGTCAACTCGCACATCTCAACGAAGCACCGAAATCATACGATTTTACATCACATCAGAGGTGATCCGAGTGCCGTGTGCAAAGGCTGTTAAACCACGCACCCAGCAACATGTCGCCGGCGCATCTCATTTGTCGAAGTGGTAAAGACACAAGATGGCTACGCTTTGATCTATTGTTCTTCAGGCGGAGGACATGTTGAAAGGGGCGGCAACTCCTGCGCAAATTATTATTGAGTATGAGTTATAGTTATAGTTCTAGTTTTGGATTTCACTATAAATACGATTGTGCCGTAATTGTGCGAGAGACCATCTGGAATAATTCAGTACCTACCGGCGTGGGCTCACAATATGCCCAGATATAATGCCATATTACAACGAAGACCACATCAAATAGAGACCTTAGAACTTATATCTCAAGGTGGGTGGCGCATTTACGTTGTAGATGTCTATGGACTCCAGTAACTACTTAACACCAGGTGGGCTGTGAGCTCCTCCAGCCATCTAAGCAACAACAACAAAAAAAAAGCGCAGAATGTCATATGTCATTATCCCTGACTACTTTCAATATGGCCTCCAGCCATTCCGAAATTTATACGTTTTCTATTTTTTTTATCATTTTTCTATACAAACGTATCTCGCAACGTAATTTTCTACCAACTCCAAGACGACCAATTAACATAAAAATTTGCAGCCATATTATTATCAAAGACCGATGATAATTTAATTACTCTGACGATTGCGACTTAGAATCACAAAATATAATTTAAATTTTTAGTTCGGTTTGCTATTTTTTTGTTTTCATTTTTGCACGAATTTATTCTCTGGCTATGAAAGTAAATTATGTGAAGAAAGGGCCTCCTAAAAGACCAAAATGAACTTTTGAACTGGCCTATGTCCAGCAGTGGACGGCTGTGGGCTGATAAGAAGAAGAAGAAGAACTTTTGAAAGATGATATGCGAGAGAACGGTGTGAGAGTAGAGATGACGTATAGAAAAAGAAGACATTTGAAGACAGAGAAAGAAGAATAAAAATTAAACGAGCGAATAAATATTCCAAAACCGTGTAATCATTCTGGCAACACTTTTTAAGCAATAGTATCTTAATACGTGAAGCAAAAACTTTGTATCCCTTTTTACGAAAATTGCGTGGACGGAGGAGTATGAAATTTTCAACATTTATAGAGAATATAGAGAAGGAGTGCAGAATGTTAATATTTTTTGTTAATTATGCATTAAAAATACATTAAATTAATAAAAAAAAACATTACACACACTACCACGACTGTATTTGACACACACCCACACATATACTCTTTGTTTATCGTCAAACTTTTGTTATTGCTTAAAGTCGGTAGTCAAATTGAGAATATATTGAATATTGTTTGTCTTTATTAATATTTGTCTAGTAGTAATAGATACATAAATTATATAAGACTTACAAAAATTGTCGCTTATGATTCGTACTCCGGCCTAGTCGCTACATATGCGTAGGTACATCTTAGGTCTTATATTTAGGTCAATCTCTATCAGTTTCACAGTACCGGCCGACAAAATCGCCAAAGATAAATAAATTCAATCGCAATAACGAAACACCAGTTTCATCTGTCAAAAAATATCGTTTTTATCTTCGAATAAGAGTAAGATAAAAACTTTTCATTTATCATTCAGAACATTTAGCACAAGACGGTTTTGTATCAAATAGTTAAGAATGAATGTAGTAAACTTATTTCTCGTCGTGGTGCTAGTGAATACCAGTGGAGGGCAGGTTCTACAGTTCGGGCAATGCCCTGAAGTGGAAACGATGGAGTATTTCGATTTGGTCCGAGTGAGTTTTGACACCAAACAATTTCTGTATATAATCACTACATAGTATAAAACAAAATCGCTTCCTCTGCCCCTATATCCCACTATATCCCTATGCGCTTAAATGTGTGCTTAAATCTTTAAAACTACGCAACGGATTTTGATGCGGTTTTTTTTAATAGATAGAGCGATTGAAGAGGAAGGTTTATATGTATAATAACATCCATTAACTACTGGAAAAATCAATAAAAAATTACAGTTTCCGAAGCGAAGCGAGGGTTGGATGCTAGTTATATATATATATGTTTACTACAAATTTATTTTTAGCTTTGTTTGTATACTTCACACATTACTGGTGTAACAGGCAAGTGTTTGACAGCAGGCCAGAATAACAGAAAATAAAGTGCGCAAAGCTACGAAAGGTTTCATTATGTTAAATTTTACAAACATTACGTTGTTACTTTTTTGTGGCATACCTTGTACACGTTTATGTACCTACATAATTGTTTTGAAATATATCGTTTGAAATGAATATCGACTTAAAGTTATTTTTGTTTCATTTATTGGGTAGACAGATGAAAGAGCTCGCGGTCCACATGGTGCTAAGTGATCAACATTAATAATTTTTTTTTTCTACCTATGCTGATAGCCTTGAGACGCTATTTCAGCTTCTCCTTGACGTGTAGGTGAGCTCACAAGGCTCAAACCGGGAGTGTTGCTAACACTGGCCCTAGCAAGAGCAGTGCTTCGTAGAATCTACCACCGGATCGGAAACGCGACACACTGAGAAGATCCGGCGAGAAACTCAGTGGACTGTGTCTGTGGATCGATGTCCACAAGCTGTGACTGCTCCTTTTTTTTAGTTTTTAGGCAGATGGTTCGAGATTGAAAGATTCCCCGCTTGGTTCGAGGATAAAGGGCACTGCGCTTACAAACGTTTTCAATACTGCAACAGGAAAGTGGAGATCGAACAAGTTTTTATACGAGACGGGATCCGATTCATTATCCACCGGAACAGCTCTTACAACCCTGGCGACGAAGCTATATTTGATATCCAGCCTAGCAATATCGGTGAGAAAGACTTGTTTTCTTGTTATTAGTTTCACGGCTGCTGGCTGTGAAGTAATAGCACTAATAATAATAAATTATTTAAGTTTGCGAACTAGCTCTGGTGGTAGGAGCTCTTGTGAGTCCGCACGGGTAGGTACCACCACCCTGCCTATTTCTGCCATGAAGCAGTAATGCGTTTCGGTTTGAAGGGTGGGGCAGCCGTTTTAACTGTACTGACTGTTTCCTCCTCCTTGCGTCGTATTCCTCATTGCTGAGGGTCGTGACCACCCTTTTGTATCACCTTCGCACGCACGACTTTTCTCCATCCATTCTTGTCTCTGGCGGTGTGGAGGGCGTTGTGAAATGTGGAATCAAGAGCGGTGCGGATCTGGTCGGACCAACGTATTGGGCTGCGCCCCCGAGGTCTTTTCCCATCTACCTTACCAGTCACAATGAGTGTTTAACTGTACCTTATAACTTATATCTCCAGGTGGGCTGTGAGCTAGTCCACCCATCTAGGCAATAAAAAAAAATAAAAAAAAAATTTACCTTTGAACATCACTATATAAGTACGTTCTACTTAATAAGTACTACCTTGAGATATGAAGTAAATGAACCCATTGCACACAATCGAAAATTTAACATTTGTATTCACACAGGCAAAAGCGTTGCAGGCAATGGCTATACGAAATTTATGAACATTCTCTTTATCTTTCAACAGATCCCGTTGGAATTCCACTCTCAGTTATATCAACAGATTACAATAACTACGCGATATTGTTCGGCTGCAAATTCAATGTTCAAATGGACATGAAATACAGTGAGTATCACGAGATTGATGCATTTTTATTGCCGTCGCTGTAAGTAGAAGGGACGTTCGCCTCACCCGACGGTGGTTGGTTACCGTCGCCCATGGACATCAGCAATACCAGGGGCACAACTCAACCGTTGAGTACACTCCGTAAGCCTCGATTGAGGAAAACATTTTATGTAACTTTTCTTAATAGCGACATAGGCTATTATGGATAAGATATCGCACATATTATGCAAAGATGGCCACGAGCAGAAATCTTAAGGCGCATCAAACCTGTCCCTTTCAATATAACATCACGATGTCTCTGTCATAGGTGAAGCAACTAAATATAAGAAGAAGAATTAACGACCATATGCTCCCAAAAAAATCGGTCATTACCTTTTATTAAAGAGTCAAATCAGGCAGTAACCTTTGATTCAACCTAGTTTTGTTATAAACAAAAATTAACGTCTCTATTATTTTAGTTCTAGCTTGGATCTTATCACGAGAGCAGTCTCTACCTCCCGAAGTGCTGAATGAAACACGAAGGAAACTGAACTCTATACCGTTTGCCAACGCCGCGTATTTGATGCCAGTGAACCACACCGAATATAACTGCAACTATCATTGGACAGCTCACATACAGTCAGTTTATAAAACCGTCGATGAAAATTAAATAATCTTTTAAAAAAATTGATTTTAATTTCACGGATGCGGGCAATCCAAATTGGATTCGACGATTGACCTATTTCTTGGAGTTGGACTTACGTAGTCCGATCCAGATAAACAACTTCTAGGCTAGAGCTTCCGATCTGTGTGCTTTGTGTGAGTTTTTTAACGTTCTCGATAGCGTAAAAGTTAACCCAATTTTGTATGCAGTTGGAACAGCGCCCCTAGCGGCAAATGTAGGCAAACGATTCCATTTCATACAAATATGAGCCCCTAACCACACTGGACTGGAGTGGACACTACATGGGTATTCAACATTTAAGTTCAAAAATAAACTTTATCTAATAACAATTAAACATCAATTTGAATTGTATTAAATTGTGTAACTCCATCTAGTGTCTAGTTTAATAAGGTTTCTACTAATCTTCTATTACTACTATATACTTATTGAGTTAGTGTACTAACATTTCTTATAATCCCTGAATAATTAACATAGTAATAAAATATTCGGTTTAGAGTAAATAATTTAATAAATAACCACATAATAAGAATATATTAATTTTATTATAAAACATTAAATTAAGTTTTTAGCGTTGTAAAAGCACATAGTATCTTAATTCAATAATTTACAGTGAAGCGGCAATATACATACCTGATAATAGATGGCAGCACATATATTTCTAAGTAAGATTAATCTGTTAGTAATAAATTAATTTTATCTAATTAATATAAATGAAATTATATTAAGCTTTCAGTTTTTTCAATGAAAATCGCATTTGAAATAGTGTGACGCGCTCTTTTTTTTATTTTAATAAATTGCTTACTAAAATGAGACACGAAAAACCTCCACGGTGTAGATTGTAAAATCAAAATCAAACTTAATAAAATTTCGAATTTAATATCTTGTGGAAGGTAATGTGAGTCCGCATGGGTCGAAAGAACCATTCTGCATCATCAGAAGTATTTCATCTTCCTCATTACCGAGACTCATTCAATGTGTGATTAATTTATCTCTGTGCCTCGTCTTTCGTTTAGCTCCTCCATATGTGTTTGTTCTACGCGTCATGGAGAGTATCACCCATAGACACAGCCCATTGAATTTCTCGCCGTATCTTCTCAGTGGGTCGCGTTTCCGATCCGGTGATAGATTCTGCGAAGCAGTGCTCTTGCTAGGACCAGTGTTAACAACACCTCCTGGTTTGAGCCCCGAGAGCTCACCTACACGCTAGGGTAATGCTGATATAGCCTCTCAAGGCTATTAGCATAGGTAGGTAGGTAAGAAAAAAAACTATCATGCAGCTCGATGTTGAGAACGGATCTGCTTGAAAACAAACAAAAGGAATCCGTCCGACAGGGGACACATCAAAGGAAAATCAAATTTGTTATTTTTATTTAATTCCGAGCATTTTCATATTTATCTACCTTTTAAACTTTCTCTGGACTTCCACAAATAATTCAAGACCAAAATTCTCGAGTTTTAGCGAGACTAACGAACAGCAACTGGTGGTAGGACCTCTTGTGAGTTCGCACGGGTAGATACCACCGCCCCGCCTATTTCTGCCGTGAAGCAGTAATGCGTTTCGGTTTGAAGGGTGGGGCAGCCGTTGTAACTATACTGAGACCTTAGAAATTCTATCTCAAGGTGTGTGGCGCATTTACGTTGTAGATGTCTATGGGTTCCAGTAACCACGTAACACCAGGTAGGCTGTGAGCTCGTCCACACATCTAGGCAATAAAAAAGAAATAAATATCATTTATATATATATATATATATAGATAACTAATTATAATAAAAGAATTTGGAGATATTGAGGAAAATTGGTAAACGTTCCACTTCAATGAAGATCTGACCCGAACTGAGACTGGTATATTCTTATGAAATCATTGTAAGAGGGTTTATGATGAGTAAGGTGTTTGGTAAGCATTAGTCTATACAGGCTAGGGATATAACAGTTCGTCTTTACGGGCGATATGACAAAAAAAAACCATAAACCTACACATTACGGACATATATTTTAAGAAAATTAACAATAGCTTAAAAGTTGTAGCGTCCAAAAATCTTTTGACCTTGATAAATTCACAAACAATCCACAATAGTTTTCGCAATTTGCCAAATAATAAAATAAATATCACTTCAATAAAATTTTTAATGGATTTAAATGATTTATTCACCCTTTCTTTTATTTGTACGTTTGACAAAGATGTATTATCTATACTGGTACAGGATATCTAAAGGTCATTGGTTCAGTTTGGGAATCTTCATAATATTTCGGAGTGCATCTAGTAAGATCGTCTTTCTTGATCTTCGTTACGTCAATGCCAAGTTGACTTAGTGGCTTCGTAGCTAATTCTTTCGACACATCGTTCAAGATTGGATTCCTTGATAAAATCCAGATGTAGACTGAAAAAGATAAATACATTTTTAGGTTTTATTGACTCAGTTAGTCGGTTGTTCCATCATTTCTTAAGAGAGAATTCAAGAGTAAGTAAGGGAGCATTCAGAAGCAGTAGACTGGAACAAAAATGACAAACGGATTCCATCTTTAGGTACTACATTGAAGAATTTTGTTGTATGGGAAATGTTAGTTGTGCCAGTGCTTCCCAACCTTTTTTCGTTCCCTTCTAGTTTATTTCTTAGATAGATAGATGAGTGTTTACCAGATTCGTAAACGTCGCTACTTATCTTGAAACATAGTTCTAAGTCTCAGTTTTATAAGTATTTATATTTATATAAGAATATAAGTGGCGCATCGCATCAACCCCATGAAAAGCACAGTTGTCAATTTCGAAAGGCCTCGCTCTCCGGACACTACTGTTTTAGGCGCGACAACTCCATTCCCGCTATATAAATCTTTGACCAGTGGCATTGGGCCTTGAAGGCGAAGTACCTCTTGTCAAGCTAGGAACTGCATTAGCTAGGATCCTGCTCAGTATTAGGAAAGTCTGTAAGGTTGACTCCTGGAGCTCACCTACCGAAAGTAGCTGAAATAATCTTTTAAACTACCAACGAACAGGTAGGCAAAAAAAGATACGAATACTGCGGGCCTCTTATCCATTATTCGTCGAGTAAATTAACCCATAGATACTGCCCACTGAGTTTCTCGCCGGATCTTCTCAGTGGGTCACGTTTCCGATCCGGTGGTAGATTCTGCGAAGCACTGCTCTTGCTAGGGCCAGTGTTAGCAATACTCCCGGTTTGAGCCCCGTGAGCTCACCTATTAGTTTGGTGAATCTAGAATAACTCCTGGAGGCTACTAGAATAGGCAGGAAACAAAAATCCATTATGACACACCGACTTACCCTATTTAATAAAACTTTTTCGTTATGATTATCCCTCTCCTGAAGGAGGGACGTACTCCATACGTCTAAAAATGCGTCTGGTTTCTCTTAAGAGACATAACCTTCGATAAGCATATATACTGCATTTCACCAAGCCAATGCTCATAGTCCAGCATCTTAGTTAGTTATTAGTTATTAAAATCATTTTAAGCTACGTATTTTAGACTTAATGCACTACGATAATGCTTATATAAAGTTTAGTGTTTTAACTGCTCAACATTTCCTCCATTCCAAATATAATTTTCATATGCCCCCAATGAGACCTCGACCTCGCGTACCCCCCGGAGTGCACGTACCACAAGTTGGGAATCGCTGGTGACAACAGCTGGTTGCACTTAGATGCTATCTATCAATTGATTAATAAAGCCAATACGTATATAATAAATGTCCTAAAAATTTACTTACTAAAATGCTTATCTGTTAGTGGACTGTACTGACACGTGTAGACGGTAGCGTAATATTGGTAATTAGTGGCCAAAACGGAAAATGGATATCTTCTTATCCTCACTGCAACAAAAAATTAATATTTTTACAAAACTTGAAACGCATTGGCTGTCATGATAACTGGGAAAATTCTTCTATACAAACTGTTTACTGGCTAGTTGGAATGATCGAGTCATGTGAGATTCCTATCAGCAGAGTCCCCTTGTAGCCATCTTGGATATCTTAATATGAGTACTGGGATCTACCGTAGAATTCAACCAACATAAATTCTGAAAACTCTCATCAAATACTGTTCTAATAAATCGTTCAGAAGTGACATGATCTATTTTTTATTGCTTATATAAATGGACAAGCTCACAGCCCGCCTGGTGTTAAGTGGTTACTGGAGCACATAGACGTCTACAACATAAACTACACCACCCACTTTGTGACATGAGTAAGATTATTTTATGGTACAACGGCTACCCCACCCTCCAAACTGAAACGCGTTGCTGCTGCGCCGCAGAAATAGGCAGAGTGGTCGTACCTACCCTTGCGGACTCACAAGTCTTCCTACCACCAGTAATTACGTAAATTATAATTTTGCTGGTTTAATTGCTATTACACGATGTTATTCCTTCACCGTGGAAGTAAATCGTAAACATTTGTAAGGTACGTATTTCATTAGCAAAATTGGTACCCGCCTGCGGGATTCGAACCCCATTGCATCGATTGATACAATTGCAGCGAGCGTCATATCCTTTAGGGCACGACGATGATATGAGCCGACCCAGTATCTTGTAGCTAACAGGGGAGTTTAGGGACCACTGCTCCGCTAATTTCTTCCGCTAATCAATACGAGTGTTAAGGGGCCTTTCCTACCGATTTTTCCTGCGTCGCCCCCTGCGCCTATAATGTACCCCCGGCACCGATAATCGTTGTAAACAACAGTGTGCCTTTCAAGTTTATTTTTAGTACAGACAAATAATTAAACAAACTTGTAATTTGAGTTTTAACTATACCGACTCCGTGTACAGCCTTAGATAACGTCGATTAACGATTATTATCGTCGTAATCTTACTAAAAATTATCACTAATTTAGAACGCACCTAGTTCAAGATTAAGTTCGTTATTGAACGCGATTACTCACATCCGACATGGTGGATTAGTCATTGAAATAATTTAATTTACTTTTTTCTGTATTTGTTGCTGTCGTCTGCCAAGTTTGGTTAACGTACCGTCGACTGACCGGGCACGGATGCTTCGGGAAGTACCTGCGCCGGATAGGGGCTGAGCCGACGACGAGGTGTCACCATTGTGGACACGACCTGTACACGGCGGAGCATACGCTCGCTGTCTGCCCCGCTTGGGAGGTGCAGCGCCGTGTCCTGGTCGCAAAGATAGGACCTGACTTGTCGCTGCCTGGCGTCGTGGCGTCGATGCTTGGCGGCGATGAGTCATGGAATGCTATGCTCGACTTCTGCGAGTGCACCATCTCGCAGAAGGAGGCGGCGGGGCGAGTGAGGCAAAGCTCTCCTCACTACGCAGAAACCCGCCGCCGCCGAGCAGGGGGTCGGGACCGGGGTCGTATCCGTGACCTGGCCCCCTAAGAGTTAGGGGTCCCACCCGTTTTGTGCGGGGAGAGACCCAGACGTGGGGTGGCGTACCATCACCCGCAGTAGGAAGCCGGGTGATGGTAGACCGCGTTCCCCCGACCACTCTGGGGGAAGGTTAACGCGGCGCCATCAAAGCGGGCTCTCGGCCCGCTGAACGAGGGAACCGGTGGTCGTGTCGCTGGCGGCCGCCGGTCCGGCGTCCGTGGAACGGTGGGATGGATGTAATGTGCTTTGCGTCAACCCTGTCCCGCCGTTTCAATAGCCCCGATTGGGCTCCGGCCCGGTCCGAGGTAGGGCGCCGGTTGTGAGCGGCAGGAGTTTTTTAGTGAGGTTCAACTCCCACATACCCCACCTGCCGCGCGGGTGGGGATCCGGCGATTTTCTCCTATGGAAAAAAAAAAAAAACAAACGTACCGTCGAGAAATTTCAGTCCTTTTACTCCTACCTATTCACTAATAGCCTAAGGAGTTATTATATCTAAGCTGAGACTGGTGGACGAGCTTGTAACCCACCTATTGTGAAGTGGTTACTGGAACCCATAGACATCCATAACCTAAAAGTGCCACCCACCTTGAGATATAAGTTTTATGGTCTCAAGTATAGTTAGTTGTTACAACGGTTGCCCCACCCTTCAAACCGAAACGCATTACTACTTCACGGCAGAAATAGGCGGGGCGGTGGTACTTACCCGTGCGGACTCACAAGAGGTCCTACCACCAGTAAAAGTTTGCTAACACTGACCTTAACAAGAGCAGTGTTTCGCTGAATCGACAACAGGATCGAAGTCGCGACCCACTCAAATGTGAGTTCGCTCGTCCACGGGCCATGACCGGTGCTTGAAAAGCCTAAATCACTGAGAGTGGATCCGGGGTATCGGACAAGACATGTTTTGCGCAACGGCGGCTTTGCGTTACCCTGTGGCCTGAGTCGGATAATAGGAGCGTCGTTAAGAATCGACCATGAACAGTAGCTAGGTAACCAAGGGCCTGGGGCAAATTAAAAAATGAGGCCCCACAGCTATGTAAACTGATTAGGTTTTATGAAATAAAAATATTAAATATACAAATATGTACTTTAAAAATGCTAAGCTACTTAAGCTTTTTTGTGCACTGCAGGGCTGCAAAGATTTAGTAGCTTAGGTAATAAAAATATTAAACAGTAACAACATTCTTGGGGAAAAAGTCTTTTCCCACTATAGTATGTACGTCGATGCCGAGTCGATGAATAATAAAACGCAAATATCACTATCTGTCAAATTGAGAACATTGCCAGCCTACAGAAAGAATTTAGGGGAATTCCTTAGGAATAACTTTTGAATTTCTCTCAACTGAGTTGTCATGATTAAAGTGGGTTTGCAACTTGTCATCTTTATTTTGAAAATGGGAGAAATCTCCAAAAGTTCATTTCGATCGAGATTTCTGGGAAGGGTTGGAAGGCTCCCTGAGCTTGAGGGCCCCGGGGCACTGCCCCGCTTAGCCCCTAGGTAGCTACGCCACTGACCATGAACCGGAGCGCCTCGCCGGACACATTTGCTCAATGAATTCGACTCATTGCCACGAAACGAAAAAAAAGAAGCGTCTGGACGCTTAAATAAATTTATATAAATATATATATTTCGAAGCACTTACGTCTCCTAGGAGCGTTTTCGAAGAAAAACTTGACATTTAATTTAGCAGCGTCTTCTAAATTCGACGGTATCTCCAATTTAGCGATACTATAACGGTGAAACAAGCCCCTATCTATCCTTGACTGGTTCAGGTATATGCCGCTGGGCTTGGTCTGAAGCTCTAGGACCGAGCAATTATTCTGCTGCTGTTCATCGCTGGAATAGTGATAAGCTTGATACCATTTACCGAAGAACTGAAATGTAAAAGAAATAAATTAAAATAGGAATGGTTTTTTTTATTTTCTTTTATTGCTTCGATGGGTGGACGAGCTCACAGCCCACCTGGTGTTAAGTGATTATTGGAGCCCATAGACATCTACAACGTAAATGCCGCCACTCACATTTAGATATAAGTTCTAAGGTCTCAAGTATAGTTACAACGGCTGCCCGACCCTTCGAACCAAAACGCACTACTGCTTCACGGCAGAAATAGGCAGGGTGGTGGTACCTACACCTTCCCGCGGTGACTCACAAAAGGTCCTACCACCAGTAAGATCCTTCCACCAGTAAATGGAGCAACTCTTCCAAAAATCTGTTTTAGGCACTAATAAATTTTTAGAACCTAGCATAAACATAGTGATTACTTGCTTTTTTTTTGGTTTAGTTGCAATGTAATATGGGATCACAAATAACCTTACCAGGTATACTAATGTTTGTTTCTAATTTCTTTTTCATAAACAATCACTGAAGCTCCAAACAGCACTGTAGAATTTGCTGTCAAAACCAAAACGTATCATCATCATCATCATCATCAGCCTTTATCTGCCCACTGCTGGACATAGGCCTTCCCCAATGCCTTCCACATAATGCGGTCCTCCGCCTTCCGCATCCAGGTGGGGAAGGAAAGTCCTCGAATGGAGACCACGGATGGGTACCACGAGCGTGGGGCGGCCTCCAACCAGGTGGACTGACGACCTAGTGTGCACGGCGGGAAAACGTATGGTCGATCAAAAATAGGGAAAGCGCTGTTTTTTTATAAAATTTTCAATCGCTAATTCTTTAAATATCATCGTAACATAAATTAACCTAAGTAACCCGGTTCTCCTTCACCAAGTATCATTGTTGTGGTATTTGCGACATAAATTTTGTTACGCCATAGCGTTTTTCCTGCACTAGGTTATGGTCTTATTATATATAAAGCGCATATGTATAGTTTGTTGAGCTTTAGTAGTGTTTTTCTTACACTAGGTACGGTCTTATTAGCTAAAAAGTGCATATGTATCAAATCAAAATGACCAGTTTATTAAAAATATATATATTTACATTTGTCAAGAAGAATGGAATACGAGAACAATTTATCGTATGAAGTTACGAATTTGTATCACAAACATACAAAAATCTACTAATAAAAATGTTGGTGACTTTATAAATATGATACCTTAAAACTATTTAATATTTTGTAACAGAAAGGAGAATTTCTATTACAATTTTAATATAATGTAGATACATACATCAGCCAATCTGAATTCCTGTTGTAATTGAACATCTGCCGGACATTTTCCTGGTAAAGTGAAGTATGCGTGAACAACACAAAAACTGGCAGCAAATATTAAATGTTTTATTAACATTGTAATACGAAACGAGTCTTCGTGGGACAACGAATATTGAGCAATTGAGTAGCGTTGAGTATGCGATAATCTGTCTTTCATATAATTAAATACAGAGGCTATCATAGGTCATGACGCTGGCTCCTGAGAAATGTATAATAAGAATTGTTCTACTGTGTCTTGCGTTAAGCCAGATATTCACGTCAGGAAAATGTCGATGTATTTTTGTAGTAAGTCCTGGATGCAATTAATTTTTTATTTCTCTAAGGACGAGCTTATGAAAGAGTACCTAGTATTTGTGGAGCTTAAGTGTCATTGACTCTGTGTCTCCTTACAGATAAAACAATAAAATAGTTAATGTATGACTACCGTCATAATACTACGAGTTGCTGACAGATTGCGAGTGAATCGCTTCGTAACGAATGTATTTATCGATTATTTGAATTACGACAAAGTTTTTCTAGATCATCATCATCATCAGCCTTTATCTGCCCACTGCTGGACAAAGGCCTTCCCCAATGCCCTCCGCAGAATGCGGTCCTCCGCTTTCCGCATCCAACGACTTCTCGCCGTGCCCACTAAGTCGTCGGTCCACCTGGTTGGAGGACGCCCCACGCTCCTGGTACCCATCCGTGGCTTCCATTCGAGGACTTTCTTCTCCCACCTGGCGTCGTTGGTTCGACTGACGTGACCGGCCCATTGCCACTTTAGCCTGCTGACTTTGAGAGCTATGTCGTCGACTTTGGTTCTCCGATTTTGGTTTTGTAGATGAACGTCATTAATACCAACTGCGAATAATGATGCCCGCCCGCCAAACTATATCGTTATTGTAGTAATGCTATCTATATATTAATACGTAAAGCAAAAACTTGGTATCCCTTTTTACGAAAATTGTGCGGACGGAGGAGTATGAAATTTTCCACCCGTATAGAGAATACAGAGAAGAAGTGCACAATGCTAATATTTTTTTTAAATAATGCATAAAAGATACATTAAATCAATAAAGAAACTACATAACTATAACAGAACTACATACCATGTATTTGACGCACACACGCATGCATACTATTTATTGTCAAACTTTTGTTCTTGACGTCTGTTGTCAAATTGAGATTAAATATTGTTGTCTTGGCGAAATTTGTGATTAAAGAAGTATAAAATACAATCATAATAGTGTACAAACTTACAATTCCAATTAATTATAGTCGAATTTCGACTACTGTGGGGCCTCGAGTTTCTGGAAAACGCTTATCTAAGTATTTCTTCAAACGAATTTATTTAACATAAACAATACAGAATAACAAAATTTCTCGGTAATGTTTTCGTACGCTATCCATTAATTCATTTTAATTATTTTATATAATGCTCATGCTGATAACATAATGGAATCTGTAAATAAATTTGACCTAACCATAAGGCACTGCTCACATACTTCTATAAATAAATGAAATTTGGTTATTATTTTTTGATATATTTGATTTCGTTTTGGACAGCCAGACGAGCTCACAAGGCACCTGATATTAAAGCTACCCTAGCGCATGGACATCGTCACTCCCTTGAAACTGGTACACATGAAGCCAGGATTTCAAATGGAGCCAAGTTGTTAGTACTGACCCATAGATCCTTCAGGGCACAATTCAATACCAATGTTGGGTAAATTCATGAATTTTGCTGATTTGATTCTCATTGCTCCTGTAGCTCCAAACCCGTCCCTATCCAACTGTTTAACGGTAGGCAGCGGCTTGGCTCTGCCCCTGCATTGCTGAAGTCCATGAGCGACGGTAGCCACTTACCATCAGGTGGGCCGTATGCTCGTCTAACTACACGGGCAATAAAAAAAAAATAGTCGTTTATATTTTTGTTATTAGAAAGATAATCGAAATTTTGACCTCTTATCTCAACATGATCGAAATATGAGTAAGCACTATTTGGTTCATGAGGTCTTCTACCTATTTACGGAAAATGATACAAAAATGATATATCGTAAAAAAATCAACCACTATACATACGCCTTAAGCATTTATCAGAATACCTCGTCTCGGCAATTGGATTCTGCGTCCGATTCGCGACCATTTCAGCTCGAGCCGTCTTTATTAAGATCGTCGGTTTTATTGGATAATTACCGCGTGGGGTGCGAGACCATTTGATCTGCAACGTTCGTACCAATCGCTCGTTTTAACAATGTTATTGTTTCTGCTCTGTATCTCTTTGTATGGCGCTTCAGGAGCGGAGTTCACGCTACCGGGTGAGTGTCCAAATATGAAGCTGCAAGAGAACTTGGATTATACTAAGGTAAGTGATCATGTATGCAGATATATTAGGCTAGAGTCGTGCCGTTCAATAGTAAATTCAAACGGCTTTAGGTCTCCGAGTTACTTTGTTTTATGGCCCTTAACTGAAAGACCAGCTAACGACTCATCTGATATGCAGTTGTCGCACGCATCACAACGTGACTACCGCCATTCACCCCCAAAAATGAGGTACAAGTCTCACTTGTATTGTATAACGCCTTTCCAACTTTTAAAGTTTATAGCAATATCAGTTTTATTTCTTATATGGGTGGCAAAGCTCACGGCCCATCTAATGTTAAGTAGTTACCAGAGCTCATAGACATCTACAACGTAAATGCCGCAGCCCCTTGAGACATGAGTTCTAAGGTCTCAGTTTTCCAGTACAACGGCTACCTCACCCTTAAAACCGAAACGCATTATTACTTCCCGGCAGAAATAGGCTGGGCGGTGGTACCTTCCGGTGCGGACTCAAAAGCCGTCCTGCTACCAGTAATTACGCAAATTATAATTTTGCGAGTTTGATTGTTAATACACGATATTATTCCTTCATCGCAGAAATCAATCGTAAACATTTGTTAAGTACGTATTTCTTTACATTAATTAGTACCTACCTGCGGTATCCGAACAGCGGCGCATCGCTTGATACGAATGCACCGGGCGTCTTATCTTTTAGACCACGACGACATCAATTTCAGGGACAAATGTCCTTTTCACCCTGTATATTTCGAATAACATGACCATTATTGTTACAATTACTTTCTGAATCTGGCTGAATGTTGGCTTTAGGGATAAATAGTGAACCAAATACGAATTCAAACATTCGCATGATCAGAAAAACGTTCATTTATGGTGAAATTACAGTTTTCAGGGGTATGGTACAACGTTGCAAGCTATGCAAGCGATGGACGGCCAATCTACGATTGTGCCACCCTGGACTTCCAGGAAGACAACCTTGGCTACACCCTACGGGAGACGTACGTGAATGTCGACGGGGGTAATAGAACCCAGAAGTCTTACCTGGCAAGAGTCGACCCCACGTTTGATGCTGGAAACAAGGCTCAGTTCATTGTCAGCCACGAGGGCGGTGGTAAGAAAGAGTCCTTTAGTATAAAGACCCTTCATATAGGTTCACTTTGATGAGCACAGTTATCTATAAAATATTTATTATTAATGTCTCAAATTTCTTTACAAAAGCCTTTCTCACATGTTTTATTTCTTGTTCCCTGTTTTACTCACTGTCATCTCTCATTTTTCCTCTTTCTTTTTCTATGTCCTCCAAATCGATTAAAGTATTTTTGCTTAGATGTGGTAATGATCTTTTTGGTCACCCCAAGTTAGTCGGTCTGACAATCATGTCTTTTAGTTTCGGCCAAAGACAACGTAATAAATAATGTACCTTGGATAATGGAGGTCCTTTCTGTATATCTGAGGTTTTCAAAAAAAAAAGGTCATTACCCATGAAGTAACTAAGAATGAACGCACATTCATGTTTGGAATACGAGTTTGGATTAAGGATTTTAATAAATAGCAGTTTGATAACAGACAAATAGATATAAGACAAATCATATTCGGAATACGAGTTTGGAAATAAGGATTGTAATAAATAACAATTTTATAACAGACAAACAGACACAAAATAACGTACATAAAATGTCGATCGAGTATCCTTTTTTAGTATTCTACTGCTTACTATTCGTGCACTTATACTACAGGCTATACAACCGTTACGTCTATTTCTTCGGCTTTTGCTTCTATGAATAGTTCTCTTCAAGACGATCGACATTCTTATTTTAAGGCTCCGATTTTTATTTTCCTAATTTTAAGCTTTCAGTAATACAAATTATTTTGAAGAACATTTAAGTAGTGACTGGTCGTGTAATAAAAATCAAACCCGCAAAATTATAATTTGCATAATTACTGGTGGTAGGACCTCTTGTGAGTCTGCGCGGGTAGGTACCACCACCCTGCCTATTTCTGCAGTGAAGCAGTAATGCGTTTCGGTTTGAAGGGTAGGGCCGTTGTAACTATACTTGAGACCTTAGAACTTATATCTCAAGGTGGGTGGCGCATTTACGTCGTAGACGTCTATGGGTTCCAGTAACCACTTAACACCAGGTGGGCTGTGAGCTCGTCCATCCATCTAAGCTATAAAAGAAAGTTAAATTAAGATGGTAATTAATTAACAGAATTTCCACTAATCGGTCACAATGACAGATCTACGAAAGTCGATTAACGTGATTTGTAAAAATGACTACATTCCTTTACAGATAAAGTTCTGCAGTTTCCGTTTTTCATCTTGTCCACTGATTACGATGAATACGCCATAGCGTACACGTGTAAAACGTTGAAGAAGAAAACCAGGACTCATTATGGTCAGTGAAACCAAAACTTCAAACATTTTATTCTATTTGGGGTCATAGTAACCGCTCTAACCATTGTAGTAAAACTTAAGACTAGGGGAAATTCATCGCCCACTACGCCTTAAGCGGTTAACATAACGTGGATGCCGTCCCCGGCTTTAGATATGAGAAAGAAGGCACTGCATAACACCTTGCCCAAAATACATCATTACGGATCCTCCCGATCCATTAACGGTGCTTTTAGGTACCACAAGCACCGGTCACCGTCCTCGGCGCCGTCGCTTGCGACGAAGGGCTCGACGAGCGAATGAACCCATAGACACAGCCCACCGAGTTTCTCGCCGGATCTTCTCAGTGGGTCGCGTTTCCGATCCGGTGGTAGATTCTGCAAATCATGGCTCTTGCTAGGGTTCGTGTTACCAACATCGGCAGGTTCGAGTCCCGTGAACTCACCTACTTGTTAAGGTTACGCTGAAATAGCCTCTCAAGGCTATCAGCTTAGGTAGGAAAAAAAATAATAACATCTGTTCCACCCGTCAAACTGGAATGCTGGACTGATTCGCGGTAGATATAAGCTGAGCGGTGGCATCTAGTCATGCAGTCTTACAATAACTCCCTGCTCTAAAGATATTCGTTAAATAAAATACAATTTGAAACTTCGATCACACTTTTCAAGGAAGGCGGGAGTAATCTAAATACTAATATATAAATCTACAGTGGTTTTTACGGATGTTCCGTTATAACTACTGAACCATGGATCCGATTGACTTGAAACTTGGTATCCATGTAGAAAATACATGTACTTCATCGATAGGCTAATATTTATACGAGTGTTGGACTCCCTACCCCAGTTGCGGGGGCGTTTATGATGAGAATCTTTGTGAGGATGAGAAATAATAATGTTAATTTTTATTTACTTTTTATTGCCCTTGTAGGCAGACGAGCATACGGCCCACCTGATGGTGAGTGGTTACCGTCGCCCATGGACTTCAGCAATGCCAGGGGCAGAGCCAAGCCGCTGCCTACCGAAAATTATTTTTTTTTTAAATTTTAAATGCCCAGCGAAGCGTACGGGTACAGCTAGTCATATGATAATATTTTTTATAGGCTACGGTAACAAACTAACACTGAGTGAGTCCTGAGTTTCTCTGTCCCTTATGAGCAGAGAAAAGGTAGTTACTAGAAATGGTGGAATCCGAATGTATCTTTTGATTGATGAACAGATCATCATCATCAGAGTCGGTTACTTTTGGCAAAGCAGTCTTGGTCATGTGAATCCTTGTTTATTAAACTCTTGACAGTTGTTCTCCATAGTTCGCGATCGCCCTTAAATGGGGTTTTGGTAAGGATTTTCACCTGATCAGTCCAGCGCATGGGGCTTCGTCCACGAGATCTTTTACAAATGAACAGATAGACAATTTAAAATACTCTTATAACTAATTGTGGATGTGTGTTCACGTTTTGACCTCCAGTTTTCACATGGATCCTCACGAGAACCAAGAACAAACTGCAAGGCGATACTCAAAAGAAAGTAGAGACTGCTCTTTCGAATTACCTAGAACTGGCCGAGCACCGAAAGCAGTTCGTATTTAAAGATTTTTCCGAAGAAGACTGCTCCTACACGGATCAATTCAAAACCGATTTCTTCACAAGCAACTTCTGGTGATGATTGTTTCTTGATTAATTTACTTGACTGTGATTAAATAAAGAATAATTGTGTATTTTGTATTGATTCGATTGATTTTGAATTTATTTTATCTTCTGCCAACAGTAATCACTGCAATCAATTTCTTGAATTGTAGACCAATATTGGAGACTTCTTTTCTTCATTGCCAAACTTTAACCTTTTTTTTTGTATTGCCCTTGTAGGCAGACGAGCATACGGCCCACCTGATGGTGAGTGGTTACCGTCGCCCATGGACTTCAGCAATGCCAGAGCAGCAGAATGCAGAGCCAAGCCGCTGCCTACCGCTATTTGTGGGCCAACACTTCACTCTCTTTCATTTGGACTATCTACATTTATATTTGTATGCGTTGTGTGTGTGTATGTATTGTATTTTTTTCTGGAGAAATAAAACCCATAAAGGGAATCGAGACAGAACAAAATTTTTTTTTAGTTTCTCAGACTGTTCTTAGACTCTCATCATTGAACTTAAATTGGGTACCAAACTATAATGTAATTAATTTGAATTTCTTTCAAAATGGACGGAGACATTAAAATCTATTGGAAAATAATTCACTAATACCCAATAGCATACCTAGATTTGGGTCTAAAAGGTACAGCGGATCCACCGTCAGACGTGGAACTCCACTAAAGTTAAAAGCTTTTATGATACCGCCACTGCTTACGGAGGTAAGATAATTTCGCATAGATACATGTTACGGTAAATGTTGATAATAAAAAGATCCTAAATCGATTCTGGTTCGTGGAATTTCGATAATAAAGTGCAATCAGATAGGTATAAAAATAAACTACAAGTTTTTATTTTAGATAATTCGATTAACTACATTGAAATGACAAATTCTGTGTCAAAATGAATTCGGAGGCGATGATAACCTAGATTTAAGTTTAGGCTGTTTTTTACTAACAATAAAAAGGTGTACAGATAAAATACACAGGATGCTAAGTGGCTAGTGGTTGAAATTTGAAAAGTGAAATACATTAATATGAAAATAGATTAAATAAAATTAGGTATTGTCTATGTAAAATAGTCATAATTTATTAAGAACCCAAAAATCTATCTTTCCGATATTTCGTTTCTTTTTCAATAGTGTACTCTCACAGATTCTAAACAGACGGAAAGCCAGAATTATCACAAGTTCATTCCTACATATTATAAATATTTAGATAAATATTCACTCATCCTTTGTTATTAATTTTTGTTCTAGAAAAAAAAAAATTTGTGCTGTCAGCTTCGATGCGCGACTGTAGTTTTACCCTTTGATTGTCATTGAATAAAAATCAGCAAACGGGGCTCTTAATACTAAAAGTTTCTATGTACTCTTATTTGTACTTATCCGTCTTTATTGAGTTAAATATTATACATAAATTGTTACACAAAAATATTGTGCAGTAGTGTAATCGGGCAACTGGACAGCAGAGTTTTTAGTATGATAACTACGATCCACAATCGGTATTTACTAGTGGATACGGCGTATAATAAGCCAGCACGAGTAGACCACCACCATCTTGGCTGTTTCTGCCGTAAAGTGATTGTACATTTCAATTTGTCCGGTGGGAGAGCCATTATATAATACGTGCTACTCTCACAGACACTGCACTAGGTCCATAAACATAGAAAAATTTTTTTGCGGCTTGTGTTGCATTTTTCCCTTTTTTGTAGTAAAATTTTAAAATGTATCGAATTTCTTCATTAAATTCACTCATTTATTGACAGTTCGAAAAATAAATAAAAATCACACATTTTCCTAATTTGAATTCGGAATTATCTTCTTTAAAATTTAAACTTTTAATGTTACCAAAACCAGCCAGATAGATACAAATAGTATATAGCCAAAGAGATTTTATTACAAGTTCATACATACTATAATGCGAAAAAACTTTTTCCCCAACCTATTACATTCTATTTCAACACAAGTGAGACTTCGCGATAGTGTATCAAGTTGGGTGGTGGCTTGTGATTTCTATAAGCTGAAACTCAAAACCTAGCAGAGAAACCTAGTAGTGAACATAATAGAAACTACATACTTTTAGAACCCATAATGAAATACGAAAGCATTTGGCAAATGGTTATCGTAATTCCTCAAGGCCGTTGACCCAACGCGTCAACTGATTATTGATTGTGTTACAATGCGAGTAAAAAAAAAAAGCACAATGATTTTATTTGGTATTGGCCTGTCCAGAAGAACCAGGAATAAAACTACAACAAAAACTGACCTAATGTTAATCGATTATCTAAATAGAAAAGTTTCAATTGCATTGAAATAACGGATAACCAAATCTAAACGCTCAATCGTTTTGCCGTATAATTAGACAGGATAGAGTTGTTGGAACTATCTTGTTGGAACTAAAATATTAGTGCAGTAAAATTACACAGATGTTTAAAAATTGGATGGAAAAAAAACACGAAAATATCACATAAACACAATTTAATAAAGCTTAGAAGTCTATTATAAAGTATATAAAATAAACAGTAGAAGTATATAAACTATATATATAATGTGTCACGATTAACGCAACGAAGATATCGTCTAAACATAATACGAGTATGTCTAGAGTGATCTAGAAAATAGTTTTATTCTCATCCAACAGATAGACGTATCTGCTGAAATTCTTGACAACGTACAAACACATTTGGATCCGTATGATATCGATCAAGACTATTAGGTACTCTTGAGTTCATTGAAATACACAGCTGTGTTGTTTAAATCAGTAATATTGGTAGAACAAAGCCCCGATCGTTGTTGAGGCTAAGGAAAAGGCAGATCCGGTTCCAATAGCGTCAACAAATAAAATAACAGTCCCCTCCTGGAAATGCGTAGGAGTGATATTACCCATCGATGTCTAGTTTATTACTATCAAATAAATTGGTGAAAAGTTCTTTATTGGTAGATAAAAATCCAAACAAAAAATTCTTGCGATCTTAAAAAGTCCCATAAACGCAAATCTGTCTTTAACGAAGGCAAAGAATTTTAGGCCGAACTGACATTAGGGAAAATTGCGAAAAATATGGTCATACCAGTAATAGGCTGGCTATGGAGTTTACAGTCAGGTTCTACCAATAAAACCAAAACCTATGTTAATCTTAATACTGTGGTTACTATTCAGTTTGATTCCCCGCAATGCTTCAAGTATCTTTTCAGTCTTAATGTTTTCCGTGTTCGGTTATCACGCTGGAGCTGGTAAATTTGCAGGCTTCCTCTGAAAAATCGGTATGCACAAGTTTCGAAGAGTCTATCTCTTTGGAGTGTTCCTTGATGAAATTATCGACAGCAGTTTTAGCGTCGCCTTCAAGCTTCTTGTTTCTAGAGAGGATCCAGACGAACACTGAAATGAAATTTCAGTTATTAAACTTGGCTTGCTGGGGCTTGTTGTGTGGCAAACACCCGCGTCCAGTATTTCGATTGAAAACATGTTTTTTTTATTGTTTTATTAATTACAACACAAATATTGCGGCTTTTCCGTATATTTTTGATAGCTTAGAAATCAAATCTATCTTTAAAGCACTCAGATATTCCTTGTGGTTTTTCTTCGATTTAGTAAAGAAATATTAAATGACTTGTAAATGCATATTTCAAAGTTTGCAATGGGAAAATTCTTTACAGGATAATATGAAGTATCTAAATTCAGGAGAATTAACCTCGATTCTTTACAAATGATACAATGTAAAATAATTCTGATAGCGCTACACGTTGCGCCTTCGTAATTGATTTACAACATGATTTAGAAAAGTTATACAATAATATGATCACAATAAAGATAGCTTGGACGCGACTAACTGTTCATGACCTTTATCAGTTACGTGAAGAAATAAACATATTTTTTATCAATATTCAGCAGCCTTGGTATTAGTGTCTTAGATTATTGGTACATATGTGAATGAATTCACACAAGTCCTTATTAATATTATCGGTTACTATTCATCTGATTAATAAAGCTCTTTAAGAATGCCTATTACGAAATATTTTCTCGCTCTAAGAATTTATGACAATTGAAATCGGCCTATTCGTTGAAGGCAGTAGGTAGGGTGTATAAGAGTTGAACCAACTAAAGCTCCCTGTCGCTCAAAACTCGCCTCCAGTGGAACCCGCTTTGGATGAGCACTTCATTCTTCCCACTACTCTGCCCTCATTAGACGCTGAACCGGCAACCATTCTTCAACGCCATAGTGCTTCACAAGACGACTGTAACAGTAGTAGCTTATACCTTGTCTCCCTCACTGGTTGCCGAAATGTTCGAGCCCTATTCCCTAGATCCGTATTTCGTGCACAAGCTCTAGGACGGTGGATTGGTGCAGAAAAATAAGAGTGTTCTCTATCTCACCAACCACTTGCCTTATGATGCACTCATAGAAGTGGAAAATCGGAGCCACCAATAAAGAAGTCAAGGATATGATTACTTTTTTTTCCGAGAATCTAGTACATTATGACATGAACCACCTTAAAATATGAAGGGTCACGATTACACTGAACGGTCAATTTCGTACGGACGAGCTCACAATCCATGCTGCTTTAAGTAAAAGTAGTAGAAGTATTCTCTTTCTTCAGTATTTTACTGATATTTTATTGGTCTTAGAATCAATAAGCCCGGGTCTACCATTCCATATTTCGGTTGACTTTTGAAGCAAGCTTTGAGAGTACAGTGCTAACTCATTCTCCATTTAGGAACCTGGATTCTAGGTCTACAAACGAAGAAGAAGAGTTGTTCTCTATCGACTTTCTTAATATTGTTTAACCGCTGTAAAGGCAGGCATGGTGGCAACTTTCATGCATTTACGTGCATGATATGGAAACGAAATAAACTGTCCCTTTTTAACAAGGTGACACTCTACAAAACTTGCATACGTTCAGTCATGACCTATGCAAGTGTAGTGTTCGCTCACGCAACCCGAATGTACATAAACTCTTCCCAGGTCACAGGTCATCCAATCCCATTTCTGCAGGAGAGCCATCGGAGCAGCGTGATACATGGGTAATGTCGACCTTCACGACGATCTAAATTTAGAACCGATACGTAAGTATCTAAAGGTAGCATCAGAACGCTACTTCGAAAAAGCGGTGCGACACGATAACCCTCTCTTATCGTGGCTGTCGCTAATTACATATCCGACCCAGGTTATGGCGCAACGCAAAGCCGCCATCACCGATACTCCAGATCCACTCTCTGTGCTTTTAGGCCCCTCAAGCACCGATCACCATCCTCGTCGAACTCGAGGACGAGGAGTTCGACGAGTACTAACTCATAGACACAGCCCACTGAGTTTCTCGCCGGATCTTCTCAGTGAGTCACGATTCCGATCTGGTGATAGATTCTGCGAAGCACTGCTCTTGTTTGGGCTAATGTTAGCAAATTCTCTAAGGTTGAGCCAGTGAAGCGTTTAGGATTGCAGCGAATACGTAGATAAAAAAAAGGAAAAAATGCACATAAAAAGGACGGTTTGTCGAATTTAGACCACAATATGAAAGTGAGATAAAATAAAGGATGACTAAAAACTTAATTTGTTTCGTTGCTTTTAGATAATTAAACTTATCATCGAATTTTATCGTTTTTTATCAGGCTAGTGACTCAAAGCACAACAGTCACAGTGTGCGCGAAAACGTGATTCGTTAATCATTTTTCAATCAATTATTGGGTAATGTTATTATTTCTACCTAATTGAAATGGGAACGAACCTTGTTCACGAGAACTCGATTACAATACCCAAGTTTGTATGAGAGATTTTTTGAAACAAAATTTTGTTTAATATTGTAGGGCAATATGATGGACAGGTGAACTCGCAACCCGCCATCAGATCTAAAGCATTTTTCGAAGCCTAAAAACAACATGACATAAATACCCCAGTCCAGTTCAAGATATGAAATCGAAGCTTAAAATGCCTTTGATACAAGTCCCATCTATCAAACCGGACTGTAAGAAGCATTTGCAGTAAATATTAGGATATTCATGCACAGCACGCTTTCGTATCTACTACATTCAACTTGGCTCTTAAGTAAAACCTTTAAGCGACATTTGAAAAGAGTTGCTGCCGATCCATGTTATAGGCGTGCCTCTATGATTGTCGATGCCAATGAGCGATGTTGTCTTCCCAAGAACATTTATCACGCATTGTTAATAATCTGTATTTATCTGGGAATGTAAAAAACACTAAGATTTAGGACCAACATTCTTACCTTGATGAGACTTTTTCTTGTCATCGTATTTGCAGTTGTAAGCGATGGCGTAGTTATTATAGTCAGTCGCCAAGACTTGAACTGATCCATCGCGTGATATTTCTGTAAAAAAAAGCCAATTACTTATTGTTACTACGTGGTGTTTAATCGAATTCCCCTGTTGCCATGTCGATTTAAATAAAATAAGGAAGAGACATGAGCTGAAGAAATTCTAAAACATTTTAAGAGGGTAGGCAATATTTACTGATGGCTCCGTGTTGTGAATTCGAGCAGGTAGGTTGACCAGCAACTCGACTATACCGAGAAATATGATCATGTATGTAAGTGTGAGAAGGTCAGTTTATATGCAATACAATTTTATATATTCTCATTATGATGTCTAAGTTAATGAATCAAGAGACGACGCCTGACCTACTATATAAAAAAACGCACACACATGAAAGGAATTCAGAAAGATCGTTAGCTACCTCCAAACTTAAAAGTGACTGTTAGCTTTGCGGCTTTATTGGCGTCGTCGGTGAGCTTGGCCGTCCCTTCTATATACTTCTTGACGCCGTCGATGATATGCACGTTCTTGACCTTCACCACGTCACCTTCCAGTTTGTATTCAGCTGAAGAGCATTTGCCGTTCTTCTCAGATTCGTTGGGAAATTTCGAGATTTCATACCAGATGCCTTGGTACTGCAAGAAAAATTAAACGTTTCTTAGAATAAGTACAGTAGAATAAGGCTATATTTAGTACAAAAACTAAAATATACCCCGTTTACTACTGCTGTAGTACTTGCGGAAGGAGACGCTGTAAGCTAAGCTAGGCCTACCTATTCCTGTCAAAGCATTTTCATGTCTTAAGTTTTGAGAGGGTACGTTGCAAATGGATATACTACTTTAGATTGACATCAGACGGCTGGTCGTAAAACTCAACCAAATCCCTAATCAGCCTGATAAGAAGACTTACTACGACGACCCAACAAAATGTGGAATGAGAGCAAGAAGAAGAAAAAGGTTTGAACGGTCTATGAATTTGAATTTATATAGCTGTAACGGCTGAGTATAATCTGGTAACTGAGACTTTAATCTTACGTCTCTTAATCTTTAGTCTTTAGTTTCCAACAAAACGAAAACGAATTCAAATTGGAAAAAGTCTGCGTTTCTGTTTCAAGTTCTGAAATCTGAGCCCACTAAATGTTCGCTCGCGTCGGTTTGCGAGATTCTTTCATTGATCCGCCATGTTTTTTCTCATATTTGAACGACAGTGACGCTTCTGTTTCGAACAGTCGTTTATTGAAGTAAAAAAAGTACTAACAATATTGTTTTACTGGTTTCCTGGTCATTAGGTGTTACTAGTGATTAGGAAACTCATTTAATTACATAAGCAATTACAATAATATCCGGTTACACGATCTACATTAAAGCCTCTATTGCGAGCACAAATATTCTCTGATTTATTTAATATGTTTCTCTATGAAGCTATGAGTTCGATTTCTTTAAATAAAACTACTTTTGCGATTTGATCTCTCGTCTTTTATAATTTGTTTGTAGTCGACACACAGTCCATATGATTGTGGGTAGTTACCGTCGCTAATGGACATCTGCAACGCCAGGAATAAAGCCGAACTACTGTACAGAGAATCTTCTCAAACCATATTAGAAAAAGGGTGTTTAAATTTCAATTATCAAATCGATGAAATACTTAGATGACATCATTGTTATAGCCAGTGAATAGATCGTAATTGTGTAAGCAAATAGAACACGGAAACCGAGAATTTAAGAACACGTCATAATGTAATCAAAGTGATATTTAATCAAGTTATTTAATAATAAAAAATGGACGTTGTCCTATGTTGCCGGGTGTCGTTTTACGCGTGTCACCTGTTTTAACATGCATCATTAGAATGATAAAACAGTGATAGGATTAAGTGAAGTATTTCGATTGGTTCGTGCGTAATTGTGAATTGAATTGTAATCGCCTTATTAAAGAATTAGTATCGCAGCACCAGGTTATGACGCTCCGTACCATTCATCGTTATGTTGACTTGAACGTTAAAAGTTAACAAAGTTAATTAAATATTTAATTGAATGGTAATATGGTTTATAATTATATATAAATTATGCAAATCAACTCTAAAAATTAACCTACAAACTAAAAACCTTAAAAAAAATATAATAATAATAATTTAATAACTAAAATATATTATTAAAAGGAGTCCCTTTAGGCAAGGTTCCGAAGATACTGGCAGCGTTCCCCCTTTGAATAGCTAAATTAAAACAATTCTATATTTTAGGAATGCTCAAAATATTTTTGAATGCTTGACTGTGCCTCTGGTAGTGCTGGTCTATGAGTGACCATGACCACTCACCATCAAGTGCTCCATAAGCTCTTCTACCTACACTCCAAACAATACAAATCAAATATTATTATGTAAAGAAATCATTCAACGTAATCGTCTAAGATGTTCGATTTATGAAGGAACAATGACAATACAGTATTTCTATTGCTTTGGCTATTCGGCCATAAGGATATTAACTCTGACATCAAAATAAATTAAAAACTACCTCAAACACCAATCACAGAGAAAAATATCATGTTTGGCATTCGTGAATGCTCATATCACCGTTTATTTTGACCTTATATGAAACACGTCACACTAGTTCAGTTCGTAAGAACTGTAATTTCTTTATAGTAGGTACCTCCACTATACATTTCAGCTCACGGTCTACCTGGTGTTATGTGGTTACTAGAGCCCATAGACATCTACGACGTAAATGCGCCACCCACCTTGAGATATAAGTTCTAAGGTCTCAGTATAGTTACAACGGCTGCCTCACCTTTCAAACCGAAACGCATTACTGCTTCGCGGCAGAAATAGACATGATCGGTGGTACCTACCCGCGCGGACTCCCAAGATACCACCAGTAAAAGTCTTCCTTATGTCGCCATTCTTCACTAATCTTTATCCACAGTTCAGGTTTTAACTTCCTCTTACACACCTTTCCTTCAACAATATGAAGTCCAAATACATCCACTACGTATACAGAAGAAATACTACAATGCAATGTGACGGACATTATATCTATAAACCCAGTTTTAACAATAATACAATTAAACACAAGCATTTTCAAATCAGTCCTTCATGCTCCAAAGAACCAATTGATAAAGCCCAAGCCCCATTTATCGATTCAAGCCATTGAGATCGAACAATCCTTGAATGTAAATTGTCGACCACTACCAGCCTTCATTGGGCAATTTGTTCATTTGTGAATAGAGTCGCTTAGTTAGTTTACTCATCAATTGATCAAAATTAGGAAAACGGTATTAATGGAAATGGTTTTCGTCCTTAACGGCTCCTATTTCGAAGGTCATTTCTTGGGACATGATTTCGAATCGAATAGAATTAACATAGAAAAAGTATTCATAAAAATTTTTCTCCTTATTGAAATAAAATTGGAATAAGCAAAAACGTGACAACACAAAAAAATGACGTTTGAAAAATATATATTGACTATAGTATTTTAAGTTTCGCGTGATTTAATAAAAATTATAATCAACAACGTGTTAGCTGTTTTGTTTGCTTTCGTACACATACAGTAAAATAGGCTATATTTTATTTAAAACTAGCTGACCCGGCAGACTTCGTAGTGCCTCAATCGATAAATAAAATACGTAAACTTTTGTACAAAATAAACTTAAAACAAACAAAAGGAATCCGGCCGACGGGGGACACATCATAGGGAAAATAAAATTGTTATTTTTATTTAATTTCGTGCAATAATTCAAGACCAAAATCAGCCAAATCGGTCCAGCCGCTCTCGAGTTTTAGCGAGACTAACGAACAGCAATTCATTTTTATTTAAATAGATGATACGGATACTCAATTTAGATATACCAATTTACAGATTGGTGAATCTACCGGGCGCACCTGGACTCGGCAAATTTTTTTTTTTTTTTTTTAATGTATGTACGAATATCAAGCGTCGCTCGTAATTAAATCCTATACGACCCTTTTACGGAGAAGACAGAATAATTATAGTTTTAGTAGCGAAAACCAAACTAGAGATGATTTGAGATATGTATCATCGTCTTTGCTTGAATTTAATATTTTTAAATTGTCATTGTTACTAGTATATTACTTTTCATTTTTTTATTGCTTAGATGGTTGGATGAGCATACAGCCCACCTGGTGTTAAGTGGTTACTAGAGCCCATAGACATTTACAACGTAAATGCGGCACCCACCTTAAGATGTAAGTTCTAAGGTCTCAAGTATAGTTACAACGGCTGCCCCACCCTCCAAGCCGAAACGCATTACTGCTTCACGGCAAAAATAGGCGGGATGGTGGTACCTACCCGCGCGGACTCACAAGAGGTCCTACCACCAGTAATACTATTGAGGGAGTTCGTATAGAGTCCCTTCTTTATTTCGCCGTAAACTCGTGTTTTATGTAATTAACACCACAGTTAAAACATTATAAATTTTATTGATGTAGCGGCATAAACAATTCTAGGTTATTATCTTACATTAGTTATTAAACACATTATAAATTATTTTTAGGTTTTAAATTTTGGATGGTAAAAAGGTCCCGTGTCACAGACTATATTCTTTTTCCCACATCCCGTGCGTTCCGGCTTACGCATCATAAAAAGGTGCGTTCTTGAACGCCACACCATAATTAATACTAGATAGCTCTAGAGTCTAAAGGAACAGAACAGAACTGAACCTAGTAACAAACAAATGATTACACTATTCTATTTATAAATATAATCACAAAACCGCATATTTCAATACACACTAATTAACATCTGATAAACTAAAGGTAATTGTTGTTTCGTGTTCAAGTTTTCGTTTCTTAGATTACCAGAACCCGCCTTGAAATCATGAATCAGATGTGTGGACGAGCTCACAGCGCACCTGGTGTTAAGTGGTTACTGGAGCCCATAGACATCTACAACGTAAATGCGCCATCCACCTTGAGTTCTAAGGTCTCAGTATAGTTACAACGGCTGCCTCATCCTTTATACCGAAAGGCATTACTGCTTCACGGCAGAAATAGGCAGGGCGGTGGTATCTACCCGTGCGGACTCACAAGAGGTCCTACCACCAGTAATTACGCAAATATTAATTTTGCAGGTTTGATTTTTATTACACGACTAGCTGACCCGGCAGACTTCGCAGTGCCTCGATCGATAAATAAAAGACCTAAACTTTTGTATAAAATAAACTTAAAACAAACAAAGGGAATCCATCCGACGGAGGACACATCAAAGGAAAAAAAACCTTTTAAACCTTCTCTGGACTTCCACAAATAATTCAAGACCAAAATTTGCCAAATCGGTTCAGCCGTTCTCGAGTTTTAGCGAGACTAACGAACAGCAATTCATTTTTATATATATAGATGTTATTCTTTCATCGTGGAAGTCGAGCGTGAACATTTTGTTGAGTACATATTTCATTAAAAAAATTGGTACCCGCCTGGGATTCGAACACCGGTGCATCGTTGAACACGAATGCACTGGACGTCTTATCCCTTAGGCCACGACGACTTTCACTACTTAGATCTATATGGGATCAACACCGTCATAAAATCATTAACTTTCCTTCCAGATCTCAATTTGGGCTTCGCGGTAGAAATACGACGGCTTTATCTCAGGTCCAACAATAATGGTCGAATATTTTATACATTAACCTTAGTAACTTCAAAAAGATTCGAACGAATTACACAACCTAACAAAAATAAACATATCTTTGAAGAGTATTCTCGTGCAAAAATCTTTTGATAGCGTTCGAACATCATTGAAAAGATAAAACTTCTCAGAGATAAATGAATAAGAGCAGATAATACAGCAAGATGTTTCAAATCTACTCACAGCTGTCAAGTTGAAGTTGTTCACCGGTTTCAGCTCGGGGCAGGTGCCTTCGTGAATAACTTCAGCAGTCGCCGCCGCAAGCAGAGTCAGTAGCACTAGCCTCAGCATTTTGGATTTAGAATTTTAACGGTCACACTTGATAGTCGGGTGAAGACTGGCTCTCTCGCGTCGAGATGAGCCTTTATATACCGGTGCAGAGGTCATGGACGAGATTCAATTTTCGAACGCGAGATTAGTTAATTGAGAAAATTACTTCTATTGCGGGGGTTGGTACCCGCGTTTCCAGAACGATCTGTTGGTATGTTCGCATTTTCTAGAATGTACAAATTGATTAAATGCCAATTTTTTAAGTTCATCGACATTTATTCCATAATGTATATTTGGCTGTCGATATTATCAGCGCAGAGCCAAGTTCACTGCCCATCTGATATCGGACAGTTCGAATTTAATATGAATTGAAAACAGCTTCTTATCTGTCAGCTTGCCGGTGGTGACAGGCGTCTTGTGAGCTCGTATAGTCAGGTACCACCGCCCTGCCTATTTCTGCTGTAAAGGAATAATACGTTTCAGTTGGGGATGCCGTTGTACTGTAAAACTGAGACTTTCACCTCATGTCTCAAGGTGGATGGCAGCATTTACGTCTATGAGCTCTGGTAACCACTTAAAACTGGGTGGGCCGTGCGCTCGTCAACCTATCAAAGCCATAGAAAATCCACAAAGAAAATCCACTTTCTGGCCTAGCCATGTGTACTCCGACAGTATAGGGCCTGGACCTGATGGTTTAAGGCGACCGTATTATTCACGCTTTGGTCTCTGGTGGCTTTGACAAAACCTTAGACTGGTAGTAAGTAATATAAACAGACAGTTGTAATTGAGCCCAGATACAAGATGGCAAAAAGTTATCGAACAAAATGGTATCTTCATACTTTAGTTAAATGTAAATAAACTATATTAAAATACGTTGTGAATTTTCTTAAAAAATGCTAATAAACTTTTTCGCCGACTTATTATAATAGTGCGTATTGTCAAAACGATTTTATTAGCTTCGTATACTATGTGTTCATATGTTAATTTGTATGTAATGTATGAGCCGTTGACCTAGGGATGTTCCGATACCATCAAAGTATCGATACCTACTCATTTTGATAGTGCTCAAATCTTTTTTCGATACTACTTATATGAATACTCCTAAAGTATCGATACTTACTGATATCGATACTTTTAGCACTTTTTTTCTGAGAAAACTCACGTAAAAGCAATTAACGTTGAAAGACAATAATTAAAACAAAATTGAGAAGGAAAAAAAACTTTTATTACCTATAAAAGTTATGCGTCACTTTAAGTACCTACTTTAAACAAAAAACTTTTTGGCATCAAGATTGCCCAAAAACAGTAACTGTTCGAGGTATTTTGGAGACAATCTGTTCCTTGTTTGAGACATTGTTGCACCGGCTTTAGAAAAAAAGGACACGAGTCCTTTTTTTCCAAAGGAGAGTGAGACACGACGCGTCACTCACGCCGCGCCATCGCCACCACGTGATGGATAAATACCGGTAACCGAGCGAGAAGGCTTTTGCTTTCTCGTTCGGTATGATGCGTTCGGATATTTTAGACTTTTTAATGATAATGCCGATTCGATTTGATACCAAGTACTTTTGTTTCGATACCGAGTATGTATCGCAAGATTGATTCGATGCTATAAATACTTGGTATCGAATAGGAGTGGGTAATATCGGTTTTGCCGCGTATCGAATCGTATCTATATATCGAGGATCAATATCGGATATTGAATCTATATATTTTCTGAATCTATATATTGATGGATGCTAGTAGATTTTCTCGATTCATGATATTTGAGATTTGAAACGATACGCTGATATAATATCGTAGTAGATATAGATTTAAGTCAACGTTATACGGTTGGTTTTCTGATATAAATTTATAATATGATCTTAAAGTAATAAAAAGAACATGAAAATAAAAATATCAAAAAAACTTTCCTTCATGCTTTTACCAGGCTTAGGACTGGCTACATTATTTTCAGTTTTTAGTATTTTGTGTCTTAATTTAAAATTACAAAATATACCAAAAGAGTGTAGATTTCAAAAGTTTAATACAAACACAAGAAATAAACTCAATTATTTGGATTCAACTAAAAATAGAAAAATGTGTACTTTAAAAATCAAACACAAAAAACTTTTAAGTATTTATAAACACTTGTCCAAAAATTCTAGTTCAAGGTCAAAGCGCGTGAAATTAAATTCAACGATGCAAATAGGCTATACTGCATTCAAGTTAGGGTCGAAAGTTGAAACTTCTTTCCTTAATTGTATCCTGCTGATACGCTAAGAATAATCTACAGACATATGGACTTAAATATAAGGTTTACAATTGTATGGATAATGCCTGTTTCTGTTTCATTCATCACATGATATCCCTATCGTGCGCTCACTCACTCTGGCCTATTCGATACGAACCAAACGAATATTGCTGATATTAACGAATCGGTACGATATGCCGATGCGCATCACATCGAGCAATATCGTGTATCGGCTGATATCGAAATATAGATTTCGATTCACGAATCGGTCCGATATGGCGATGCGCATCACATCGAGCAATATCGTGTATCGGCTGATATCGATATATAGATTTCGTGCGGGGCGATATCGGATTCAACGATATTGCTGCGATATATAGATATTGAATCTATATACGATTTATATCACCCACTCCTAGTATCGAATCAAAAGTATCGAGTACCTACTCGTATTTACTAGTATCGGAATATCCCTACGTTGACCTCATTTTAACCGACTTCAAAACGTACGATTGACTTGATTAATTAAAACTATTATAATTTTAAAGTTTACAGTTTTATCTCGCATTTTTTAACTTTCGTCACATTATCTCCGTCGTATGTGACAACGACAACCGTATAGTACTCGGAACATCGGAAATAATAGTATATACGACTGGCCGTACTCGCCCGCTTCGCTATAAATATCATTATATATCATATAAATATTAGCGTATCCATTAAGTACATGTATTTTCTACATGGATACCAAGTTTCAAGTCAATCGGATGCATGGTTCAGTAGTTATAACGGAACATCCGTAATAACCACTTTAGTTTTATATATTAGTGTAGATTCGGAAAAACCAAAGAAAATACTAACACTGCACACGCATCGAGGATCGATGGAAATACTGAACAAAATATTTACCACTTCGCTCTGATATTCTGGCCAGTATCAATAACAAAAAAATATATTTAATTAATTGTTAGTTCGGTTTGCTATTTAAGTGTGCATTTTACTTTAAGCCTACATTTTACTTTTAGTGCTCTAATCAAACTGATTAGTCTCCTATAATAAGATCGAAAGACGTCTTCCGGTAGCGTGGGTAGAACTCCCGTGAAGTCGATCGGTGACTTGTTGAAGGTCACGGGAAACCGCAGGATGCATGCAAAGCGGGACCAGCCGTTGTGAATAGGCTGAGGGAAGGTCCAACAGTAGACATCTGTGGGCGGAAAAATAAATTAAAACATGAGCTCGAGCGAAATGTTCAAATTATATTTTCAATTTATATGCCTTGTGTTCAAATTGCGTTAAACAATTGCCTTATGATATGTTCTATGAATGACTATGATATGTTCTATGAAGTTAATTCATAGAACATATATGTATCATAGTCTCGCTTGAACTAATACTACAATCCCTCTGCATTTTTAACAGCAACGTATGACTGTTTTAAAGCAGAATCAGGATTATTGTATCGTGTGGTTTTTAGATATGTTTCCTCCTCCTCCTCATGTCGTTTTCCTCATTACTGAGGGTCGTGACTCCCCGCTGCATCAGTTTCTCCCGTACGATTTCCCTCTATCTGCTGCGATCCTTAGCTTCATGAAGGGCATTGTGGAAGTTGATGTTCAGAGATGATCATAAATAAAGGAATAATAAATATGTTTAAAGGCAGAAAAAAAACGTAACCAGGCCGAAACATATTTGATACGAAAATTGACAGATAACATCTTACAGATAATTTTATTGAAAGCCTAGCAACACCGATAAAATGCTGTTTCTCTTTACGTATAACAGATATCTGTCTAGAGATTAAATTTTTTGGATACAAATCATATTCACGCTACAAATTTAAAGAAGAGTAAAGTAGAATAGAGTTTTTTGCAAACCAAGTTAATAACACATCACGTAAACGCAATACTCGTTCTGAGAAAGAAGCAGGTAGATTCCTGTGACACATTAATTGTATGTCTTGTAAATCCGTGAAATATTTTTGTCAACCACACCTAAGTATGTACTGCAAAATATGCACAATAATACAACTTATATTGGAATAAGTTTGAATATACATTCAAATTGTACCTATCGTGTTTACGAATGTTCTACACATCTAATAGTTCTAATAGTCCAAGCCTAGGATGATCGTTGTTAAAGTTCTAACAAGTACATCTAGACCTCGAAGACCAAATAACTATCCAAGTACAGACTGAAATTACTACTATACTATTTCTTTCTACCGGGAACAGTTATTCCTTCCAGCTTGATGTGTGGAAATGGTCATTGTACTACAAAATTAACATATGTGGTTCATCGACAGTCCCGTTCTCGCAGATCGCTTGGAACCTCTGAGTCTATGGAGGGACTTCGGTTCTCTCTGTATTTTGTACCGTATGTTCCATGGGAAATGCTCTGAGGAATTATTCGAGATGATCCCCTCATCTCCTTTTTACCATCACACCTCCCGCCACCAGAGTAGAGTTCATCCATACTATCCGGAGTCACTGCGTTCATCCAAAGTGGTTGGAACGGTTTCCAGAGATCTTTTTTGCCACGTACCACCCGGCTTTAGAATGAGCTCTCCACGATGTTTCCCGAGCGCTATGACATGAGCTTCTTCAAACGAGGCGTGTGGAGAGTACTTAACGGTAAGCAGCAGCTTGGCTCTGCCCCTGGCATTGCTGTCGTCCATGAGCGACGGTAACCACTCACCATCAGGTAGGCCGTATGCTTGTCTGCCTATACGCTAATAAAAAAATGTAATTTCTATGAATACATTAAAAATACAATCAGAGAAAAAGTGTAGTCATGCGTTCTGATTTAAAGGGTGGGGCCACTGTTATAATTGTAAAACGCATGACGAGGTCGACGTGTCAAACTGTATTGATAGTTTAAGGCTTCTTGTTAGGGGATAGTCACATAGGATATGGGCCTGGTAGGCCATGAACTCTGGCTTTTATAGATTAATCAAGAATATAGCATGACCCAATCGTACTAAACAGTATAGAGAAAGTATAGCACTATATATATTTAAGATTCTCAAACTATTTTGGGTAACACTTGAAAAATCCAACACTCCAAAATGAACTGATACCTCAGACCCCAAAGCCAAATTACTTACCATACCTTACTTACCAATTGAAAAGCTTTGCGGTTGGTTGAGTGATCAAAATATAACTTTTTTTGCTTACACGGGTGGGCGAGCTTACGACCCACTTGGTATTACGTTAAAAATGCATTAAAATAAAAACTGCAAAAATATAGACAAATAGAACAAAATCAGTATGATGGATAACCCTGTTGACTTTCTACCAATCTAGCTAAATGCTTGTACAACATATTTTGAATGACTCGGTGGTGCAATAGTTAGTGCCTCTGACTGTTGCGCTGAGGGTCGTGGGTTAGATTCCCTCATGGAGCAAATATTCATTTAATAAACAGGTTTTCTTTTTCCTTTTCTGTGTGTTTATTATCATAAATAAGTGTTTATACATATTTAAACGTATAAAAATACTGTCAGTATCGGATACCCATAACACGGAGTATATTTATTTTGGGCACAAGTGCGCGACTTGTTCTCGGTTATTATTATTACACACACACATAATATGATAGATTATATTGATGAATTAAGGTTGATTTTCTTTGGGAATCCCGGATGTACAGGATCGTTTGGAACCGTCTACGGAGGGATATCAGCTCACTCGGTGCTCTGAGAAATTCTTTGAGATAATTCTTTCATCTCGTTATTACCATCGCACCGCCCGCATCCAATCTGACGAGTGAGGCAGCCGTTATAAAAAACAACTGAGACTGACCTCATGCCTAATGCTGGTGGCATCGCATGAGGTTTACAGGCTCGGGCCACCACTCCCACCTCGCGATACCGAATGAGCGGTGAGCTTATCTGACCATCAACAGCGATACCAATAAAAACATATCACACACGAAAGTCTGCTTCGAATGTAGAACAACAAACTTTTTACGAACATATCTTCTTGATGTCTAAGAAAGAAACATTTCCATACATTATCGATAATATCAGTGTTTTTAAGATAAAAATACGAGATGACTAAACTAGAAACTATTTTATCGTTTCGAATTAGACAATCTTATCGATTATTTATTATCGATTTGAACAAATCCTGTGGTTTTCTAGAGACATTGCTGCCCGTCTGATTCATCCGCGTGATATTGCTCGCAGATAGCTGTATCGTCGTACCAGATGTGGTGTTTAGAATCCTTATGTATTTGACCTTGTGTGTTTGACCTTACGGGTTTTAAATTTGTTTGGTGCCTACTGTGGGATTTCGTAATGTGGGTACACATACAACGAGTCGGAACGATGATCTGGTCAAAGTGGTTGATAGGGACTGGATGCGAAAGGCCAGAGACCGAAGAGAATGGTGTGCATTCGAAGAGACCTACACTCAGCATTGGGTCGACTTGGGTTGAAGGAGAAGACCTACTATGGGATTTTAAGACCGGTTTCCTAATTAATCGAATTTTAGGGTCACTTTTGGATGGCTACTCGAAATCCAGCTTCATCGAAAGACCTTATTTTTTCCCCCTAACTATGCTTGAGAGGCTATTCAGCTTCTCCTTGACGTGTGGGTCACGGGGCTCAAACCGGAATGTTGCTAACACTAGCAGTGCTTCGCAGAATCTACCACCGGATCGCAAACACGACCCACTGAGAAGATCCGGCGAGAAACTCAGTGGGCTGTGTCTGTGGGTTAAAAATACCTTCGACTATTGAAATAAAAACTACCTATGGTTAAAAAAAACAATTCACATTCATCGTGTAGAAGTTTCTAGAAACGTCGCAGTCGTACGAGTACACACAGCGGTATTACTCAATTGAATGCGCCGCCAAATTGTTGAATCACTCCCTTCCTTTAAACTTTCCACGGCCGCTTATTGCATTTATTAAAGAAGATTATTCACTTTTGTATGCGAATGTTAAAGTGGATGTGTGGTTTGACTTAAACGAACAAGACCATGAATGGGTATCAGAGGAAGTTCAAATTAACTGTAGCGATAAAAATGAAGACTATTTATGTAGTCCTGGCATATTTTTAGGACACCAACGATATTATGGTGGTATATTTACTGGTGGTAGGACCTCTTGCGAGTCCGCGCGGGTAGGTACCACCACCCTGCCTATTTCAGCCGTGAAGCAGTAATGCGTTTCGGTTTGAAGGGTGGGGCAGCCGTTGTAACTATACTTGAGACCTTAGAACTTGTATCTCAAGGTGGGTGGCGCATTTACGTTGTGGATGTCTATGGGCTCCAGTAACCACATAACACCAGGTGGGGCTGTGAGCTCGTCCACCCATCTAAGCAATAAAAAAAATTATTATGGATTAATCGTAAATTTAAGTAGGTATATGGGTTAAGGAACTATGTTTACGTCGTATATAATTATTTATGTTTCGACTTAAAGTTGAGTGGACATCACAAATTGAATCAATCAATCAATTTGATTGTTTTTCAAATAGGCCCCACAAAAATCGAATAGGGATACATCCAAATATTTTCAGTCGGGATCTGATGAATGAAGAGTAGAAAACCCGAAGACTGAAGCATACAATATAACAGGACAATATTTGGCTTTCTGACCATATTAAAAGTTTGCAAAAACGATTGCAACTCAAACAAGGACCGATAGATCATTCCCATCCACATCCAATATTCTGGAAGAAGAGATAACGGATTTAAACTAAGTGAAATATATCAAACCCAAATAGGCCTTTACTTAATGCATTCTTAAATCGTCAAAACTTTACCTATTCCGAGAGCAAGCCCAACACTAAAAAATGTGTGCGTGTACTAGTGTACACACGTAAGAAGTGAAACTTGTTTATGGCCTTATTTTTCGAAAAATGATCTACATGCAACTTTCTAGAAATTGGTTAAATAAAGTTAAATTAGATAAAGTTTAAACAAAAGGATTTTATTATCATAGACATGAATACAAAACAGATGGCGCGTAACGGAAAAAAGTGACGCGTAACCGAAAAATGTGACGGTAAATTTTTTTCCAACGCCGATAAGGAAGTTTCACTTCAAAAAAAAAATACGAAGTTTCTTTATATTCTGAATTGATGTACATAACGAGGAAAAATAAAAAATAATTAATGATATTCGATCACCCCTATCCTAATAGGATAAAGCAGAGAACCTGAATGCACGGCAGATCTCCATTAATATGAACTGACCGAGTCAAAGATGCAGCGAATTGTCCCCGGCACATAAACATCAGGCCCGCAGCGGGAAGGAGTGGCTCCCGGTAGTAAAACTCGTCGCTAAACACATGAAAGTCATGACCGTTGGCCTAGTTGTGTAACGATAAAAAAGAGCCTGTATATTTACCCCCAATTTAGGAAGAAAGAAAATACTGACCATCATCATTCTCTCCTCTATTAACCCTTGGTCAACTTCTTTTTGAAGTGAAACTTCTTTAGACATGTTGAGACTCTCAATTTGTCGCAAGTTAATTTTACTCTCAACTTGAGAGTAAAATTAGCTTAACTCGCGATAAATTCGTTACGGCTAAAGAGAAAAGATACAATTTAGGACAAGCGAGAATGAGAAAATAGACAGAGCGTCTTGCGAACCACCAAAAAAAATATTTATTTTGCTATATATAATTTAAAATATATATAAATAATGAAGAGGTCGTTTCTCTTATATACAACATTCAGTATTACAAGAGAAATTTGATTTAAGGACGAAAAATGATGAAGTTTCACTTCTTTCTAGTGCACCAAATTCTACGCCGACTATTTTTTTTAGTAGGTGTCATTTCTTTTTTTCTTAAAAAAATAGTAGGAAAATAAAAGGTATTGAAATAAAAATATACTCACATACATCCGTATATCATAAAATTAATAGTGGTGCGATAAAAAAAATTTGTCATACGATAATATTCGCCTACCCTTATCTGTTGTTAACGATAATAATTTAGGAGCCATAACCGAACAGATGTTCGAAATTATATCCATAAATATAGGTACGTATAAAATAATAGTCGGTGAGTATATATGTGTTGGTTCCTATAGACTCCGAAACGGCGGGATCGATTTTGCTAATAGTTTCACAAAATCTTTAAATTGGTCTAGCAAATGGTTATATCACTACTTTAGTAACGATCGGCCCAAAGTCAGATCAAAGATCGGTCAGCAATGCGGCCGCGTTTGACTAACTCTTTTTGAGCCTTGGTAAAGTCCGGAGAGTTAGCTTGTATGTTAAAATTACTATACCTAAAACTGAGACATCAACTGTGTTGTTTTTTACTGTCTCAAGTTGGGTCGATGTATGCATTCTGATACCTGGAGTGGACTGTAAATTCGTTCACTTGTGTATAGAATTTAAAAAAGTCTGACGATGAATCATTTTGATAAATTACAGAGAATCACAATAGGCATTTGTGTTGCAGGTTAATGAAGCGATTAGGCCTCTTAGAGAGACGCAGTATCCAATAATAATATAATAGTAGATGACAACGTGGCTGTAAAATAAATAGATACGACCGACATTAACCATTTAGTGAATAGCGTAAATTTTGTTTTCAAAGCTCTAAGTTTGGTTTTCTGGATTTACCTTTTCTACTCTGCTAGTCAACAAAGGTTCTGAATTCTAAAAAATACATTTGGAGATGATTTTGAAGTCGTCGTGGCCTAAAGGATAAGACGTCCGGTGCACTCGTATGAAGCGATGCACCGGTGTTCGAATCCCGCAGGCGGGTACCAATTTTTCTAATGAAATACGTACTCAACAAATGTTCTCGATTGACTTCCACGGTGAAGGAATAACATCGTGTAATAAAAATCAAACCCGCAAAATTATAAATTGCGTAATCACTGGTGGTAGGACCTCTTGGGAGTCCGCACGGGTAGGTACCACCACCCCGCCTATTTCCGCCGTGAAGCAGTAATGCGTTTCGGTTCGAAGGGTGGGGTAGCCGTTGTAACTATACTGAGACCTTAGAACTTATATCTCGAGGTGGGTGGCGCATTTACGTTGTAGATGTCTATGGGCTCCAGTGACCACTTAACATCAGGTGGGCTGTGAGCTCGTCCATCCATCTAAGCAATAAAAAAAAAAAAAGAAAACTTCTCAACTATGCAAGAAAGAGAAAAGACGATACCTTAAATGAATCTAAACCTTCAAGTGTCAATAATTACGATCGAATTTCGACCAACGATAACACAGATGGCTATGATGTCAAGCACTTTCTGAAGCCTTGTCATCCTAGCTCAAAACATAAGGTCGAAGCCTAAATTTATTACAAATACAGAATGCTTTATATATAACTAGCGACCCGCCCTCGCTTCGCTTCGGAAACTGTAATTTATTATTGATTTTTCCACTATTTAATGGATGTTATTATACATATAAACCTTCCTCTTCAATCACTCTATCTATTAAAAAAAATTGCATCAAAATACGTTGCGTAGTTTTAAAGATTTAAGCATACATAGGGATATAGGGACAGAGAAAGCGACTTTGTTTTATACTATGTAGTAATGGATATTTTATCCTGCAGAAGAGTACGTACATAAAGTAGGTACCACATCCAAGTACCTCGTGAACCATTCGAATTTGAAGTACAAATTCTCAGATCTATAAGTATATTTTTCATTCCGATAGAGGCACCCGTCACGTGCGGACGTGCTCATCGTCCACTCGATCACCCGGTCTTTGTTCGCCCGGCTTTTGTTAGCCCGGCCATTGTTCGCGCGGCCTGTGTTCGTGATACATCTGCCGACCAAGTGTGTTTCCTGGAAGCTTTTATTTGTTTTGTTTTAGTTATTTTTGTGTTCGTGGAACATTTGCCGACAAAGTGTTTTCCTGCAAGTATTTATTTCTTTTGTTTCTTTTTGTAATTTCTGTTTTGTTGTGCTTTTTCTTTGTCCTGTAGTAATCGCGCCGCATTGCCACCTGTGTTCAATAGAACCGCTCAGGTCCGAGAAGTTGGGGCCTCGCCGCAAGGCGAGTGTTTTCAAGACCCGGGGCCGCCCCACCTGGGTACTCAGCGATCATGGACGCTGTATTCGCGGAATTCCTCCGACTTCGCCACCCACAGCTCGCCTCAGAGTTTCTGGCCTTCAAGGCCAATCACACTGCGAGCCCTCTCGAGGACTCCGCCGCGCTCGCTGCTCCTGCGTCGCCTGTACCTGTGTGCAGAGCTTCTGCATTGAGCACCGCAGCCTCTGTCGTGCCTGCCGCTCCCGTGTCGCCTATACTGGCGAGAAAAGCTGCTGCGTCGTCCGCCGTGACCATCGTTTCAGCTGAGCGATCATCCGCGGCCTCCGTCGCGCCCTCTAAAACACCTACACTTGCTCGTAGGTCGCCTGCACCCGCCTCCTCGTACTCCGACTCTGACTCGGACATGGAGGTCGACCTCGCCCCCGCCTCATCGACGGATGGATTCACCCTGGTACAGAACGGTAAGAAGCGTGCCGCGGAGTCTCGATCTCCCGCGACCGCTAAAATTAGCAAAGCCGTGAACGCGTCGCGCCCCCGCCCTCAGACTCCCGTTGCGCCCCCAGCCCGTGCCACTCCGTCGCCGCGTCCGGTGGCACAAAATAAAACCCAGACCCCTCCCCCGGTTATCCTTCAGAAGAAGGCAGCTTGGGATCGAGTTTGCCTGGCCCTTAAGGCCAAAAATATAAATTTCACGAATGCCCGTAACCTCGCGAACGGCATTCAAATTAAGGTTCAAACACCCGACGACCATAGGGCCCTCTCTTCTTACCTCCGTAAGGAACGTATAAGTTTCCATACTTATACGCTCCAGGAGGAGCGCGAACTCCGCGTTGTAATACGCGGAATCCCTAAAGAGTTAGATGTAGAGCTCGTCAAGGCCGATCTGTTAGAACAGGGCTTTCCAGTGAATTCTGTGCACCGTATGCACACCGGTCGCGGTAGGGAGCCATATAATATGGTTCTAGTCACCCTCCAGCCTACCCCCGAGGGTAAGAAAATCTTCAACACACAGACCGTCTGTAGGCTCTCCGGTATCGCCATCGAAGCCCCCCATAAAAAAGGCACTCCTAGCCAGTGCCATAACTGTCAATTGTACGGGCACTCTTCCCGTAACTGTCACGCGCGCCCCCGATGTGTTAAGTGTTTGGGCGATCACGCCACGGCCCTCTGCGCTCGCGACCAAAAAACCGCGACGGAACCGCCTAGCTGCGTCCTGTGTCAAACACAGGGTCACCCCGCGAATTACCGTGGTTGCCCCCGAGCCCCTAAAATAAATCGCCGCGTCGCCCGCCAAAACCGCCTCCGAGCTTCCGGCCCAGACATCAAAGCCTCGGCACCCTCTGCGTCGCAGGCTAAGCCAGCGTTCGTTCCGGCGGCGGTGCCCAGTGTCTCGGCCTGGGCAAAACCGCTGCCGTACACGAACTCGGCTACAACTCCCTCCTCCGCGATTCGTCCCGCCCCCGCGACTCGTCCCTCTCCCGCGACTTGCCCTCCGACCGCGTCCGAAAATCTCGCTTTAGCGATCGACTTCTTTCAGTCGATCAACTTTGAGCGCGTTAACGCTTTGGGCGACGCCATTCGCGCTGCCTCCACTGCACAACACTTTATCGCCGTTGTGCAAGAATACGCCGACGTATACGCGTCATTAAATACGTACGTCCTCCCCTCACTCCGCCGGTAATCAATGGCGTATATAAGTAGAATAAAGCCCCTATCCGTAACGATAGGATTTTTTAACGCTTACGGTCTCGCAAATCAACGTGATCAGGTTTCTGACTTTTTGCGTGACCATCAAATTGATATCTTTTTAGTGCAGGAGACCCTACTTAAGCCCGCGCGCCGTGACCCTAAAATCGCGAACTATAACATAGTCAGGAACGACAGGCTCTCTGCCCGTGGTGGTGGTACCGTCATTTACTATAGAAGAGCCCTGCATTGCGTCCCGCTCGATCCTCCTGCGCTCGCTAATATCGAAGCATCAGTGTGCCGAATCTCACTGACGGGACACGCGCCGATCGTTATCGCGTCCGTTTATCTTCCACCGGATAAGATCGTTCTAAGCAGTGATATCGAGGCGCTGCTCGGTATGGGGAGCTCTGTCATTCTGGCGGGCGACCTAAATTGTAAACACATCAGGTGGAACTCACACACCACAACCCCGAATGGCAGGCGGCTTGACGCGTTAGTCGATGTTCTCGCCTTCGATAACGTCGCTCCGCTAACCCCGACTCACTACCCGCTAAATATCGCGCATCGCCCGGATATACTCGACATAGCGTTATTAAAAAACGTAACTCTGCGCTTACACTCGATCGAAGTAGTTTCAGAGTTAGATTCAGACCACCGTCCCGTCGTTATGAAGCTCGGTCGCGCTCCCGATTCCGTTCCCGTCACGAGGGCTGTGGTGGATTGGCACACGCTGGGCATCAGCCTGGCTGAATCTGATCCACCATCGCTCCCGTTTAACCCGGACTCTATCCCGTCTCCTCAGGATACCGCTGAAGCCATAGACATCTTAACGTCACACATCACCTCAACATTAGATAGGTCATCGAAGCAAGTTGTAGCGGAGGACTTCCTTCACCGCTTCAAATTGCCCGACGATATTAGGGAACTCCTTAGGGCTAAGAACGCCTCGATCCGCGCCTACGATAGGTATCCTACCGTGGAAAATCGTACTCGAATGCGTGCCCTACAACGCGACGTAAAGTCTCGCATCGCCGAAGTCCGAGATTCCAGATGGTCTGATTTCTTAGAAGGACTCGCACCCTCCCAAAGGTCTTACTACCGCTTAGCTCGTACTCTCAAATCGGATACGGTAGTAACTATGCCCCCCCTCGTAGGCCCCTCAGGCCGACTCGCGGCGTTCGATGATGACGAAAAAGCAGAGCTGCTGGCCGATACATTGCAAACCCAGTGCACGCCCAGCACTCAATCCGTGGACCCTGTTCATGTAGAATTAGTAGACAGTGAGGTAGAACGCAGAGCCTCCTTGCCACCATCGGATGCGTTACCACCCGTCACCCCGATAGAAGTTAAAGACTTGATCAAAGACCTACGTCCTCGCAAGGCTCCCGGTTCCGACGGTATATCTAACCGCGTTATTAAAATTCTACCCGTCCAACTCATCGTGATGTTGGCATCTATTTTCAATGCCGCTATGGCGAACTGTATCTTTCCCGCGGTGTGGAAAGAAGCGGACGTTATCGGCATACATAAACCCGGTAAACCAAAAAATCATCCGACGAGCTACCGCCCGATTAGCCTCCTCATGTCTCTAGGCAAACTGTATGAGCGTCTGCTCTACAAACGCCTCAGAGACTTCGTCTCATCCAAGGGCATTCTCATCGATGAACAATTCGGATTCCGTACAAATCACTCATGCGTTCAACAGGTGCACCGCCTCACGGAGCACATTCTTGTGGGGCTTAATCGACCAAAACCGTTATACACGGGAGCTCTCTTCTTCGACGTCGCAAAAGCGTTCGACAAAGTCTGGCACAATGGTTTGATTTTCAAACTATTCAACATGGGCGTGCCGGATAGTCTCGTGCTCATCATACGGGACTTCTTGTCGAACCGCTCTTTTCGATATCGAGTCGAGGGAACCCGCTCCTCCCCACGACCTCTCACAGCTGGAGTCCCGCAAGGCTCTGTCCTCTCACCCCTCCTATTTAGCTTATTCGTCAACGATATTCCCCGGTCGCCGCCGACCCATTTAGCTTTATTCGCCGACGACACGACTGTTTACTATTCTAGTAGAAATAAGTCCCTAATCGCGAAGAAGCTTCAGAGCGCAGCCCTAGCCTTAGGACAGTGGTTCCGAAAATGGCGCATAGACATCAACCCAGCGAAAAGTACTGCGGTGCTATTTCAGAGGGGAAGCTCCACACGGATTTCCTCCCGGATTAGGACGAGGAATCTCACACCCCCGATTACTCTCTTTAGACAACCCATACCCTGGGCCAGGAAGGTCAAGTACCTGGGCGTTACCCTGCATGCATCGATGACATTTCGCCCGCATATAAAATCAGTCCGTGACCGTGCCGCGTTTATTCTCGGTAGACTCTACCCCATGATCTGTAAGCGGAGTAAAATGTCCCTTCGGAACAAGGTGACACTTTACAAAACTTGCATAAGGCCCGTCATGACTTACACGAGTGTGGTGTTCGCTCACGCGGCCCGCACACACATAGACACCCTCCAATCCCTACAATCCCGCTTTTGCAGGTTAGCTGTCGGGGCTCCGTGGTTCGTGAGGAACGTTGACCTACACGACGACCTGGGCCTCGAATCAATTCGGAAATACTTGAAGTCAGCGTCGGAACGATACTTCCATAAGGCTATGCGTCATGATAATCGCCTTATCGTTGCCGCCGCTGACTACTCCCCGAATCCTGATCATGCAGGAGCCAGTCACCGTCGACGCCCTAGACACGTCCTTACGGATCCATCAGATCCAATAACCTTTGCATTAGATGCCTTCAGCTCTAATACTATGGGCAGGCTTAGGGACCCCGGTAACCGTACTCGTCGAACTCGACAAAGAGGTCGACGTGCAACCTAACCCATGCATCAGCCCGCTGAGTTTCTCGCCGGATCTTCTCAGCGGGTCGCGATTCCGATCCGGTAGTAGATTCATTCGCGAAACAATTGCTCTTGAGTTGTTAGGTCTCCTTCGGAGGCGCTCGGGCAGTTGTTAGCAAATCCCACCCCTCTTGGCTGAGCCTTTGCTCGCCCACCTGTCCTGGTGAAACTGGAAAGGCCTTAGGGCCACCAGTAAACTTTCAATCGTAAAAAAAAAAAAAAAAGTATATTTTTATAGAACACTAGCGGCCCGCTCCGGCTCCGCTCGGGTCTTTAACAAAAATTTCAACGATAATTGACGTTGTTTAATTGTTGTAAATAAAAGAACACTTATTGCGGCATAACTATTATAGTTAGACATATGGTGTCGCAACACCTTTTGTAATTAATAATATTTTCTCCAAAGTTGTAGTACATTATTTTATTCTATCATCAATAGTTTTCGCACGGCACGCGATATAATATATTATGCGCTAGATAGAATATTTTAGGTATTTTTTTACACCTTGGGTTACATTATGGGAGTTTTAGTAAGGATCCCTAATTTTTTTCTAAAAAGATTATAGCCTATGTCATTCGGGAATAGTGTAACTTCCAAACAGTGAAAGAATTTTTCAAATCGGTTCAGTAGTTTCGGAACCTATTCAATACAAACAAACAAACAAATCTTACCTCTTTATAATATTAGTATAGATAATTATAATATTTATGAAACTACCCCAAAACCTCAACGATTTTTTCCGTATCACGCAAATACACATCGCCGACGATAAACTCATTTAATGTTGTTTGCTAAAGTAGAATATTATCGTCTTACATCCAGCTAATTACAGATAGGCAATGATAAATCACCGCCTCGCTTCGTCACACATTCTTTGTTTTCGGCACCGTTCATGATTAATTTGGTACTTGCCGACGAGCGATTTTGCAGGGCTTCCCCTTCTCTGCCTACTTCTAAGGAAAATGTTTTCGAGGTTGAAAGATTCCGCGTTGCAGAGTAGGGTAGGCATTAATCAGTATATTTTGAGATTTCAACCTCATATCTTGGGGTATTGGAGTTGTGGTGTAATGCCCGTGAACTGGACTACCTTGGTTTTTGGATTTTATTGGTCATACGGACGACTACAGCTTTTTTTATTGCCTAGATTTTCTATGAACTCACGGCCTATCTGGTGTCCAGTACTTATCGGAACACATAAACACAATCTATAAAGTAAATGCCGCCACCCAAGTTGATACATGATTTCTAATATCTCAGGTTTTACGGTACAACGGCTGCCCCATCTTTCAAACCGATTCAAGGCGTTACTGCTTTACAGCAGAAATAAGCAGGGCGGTGGTACCTACACGTGCTGACTCACAAAGCGTCCTATCACCATTCAAACAATTTCTAATTAAAATCACAATCTAACTACTACTATCAATTAATACCACTTTTAATCATATCTAAATACGTTAATAATTAAATCTCATGATTGTACTCATGATGTACTTTTAGTTATGCCTGCGACTCGCGAAGGTTGAAGAAAATATTAAATAGCAACCAATCCACAATTTAGTGAAAGAAATCTATTGAAAAACAGAGGACCGAGATGAGATCCCACCTACACCAGAGGGTGTCGAGAAGGGGTCAGAAAAGATGCTACGACCATTGATTGCCGGGCCAAGAAATACGATGAACACGAAGTCAGCAATGGCTCAGCAATACCGTTATCAGTGAGCTTATGCAAAAAGATTCTGTGATTCACGCGATCAAACGCTTTGCTGAAATCGGCGTACACAGTATCAACAGTCGAGCACCTGTCGACCTCGACAGCAATGTTAATGAAAAATCTCAAGTTCGTTCGTTGACGTAGATCTAGACTTCGTGAAACCATGTTGATGAGAGTTAATTAGATTTTTGAAATGCCCCGCTAAAGTCGGATGGAGAATTTGGTCAAAAATCTTTGCAAATTCAGCAAGAATACCTTACTCGGATCAAGTTTTTTTTAAACTTTAAGTACATGTGCGTCATTAAATTGGATAATCGACAAGTTATTATTTCATAATTTTGCAACATGAGGGACTAGGAATGTAGAGCACCATTATTGTATACAGAAGAGAAGCTACGAGCAAAGAGATTGCAAATATTTTTGCCGCTCGAGGCACTCTTGCCCTCCAGAGTCATCCGTGCAGGGAAGAGGCTTCTATCCCTTATTTTGTTCTTGATAAAAGACCAAATCGCTTTTTGGCCAACTCGAAAGATAATTTATCCAATGGGGTTTTTATTAAATTTCTTAAGCTTTTTTCTATATTTCAGTTTTTCCTTAAGAAGTTTAATTAAGTCACAAAAAAACCATGAAGGGTCATTCTTGCTTCTTAATAAACGCTTTGGTACATGTTTCTCGATAACCATGCCCATATGTTTATAAAATACCAAAAGCATATAATCGACAGACGGACGAACTTCCAGTTCGTCATACCAATCGACGTTTATTTTAATAATCAGAGATTTATCACTGATTACGTTGGTGTAATCTGCTTTATAAAAATAGCGACGGTTATTGTTGTCCGGAATCAAATTATTGTTACCAATTTTTCTACCACAATCAGATATGCTCAAAACAAAAGGTGGGTGGTAACGGTCAACCTTCGATAGTGGATCGCTGCTTGTACATGAATTGATAATATTTGTTCTGTTACTGATGACCAAATCCAAGACCTTGGCGTCACTGTTGAGCGTGCGGTTATAATACTATAATTTATTCATCAAGCAAAAATCAAGAAGCATATTAGACAATAGGTCATTACTAGACTTACAGTTAAGAGACAGCATGTTATTAGTAAAATTCCAGGTTATGCAAGATTACATAAAGTCGCCGACAAATATGACGTTTTCAATTTTATTTTGTTCCAAGACTCTATAGGAACTTCCCAAAAAGTCCTCAAGAGCATCCTGCCTAAGAAGTGAGCGGCATCATTGCGGTATGTTATTTTAGATTGCTTTCCTGATGATTTAAGTCCTTCGATACATGTTTTATTTTGTGTTAGCTCCTAATAAGCATTTTGTTGTAAGTGCCTTCGTGTCCTGTCTTTATTTTGCATAATCTTGCCTAATATACTTGCTAATAAGTTTGGTTAGAGCTGATATTTCATTTCTTATACTTCTGGTTTTGTTCATAATCTTCTGTAATTCTTTTCTTCTAGTCATGAAATTTTCTGTGTTTAGATATACTTTTTTAAGGATGTCAGTATTGTGTTCGTTGTTTGTTTCATTGATTATTTTGTTGTATTGAGCTTATACATTACCAACATCTTTCAGGTTCTGGTCATTGGCGCGTAGCCCGTACGCGTAGGTAATCCCACCGGTTTGAGATTTAATCTGAATCTGAGTACTTCGCTATCGCCTGCACCCAGATGCAATAAAAAACAATTAAAACATTTTATCGAAAACAAAACGTACGATTTAGCGACTAACGATTCTGAACGCCGCCGCGCTGAGATAATAAGGCGATTCGATAATAAAAAAGATATAAATTCGCTACACCATTAGGCGTAACGCTATTCACATAAGTTGCTGTGCTGTGACTGTCACCGGAACATTATCTCAATATGATAAATTTAAATTTATTCTTATTTAGTATCCTAGGACTGTTTGGTGTTTGTGTCGGTCAATTCATACAAAATGGCCAGTGCGATCCGAACATAGCGACCGTCCCGAATTTCCAAGTTCAACAAGTAAGTTTTTGAAAGTTATGTTAATTGTTTTTTTTCATTAGACTACTCGTTTCGTTTTTTGTTATTTGAATTGAACATTTTTGTTTGGAATTGAATTACGTAAATTGAAATCCAAATATGACGGAAAGTTTCAATTACCAATAATTCTATTACCTTTTTCTACAGGACAATTTTAATATTTATTGTTCAAACAAACATCTATATGTGTCATAGGTGGCTAATTTTATTATTGTCAAATGGAAGATCACACAGACATTAATAATACTTACGCTTTAAACAATTGATGGAGTTTTTTTTTTTTTTTTTTATTGCTTAGATGAGTGGACGAGCTCACAGCCTACCTGGTGTTAAGTGGTTACTGGAGCCCATAGACATCTACAACGTAAATGCGCCATCCACCTTGAGATATAAGTTCTAAGGTCTCAATTATAGTTACAACGGCTGCCCCGCCCTTCAAACCGAAACGCATTACTGCTTCACGGCAGAAATAGGCAGGGCGGTGGTACCTACCCGTGCGGACTCACAAGAGGTCCTACCACCAGTAAAGTACTCTATCAATCGCTATCGATCGAGTTATTTCCAATCTTTCATCACACAATGTTGAAATTTCAAAATGATCGCAAGAAAGATGCAGTTATCAATAGAGTAATTTCATATATCTCAATATGTATGATATACAGTGAGATCATCTTTTTATGGGGTCTGTTAGACTTCATATTGGTTTTGAGATGCTCTTAATCTAAGGACTTTGATGTTTTACCCATTGAATAGACGTATGGGTCGTAATTGACGAAAAAAGGGCTCTGAGAGTTGTTTGGAATGATATTCTGGCCCGCAAACAATCCTGACCCTAGTAAGTTGTTGCATGAATTGTTATCATCATCACTCTGTGAATGATGAGAGTAGAATCTTCTTTGATGCTGTACGAAATGGCCAGTTGCTCCCTGTTACAAGAATTATTACTAGTGGTAAGACCTCTCGTCAGTCCCCACAGGTAGGTACTACCACCCCGCCTATGCCTGCCGTGAAGTAAAGCGTTTCGGTTTGAAAGGTGGGGCAGCCATTGTAACTATACTGAAACCATAGAACTTATATCTCAAGGTAGGTGGCGCATTTACGTTGTAGATGTCTATAGGCTCCAGTAACCACTTAACAGCAGGTGGGCTATGAGCTCGTTCACCTATCTAAGCAATAATTAAAAAAAACGAGTAAAAACCGCTCAGCGTCTAAAATACGTAGATGGCTGCTTCCAATATAACTTAAAAGTTCTTCATTCAAAGCACCCAATTCTTTTAATAGTTTTAGCTCGTAATATCTGATCTTTCGATCGTAGTAATTGTTACGTTATAATATTTATTGTAAAAAATTCATATTTAAAAAAAATAATAATCTAATATTAAAAAATAAATAAATAATAATTTCATATTTAAAAAAAAAATAAAAAAAAAAATGCCCGCTGAGTTTCTTGCCAATTCTTCTCAGGACGGAGGCTAGTTCTTGTGAATTGGCGGTAGTTCTTTTGACGTTCAACAAGTATGTACTTTCATTTATGTTGAATAAATTTTTTTTGATTTGATTTGATTTGATTTCCTGAAACACTGGTCACTGAACAGTAAAACTGAATGAACAATTTTCGTTTCTTTATTTGCTTTTTGGGGCTTAAATGTCAATCATACTCTATTTTCTAAATTAACAGAAGATACTTTTCAAGTTTATCAATTGACCGCTTACGACAAAAAAATTGAGTACGTATAACATTGACATTGATTTGACAACGTATATGTATGTATGTATATATGCGTTAGGACTAACTGGTGGACAAGGAACCGTAGCCGTCCTATATCTGAAATTAGAAGATCATAAAAATTATAAGATTATATTCTCTTAGAGAGATACACTCTCATCTTAGTCCCCAATCTTTATTTCTAGAAGTCTTTCCCAGCAGGAATTATTATCCAACTTTAAACTAAAATCCCCAGTTGCTTCGAAATGCTATGAAGCGACTTTTAATATGATTCAATGTTCGGATATCTTTTGGATTAAAAAAATTATTTTCATTCGAGATTTACCAAGAGGATTGAAAATTATTAAATATATTATTATAATAGCATCGTAATATACAGTGTTACAAATCGATCCCTAATGGAAGAAAGTCATGGTTTGCGCAAGTTTACATTATTGAGAACTGAAATTAGTTAGAGAGACGACACTTTTGAAAATTTACCAAACAATAGAATCGCCAACATCAAATCAGTGTAAATTTATTTCACTGATTCAGATTTGAATTCAGATTCAGATTTAATTAAATAACAGAAGACCATAGAGGCACACTTAGGTTATTTTGCAAGGCATTTGTGAACCTCCCTAAACAAATTATTTGTCTTTCAGCTAATACCTTACGTTATCAAAATTACTTGACTCAAATAAATAATTACAGGAACAGATAAAATAGAAACAGATAACCAAATTACTTTATTCCGTGTTTTATTTAATCTTACAATCTTTTAAATTATTATCAAAGATTTAAATCTTGGTAAAAATAATCTATTTAAGATAGCAGTTTTTTCGGAGACCTCAAAGTCGCATCCAGAATTGGAATGCTTTACAATGCTTTGTTTACGAATTATATTAACTACTTCAGATACAGAGCTACCCTGCTTTATCTATAGCACAAAAATAAAAAGGATCAATCGAACCACTTTTTATATTGACCAGAACGATAATTAAGACCAGAAAATTAGGCAATGCCAATTACCAAATATTTGAATTATATTGTTAAAGTTCTATAACAACCGTTTATCTAAAAGATTAGATTGTAGATAAGTGCAAATAACAATTGGAAGAGACAAGACCTTGACTCGGTAATACAGTTCGATAGTCACTTTATAACTTTACGATACTGACTAATTCTTGGGGACTTTAGTATTTTGTACTTCTTAAATTGTTTTGTATTATTCTGGTAGCTAGTTTTACTAATATGCCTAGATTCGATTCGGAGCCTAATTTTGTAAATAATGAAGCTCCTCATATGTGGCTTAGACGAGGAGAGAAAAGTCGTAAAATAACATCAAAATCATGAGAAGAAAATACGTGAAAACTTGCTATCATAACTATAAGCCTATTGCTCCAGAGCTTGGGATTTTTTTTCGGGCACGGGGTCGAAGTTACTGAAAGGTGTCAGCGCTTAGGAGGCATGCGGGGTATGCAGGACTTGACGGTCTGCAGATGTTGGTAGCAGACCACGGGCCAAAAGATATTTTTAGAGACCTACCGCACCTAACGACTCCTCTTGCACTGTCTCACCCGACGTCCGATCTCCGCTCCTGTCCTATATTTAGGCCCTTCCCAAAGTTCATCAAAATAATAATTTCTGAGCTGCCCGCAACCAGCGGATCCCCGCGACTTCACTCTCATGACTAGAAAACTAGGTTTGCCAATCAAAAAATTTAAGCATAAGCATCTCTACCCCAAATCAAGATATATGAATTTCCTTAAAAGTAAACTTTTGTCGTCTTTTTTCCAAATATCGAGTCTTTTTAACTAAATATCGAGAACAAAATAACATTTTTGTTTGGCTTTTTGTCACTTCTTCCTCTACTAAATCTAAATTAAATCTATTGAAGTAGATTATGTCTACTACACAAATAGTTTCGGCAGTGTCCTAAAGGGCTAAGATAAAAGTTTTACGGTGGCATTGTTTGTTCCTAGCATTTCGAAGTTCCACTAGAACAGCTCAAGAAAACCGTCGACTAATTTTAATTTAATCGATGCTGAATATTAAGTTACAAATGTAAGCAGTTCGGCGTCCCCACAGTTCCTCGGCAAATGGTACGAAGTGGCAAGATCAGACAATACTTTCCAACGTGGCGATTGCGCGACTTTGGAGTTCACCGAGCAAAACAATCAATTGAATATATACGCTTCAGATGTTACAAAAAATTTTCAAACGGAATTAAGAGGATCCGTTTCTGTCGAATCTGGAACGGCCAGAATGAGACTGAACATCTCACCGAATATAGGTAAGACTCAAGGGATCATTTCAGCAATCCTCGTCTATGAGTAGCAGTAAGTTTATACTATTTTTTCAATACTTGCAACTTCTTGTTCTGAATAAAAAGAACCTTAATGAGATTTAGGCAAAGTTGGATATAATACCCAACCCCTTTTTATTTATTATTTAACCTTCCTAAATAAAGGGTTTGATGGCACCTCTAGGGAAGGTCTTGTTTGTAGTGTTTTAATTAAATTCCATTGTTCTTTTCAGATCTCGATTTTTGGGTACTACTAACGGATTATAATAATTTTGCTCTGACATACGCCTGCGAAAATGTCGGAACGAACCAGAAAAGGAGTAAGTATGTACAGGAGTATAACTGTACAAATATAAAGAACTTTCGATCCAACGAATTTTCTATGAATATTCAATACATTAAGCGTGATTTTACATAAAAATATTTACCATAGCTACGCCTAGACGTTTATTTTACACTTATTTTAATTATGGTACTTTATTCACTGGTTAAAATTAGCTCGGATACAACGAAAGACATTCATGACCTGCCAAAAATGTGCACAATTACAACAGCATGGCGAATCCCAATAATTTCAGTTACAAATTATGGCCAAGTCAGAAATTCATCATCATTCATGGTCATTAGTTAAAACGATTACGGAAAACAGGACAAACGAATTCTACTCTGCGTCTGGGATATAGACACTGCGTGGCCGTGACGCAATTATTTATTTTGCAGTTTACATCTGGCACCTGGGAAGGGAGCCCCAATATCCAAACGAGATGATCCCCGCTCTTATGAACACAACTGTTTACAATTTATTCGCCATCCACGCTAGTGAACTAGAAAGCGTCAAACATACAGAGTCCGCTTGCTTTGCTCTGCCTGTAATTGAACCTAACCAGCCCATTGTACTGCCTGGTCAATGCAATGCTAATATTAATGGTCAACAAAACTTCGATGTGGCTAACGTAAGTATGATACGATGTGAAAAAACAAGATGACCGGAGACTGCACAATATGTATCTGACAGACTGCAATCATTCAATTAGTCCATAATAAACAATTGCTAACACACAATCCATTTGAATGGTGTTTTACTTACCTTTAACATTTTTATTCTTAAAAGTACACTTTTCAAAAATTTTGGCGCAGTCGTGTTTATTTTTACTTCAAATTTGCTAATTTACGAAGGCATTTTTAAAAACGATTCTCATCATAGAAAAGCAATCGAGAAAACCATCATCGAAAAGATCTTGACTTTTCATTTCATGGCGTGGCGTTTTGTGAAGGCTACTAAAAGAAGAAACTCGCTTAGTTTAACGCAAGCCATACTTTTTTTCTTATTCTTCGCCAAGAGAACTTTCAGACGCAGCATATTTCCTAGTTATTTTAATCTGGTTTTGAAAGTCCTTAATTGTTTTTTTTCTTTTAATGCCCTACTGCGCTAACTAAGCTATGCCATTATTAAATAAATACCTTTTCTCTCTTCTCTTCAACCCGTCACCTTCTAATGCTGAGTGTATACTATATATAAATACATAAGTGTATACAATAAATACCTATCTCACCATGTTTGTTTCAACAAGGACTTAACAAAAATCTCATTCAGTTCCTAGGTGTTTGGCATGAGATCTCCAGCTACTACTCCGAGAGCTCCACCGGTAGCTGTCCCAGAGCGGAATACACTTTAGGCAATGGCGTCGTCAATATCGTGAACAGCCAAGTCGTCAACCAAGCTCTGGAAACCGTGACCGGTACAGCCACAGTCATCAGCAACGATGGAAGTGCCAGATTACGTGTTCTTTTGAACGTCGCTCCTGGAGGTAAGTCTTTAAAAGCCTAAAACCTAAAATCGAAATTTAATCGCCAGTCAATAGCTCTTCCAGTTAACTATGGTTGGATAAAAATTCCACAAAAGTATTTTACTTCTCCAGCACTTTAACTAAGATCCACGTAATTAATACTATATTTATTATCTCTGTCCAACCAGATTTTCAATCTGTTGACTCTGAATAATGGTCCCGATGCGATTCTGTTTCTTTTAGTAGTGAATTGTGATATATTTGGGCTTTGTTTGCTCGTGTCGAATCACATTCGAGATGCTCGCAGGATATGATGGACAATCGAAGCAACCTTGCTCGTTTACATGTTCATCTTTCCGAGATCGAACCCGGTAGAGATAGGGAGGAGGGCTTCTTCCTGGCTCTGATTTAAAGCCCCGTATGACTAGATACCGCTATGCTGCTCATTTCCACGAAGCAGTCCCGCGTTCCGGCTTGCAGAGTGACACAGCCGTCGTAGAATAGTATTGTATCTTTGACCTCGTGGCTGAATACAGGCACGTCGTTGATCAATGGACTCCAGAAACCAGATTTAGTAGAGCAATCAACGAACAAATATGTGTACAATGAATTCCTCAGCCAATTCACTACTAATTTCAATTTACTGGTGGTAGGACCTCTTGTGAGTCCGCGTGGGTAGGTACCACAATCCTGCCTATTTCTGCAGTGAAGCAGTAATGCGTCTCGGTTCGAAGGGTGGGGCAGCCATTGTAACTATACTGAGACCGTACAACTGATATATCAAGGTGGGTGGCGCATTTACGTTGTAGATGTCTATGGGCTCCAGTAACCACTTAGCACCGGGTGGGCTTTGAGCACGTCTACCCATCTAAGCAATAAAAAAATAAAAAAAATAAAAAATATTTCCCTATTCGTAAAAACAATTGTGAATCATATATATGTATATAAATATAATATCTAAAAACATATCATACCTAATCAATGCGATAAAAAGATAATTAATATTTTTTGTGGACGTTTCTAGTAGTCCGAAATAGTATAATTTTTAAATTTTTTACAATTTTACGATGCTATGATAGCCGATTGAGATAAAAAAAAAACTTAAGATTAATTCATACTATAAGTCGTAACAAACGTCTTATCGGTTTTATCAATTATCCACAAAATACCTAGACACTGTAATATATACAACAAATACTCTTGTTTGAGTTTAAGATATTTATTGGAAATTATAGTTTTATATAAATATCTAGAGTAATATCTTTACACTATTACTTCAACGCTTTCTGCATAAATTTCCGTCTTCGATGAGGAAAACAATCGAGGAAAAGTAGGCGAGGAAGAGGTAGACCAAAGAAGGAATGGATGGATTGCGTGAAAGATGATATGTGTAAGAGGGGAGTGAGCCAAAATATGGTATATGATAGATGAGTATGGAAGGAGAAAATATGTTGCGCCGACCCCAAATGACTGGGAGAAGGGCAGGAGATTGTTGATGAGGAAAACAATCCAATAATTGCTCTGTTTATTAATGGTTGGGAATATTTTGAAACCGCACCAGTACTACTATCCCACTTGTTTCTGCCGTAAATGGGTCATGTGTTCCACTTTGAATGGAATGGAAAAACGCTCCTACAACAACAGACTTGAACACATAACTCAGGGTGACTACGAGATAGCCATTTAAAATGAAACAAGCTAGCAAAATAATAATAAAAAAAAAACATTACTTGATGTCATTAAAAACGGCTGTCTGGTGTAGTGGTAAGTGACATGGTCACTACACAAGGGGGTCGGGGCATATTTGTATGATAAATATAAAATGTCTTTTCCAGGGCTATGGATGTATATTAGATATACATATTATGTATGTATATAATAAAAATCTTATATTTATTTCCGTTATCTGGTACATGTAACACAAGTTCTTTACGAACTTAGTACGGGACCAGTTAAAGTGGCGTGATTGTCTTTCAAAATAAAATAAAAAATTACCACGCCATTAATCGTTTGGCGGCACACCAACCTCTGTCTCTATACAAATTAATATCTATATATACATTGTACTAGTTTTTTTAAATTAAAAAACTGAAAATAACTTTACTAATTAGGGATGTTTTATTCATTAACGACTAATATATTATATCTTATTTCCAGTGACGGCGGAACAAGAATTGCTAGTCTTGGCAACGGATTACGTGAATTATGCTGTTACGTATTCTTGCACGAATCTCCCGAACAACCAAAGAAGGAGTATGTTTGTTTTGCTTATTTATTAACTATTAAATCCTACCTAGCTATCTAGTCACGGTCAACCCGTTTCAAAATAACAGCGGCGAAGATCTAAATTATACTTACGCCAGTTTTTTCATCTTCATAATACACATTTTTTTATCATCGCAATTACTTTGTAGTTTCTCTATTTCATTCTAACTCGAGTATTGAAGAAGAACCAACAATCTATCAAGCTTATGCCGCATTGTGAGCTCTAGTACAAAAAGTGTATTCAAAGAACCTTCTGGAAACTTCATCATCATCATCATCATCAACAGCCCACAGTCATCCAGTGCTGGACATAGGCCTCTCCCAATCCACTCCACTGAGCTTCGGCTCTCCTCATCCATTTCTTGCCGCCTACTGTTCGGAGATCATCGCATCACCTAGCCGGAAACTTGCCGACATCAAAATTCAATACGTGATTGAACCTATGCTCGCAAATGAGCAACTACTGCGATGTTAATCTTGTCTGCCCACCACAAACATGGTTATAATCTGTTCGGCTATTATTAAGGAGATTCGTAAACGTAATTCTGGTATCCACGGGTTGCTACTATTTCATTAAATTTCTCCAACCTTCACCTTCTCCACACCCAAAAACAGGTGTGATTAACCCGCAATAGTTGATCATCCTGCACATTTTTCCTGCGCATTCCTATTTCCTGAACGAAAAGAGTAAATTCATGTCTAGATTTTTTTACTCATTTTTCCTAGACAGTAATACATGTCTATTACACAAATAGATTTTTTTAAAACGTGAAACAAAAATCGTCCATTTAAGGGTAACAGTAACCGTAGTAGCACTTGCGAAGCTCAAAGAAAACATATGAAAATAAATTGAAACTGTAAAATAAATTTCACCCAAGCCTCAGCTAATTGTAAAATAGCTAGATAAAAATTATAATCAATTTCGAAAACAGTTTATAGTTGGATCGTCAGCAGAACACGCACTCTCTCAGCCCAGTCCACAGCGCTTGTCAACCAAGTGATCAACGCCAACGTCGAGCTAAATCAGCAGTACTACGAGCCGGCAATGCAATCTGACGCAGACTGTTTCTACTACCCTCAACCCGCGCAAAACGAACCGGTTATATTCAGAGGGCAATGTGACCTGAACATTCCGGTCGTCCAAAATTTCGACGCAAACCGGGTCAGTGAACTTTAAAAACCATATTACTATATGTATTAAACTTTGAACTGGTGATAACCGGATTCCGGTTGCAACAAGATATGCGTAAACTGTTGATAACCGGACTCCGGTTGCGAATAGTCCGGAATTTGGACTCTTTAACAGAAATTCTACTATTATGTTTTATTCTTTCTAACACATTTAAAACTGTACCTAATTGAATGGATCTTCTCTCTCGCACAAAATTCATGTTAGATTTAGAGAAAATCAGGTTTTTTAGATCTGGATCTCGGTTTTACTCGGACTGTTGATTCACCCAATTCCGGTGCAACAGTTGGCGTCAAAATAGTCAGAAGTTAGATAGTTAGAAATAGGCTAGAAGTTAGTTCGACCGTAAAATTACATAGATTGAATCCTTACGATGACGACCTCTGTTCTCAAGCCAAATTCAAAGTCATAATAATAATAGCTGGAAACAAATAACGCACGGTCATCCGGCCCCCAATAAGGATTCCCTGTGTTATGGGTACCAGAGACTGACACACGTACTTATGTTCGTTTAAATATGTACATACATAGATAATAAACACCCAGACAAAGAACAATCAAACCTGTTCTTCACACGTTGTGGGAATCAAATCCACGGCCCTCGGCACAATAGTCAGGGCAATTAACTACTGCACCATCGAGTCCGTCATAACTCATTGGCATTTATAAAACTCATTAACAAGGACTACAAATATAACTACAGATAAATCACAAAAACTCGATCATTTTCTACACGACCTACGTATGTATTTTTGTTACGGCTTATGACCTGCGTAAAGCTTCATTCTTATTCGTCGATTTATTGTAACAAATTATAGATGTAATAAAAACTCTAGTTTACCATTAAAACACGTTTTCTGGTGGAAGGACGCTTTGTGCCTATTTCCAGCACTCCAGGCTCCAGGCCACTCTGCCTATTTCTGCCGTGAAGCAGTAATGCGTTTCGGTTTGAAGGGCAGGGCAGCCGTTGTGCTGTACTGTTAAAAGTGAGACATTACGACTCATGTCTCAAGGTGGGTAGTGGCATTTACGTTGTTGATGTCTATGGGTTCCGGTAACCACTTAACATCAGGTGGGCCATGAGCTCTTCCACCCATCTAATAAATTAATTAAAAAATTGATCTTTTTCCAGTACATGGGTCCATGGCACGAAATCGAATCATACCCGACGCAATTCCAAAGTGGAACTTGTAGTAACGCTTTTTACTCATTAAGAGACGGAAGAGTCGATGTTTTCAATACCCAAGTCATTAATCAACGTCTTGATACCATCAATGGCGTGGCAACTGTTGCCAGCACCGACGGCAGTGCCAAGCTAACGGTGTCCTTTCCAATTCCGGGGACAACACGTAAGTATGAGTCGTTTTTATTTCGGGTATTTGCCAGCCCTTTGTTGCCATTTATGGGTCCTGAGTAGACAAGGTCCCAGGTGAGCCTTATCGAAGGCCACTTATTCTGAATAATCTGAAATTAGCTCTGAAAAGTAGCTTGACAAATGATAAAGTTTTCCAGAGCAGGATATTAGCAAAAATGTCTTAAATAAAATATACGAGAATGCACAGTTTATATGAACTTTCAGAGACTACACAAACTGACTACTGGGTTTTGGAAACTGACTACACTAGCTACTCCCTTGTATATTCTTGCACGAACATCAACAACGAGCACAAAAGAGGTAAGTGCCTAAAGAGCATAGACAACATTTAATCATTAAATGTATTCGAGTAAATCATTGGATCACCATTGGATAGACTCTTTCCCCTCTTTCCCGTCTGTCAGTTGAAGTGTTATTTTTTTTCAAACAATAGTAAATAATGGTGTACTGACGATTTTGTTGCTGACCAGTCATGAATTCCAGTATGAATAATAAATAATAATAATAATTTATTTATTTATTATTTATTTATTTAATTCCGGTATGAAGGAACACCCATTACGCAATCCAGTCGAGACTTCAATCTCACGTTTCAAGGATACAATTTGATGTCAATCAACTTATTTTCATCCAAATTCTGGTTGGTCGCAACACATCCGACCGTATCGACCAATAAAAAATTAACTTATACAAATACTTAAACGCTAGTAAATCTCAAGAGTTGCTACAACATAGCTTCTAATCTTCTTCTTCTCAGTCCGTTGCACTCTTGGCTGAGTGTTCGTGGTCATCATTTCGTGTTTGTATTGGTGTCATGCTTGTTATCTTAGAACAGCCTTTCTCAAAGTGGGCGATAACGCCTCCTTGTGGGCACTGTAGGCCTAAAGGGGGGCCGTAAGAAACCCAGAAAAAAGGCGTTGTGTGGAGGCTTTGGTGGCGATTTGTAATTTCATCTAGGAGGACTCTAAGACACCGACTAAGCTCTCGCTATAGCAGTTTTTAAGAAGGTGAAAAAATGGGGGCGCTACAAAATAATTTATTCTCAAAGTAGTAGTAGTATTCTCAAAGGCAGTAGATGAAATAAGTTTGGGAGCCCCTATCTTAGAATATATAAAAAACATATTTCAACAGTTACAGCGTGGAAATTAAGCCGAAACAAACAACTGTCTGCTGAAGCGAACGCGGTTATGAATAATGTCATCAACAGGATAAACGTTCTTGACCAAAGATACTTTGAAGTGACCGACCAGACCCCGACTGGTTGCTTCTACTTCCCCGTAGCTCAGCCTGGCGTGCCCGTCGTTTTCCCGGGACAATGTGACACGAATGTTCCAGTAGTCCAAAATTTCAATTTGAATGAGGTAATAAATGTGCTTTCATATAATAGGATGTCTATAATCCTAGGTATCGTAAGCATCCTTCAGTTGACAAATAGTCGATTTGGTGTTCATGTTACATACAAAATCTTAGGGAATGCGTCAATACTTTTATTGGGATGTTAAAGTTAGAATTGAAATTTCCGTACTTGTCCCTAGAATATTTCCTTGTTGTAAATGGCATGCACAGCCAACTTCATTAGGAGACTTGCTTCGAAATAGTCCTACAGCAAAATAGTACATGCTACTACTAACATTATTACTGTCAGCCTGATGAAAATCTATAGTATAACTTAACGCATTTTAGTTCCAAGGGTTGTGGCACGAAATCGAAGCATACCCGAAGGACGAACAACCTGGCCAGTGCATCAACCATCGATTCTCGCTTGGGGCCAGCAACACTCTCGCTTTGACTTCATCTAATGTGTTCAACCAGTTCTTGGATACGACCACGGGCACTGTTTCATTTGCCTCAAATGACAATAGCGCCCGTTTGACAATCACCATTACATCAGGTGGTCAAAGTAAGTCAATGGTTTTTCTTCTTTTTACAACACTGAGTTTACAACCTAGATAGTCTAATGGGAAGGGCTCTTGCCGTATACGTATCGATTGATATTTGGAGTTGAAATGGTCAGGCATTAGTCCACAAATGACTTCCGCGATGAACTAAAATTGTGGCGTAATAATAATACTTTTTTTGTTTTTTTATTGCTTAGATGGGTGGAAGAGTTAAGTGGTTACCGGAGTCTATAAACATCTACAACGTAAATGCCGCCACCCACCTTGAGATATAAGTTCTAAGGTCTCAGTTCTTACAGTGCAACGACTGCCCCATACTTAAAACCTAATCAAGTTATTCAAATCTAAGCCCTAATTTACATTATCATCAGGATATTTTTGGCTCAATTGAACGAATTTTATCGATTTATTCTAAAGAACTACATCTCAAGGGGCAGTTACTATAAAATTAGGCGTTTTATTAAATTCCCGAAAATTTACAACTCTTTTCTGTAAGTCAAGGTTGCTTAAAAGTGTAATCACCATATTGAATTTATTTTTCAGCAATTACAATTCCCTACTGGATTCTGAGCACCGATTACTCTAGCTATGCTTTGGCTTATAGTTGTGTCAACATAGACAGCGATTTCAGAGGAGGTATGTACACTATAAGAAATTATTACCGATGCAAATGTGGACACATGTATAACAGTCATTGAGTCATTTAATTCTATGTCGTCACAGCTTACCAAATACACTCTTAATATTTGAATTAATTCGCAATGACAAACTGATTAGTAATGTAAACATCGAAGCTGTCACTAAGCAGAGATCGAATTTGAGACTGTATAAAATTAGAATTACATTTTAAAAAAAAACTATTAATATATTTGTGAAATCGGAAACTACGATTCCGCCTACATCCTTCATCATTTAAATACATCACCCCAATCTATATCTATACTAATATTATAAAGAGGAAAGATTTGTTTGTTTGTTTGTTTCGAATAGGCTCCGAAACTACTGGACCGATTTGAAAAATTCTTTTTCCATTAGAAGCAGACACTGTCCCTGATGAACATAGGCTCCTTTTTTTAATTTTTTTTTTTTAATTTTTTTTTTTGGTTTCATGTGTGTTTTAATGTTTCCGAAGCGAAGCGAGGGCGGGTCGCTAGTATTTAATAAAGTCAACATTTATCGTTTACATTGTGTCAAAACAAACTTAAGTGCAGCGAAATTATTTACTTATGTATTTTTTATATATTTTTAGTGTGGAGCTGGAAACTGAGCAGAACGAAACAACTAACAGCCACTGCAAACGCGGCTATTAACAATGTTATTGCTACCAATGTGGTATTAGATAATGTTTACTACGAGCCTATCGACCAATCGGACAGGGCGTGTTTCCATCTGCCCAACTTGGCACCCGGAGAGCCTGTTATTTTACCAGGCCAATGTGACCCTAACATCAACGCGATCCGAAACTTCGATACGACGAGAGTAAGTTTAATTTATGAAATAGAAAAAAAAAGATTCCAAAGATTTGTTTTTGACGCGACCATATGAAATCCAATTATTTGGGATTTTTAGAGGTAGATGAACATACTTAACTGCCTATGACCGGCCCACCTGGTGTGAATGAGCTAACAGATTCTATAGACATCATAGCAGGGATACTCCTGTCCACTTTCAGAAATAAAGTTGAAGTTTTATTCTATTCTATTTATTCATTGTATTCAAAACGTCTTTGTCAAATGTTTTTGTATTGGATAGTCAATTTGACTATCAAATCTTTCTAAGTACATATAGAGCAAACATAGGAAGGGGAATCATAGCTCTACAATTTTTAGTCTGTCGCAAGCTGTGTATCTAATCTAAGGATAATACCACCACGAAAAAGTAGTAGTTGTATATCAAAAAGTCCAAACTAAGTCCAAGTGCAATATCTCCGATGTCCTTTGATATTTTGTGGCCTTTTTAATTTCACAAAACTATTTCTTCAGCACCGATTCGGTATTATAGTTATATCAGTTCGCTTTGTGATGATCAAATACCACCGGTCACTGTGACCCAGTGGATCTATTGTGACTACCTCGAAGTATTAAATACCATTGTCTGGACTCAAGTCCAGCTCGAAACGGATTTACTGGACTTAATACTTTTCTTGGGCATATTTTTGTGACTTTTTCGGGATAGTGATCATGTATTGTTACCTAACGAACAACAGTCACACTGTATAAAAAGAGGGGGTTCTCCGGTGTCCTCAATGGTGAAGCCTAGCTTGGGGGTATGCTTTATAAAGCTATAGTATTCGGTTAGTGTATTTTTAAGAATAGCATAGCGTATATTTCTCTTTGCCATGATTCGTTGGTAACGTCAGGATTTTTCATAGGATTCTTTTTTTTTAGTACTTAGGCCGCTGGCGTTTGATCGAGAGCTACCATTCAGATAATCAAGGAGGTGAATGCCAGGAAGCTACGTACTCGGCAGGATCGGGCGGTGTCGTAACAGTCCACAACACACAAGTTAGAAATCAAGCTCTAAGTGAAATAAGAGGAACTGCCACATTGGCCACCACTGATGGCAGTGGAAGATTACTCGTCACATTCCCTAGTTGTAAGTTACTGTGCAAAATTTTATTACAAAGATTTTTTTTTTTTTCGAAAACAAACTGTTAATGCACGTGTATGGTGTTGTTATTTAAAATCAAGTGAAGAGTGGTATCTAGCTATATCTGTCTATCTAATATACGTAAAGTTATTACATTGGTATATTTTTCAAAGTAATTTCCACCAATTTCAAGACGTGCAATTAACTTGAAAACATATTGTACATTTTTATAACGATTCATTAAAGATAGTCTTTTTGGCTTCTAACCTATATGTATAAGAAGAATTCTACAATGCGAAAGTAAACATCTCATAGACACGTTATCTTTACAGCAACTGTACCATTCGAATACTGGATTCTTGATACGGACTACGACAATTACGCCCTCGTATACGGATGCGTGAATATTAACAGCCAGCAAAGACGAGGTAAACAATTGCAGCTACTAATTTGAAACTTTTTTTTTTCTTTCCAAAACCATAGTTTCCAATAAATATTAAACTCATAAACGGCTTCTCAGGCCAGCTATTAGCAGTAACAGTAGGATCTTTATAATTTTCTCACCTAATTCTGAACCTAATTCTTATTTTGAAAAAGAGTGATCTATTCTACTGCGCACGATCGGTAACTGGTTGGATGATCGGATTTAAAAAAAAAGAAACAGACAAACGATCAGATCATAAGATTTTATTCTCCGAATGAGCCACAAAGCAATTTTGGGTACACGGTAAACACGCTCCTACTTAAACTTAATTTTTGTTTCAGTCTGGAGCTGGAAACTGAGTCGTACCAACACGCTGTCTCAAAGTGCAACAAACGCTATTAACCAGATAGTCAACAGCATTGATGTTCTAAATAATAGGTTCTATCAGCCGGTGGATCGTTCTGACGCGGCGTGTTTTTACTACCCCACACCATCGACGGAACCTGTAGTCTTCCGAGGACAGTGCGATGAAAACATTCCAGTGGTGCCAAACTTCGATGCAAATGCAGTAAATATTTTGACTCGCATATCAATTTTTTTTTGATTGATATTTTGATTCTTAAGCCATTCGTCTTCTGCTCTTTTAACACATTTAAAACTGTACCTAATTGAATGGATCTTCTCTCTCGCACAAAATTCATGTTAGATTTAGAGAAAATCAGGTTTTTTAGATCTGGATCTCGGTTTTACTCGGACTGTTGATTCACCCAATTCCGGTGCAACAGTTGGCGTCAAAATAGTCAGAAGTTAGATAGTTAGAAATAGGCTAGAAGTTAGTTCGACCGTAAAATTACATAGATTGAATCCTTACGATGACGACCTCTGTTCTCAAGCCAAATTCAAAGTCATAATAATAATAGCTGGAAACAAATAACGCACGGTCATCCGGCCCCCAATAAGGATTCCCTGTGTTATGGGTACCAGAGACTGACACACGTACTTATGTTCGTTTAAATATGTACATACATAGATAATAAACACCCAGACAAAGAACAATCAAACCTGTTCTTCACACGTTGTGGGAATCAAATCCACGGCCCTCGGCACAATAGTCAGGGCAATTAACTACTGCACCATCGAGTCCGTCATAACTCATTGGCATTTATAAAACTCATTAACAAGGACTACAAATATAACTACAGATAAATCACAAAAACTCGATCATTTTCTACACGACCTACGTATGTATTTTTGTTACGGCTTATGACCTGCGTAAAGCTTCATTCTTATTCGTCGATTTATTGTAACAAATTATAGATGTAATAAAAACTCTAGTTTACCATTAAAACACGTTTTCTGGTGGAAGGACGCTTTGTGCCTATTTCCAGCACTCCAGGCTCCAGGCCACTCTGCCTATTTCTGCCGTGAAGCAGTAATGCGTTTCGGTTTGAAGGGCAGGGCAGCCGTTGTGCTGTACTGTTAAAAGTGAGACATTACGACTCATGTCTCAAGGTGGGTAGTGGCATTTACGTTGTTGATGTCTATGGGTTCCGGTAACCACTTAACATCAGGTGGGCCATGAGCTCTTCCACCCATCTAATAAATTAATTAAAAAATTGATCTTTTTCCAGTACATGGGTCCATGGCACGAAATCGAATCATACCCGACGCAATTCCAAAGTGGAACTTGTAGTAACGCTTTTTACTCATTAAGAGACGGAAGAGTCGATGTTTTCAATACCCAAGTCATTAATCAACGTCTTGATACCATCAATGGCGTGGCAACTGTTGCCAGCACCGACGGCAGTGCCAAGCTAACGGTGTCCTTTCCAATTCCGGGGACAACACGTAAGTATGAGTCGTTTTTATTTCGGGTATTTGCCAGCCCTTTGTTGCCATTTATGGGTCCTGAGTAGACAAGGTCCCAGGTGAGCCTTATCGAAGGCCACTTATTCTGAATAATCTGAAATTAGCTCTGAAAAGTAGCTTGACAAATGATAAAGTTTTCCAGAGCAGGATATTAGCAAAAATGTCTTAAATAAAATATACGAGAATGCACAGTTTATATGAACTTTCAGAGACTACACAAACTGACTACTGGGTTTTGGAAACTGACTACACTAGCTACTCCCTTGTATATTCTTGCACGAACATCAACAACGAGCACAAAAGAGGTAAGTGCCTAAAGAGCATAGACAACATTTAATCATTAAATGTATTCGAGTAAATCATTGGATCACCATTGGATAGACTCTTTCCCCTCTTTCCCGTCTGTCAGTTGAAGTGTTATTTTTTTTCAAACAATAGTAAATAATGGTGTACTGACGATTTTGTTGCTGACCAGTCATGAATTCCAGTATGAATAATAAATAATAATAATAATTTATTTATTTATTATTTATTTATTTAATTCCGGTATGAAGGAACACCCATTACGCAATCCAGTCGAGACTTCAATCTCACGTTTCAAGGATACAATTTGATGTCAATCAACTTATTTTCATCCAAATTCTGGTTGGTCGCAACACATCCGACCGTATCGACCAATAAAAAATTAACTTATACAAATACTTAAACGCTAGTAAATCTCAAGAGTTGCTACAACATAGCTTCTAATCTTCTTCTTCTCAGTCCGTTGCACTCTTGGCTGAGTGTTCGTGGTCATCATTTCGTGTTTGTATTGGTGTCATGCTTGTTATCTTAGAACAGCCTTTCTCAAAGTGGGCGATAACGCCTCCTTGTGGGCACTGTAGGCCTAAAGGGGGGCCGTAAGAAACCCAGAAAAAAGGCGTTGTGTGGAGGCTTTGGTGGCGATTTGTAATTTCATCTAGGAGGACTCTAAGACACCGACTAAGCTCTCGCTATAGCAGTTTTTAAGAAGGTGAAAAAATGGGGGCGCTACAAAATAATTTATTCTCAAAGTAGTAGTAGTATTCTCAAAGGCAGTAGATGAAATAAGTTTGGGAGCCCCTATCTTAGAATATATAAAAAACATATTTCAACAGTTACAGCGTGGAAATTAAGCCGAAACAAACAACTGTCTGCTGAAGCGAACGCGGTTATGAATAATGTCATCAACAGGATAAACGTTCTTGACCAAAGATACTTTGAAGTGACCGACCAGACCCCGACTGGTTGCTTCTACTTCCCCGTAGCTCAGCCTGGCGTGCCCGTCGTTTTCCCGGGACAATGTGACACGAATGTTCCAGTAGTCCAAAATTTCAATTTGAATGAGGTAATAAATGTGCTTTCATATAATAGGATGTCTATAATCCTAGGTATCGTAAGCATCCTTCAGTTGACAAATAGTCGATTTGGTGTTCATGTTACATACAAAATCTTAGGGAATGCGTCAATACTTTTATTGGGATGTTAAAGTTAGAATTGAAATTTCCGTACTTGTCCCTAGAATATTTCCTTGTTGTAAATGGCATGCACAGCCAACTTCATTAGGAGACTTGCTTCGAAATAGTCCTACAGCAAAATAGTACATGCTACTACTAACATTATTACTGTCAGCCTGATGAAAATCTATAGTATAACTTAACGCATTTTAGTTCCAAGGGTTGTGGCACGAAATCGAAGCATACCCGAAGGACGAACAACCTGGCCAGTGCATCAACCATCGATTCTCGCTTGGGGCCAGCAACACTCTCGCTTTGACTTCATCTAATGTGTTCAACCAGTTCTTGGATACGACCACGGGCACTGTTTCATTTGCCTCAAATGACAATAGCGCCCGTTTGACAATCACCATTACATCAGGTGGTCAAAGTAAGTCAATGGTTTTTCTTCTTTTTACAACACTGAGTTTACAACCTAGATAGTCTAATGGGAAGGGCTCTTGCCGTATACGTATCGATTGATATTTGGAGTTGAAATGGTCAGGCATTAGTCCACAAATGACTTCCGCGATGAACTAAAATTGTGGCGTAATAATAATACTTTTTTTGTTTTTTTATTGCTTAGATGGGTGGAAGAGTTAAGTGGTTACCGGAGTCTATAAACATCTACAACGTAAATGCCGCCACCCACCTTGAGATATAAGTTCTAAGGTCTCAGTTCTTACAGTGCAACGACTGCCCCATACTTAAAACCTAATCAAGTTATTCAAATCTAAGCCCTAATTTACATTATCATCAGGATATTTTTGGCTCAATTGAACGAATTTTATCGATTTATTCTAAAGAACTACATCTCAAGGGGCAGTTACTATAAAATTAGGCGTTTTATTAAATTCCCGAAAATTTACAACTCTTTTCTGTAAGTCAAGGTTGCTTAAAAGTGTAATCACCATATTGAATTTATTTTTCAGCAATTACAATTCCCTACTGGATTCTGAGCACCGATTACTCTAGCTATGCTTTGGCTTATAGTTGTGTCAACATAGACAGCGATTTCAGAGGAGGTATGTACACTATAAGAAATTATTACCGATGCAAATGTGGACACATGTATAACAGTCATTGAGTCATTTAATTCTATGTCGTCACAGCTTACCAAATACACTCTTAATATTTGAATTAATTCGCAATGACAAACTGATTAGTAATGTAAACATCGAAGCTGTCACTAAGCAGAGATCGAATTTGAGACTGTATAAAATTAGAATTACATTTTAAAAAAAAACTATTAATATATTTGTGAAATCGGAAACTACGATTCCGCCTACATCCTTCATCATTTAAATACATCACCCCAATCTATATCTATACTAATATTATAAAGAGGAAAGATTTGTTTGTTTGTTTGTTTCGAATAGGCTCCGAAACTACTGGACCGATTTGAAAAATTCTTTTTCCATTAGAAGCAGACACTGTCCCTGATGAACATAGGCTCCTTTTTTTAATTTTTTTTTTTTAATTTTTTTTTTTGGTTTCATGTGTGTTTTAATGTTTCCGAAGCGAAGCGAGGGCGGGTCGCTAGTATTTAATAAAGTCAACATTTATCGTTTACATTGTGTCAAAACAAACTTAAGTGCAGCGAAATTATTTACTTATGTATTTTTTATATATTTTTAGTGTGGAGCTGGAAACTGAGCAGAACGAAACAACTAACAGCCACTGCAAACGCGGCTATTAACAATGTTATTGCTACCAATGTGGTATTAGATAATGTTTACTACGAGCCTATCGACCAATCGGACAGGGCGTGTTTCCATCTGCCCAACTTGGCACCCGGAGAGCCTGTTATTTTACCAGGCCAATGTGACCCTAACATCAACGCGATCCGAAACTTCGATACGACGAGAGTAAGTTTAATTTATGAAATAGAAAAAAAAAGATTCCAAAGATTTGTTTTTGACGCGACCATATGAAATCCAATTATTTGGGATTTTTAGAGGTAGATGAACATACTTAACTGCCTATGACCGGCCCACCTGGTGTGAATGAGCTAACAGATTCTATAGACATCATAGCAGGGATACTCCTGTCCACTTTCAGAAATAAAGTTGAAGTTTTATTCTATTCTATTTATTCATTGTATTCAAAACGTCTTTGTCAAATGTTTTTGTATTGGATAGTCAATTTGACTATCAAATCTTTCTAAGTACATATAGAGCAAACATAGGAAGGGGAATCATAGCTCTACAATTTTTAGTCTGTCGCAAGCTGTGTATCTAATCTAAGGATAATACCACCACGAAAAAGTAGTAGTTGTATATCAAAAAGTCCAAACTAAGTCCAAGTGCAATATCTCCGATGTCCTTTGATATTTTGTGGCCTTTTTAATTTCACAAAACTATTTCTTCAGCACCGATTCGGTATTATAGTTATATCAGTTCGCTTTGTGATGATCAAATACCACCGGTCACTGTGACCCAGTGGATCTATTGTGACTACCTCGAAGTATTAAATACCATTGTCTGGACTCAAGTCCAGCTCGAAACGGATTTACTGGACTTAATACTTTTCTTGGGCATATTTTTGTGACTTTTTCGGGATAGTGATCATGTATTGTTACCTAACGAACAACAGTCACACTGTATAAAAAGAGGGGGTTCTCCGGTGTCCTCAATGGTGAAGCCTAGCTTGGGGGTATGCTTTATAAAGCTATAGTATTCGGTTAGTGTATTTTTAAGAATAGCATAGCGTATATTTCTCTTTGCCATGATTCGTTGGTAACGTCAGGATTTTTCATAGGATTCTTTTTTTTTAGTACTTAGGCCGCTGGCGTTTGATCGAGAGCTACCATTCAGATAATCAAGGAGGTGAATGCCAGGAAGCTACGTACTCGGCAGGATCGGGCGGTGTCGTAACAGTCCACAACACACAAGTTAGAAATCAAGCTCTAAGTGAAATAAGAGGAACTGCCACATTGGCCACCACTGATGGCAGTGGAAGATTACTCGTCACATTCCCTAGTTGTAAGTTACTGTGCAAAATTTTATTACAAAGATTTTTTTTTTTTTCGAAAACAAACTGTTAATGCACGTGTATGGTGTTGTTATTTAAAATCAAGTGAAGAGTGGTATCTAGCTATATCTGTCTATCTAATATACGTAAAGTTATTACATTGGTATATTTTTCAAAGTAATTTCCACCAATTTCAAGACGTGCAATTAACTTGAAAACATATTGTACATTTTTATAACGATTCATTAAAGATAGTCTTTTTGGCTTCTAACCTATATGTATAAGAAGAATTCTACAATGCGAAAGTAAACATCTCATAGACACGTTATCTTTACAGCAACTGTACCATTCGAATACTGGATTCTTGATACGGACTACGACAATTACGCCCTCGTATACGGATGCGTGAATATTAACAGCCAGCAAAGACGAGGTAAACAATTGCAGCTACTAATTTGAAACTTTTTTTTTTCTTTCCAAAACCATAGTTTCCAATAAATATTAAACTCATAAACGGCTTCTCAGGCCAGCTATTAGCAGTAACAGTAGGATCTTTATAATTTTCTCACCTAATTCTGAACCTAATTCTTATTTTGAAAAAGAGTGATCTATTCTACTGCGCACGATCGGTAACTGGTTGGATGATCGGATTTAAAAAAAAAGAAACAGACAAACGATCAGATCATAAGATTTTATTCTCCGAATGAGCCACAAAGCAATTTTGGGTACACGGTAAACACGCTCCTACTTAAACTTAATTTTTGTTTCAGTCTGGAGCTGGAAACTGAGTCGTACCAACACGCTGTCTCAAAGTGCAACAAACGCTATTAACCAGATAGTCAACAGCATTGATGTTCTAAATAATAGGTTCTATCAGCCGGTGGATCGTTCTGACGCGGCGTGTTTTTACTACCCCACACCATCGACGGAACCTGTAGTCTTCCGAGGACAGTGCGATGAAAACATTCCAGTGGTGCCAAACTTCGATGCAAATGCAGTAAATATTTTGACTCGCATATCAATTTTTTTTTGATTGATATTTTGATTCTTAAGCCATTCGTCTTCTGCTCTTCTAATGTTTTCAATTATTGATTCCTAAGAGATAACGTCAATATTCTGAGCTGAAGGCTTGTGTTACATTCAACAGTCTGTATATTATTTAAACATTGCCCTCGAAAAAATCACTCGCATAAATTTTGGCTTGCTGAACTTGCAGCTAACCTTCTTCATAATTTTGTAATGAATCTAACTTTGAATATTCGAATAGATATACCACGCCAATTACTTCATTAACAATGTAATCGTGATTTCAGTACATGGGCCTCTGGCACGATATCGAGAGATACCCAAGCCGTTTCCAAAGTGGCACGTGTAGCAATGCTCGCTACACGCTGAGCGGTGGGTCCGTCTTAGTACAGAACACACAAGTGATAAACCAAAGGTTGGACACTGTGAACGGCAATGCTGTCGTCGCGTCTACAGATGGAAGCGCCAAACTGAGAGTGTCCTTCCCGATTGCGGGCACAACACGTAAGACAATATACAAAGGAACGCTAACGTAATCCATGAGCAAAATGGAATTTAATGCTTTTCGTTTTTTTTTTCAGAAACAACACAAACTGATTATTGGGTCTTGGCAACCGATTACACATCATATTCTCTTGTTTACTCATGCACCAACCTTGATTCAGAAACCAGACAAGGTTAGTTTGAAAGGTTTAATATAAACAGAACGTGAAACTTAAAATTGGTAATAATAGGTTAAAGACCGCAAGAAACGGGCAGATATCACCCACCCATCTGCCTCTCTGGTAAAGCAGTTATACGTTTTGGTTCGAAGGGTGGAAACCTTTTAACAATAAAATTGAGGCTTCGCATCAGATATGATGAAGATTCTTGTGTCCATGAAGAGCAATGATTAATTAAAGAAATAAATAGATAGATTAACAGATGTCCAATAATACGCTAATCCTACAGTTGTACGGTTGGCGGCATTTATTTAGCTTCGAAAACCACCTGATGATATCTGTGATTTCTTCTAAACATATCGACTATTTTTTAATGGCGAATATTATCCAGTAAAGCTTGTAGTTTTAACACTGGCTTTTATAATTTTGTAAACTAACGTATAGACAGTATTGTCGAATATGACGGTTCGTCCAAAATTTAGTTCGACTGTGTTCCAACCATTTTGCATCGAATTTATCTACAGCGCATTCCCGATATTTTTTTTACCACATACGATCCGGTTCTGGAATATTATAATCTCCACTGTGTTGCTGTGGCCGGTATAACACGATATTTTTCAATTGAAGTGGGAGTTTCCTTAGCAGCAGTCAAAGAGTGAAAAAAATATACCCATATGAGCATCGTATGCTGGTCTACCTTCGATAGCATTTATCTTGTCTTCATTTTTAAGGGTTGGTCAGCGATTTTTTGGGATTTTGATTCGTGGGGTCTTTTGTGCCATTGCCATGTGTTTAACTCCTCAACTTCAAATACCGAATGTATTTTGCCATAGCACTTGGAGATATAAGAGCCTATAGACAGTTTGGTGCGCTACTCGTGGGCTATTCGTTCCTGTCATTGTTGGACCAAACTAACAATATAATGTTTGGATTCTAACTACTCTATGCAAAATTGGTGGCTTTTGTTGTCAGCCAGATTTAACTAGGTTATAGGTTGTAGGCTCTCCCCGTGTACCGAAACGAGAGCGCTAAATAAACTTCTTCTTCTACCTTACTCTATATAAGTCTCCTGATTAATTTGACTTTGGAGAAGTCTTACAGTAAATTATGAACCATCCTAATTGGTCTTTCTTTGCTTACTTCATTATCAAAACCCATTTTAGAGAACTCTTCAGCCTGAAGATATAGGTACGCTCAAGTATAATAATAAATTCAATTTTACAGTCAGCAGCTGGAAGTTAAGCAGAACAAAGCAGTTATCAGCAGCCGTTAACATCGTCATCAACAACGTCATTAATCCTATCAATATCCTCGACCAAAGATACTTCAATCGCATCGATCAGAGCACTACAGGCTGCTTCTACTTCCCCCAAGCTCAACCAGGAGTTCCAGTAATCTTCCCTGGGCAGTGTGAAACGAACATTCCGGTCGTTTCAAACTTTAATTTGAATCAAGTAAGTTAACAAATTTTGGGGAATAGTCACATAATTAATTGATATATGTTTATTAGTGTCTGAATAAACCATTGCCCAAAGTCGAGAGAGTTGTACAAAATTTGGAATCCCAAGCTTAGAACCCATTCTGCCGGAATAATTTTGGTTTTGTTTAGCAGCTATGGCCTTGTAAACAAAAAAAAAATATTAATAGAAAACCTCTTTTCCACCTTCACAAGAAAAAAAATCTAAACTAAAACCTTATCCTTTTTCTTCACCTTATCCCACTAGGTGGGGTATTGCACAACAAATTTTTCAACCTTAAACTATTAGCAATAGAAATTGAAGTCAATGCTTACGGAGCTCAAGGGCAATTTTAAAATAATTTCAGTTCCAAGGGATCTGGAACGAGGTCGAAGCCTACCCTAAAGAGCAGCAAACCGGACAGTGCGTCAACCACCGGTTCACAGTCGCCACAGGCAACACTCTATCATTGATTTCTTCGAACGTAAACGGCAAGACACTGAACACAAATACCGGAACTGTATCCTTCACGTCTACTGATGGCAGCGCTCGTCTCTCAATCTCGATCAACGTTGACGGTCAAGGTAAGCCGATATCTAATTATCGACCAAGTAAAATCCAAGCTCAGCCATAATATCTTCTGTTAGAACAGACCCGATGTCTATCGTATCAGATCATTAATTTTTATTTTTATTTTCAGTCATAACGATACCATATTGGATAATCAGCACGGACTATACTAACTACGCATTGGCTTACAGCTGTGTGAACATCGACAATGACTTCAGGGGAAGTAAGTTCTTGAAATATGACTGCTTAACTTCGAAAGTCTGATCTTGCTTTTAAAATGCTAAATCAAATTTAAAATAGAAAGTTCCATTGTAAACATTGTACAGTTGAAAAAATTTAAGGAAGTTTCGCTCAATCATTAAATGAATCCGAATAAAAGATACCGATTTAAGCTAATGGAATTCTATTTCAAATCCTGTCGTGAAAATGGTACACATAATATATTAAATTTACTTATCTGTATATAAATGAACTGCTGTTCGTTAGTCTCGCTAAAACTCGAACGGCTGGACCGATTTGGCTAATTTCGGTCGTGAATTATTTGTGGAAGTCCAGAAAAGGCTTAAAAGGTAGACAAATATGAAAATGCTCGGAATTAAATAAAAATAACAATTTTGTTTTCCCTTTGATGTGCCTCCCGTCGGACCTTTTGTTTGTTTTATGTTTATTTTATACAAAGTTTAGGTTTTTTACTTATCGATTACTTATCGAAGTATACCGGGTCAGCTAGTTGATATTAAAGGTTTTTATTTTATTTTCGTGTTATCTTTTTATTCGCAGTATGGAGCTGGAAGTTGAGTAGAACAAGACATTTATCAACGGCTTCTGCGAATGCAATCAACAATGCCATTGCACCTATTGTCGTCTTGAACAATGACTACTATGAAAGGATTGACCAGTCCGACGACGCCTGCTTCCACCTCCCTAACCTGGCGCCTGGCGAGCCCGTCATCCTGCCAGGACAGTGCGATCCTAATATCGCAGTTGTACGAAACTTTAACACTGCCAGAGTGAGTTTCAACAAATAGCTGCTAATTTATTCTTTCGTGATCTTAGCAAACATGTTTCGATTCTAGTATTGATACTTTGCTCCTCTCTCTTTTGCTCATATTGGAACCTGGTAGCTATAGGGAAGTGAATAATTAAATAGCCCTTATTTATTGATATGATAACTACGGTTCACCCAATTCTGAGTGGTTACCATCGTCCATAGACTTCTGCAATGCCAGGGACAGTACCAAACTGCTGCCTACCGTTTATTAATCGAAAGTAAAAGCCACCATAAGCCTAGTTTATCTGTAATCTAGTTTAGAAACATGGATCCATCCACAACCTGTACTGGAGTCTAATGCCATTATAATATGTCTTATTATTATTACTGTTCATCTTATTTAATGATTGCAAATATTCACATAAATACGATTTTTAATCGCAGTATTTGGGACGCTGGCGTTTGATTGAGAGCTATCCGTCGGACAACCAGAGAGGACAATGCAATGAAGCCACTTATACAGCTGGAACTGGTAATACTGTTGTTGTTCAAAACACACAAGTCACCAACCAAGCTCTAGGTCAAATAACAGGCTCTGCAGTTCCGGCTACGACCGATGGTAGCGGCAAGCTACTAGTGACTTTCCCCAGCAGTACGTATGTTTGTGATATCAATGGTAAATATTAGTAAATGAGTGGCCGTAACATTGTTTCATTTTTTACTTTCTAGCTGCTACGCCGTTCGAATTATGGATCTTGGACACTGATTACGATTCATATTCTCTTGTATACGGCTGCGTAAATCTAAATACCCAACAAAGACGAGGTATGTTTCATATTTCCAAAACAAAGCGACTATAGTCTATTCCAATTACGAAGTCCCTTTTGGCACTTCTTAGAACTTAACTCTTTATTCAAGTTTCGCATAATTTGAAATATTAATCATTTATTGTTCATATTCGTAAATCTCATTTAAAAAATACACAATCAATCTAAATCATTATACAATTAATTCATATACACACAATCAACATATTGTTTTTAATCAAATGGGACTTCGTAATTGGAATAGAGTATAGCAACCTGTATACGGCTATGAAACATCCTAAATCAATTTATTATTTCATCAGTTTGGAGCTGGAAGATGAGCAGAACGAACACTCTAACCCAAGCTGCAACAACCGCCATTAATACAATTGTGAACCGGATCAACGTTTTGGACGCCCGGTACTACCAAACTGTGGATCGTTCTGATGCCGCATGCTTCTACTACCCAGAACCGACCGGACAACCAGTCGTATTCCGTGGACAATGCGATACGACGATTCCCGTTGTACCAAACTTCGATGCAAATGCAGTAAATATCTTAAAGAATTCACATATCAACTTTTTTTTGATTGATTTATTTTGATTCTTAAGCCATTCGTCTTCTACTCTTCTAAAGTTTTTTTTTATTGCTTAGATGGCTGGACGAGCTCACAGCCTACCTGGTGTTAAGTGGTTAACGTAAATGCGACACCCACCTTGAGATATAAGTTCTAAGATCTCAAGTATAGTTACAACGGCTGCCCCACCCTTCAAGCCGCAACGCATTACTGCTTCACGGCAGAAATAGGCAGGGTGGTGGTACCTAGCCGCGCGGCCTGACAAGAGGTCCTACCACCAGTAATGTATTCAATTGGTTTCTAAGAGATAACGGTAATGATCTGAATTGAAGGCTTATGCTAATTACAACAGTTTTTTTCATATTATTTGTACGATGTCCTCGTAATCACGCACATAAAATTTTGTTTCAGTACATGGGACTTTGGCACGAAATCGAGAGATACCCAACTCCATTCCAAGAGGGTACTTGTGCCAATGCTCGATACTCTCTAACCGGAGGTACCGTCGATGTAATCAATACCGAAGTTATCAACCAGAGGCTTGAATCTATCAATGGTTTTGCGGTCTTAGCGACCACTGACGGAAGCGCCAAATTAAAGGTTACTTTCCCTGTTGCCGGCACCACACGTAAGTCATTTTTAATTCATTTTAAAATATAAATTTTAATTATTTGTATATTTTCAAAATTTTCCATCTGGAATACACATTATACCCATTAAGAGGGATTCTCCGTCAGTATAAGACCTTAAAATCTGAAGGCACGTTTTTTCTTTATATCTTAGATGGGTGGAAGGGTTCACGGTCCAACTGGTGTTAAGTGGTTAGTAGAGCCCATAGACATCTACAACGTAAACTCCGCAACCGAGACATGCGTTCTCAGTTTTTGCAGTACAACGGCTGCCCCACCCTTCAAACCGAAACGCATTACTGCTTCACGGCAGAAATAGGCAGGGCGGTGGTACCTACCCGTGCGGACTCACACGAGATCCTACCACCAGTAATTAGGCAAATTATATTTTTCCGGGTTTCATTTGTATTACACGATGTTATTCCTTCACCGTGGAAGTTAATCGTGAACAATTGTCAAGTATGTATTTCAGTAGAAAAATTGGTACCTTTCTAATGAAATACGTACCTGTCGGCGGGATTCGAACACCGGTGCATCGCTTAAACCATAGACCACGATGACCTCAAGACGTAAGAACGTTTCACAAAACAAAGAATCTCAAATGGCTTTTTAGAGATCTAGCGTTACTGTAATATTGCATTTCAAATTCTAAGATACTTATGTTTTATTTTCAGAAACAATCGAAACTGACTACTGGGTTTTGAGTACAGACTACACGTCTTATTCTCTGGTATACTCCTGCAGAAACTTGGATTCGGAAAGGCGACAAGGTTAGTTGTAGCCAATTTAATGTATTTATTTTTTCAAAATACATGGACAGTTTTCGCTTCAACGATGTAAGAATGTGAAACCATCAACCGCCTTTCTAGATCTGACCAACCAGCCTAGCTATTATGGCACCTGTAGTGCAAGAACAACCTTTCTGGCGTTGATCTACGTAGTCACGTATAAAAAGAAGTACCATTATAAGTTCAATGTCATTTCTTAAGGTCAACAGCGGCATTCACGTTGAAACATCTCATGATTATCCTGCCCTTCTCCCAGTCACCTGGGGTCGGGGCAACATGTTTTCTCCTTCCATACTCTTCTATCATATACCATTTCTTCGCTCACTCCCTTCTTACCCATATCGTCTTTCACGCAATCCATCCATTTCTTCTTAGGTCTACCTCTTCCTCTATATCCTTCCACATTCATAGTTAGCATTCTCTTACCAACCTCATTTTCATTTCGTCTCATCACATGTCCTTACCATCCCAAACGCGCACTCCTCAGCTTCTCTGTCACAGGTGCCACTTCCAGACTTCCTCTAACATATTCATTCCGTATTCTATCCATTCTCGTTACTCCACATATCCATCGCAACATTCGCATCTCTTCTGCATACAATCACGTTGAAACATCTATGGGCTTTAATTACCTGTCAACACTTTTTCTCATCAGTTATCAGCTGGAAGCTTAGCAGGACCAAGCAGTTGACTAATGCTGCAGCAACTACTATCAGAACCGTTATGAACAACATCAACGTATTGGATCAACGTTACTTCAGTCAAACCGACCAGACTCCAGCAGGATGCTTTTACTTCCCTGAACCTCGCCCAGGAGTACAAGTAGAATTCCCTGGACAATGCGAAACTACTATTCCAGTTGTACCCAATTTCAACATGGCGCAGGTACAATATAACTGAGGAACTTGACAATAGTAATTATTTTCAATTACGCAATTTCTGGCACAATTCCAAATTTGTTTATATTTTAGTTCCAAGGAATTTGGCACGAAATCGAAGCATACCCCAAAGACGATCAGCCTGGTCAATGCGTAAACCACCAATTCACATCGGGAACCGGCAACACCCTCAATTTGGTGTCTTCAAATGTACTTAATCAAGCTCTTGGTATCACGAGAGGAGTCGTCAGTTTTGCTTCCAACGATTTAGCTGGAAGATTGACGATTACAATCAATGTGGGAGGCACGAGTTAGTAAAATTCTTGTTTTATTTTTAATTACATGCAAATATCCGCAATGCTCTCATTGACGTGACCTAAGACATAAAACAGCCATGCGTTCATACTCATGATGAGAAAATTGGATTTAAATTCCATATGTAGATACCAGCTATTTTAGTAAATACATATCTAACATGTGTTCACGAACAATTTCAACAAGAATGGAGATCATTCCATGAATTAGCAGCATCACTTATGGTAGCGCCTTTTAATATAGCCCGCATTAGTAGGTGGTGCCACTATGCAGCCAGTCTCTGCGATACATTTGGATAGTCGTTACAGGAAAAAATTGTGAATTCAATCCAGTTTACGAGCTTCCGTAGCCTCTTGACACCAGGAGACCGTGAGCTCTTTTGCCTACCTAGAGCTATAAAAACATGATTTCGGATATTGTTTCAGATATAAACATTCCCTACTGGATCGTGAGCACCGATTATAACAACTACGCCTTAACCTACAGTTGTGTTAACATCGACAGCGACTACAGAAGAGGTGGGTATCGAATATTTTTGCTCTATACATGTATTTTCTGTTTTATTTACTGACTCTATTGGGAAAGCAGTTAGCGCCTTATCTGCTGGGCCGATGGCGGCATTGGGTTCGACTCTCATATCGAGCCAACATTCATATACCGAATATGCTTATTTGTTCTATCTCAGAATGGTTAAAGCTGGGTACTCACCTAGCCGTGTAGCACGTAACGTAACAGATACAGTATCCAGTGATTACGTAGGCACGAGCCCGCTGCGAGCCGCTCGCGGAAGGAGCGCAGCAAGCTCGCAGTGACCCGCCAAGTGGCGGTATCACTGCGAACACAAAGGCGGCTCGCAGTGTGCTCGTGGCAGCTCGTAGCTAGATACGCTGTGGCCCGTGGACAAGCCGTATCCATTTGTAGGTTGATACAGTATCTGTTACGTTACATGCTACACAGCTAGGTGAGTACCCAGCTTAATAGCTAAGTACAAAAACATATGAAAAGTATGCTTATCAATCAATATCAATCCTTAGTTCTAAGAGTACAGGGTTTCCTAGTTTGTATTTATGAATTCATTTTAGTTTGGAGTTGGAAACTGAGCAGGACAAAACAACTGACAGCTGCCTCAAATGCCGCGATTAACACTGCCATTGCCAACATAAACGTAATCGACAATAGATACTTCGAGAACATGGACCAAAGTGACAGAGCTTGTTTCTACTTACCCGACCTTGCTCCTGGCGAGCCAGTTGTCTTTGTTGGGCAATGTGATCCTAATATACCCGTAATGAGGAACTTTGATCCCAGCCGAGTGAGTACACAACAATAAATAATTAAATCTAATACCTACTAATAACTTTTAACCAGTCTTAGACGCGATTTAAATTGTTTGTCCTTTTTATTATTTCCATTGTAGTACGTTTTTCTAAGATTTCACATAATCGACTTCTAGTTAAAGAAAACTAAATACTAAAAACTAAATGGCATGTATGACAGACGCGGCCCTTGAAATAAATAAAAACCCATTCATCAGAATTCACTCTGAATCGGCTGGAAATTTCAGAGATTAGTCCCACCAAATAATCAAACATACAGAGAAAGCAATTGACACCAGTTTTAGTATTATTACATTGCAAATATCATCGACGCATCAAAATTTTTTTTTATTGCTTAATTGGGTGTACGAGCCCACAGTCCACCTGGTTAAAGTTCTTACTGGAGCCAATAGACATCTATAACGTAAATGCGCCACCCATCTTGAGATATAAGTTCCGAGGTCTCAGTATAGTTACAACTGCTACCCCACCCTTCAAACCGAAACGCATTACCGCTTCACGGCAGAAATAGGCAGGGTAGATAGAGGCAACTACCCGTGCGGACTCACAAGAGGTCCTACCACCAGTACACACACATTTAAACAACTATGTATATTTTTTTGCCCGAGAAGTCCGACGAGCATACGGCCCACCTGATCGTAAGTGGTTACCGTCGCTCATGGACGTCAGAAATTCCAGGCGCAGAGCCAAGCCGCTGCTTACCGCTTAATAACCTCGCTTAAAGAAGGACATAACATAGCGCTCGGGAAACAGATACTATATTATTTAAAACTATACTATTTATTTAGAAAATAAATTAGAACTCTATGTTATTTAGTACTATAAATAGATCAATATGAACATCCTGTAATATTTCAGTACACTGGACGCTGGAGGCTGATCGAATCCTACCCGTCTAACTTCCAAGAGGGCGCTTGCAATGAAGCAACTTACACTTTGAACTCCGACAACACTATTACAGTATTCAACACCAAAGTACTAAACCAAAACCTCAATACTATAACCGGTACAGCTACTTTGGCCGCGGACGGTAGCGCCAAATTGTTGGTGTCATTCCCCTCTGGTAATTTTTTTTTTTTTAATTCTTATCCGACGAAAAAATATATGTAGCACACAAATGCGATCTAAATTCTCGATGAGCTAAGCTCAACCTAGAATAAGTTTCAACCTAGAATAAAGCCGGACCAATAACCTATCCATTCTGAAGGAGCTCGGTATTACCACAAGGCTGTCCGCTATCTGCTTCTAACGTATTCTCACATACTTCGATCACATCGCTCGTAGAGATCCCGATAACTTAGAGAAGCTGATAGTAGTTGGTCACATTGATGGGAGAAGTTCACGCGGACGCTCACCTACCCGCTGGTCTGATCTGGTAAAGACGCTCACCGGCCTGTCAATAGCCGAGGCTATAAAGACCGCCGAGAACCGGAAAACGTGGGGAAGCATATTGCTTCGAGTGGTCAACATGAACTAGACACGACCTTCAGCAATGAAGAGACCGACTCAGAAGAAGAATAAGGCCTTGTCTCCATTGGTGCCTGAAAATGTGACTTAAGGGATTCATCTGAGAATCGATAGCAGCATTTCTTGGATATTATACCAGCTAGCCAGATATTATAGCACGTGGGGCGCGTTGTGAGCACCCACGAGTTAGCACCGCCGTTCTACCTATTTCTGCCGCGAAGCAGTAATGCGTATCGGCTTAAAAGATTGGGATAGCCGCTATACATTTGAAACTTCGATCTGATGTCTCAAAGTGGGTGGCAGCATGCACATTTATGAATATGAGCTTCAGTAGCCAACTCACACTTTTGAAGTTCACCCATTCACATAATATATAAATTCAATAGCATCCATGGGTTTCTTAGATCAACTGAAAGCGGTGAGTGCACCGCACCCTCTCACTGTGTGTCATTATAATATTGGATTTATTTGTTTTGTTCCATCGTCTTTATTTATATATATTATATTTTTTTGTATTGATACAATTTTGATCTACCTCCCCGGTGTGTATTTTCTTCAAACAACATTTAAATAGTAAAAAAAAATACGTATATAGATTAATTGACGTCTCCTTCTTCAAACGAGGCTTGTGGAGAGTACTTGACGGCAGACAGCGGCTCTGCCCCTGGCATTGCTGAAGTCCACGGGCGACGGTAACTAATCACCGTCAGGTGGGCCGTATGCTGGTTTGCCTACAAGGGCAATAAAAATAAAAAATCGGCAACGTCTGCAATTGTATTCTATTGTCGTCCTTTGTTTTTAGCTGCCCAGCCCGCTGAGTACTGGATTTTGGATACCGATTATGTTTCATACGCCCTCGTATACTCATGCGCGAACCAGGGCAACAACCGGAGAAGGGGTGAGCAAATACTATTCTTTGTAAACCTTTAAATTGTTTGTAAACAGGCTTTAACACGATTACATGTGTATGTGACCGATGACTGACTCGATGGCGCATTAGTAAACCGCCGTGACTGTTGCCAAGGGTCGTGATTTCGATTCTCCCGCATCAGGCATTCGTGTGATGAACAGGTTTCGTCTTCTTTGTCTGGGTGTTTATTATCTATACATATATTTAAACGTATATAATTTTGTGTGTCAGTCTCTAGTACTCATGACAGAGAGAATCCTAATTTGGGGTCAAAACACCGTGCGTGATTTGTTCATACTATGTTTTGAGGCTACAATTGAAATACGAGTATACGGCAGACACAATGAGACACGAAGTCAAATCGTCAGTAGTGGAGCTACAATATCTGTCCTTTAAACTAGAATGCATTAGCCTCGCGCAAGACATAAGCAGGATGTGGTACCTAATCCAGCAGACCTGCGATACGCCTTGCGAGCAATAAATACCCAATAAATTCATCATAGGAGGTCATGGTCAAGTCTACATGTGTTAGGTACGAAAATTCTAACAACTAATTCGGTGTCTGCCTACAAGACTAGAAGCATAATCTCGGTCTTATCGTTCAGACCATGAAAGCTCATTTCTGGGTAAGCTCGAAACTTTTTCGATACACTCGTTTAAGTTTAAATGTTTGTGAATATTCCAGTTTGGAGTTGGAAACTGGCTCGCGAGAACACACTCCCGCAGGCGGCTGTAACAGCGATAAATACCGTGATTAGTCGCGTGGACGTTTTGGATCAGCGCTACTACCAGAGAGTGGACAGATCGGATACAGCCTGCTTCTATTTCCCGGTGCCAGGAGGCGATTCTGTCATATTCCGCGGGCAATGCGAACAGAACATTCCTGTTGTGACAAACTTTGACATAAACAGAGTTAGTTTTGTTGTTGTTTTTAACCACCATAATTCGACGCTTGAAAGGAAAAAGTGACTAAGCGACAATAACTGCTTTATACATAAATGATAGGCAATAACAATATTCGATGCCAAAAAAAAAAAAAATTTCTAGGTCTATTAAAATCATTTTAATCCTACAGCTAGATTCGTTAAAATAGATTTTTTTTTCAGGTATTTCAACTTTAAATTAGTCTACTGTAAAGTTCACGCATTGTCGCTTAGTCACGTTTACCTTTCAAGCGTCGAATTATAAATAGCGATAAGGGATTTAAGGCTTAATAGCTTTTACCAAAATAATGATTTTCAAAAAAAAAACAGATAATCCATATGTGGTGTTTTGTTTGTTGAGTGAAACCCGATAAGATTTTATTTCTGGTTCGATCCGGCCAACTCTTCAAATTTTGGATTGAAGGGTGGGGCAGCCATTTTACCATAAAACTGAGACTTAGAAGACTTAGTGGATGATGGAATTTACTTTGTTGATGTTTATGTCGGTAACCATACAATAATAGATGAATCGCGAGCTCGTCAAACCTGTTAATTAATTAAATAGATACCAAAAACATGCAGTACAAAGTAAAGTCTATCAAAGAGCCAATGAATCATCACCGAGCTTTCCTGGTGTTACGCGCTGGGGTTTGGGATAGATAAAAATTCTACCGAAGTACAAATTAAAACTGTATTAACACTTAGAACACTTAAAACACAAAATTCTCAATTCATTTCCTCCGCTTCCCTTCAGGTGATCCGTTCGCTGTTTCGCTTCTAGTAGATGTGATTACTGACTGACTGCGTGCCATATCTGCAACGCCTTTATAGTAGATACAATATCCCTAGATTTATCGAGAACATTCTGGGCAAGTCGAGTAGCTTCGATGTGTGTTTCCGCTATCTTACAATAGATGGCGTTATACTTCTCGAGCGTTCTCGGTGTTACTAGTTCCTTTGATATTCGTTTCTGCTATTCGGCGATAGATGGCGCTACTTTTACTCGGTATTGTTCTAAAATAAATTTTCCGCTTCCAGTACTTAGGTCTTTGGTACAACATCGAATCGTATCCAACGAGATTCCAGCCAGGTACTTGCAACAGTGCTTATTACGGAGCGGGCACCGGCAACAATATCACCGTCTACAACACTCAGGTGGTCAATCAACAACTGCAAACTATTAGCGGTACAGCTGTTCCTACAAGCAATGATGGAACTGGACGTTACAGAGTCACATTCAACATCGGAGGCAATGACGGTGAGCAATTCTAACTTGAAGCCTTTTTTTAAAGACATGAATTTACCAGTTTGAATAGAAATAGAAGTGAGGTTTCTAGTAACTCCTGTCCAGTTATACTGAACAGTATAAGTAGCTTTCATAGTATATAATAAATCTGGCAAAAGCCTGTATGGCGCTAGTTGCAATTTTAAAATACATTTATAATTCACAAACAATACCTAACATCAGGAGCGACGATTTACCAAACCAAGACCAACTTGGTGGAAAATATTTCTTTCGAAGATTATTCGAGTGCAATAAACTTTTTTATTGCTCAGATGGGTGGACGAGCTCACAGCCCACAGACATCTACTACCTAAATGCGCCACTCACCTTGAGATATAAGTTCTAAGGTCTCAAGTATAGTTACAACGGCTGCCCCATCCTTCAAACCGAAATGCATAACTGCTAAACGGTAGAAATAGGCAGGGTAGTGGTACCAAACCGCACGGGCTCACAAGAGGTCCTACTACCAGTAAATGTCAAATTATCTTTTATCTGAGGTAAAACGCTCAATCAATATTAAAAGAGCTATCTAAAATATTCTTGTCTTCCTAAGCGAACGTGAATACCGCCTCATCTATAAGGTCAAAGTCTTATTTGTACTTTGTAACAGCTATCTTGTTTTTTTTCTCGGACCGAGATCGAACCCCACACGGGGTTTCCGCGTGTAGGGCTCGCGCTTGTGTCGGGTTCAGCGACAGAAGATGTTTAAAAACGAAGTAATAAAAAAAAAAGATAGTGCCTACCCTTAGGAGCTTACAATACCTATCCCTACCCTACCAGCACCACCCACAATCTATGTTTGATGATGCTGAACAAATATAACAATTTCTTTTTTCAGTATCTGCTGATTATTGGGTATTAACAACTGACTACTCTTCATACGCCCTGGTGTATTCATGCGCGAACCTCGACAGCGAACGCAGACAAGGTAAATTCATCAAAAAATATGTGTGCGATTCACACGTGGTATAAGTGAAACCTTCAAAAATTTAAATACAATTATCCTAAACGTCTAAGTTTGTATATGTCAAATTTTGTCATTAGTAAATAATTGTATATCATCTTTTATAGTATGAGGTAGCGCCCACTATGAATTGATATATTAACTTCACGTATAATCCTAAATTAAAATTAACTACAAGAGGTTTCATACACACGTTAGTATTAAAAAATATCATAGATGGCGCTGTATTAAAATAACACTACACCGAGAACGTCTAATGTGTTCCATCTCATTCTCTCGCCGGCTGAATCCTATACATTTATGTGTTTGTGTCTCGTCTCTATGGACTTATTTTTTCGTTTCATCGAATTTGAAATCACAACTATTCTAAAGAAGTTTCACTACTAAAAATCCTCACATGCTTCCTCAAAACCCCGAGAGTCGCATCAACTGGTTACATAATAAATAATTATATAAAAAAATCTTACAAATGTTTCCCACGAAAGCGTCTTGACTCCAGATCAAAGGAAAATTACAAATTTAAATTTTGATCGCGTTTTTACTTATCACCATTGCACGTAATGTATCATAATGCCTACATTTTTACAAACTACTAAGTTCTTTATAAGATTTGAAAAAATCCTTACTCCAAATGCTCCAAGCTATCCCGATGTAGAAATGCGTGTGGTAACTTTGAACTCCAAACGCGATTACAACTAAAATAACTTTAAACTATTAAAAAAACCCTTGATTTTTATTAGTGTACAGCTGGAAATTGAGCAGACAGCCTACCCTCACCGCTGCCGCCAACAATGCCATCAATACCGTTATCAATAGCATCCTGGTGCTGCGCCAAGATTACTTTATAGACCGAGGGCACAATGAGCGCGGCTGTTTCTATTACCCTGACAATTTCGGTGGCGACGTCATTCTTAGAGGGCAGTGTGTTGCCGAAAATCAAGTTCAGGCCGTTCCGAACTTCAACCTGAATGCGGTGAGTAATATTTAGGTAGCCCTCAAGAACGATAACACGATCTAAGAGAAAGAGTTCCTATTATAAGTACCTACTGGTGGATGGGCTTATTCTGTTGTTATTATATGTGTTCACTAGCCGCGAACTAGCTAACTGAAGATCAACACCATCTTACCTTTTTTAGTCCCATACCAATTGGATACACAAGGTTTATTCATGCTTGCATTTCCACAGTTCTCTGGCACGTGGCATGAGGTGGCCAGATTCCCGTCGAACCTGCAAAATGGCCAGTGTGCAGCAACGGACTACACAGTCCGAAGCCAGAATTCATTCAGTGTCGTACAAAGTATTGTCAGGACCGAAAGACAATTCACAACTTCGATACCGTCCGCAACAGTACCTGCTAATGGAAGAGGAGTCATCAGTGCCACGATTGCGGGAGGTAACAGACATCTTTTCATTGATCAACAAGACAAATGTCTCAAAATTTTGACTAATATTAACCTAGAATAGTATAACCTCATCTCTTGGCGTAGATGTCGTAAATATGACTAAAGCAATAACTGGAAAATGGGCAGCAGTACTCTCTGATTATCATATACAGTTTACTGCAATACAAACTAATCAGTTTTTTTTTATTGCTTAGATGGGTGGACGAGCCGACCTGGTGTTAAGTGGTTACCGGAGCCCATAGACATCTACAACGTAAATGCGCCAATCACCATGAGATATCATTTCTAAGGTCTCAGTATGGTTACAACGGCTGCCCCACCCTTCAAACCAAAACGCATTACTGCGGCACGGCAGAAATAGGCGGGGTGGTGGTACCTACCCGTGCGGACTCACAAGAAGTCCTACCACCAGTAATTACGCGAATTATAATTTTGCGGGTTTGATTTTTATTACACGATTTTTATTACCGGTAGCAGGACATATTATAAGCTCGCCTGAGTAAGTATCACCAAACCGGATGGTGATACTGCCATGAAGCAGTCACGCATTCCGGTTCGAAGAGTGGGACAGCCGTTGTAGTACAATATAATTGAGACTACGACCTCATGTATCAAGTACCTTCAACTTAGGTATATCACGCATCACCAGGCGGATCGTGACCTCATTTTCCCATATGCCATTTTCACTTAACAGAATACAAGTTTTTCATCCAGAGCATAACCCGATTGTGGTAGCCGGTTGAATTGTTTTCAATTTAGGATGCTCTGAACAAACTGAGCGAATTGATGTTCTTACCCTTAAATTATTGTTCTGAATATAGCTAACAGTTTAATATATGTAGCTGACAATGCTACCTTATTCTAGAACTAGAACTACCGAAACTAAATCAGTTACTCTTTCGCAGTTCCATTCAACAGCATCTTCGTTTTGGCTACCGACTACACAGAATATGCTCTGGTATACAGTTGCAGAAACATCGACAGCGCCAGTAAACAAAGTAAGTGCATCGTTTTTCAACCCAATGAGCATTAAGTCCATTCGTTTTATCCAAATGCACCGAAATCCCAAACGAAAATCCCGGTTCTAATAATTATGTTGTCATCAGATGGTTTTCTTCTAAAAATTAATTAAAATTACTACCTGTTATTTCAAGGTTTATTCTTGACAAATCTTTTTTTTAATTAACATAATAAATAATTTTAATTTTAAATTACAGGGAATAAATAATTATTCTCGCTCTAGTTAGCAAATAAATAATTTTGCGTTGATGAATTATTATGGTTTGTTATGATAAAGATATAAACAAATGTTTTTTTTTTCACAGTCTACAGCTGGAAACTCAGCAGAACACGCGGTGGACTCTCCGCAGCTGCTAACAACGCTATCAATACCGTAGTTACAAATAACATCGACTTATTCGAAGGCTACTACACCAACACGGATCAAAGCAACGATGCTTGCTTCCACTACCCAGTATTTGACCGACCCACGGCTATAGAGCTACCGGGGCCTTGCGATGAACGCATTCGAGGTGTCGCCAACTTTAACACGGCTGCTGTGAGTGTCGACAATAATTCTTAGGGACTAAAAACTCTAGTTTCGATGAATGTGATAATGCGACTTGTGATTTGGTATTTTTATTTTGTTTGGTTATGATTAAGTAAGTTTCGAAGATGCACAATAAAGATTCCTGTAATAACTTCGTATTCGTTTAAGAGATTTACAGGGAATATTCCATTACGGGAATTCCGAACAGAAACATCAAGATGATTCAGCGAATGGAGGTGATGATGAGTATTCAAAATATACAATACTTACTAACTTCTTCGTCTTGTCTCCGTCATTTCCTCTTTTCTATTTATTAACAGCTTGGTTTGTCTTGTCTAGATATTATGTGGTCTTCTTTTTTTTCGGTAGTACATTTGTTTTCTACTCGACTGCTCATGGCACTTTACACATTATTGTCTCTCCTAACAATTCTGTTACTTCTTATGGCGAACAAACTTTTCTTGCATCTTTCCTTTCTTATTGCGGTGTTCTTGAACCAATATTAATATAGTTCTGTGATGTTTTAGTATATGGGCCGTTGGATCGAAATAGCCAGATACCCACAAACCACACAGCAAGGACAATGCAACCGCGCTGAATACACATTTGGCAATAACGTCATCTCTCTAACGAATAGTCAGGTGCTCAACCAGCGTCTCAACTCTGTCCGTGGTACAGCTGTTGTCAAGTCAACTGATGGATCAGGCTTATTGGAAGTAACAATCGTCCGGACTAGTGGTAAGTTCACGATGGCATATCGTATAGAGTTAATAAAAAATGCACCCGAATTGAAGATGGGTACAAACCAAAACATCACATGTGACTCGAGACATAATCTACCAGCTGTTTACTCTCATGGAAGCTCGCAGAGGAATTGAATTCATGCCAGATATAGACCGTGGGTTTTATTTAAATGGTTTATTTAACATTAGATATCGACAATAGGATTGCTCAACTTGTAACCTTTAAAAATTTCCCATATCATTGAAAACCCTTGCTCAAAAAGGTAACAAGAAATAATTTTGATTCAATATGTGATTTGGAACGAATAAAAAACAATCATCTGGTCCAATAATATATTTTTTAAACGTCCTAGTTATCACACTAAAGCCACTAACAGTCGATATAGATCGTGTTGAATGAGTTAAACGATGTTAATTATCAACAAACATAGTGACTGAAGATCAGGATTAATTAATTGCAATTGATACTAACAATGGCTTAGTCAGTCATGACCCTCGGAAATGAGGAGCACCACTGAAGAACGAGGATATTAATAATACAAAATCTTCCACAGCTACTGTTACTGCAAACTACTACATTTTGGCAACAGACTACACCAACTACGCTTTGGTATACAGCTGTAGAAACTTGGCTAATGGAAACAGAAGAGGTAATTCTAATTATTTCAAATTTTATTTCGATTTAATGTATTATCCGAGATAGGAACACGACGCGATTGACCCTAATCATGGCCACCATTAACTACAACCCTAATCCTGTTTGCGTAGGAGCCAATCACCGCAAAACCTCTAGACACGTCCTAATAAATCTACCTGATTCAGTCTCAGTACTATTAGACGCTTCTAGTACATAAGCAGTTCTTCTACAAGTAGCCCTAGCCAAGGTAACCGAACTCGTCGAAGAGTTCGTTTGACATGTAGGCAAGAATATCAGCTCGTTTAATTTCCCGTCGGATCTTCTCAGCTGATTGCAATTCGGAAACGGTAGTAGCATTTTCAGGCATTCAGGCTGTCAGGTTAAAGAACAACATCCTTCTTGGCACAGTAACCCATCCTGGTAAAAAGCCCTTGGTCTAATACCCCAACCCACAAAACAAATTTAAACGTATAGACCTGATTTCGTAGGGAATATTCTTGAAAATTAGATTTTTTGTTTATTTACTCAGTAAAATAACAAACTAAGAGTAAAAAAACAAAAATTTTAAGCCTCAATTCTATTTAATAGGACATTTTATAGGACCGAATATAATAGCACTTTCCACCCCATTTTTTAACAGTCGGCAGCTGGAAACTCAGTAGGACCACGTCGTTGAGCACTCAAGCAAACAACGTCATGAACGCGGTCATAACGAACACCCAGGGTCTACTGGAAGACTACTATCAATCTACCAGCCAAAGCGAAGACACCTGCTTTTATGTACCCACACTCAATCCTACCTCACCCCCTGTATTTAGAGGACAATGTGAAACCATCACTGGTGTTCAGAACTTCGATGTCCAGAGGGTAAGTTCTGTGATTACAAATTCATAATTTACAATGACCTTTATTTAACAATGGCCTACAACTATAAACATATGTTAACATCAGTCGTACTCATATAGAGCGATTTGGTATAGTTAGACAAGCAGGTTCTACTGGTGGTAGATTGTTTTGTGCGCCCATAAGGGTAGGTACTCGCGGTGGATGGCGGCATATAAATTGTTGATATAATGGGTGAAGAGCTCCTCCATCCATCTAAGTATTAAACAAGAGGAAAAGTATTGTTTAAAAGCGCCCTAAAAAGACTTTAATTGACTGTGTGAAAGAGGATATGCGTGAGAAGAGTGTGACTGCAGAGATGCCGTATGATATGCCCGAATGGATAAAGAGGACTTGCTACGCCGACCCCACATAGTGGGATCTGGGCAGAAACAAGAAAAAGTACCTTTATTATTGCTTACACAATAAACAGCGGGCAGATAAATTAAAAAGGACACTTTGCGTGAAGCGGTTACCGCTTATCGCCGACTACTGATGTCATATATTGAAAATCCTCGAAAACTTCAAAGTGCACTGCAACTGATGATTGGCAGAAAGTTTGTAATACCTTCAGTAAACTAAATGGAATGAAATTTTACAGTACCTGGGTTGGTGGCATGAAATTGAGCGGTACCCAACTGAGGGTAACGCAGGGGAGTGTATCAGCTCACAGTACACAGCATCAGGAAACCAATACCAAGTTGTAGACACCAGCGTCTCTAGTGGGTCAGCTACTGTTGCCACCGGTACCGTAACAGCCACTAGTGACGGAAGGCTTCGAAGGACTTTGGCCAATGGGCGAGTTGAAGGTAAAATAGACATACATTATCATATTATGAGAAAATAGCACTGATAAATTAATGAAATAAAAATAAATAGAATAGGATTTGTTTGTAAGGACGCTATTGAACATAAAATAACTTAACTACAAAGACCTAACCAAAAAGACCACAATTTTTTGGGTTTTTATTTTTATAAATGAATAACTATATATATCAAATAACAAAATCATCAATATGATCTTTTGTGACGACACAATATTCACTTTTGAATACTAACAGACGTGGTGTATTTTATTACTTTGATGCGAAAGTCGCATCACAATAAATCAGACTGTTTCACTTTCTCCTGACGTCATACGATAGTAAACCTATACAGGTTATTTTTTTTTAAATATGTCTCCAAACTACAACTTATTGAAACACAGGAATGTGACTGGTTCTGAATAAATTAAAAAAAAAAACTTTTTTCTATAAACGAATTACAGCATGTTGATTATATTTTCGATTAATTATTACAATTCCAAATGAGACGGTAGATCACGGACTCATGTGTAATGGTCTAATGTAATTGAAACTTCGACTTTAAATCCCAAAACGGACGGTAGAAATTTGTAGGTTCTCGTTTAGCTGTATGATAGAAACATCTAAAATCGAGGCACAAACGAATTTGATTTAGTTAAATCTGTTTTCGTATTCACAGACATTTGGGTGTTGGCTACTGATTACGAGAATTACGCTCTCCTGTATTCTTGCGTCAACGTCGACAGCGAACACAGACGAGGTATGATATTTCGACATATACATTTTACCCAAAAAAAACCATATCATTTGTTATCGCCTAATAAAAATCTAAGGCACAGAAATATATGGAAAAATGAATTAAATAGAACAAGGAGAGGGAGAGATAAAGGCAAACAGGCTCAAGTAACGCTGTCCGAAATATATGTTTACAATTGTGTTGATCTTCCAACCCAACAGTTCAATCCTTCGGCCCAATCCGTGCTACGTTCCTATTCTCGTCGCGAAAGGTTTACAGACTTAATACTCCGACAGTATGGCCATAATATGTTGTACATCATATAAGCAATTGGAAAATTGGTACAAGACCGCGTGGGAGGTCACCAATGCGAGGGACGGACAAAATTAAAACTACAATGGGAGATCCCCTAAATGGTTTCATTAAAATGGCCTCAAGCAGGAAGATGGCGGGACATTGTGAGACGCATCAAGCCTGCCCTTTCCAACACTACATGACGATCACAACCACTTTTTCAAGAGTGACACGATTGAGAATATGAAGAATAAGCAGTTAGATCAGATCAGGTCTTTTTTATTGCTAAGATGGGTGGAGGAGCTGACCACCCTCCTGGTTTAAGTGGTCACTGGAACTTATAGATATGAACAACGTAATCACCCCCAACTAGAGATAAGAGTTCTCAGGCTCGGCCTCGAGGGGGAGGCTGATGTAAGAGATGTGCTCCACACTAAACACTTCACTTTCCCCCCTTTGCCTTTTCATGAGTTCTGTCTCATGCGAGGTTTGGATGCTGGTTGTTGAGCGACAGAAGGTTTTAGTCGGTTCAACTCCGACATGCCCTGCCCTCCATCCCCAGTGGAGGGCGGAAGTCCGGTGATTTCCTTTTTTCTTTTCTCGGCCTCATTTTAAACATTATTTTTAGTATGGAGCGCGAAGCACAGCAAAGCTAGACAGCTGACCGCGGCTGCACAAAACGCAATGACGCCCATCATCACCGCTAACAGAGTACTCCACCAGGAGCTCTATTTAACCGTCGACCAGTCTGACCGAGCCTGCTTCCACTATCCCGAGCAGACTGGTCAACAGGTCATCCTGCCTGGACAATGCGACACCAATATACCTGTTGTACAGAACTTCGATGCTAATGCGGTAAGATATCATATTTATTACTAGCTTTTGCCCGCGACTCCGTCTGCGTGGAATAGTTACTTTGGCATAACGCTAAATTTTACCCCCACTTCATTTACGTAGAAAGTGAAAATATTTTTGAATTATAGAATGCTAAGTAGCTATTTAAACCCCGTATTTTGAAACATTACTTATTGGTGCGCCACTTGTATTGGCCTTACCGTGATGTTATATAGCCTTCCTCAATAAATGGGTTATCTAACACTGAAAGAAATTTTCAAATCAGACCAGTAGTTCTTGAGATTAGCGCGTTCAAACAAACCAACACTTCAGCTTTATAATATTAGTATAGATTAACTAGATGTAACACAAAATTTTCTAATAGATAATTCAACGGTATACAGTCGAATTCAGCTCCATTTTCTTTCTTGTATTGCTTTTTAAGATCTTCACTTCATCCGTAGTAGAATTGCAAAAGAATCTTCCGTAGGACAAGTCACTCTGCGATCCTTGAAGAATGTTTCCTCAAATGTCAACTTTCAATTTTTAATCTATGAATTGACTGCCTGTGAATAAATGCTTGACCTACTTATTGTCCTGTGATTTTAATTAATCATTATACTTCTTATTCTTTATAATTAAATTGCTTTACATAAAAAATTAAATTACTATATATTATACTATTAACTATACATACCCTACATACTATAAATTATAATGAAAACATAATTAAATTACTTTATTTATTTGGTTTTGTCTCGCGTTCCTATATTTATCTTTTATTATATATCTCGGAAACGACTCCAACAATTTTCATAAAATTTAGTATACAGGGGATTTTTGGAGGGCAATAAATCGATCTAGCTACGATTTATTTTCAGAAAATGTTGTTTTATTCGTGTTTTCAATAATCAACTCTTCCCGACATCTATTGGCGAATAATAAAACTATTTTTCTTAATTGAGGGCAACTAACCGCTTTAAAGACGCAACAAGATGGCGTTATCAAAAAAAAAACCTCATCATCTAGTTTTACCTTTTCAAACTATAAGACTACGAAGATACTCGAACTGAATTCTTTTAACAGTATACCGGAACCTGGTACCAGATTGAGAGGTACAGCCAGATCCACGAAAGAGGCACGTGTACTGGAGCTCGATACATCTTGGACTCTACCACTGGAGTCGTGAACGTCCTCAACTGGGAGGTCGTTGACGGTGTCCTAGACACCATTAGCGGCACCGCTGTGATCTCCTCGACTGATGGAAGCGCAAAATTGGCAGTCACTTTACCCGTTCGTGGTAGAGAAGGTGAATTAATTTCGAATCCTCTCATCGGGCTTTATCGAATGTTAACTTCTTCCCCTTTCCCAGAACTTACATTTTTATTTATTTTGTTTGTTATTTATTTTATTTTATTGCATAAGTGGACGAGCCCACCTGGTGTTAAGCAGTTACCGGAACCCATAGACATCTACAACCTCAATACCGCCACCCACCTTGAGTTCTAATGAGTTCTAAGGTCTCAGTATAGTTACAACGGCTGCCCCGCCCTTCAAACCGAAATGCATTACTGCTTCACGGCAGGAATAGGCAGGGTAGTGGTACCTATCTTACGGACTCGCAAGAGGTCCTACAATTAGTAATTACAAAAATTAAAGTTTTGCGGGTTTGATTTTTATTACGCTATGTTATTCCTTCACAGTGGAAGTCAATCGTAAACATTTGTTAAGTACGTATTTCGTTAGAAAAATTTGTACCCGCCTGCGGGATTCGAACAATGGTGCATCGCTAAATACGAATGCACCGGACGTCTTATCTAGTAGGCCACGACAACTTCACAAGTATTACTACTGCAACAGCGACTAAATTTCAAGATATACTTCTAGGAACCGTGACCACGCCTCTCTACGTTCTCACGACGGATTACCAGAGCTACTCACTGGCCTATAGCTGTGTAAACATCAACAATTTCCAGAGAGCCGGTAAGTCTATTAACGAGTTTCAAGAAAATCATTATTTGTCTATGGACAAATGGGTCTCTAGCCCGTCGGCAATCATTATCATAGCGCCCTTTAATAAGCGTGCAGTCAAAATAGAATAGGCACAGATGTACTAACTAGGTTCATTAAAAATGCCGAAGTGGCCTCACCCTGAATCATAGATGAAACCGCCTCTATCTATGTACCTACTTCTTTTCTTAATGTCAAATATTACATGTATTTAATTCTATAATCTAGTTAACGAATTTAATTCGATTTGTATTAACAATGTAGCAGTTATTTGCATTAAAATGAAAACGTTTCTTAATGTTATATGTGCAGAAAAAATACAAGGAAATTACCTTTTTTTTTATTGCTTAGATGGGTGGACGAGCCCACAGCTCACCTGGTATTAAGTGATTACTGGAGCCCATAGATATCTATAACGTAAATGCGCCACCCACCTTGAGATATAAGTTCTAAGGTCTCAAGTATAGTTACAACGGCTGCCCCACCCTTAAAACCGAAACGCACTACTTCACGGCAGAAACAGGCAGGGCGGTGGTACCTACCCGTGCGGACTCACAAGAGGCCCTACCACCAGTAAAACCTACCTACCTTACCTACGTACTTGTTTTTCAGTTGGTGCATGGAAACTCAGTAGAACCCGAACAATGCCTGCAGCAGGAACAACGGCTATCGACGCTTACATGGCACAAAGAGAAGAACTCCACCAACCTATATTCATTCAGGTGGAACAAAATGAAAACTGTGAAGAACCGAACTCCGCCTTCTTAGCTAGGAGCAGTATTTTAGTTATGATTGTATGTGTAATATTACAGGTATTCGCCTAATGAATGTAATATTAACATAATTTAAGTTAAATTAAGTGTTTTTTGTATATTTTTTTATGTTTATAATCAAGAAATAAAAGTTATTTTCTTTTATTTACAAAAGACTTTTTATTCCTGTGTATGATGGCATATCTGGCTTAAAATAGGGTCGTTCGCGTAGTACATAATAATATATAGTTCAGCAACCAATAAAACGTATTTCGTGACAATAGTTGCTGACAAGGAAGTCTGAGTGTAATACTGAGGTCGCGTAATAAAGTAGAGTCGCAGTCATAGATTATACACATAATATATTTGAGAGTCGCTGTCTTTGCTAGAAGTAATAGTGTTCTGTGGTCGCTGTGGCCCTTAATATCGAGAACCGTTTCGACTTTGCCCGGCATAAGGCACTTCGCTCAATGTTACCAACTTACCGAAACCTAGAAGCAAATCACTATACTTCATAAAATATAGCTTGATCTCTACGACAGCTGTCAGTAAAGTCACGCCTATGAAGTTCTGAATTTCATAATAGTAGATCAATTCCTGTAAATTGATTGTGAAAAAGCATCAGGAAAATCAAGCAGGGCTAAAAGGTTGAGTTACGCATATCCATAAACAAATCATATAAATAAAAAAAGGGATATTCACTGATACAAAAAAATAGCTAAAAACGCTTAAACTTTCAAGCAAATGCAATCCTAAAAAAGTATTAACATTTCGTGCTTCCTCCTGTATTCTGAATATACTAGGATGCGTTACATTTAATCTAGTTCTTAAAATATGTCCGATTAATAATACAACTGATACTGTTGTGTATTACAAAATCCGTTTACATTACTGCAGTGGGTTACACGTCTTCGCCATATTTATTGCCATTGACAAACACGCTATCAAAACTAACATTGAATTCAATTCAATTAATAATGAAGACTAGATATAATATCTATCATGATGAAAATACATTAATTGACAAAATTCTATAAAATTTCTTATGTAATACTTGCTGTACCTGTAATTCTTGCTTAATTATTTTATTCTGTATCTGTTGTTAAAAAATTAAAACACGTGTGGCACTCGGGGACTGCCGCAGTAAAGCTATTGCATAGCATTTTTTATCAACTTATGCAACTATAATTAGACAATAATAATTTAATATTAAAAACAATAATAATAAAATAAGACCACGCTATATTTATAAGCATGAACAAAAGCAAAACATTAACTGTCCCCTTCACACTCATAAGCTAGACCGCGCGAGAGAGAGATGGGCAGACTTTTCATGATGCGCATGCAGTGCAACGTCGCGCCTCGCGCTTATTCAGAAACACTACACGAGCGCAACGTGTGAATGTGTTGAACGCGAGCTACGTGGTAGGCGAAGTGGGGTTGTTAGGTTTTATTTTCGTTACGGAATTTCTTGATTCGGTTGCCGCGCTCAAAACCCGCGATAAAAGCTATGCAATAGCATAAAAAGAATATTTGACTTGTCAGTCTTGTGATTTGACAGTCTTTGTTCTTTTTGTTCTAAAACAATGAGTGTGTGCGTGCGCATGAGTGTGTGTATGTGTGTTCGTGTGTTTGTGTGTACGTGCGTTTGCGTGCGTGTGTGGTGTGTGTAGTAAATAGTACACGCTAAATTCAATATTGGAAAGCGATAGGAATAATAATTTTGTGTTCAAAGTGATTTGCATCTGATTTTCGAGATTTAAGAGTAGTGCTCGAGGTGTTAATCAAAAAAGTTATAATCACAAATAAATTCTGGGGATAAAGTTATTTAAGTGTACATTGTATTTGAAATGAAAAGAAATGCAACGCTTACAAATGCCAATTAACCATTACTTAATGGTAGTTTTCCAATTACAGAGCAGAGCATAAGCGCTCTTGTACTGTAATTGGAAAACGACCAAAAATACACGCAGCTAAGTTTCGTGAAAATTTTATGTCTTAGTCCCATCACTATTGACCAGTGACGATTGATCTGTCATTTTCCATAAAAATTATTTTCGTGATTTGCGATTACTGATTGATTAGCATGTAAATCGGAAATCGGAATAGAAGTCTTTTAAAGATTAGGTATTGAAAATACTTGTTTAATTGATCTTATTGATTTCATCAATACTAAAACACGAGACAATGTCTAATCACGAAGAAATCACTGCACCAAGCACCCAAGAAGATATCGAAGCGGCAGACAAATTGAAAAACGAAGCAAATGAATATTTTAAAAGTAAGTTATTCTTGTTTTTATGAAAAAACAACCCTCATAGTAAATGATAGATGTAAATATATAATTTACTTTCAATTATCCATTTGATAGACATAACCTAAAATTTTCAGAGCAAAATTATGATAAGGCGATCGAGTTGTACAGTCAGGCCATCGAGAAGAATCCTAACAGCGCTGTTTTGTACGCGAACAGGAGTATAGCAAATCTTCGATTAGAGAACTTCGGTTATGCTTTAGGTGATGCCTCCAAAGCCATAGCTTTGGACAAAGGCTACACCAAGGCTTATTACAGACGTGCCGCTGCGCATATGTCTTTGGGAAAGTACAAACTGGCGCTTACGGATTTTGAATATGTGAGTTTGATATCATAGTTTATACATGTTTTATCAGTAGCCAGATCGACATATCAAGTTCAAATCAAGCTTACCCCTTTCATTTAAGCTTCAACACATGCACAAATGATATATTCATCTGTATATTTCCACTATGAACTTGCAGATAATTCTTACAAACTTCATTTGTTTCGTCAGCTCCTAAAATTGGGAAGTTTGCTTCTTCTATGATAATGATGAACCTCTAGTTAATACTCAAACAGATTTGCTCAGAATTTTTTTAAACTTTTATTTGTGAAAAGCACAAATTTTCTTTACTTGCTTAAGATTAAAAGGACTGTGATATAAAAGGCAGATTCTTTTTGAATTCTCTAATAAATATACCAGAAACCTTACAATCTAAGAGTTGCTTGACTACAATACAAATGCTGCCCACCTTGAAACATGAGATTAAAGTCTCAGTTGTATTATTGGTGGTCCTGCATCTCAAACTGGAATAAATGACCATGTATTCGTGGTAGATATAGTGGTACATACTTGTACCACAAGGTAGATAATGTGCCATACTGCTGCTGCTGCTCATTCTCTGCTGAATCCCTTAGAACTTAAACACTTTTTATTAATGATATAGATTGATAATTATTATTTGGTGTCAAAAATTGTTATTAAAGATATTTGAGGGTTCCTCTTTAAACTTAAGGTAACTACAGTAAGACCATATGATCAAGATGCAAAACTCAAGTACAGTGAATGCAATAAGATAGTTAAGAAGATCGCCTTTGAAAAAGCCATCTCAGTGGACAAAAAAGAAGTTAACATTGCTGACAGTATTAATTTGGATTCAATGAGTAAGTTAAATTGCAACAATACAAACTAATCACTTATTGTAATGCTTCGTTAGATCTAACCGAATTATAAGCACATGTGTTGAATAACAAGCCAGTTCAATCAAGTGCATATATTTTCATACAGTACTAATTGTTGAGAAAAGGGAATGAGTATTTTCATTAATACCCAGCACTTAATATCGTTCCTTTGAGACATTATATAGGCAATGCTTATTGCTAAAATTATAAAAATGATAGTTGCAATTCTGCTGACAATTAGGAAATTAGATGAATACTGAAGGTTATAGCATAATATGATTGCTACTTTAAAAAAAGTCTATACCTATTAAATATACTAAACATAGTCGCTTGTGAGTTTGTTAACTGTCTGAAAAATATGAAGATGATACCCACTAAACATAGTAGACATAGTAGTAGTAGGTAGGTACCACCGCCCTGCCTATTCCTGCCGTGAAGCAGTAATGCGTTTCGGTTTGAAGGGTGGAGCAGCCGTTGTAACGATGCTGAGATCTTAGAACTTATATCTCAAGGTGGATGGCGCATTTACGTTGTAGATGTCCATGGGCTCCAGTAACCACTTAACAACAGGTGGGCTGTGAGCTCGTCCACTCATCTAAGCAATAAATAAAAAGGGTTACACAAGAATTGGACTGATTTGAAACCTGAAGCATTCACAGAAGATGGTAATATTATGCCATATAATGTGCCTAATTTGTTAGGATAATTTGGGGAAAGTACAAAGGGAAAATATTCCACCAAACAGTTGAGATATATATATTTTTTCCCTACCTTTTTGCTGGTAGCCTAAGGGGCTATTCTGGTGATGCTATGGTTGGTAGGTTAGCTCACTGGGCTTACCTGAGGAAAGTTTTCTAACACAACAGCCCTAGCAAGGGCAGTACAATGGGTTGTGTCTATGGGCTAATTTGATGAGGACAGTGACCAGTGCTTGAAGAGCCTAAAAGCACAGAGAGATGATCCAGAGGATGATAAAAGAGGTTTTGCCTTGTCCCGTTGATTGAGCCTAGTGTAGTTGATATTGCTTTGTAGACGTTGTTGTTCTGAACCTGCAGATTTATATTGAAGTATATAAGCCTTTATATGTAAGCCTATATTGAAAATATTCTTAGTGTTATTCTGGTTTTTGCCAGATTCCTCCCGTTGTATGATTGCTACAATCCTGGAATATAAAAAATATTGTAATTGTGTATTTTTTAACAGCCATTGAAGATGAGTACGAAGGGCCAATGCTTGAAGATGGAAAAGTTACTTTGAATTTCGTCAAAGAGCTAATGGAATACTATAAACAGCAGAAGAAACTTCACAAGAAATATGCCTACAAGGTATTACAATAAAACATAAATTAAAAATATTTTATTTTACTCTACATAATCTATACTAATATATAAATCTACAGTGGTTTTTACGGATGTTCTGTTATAACTACTGAAACATGCATTCGATTGACTTGAAACTTGGTATCCATGTAGACAATACATGTACTTAATGGATAGGCTAATATTTATATGAGGGTTGGACTCCCTAATAATAATAACAATAAATAATAATGTTAATTTTAAATGCCAATTCATATGTATATAAGTGCAGGAATTCAAGGAAGCAGGTCCTCAGCCTGTATGGATTGGTCACACATTGGTAGTTAGAGTTAAATAGCAGCTTGGCTGTGCCTTTGCATTGCTGACATCTATTTGCTACCGTAACCACTCACTAGTAGTTGTGCCATAATTATGCTCGTCTGCCATTGTAGGCCATTAAAAATACATCTACCAGAAACCACGCAGCATAAAGCAATATAATAGAAATCTCTCAACTGCCTATAGACACCAATTAATATATCTCACCAAAAATTCAATCCACAGATCCTGCTAGATGTGAAGACATACCTTCAGAACCAGCCATCTCTTGTTGACATCAAAGTCCCAGACGACAAGAAGTTCACCATGTGTGGTGACATCCATGGCCAGTTCTATGACTTAATGAATATATTTAAATTGAATGGACTTCCATCGGATGAAAACCCGTACCTGTTCAATGGAGATTTTGTGGACCGAGGATCATTCAGCGTGGAATGTATCTTCACTTTGTTCAGCTATAAGTTGCTGTATCCGGATCACTTTTACATGTCTAGAGGTAAATTTTTATTTGGCTTCCTTAACAGTCTCTCGTACAGCCGGCTTGATGATGAATTGTCTCTGTAACTATTGGAAATTAGCAATATCATTATCAGCGACTCAGCAAAGCTGTACCTCACGTGATGTTAAATGGCTACCGGAGCCCATAGAACAATATAAATGCTGTCTGCTCACATTGACACGTAAGGTCAAAATCATGATTACTGTGTCTACCACTAAATATAAGTGAATGCTTGCTTGCACTTGCGATGTTCATTATAACCTAATGATATTAACCCCAACATTGTTATAAATATTTTTGCTTGATGACACACAATAGCGAAACTTGGTCAATATTGTTGAATTACTCAGTATGGCCAATAATTTTTGCATGTCATAAATGGCATTATTTCAATGATTTATGCCTGCACAGCTAGGAACCACAATGTTGCCTATATTATTCGATTAATCAATTATATTGAAACTTAAATCTAGAGGCTAGGTTGTGGCATTCACATACTCATGGTTATGGACACATGCACTTTTCATAATATAATTCACCACATAGCGCGCCGGGGGCAGTCAGGTGGTCAGATCTAGTAAAGGAATCGCTTGGTGGTAGTCTGTACTATACGGTCCATGTCACCCATGACCGAACACTGGGGAGAAACGTCACATGTAGTCGCAATCCTCAGCAGTGAGAGAACGATATCGAAGAAGAAGAATGCCCTTTTCAATAATAAAATAAAACGTGTTTAATTTGAACCCGTTATCATAGGTAATCATGAGACACTGGACATGAATCGGGTGTACGGTTTCCGTGGGGAGGTGACATCAAAGTATACCTCACAAATGGCCGATCTATTCACCGAGGTCTACAACTGGCTACCCTTAGCTCACTGTATAAACGGTCGAGTGCTTGTAATGCACGGGGGGTTGTTCTCAAAAGATGACGTCACACTCGAAGACATCAAGAACGTGGACCGAAACAAACAGCCGCCTGAAGATGGTGAGTTGGTTTTTTTGTCGTCTTAAAGACTTATTTATTTATTTATGTACACACAAAAAAGAAGACATAGTACAGTGTTATAGGAAAATTATGTACAAAGGCACTGCTTATTTCTTTAAGAAATCTCTCCCAGCAGACCTGCGAGAGACTTATGAGAATAATAATTAAAAATGATGAGTGTGTGTAGAACAGCTAAAATAACAAATACAACATGAGAATTATAGTAATGCACATACACATAGCAAATATTGTTAAACTTGAATACAAAATATTATAAGTAACAGTATATACGAAGAGTATAGAACAATGATCATTCGGTTGATGAGAGATAGAATTGTTTGACCTTGTATTTAAAAACAGAAACAGACTTGCAAACTCGGATGTCAGCCGGCAACGAATTCCACAGTCTGAGCGCGTGCACAGTAAAGGAGTGAGAATAGAAATTGGTTTTGGTTAGTTGAGTAGAGTAGGATGAAAGGAGATTGCGTACAACAGAGATGCGAATGTTGCGATGGATGTGTGGAATAACGAGAATAGAAAGAATATGGAATGAATATGTTAGAGGAAGTCTAAAAGTGGCACCTGTGACAGAGAAGCTGAGAAGTGCGCGTTTGGGATGGTATGGACATGTGATGAGACGAAATGAAAATGAGGTTGGTAAGAGAGTGCTAACTATGAATGTGGAAGGATATAGAGGAAGAGGTGGACCTAAGAAGAAATGGATGGGTTGCGTGAAAGACGATATGTTAAAGAGGGGAGTGAACGAAGAAATTGTATATAATAGAGGAGTGTGGAAGGAGAAAACATGATGCGTCGACCCCAGGTGACTGGGAGAAAGAAGAACAGAAAGATGATGAAGACTTAGTTGAATAAGATTTTACAGCTTAGGAACGTAAGTGCCTATGTGTTATCAAGGCAACGCCATGTATATCTGGTATAATGCAATATTATAACAGTGTGCTCTTTGCTTTGGAATGGAATTGCAAATCGACTGACAGATGGTTGACTGTACACAAAAAAAAACATTATTCTTGCTAGGGCTAGTGTTAGCAATGTCATCAGGATTGAGCCCCGTGAGCTCTCCTACTTGTTAGGTTACGCCGACATAGCCTCTCAAGGCTATCAGCTTAGGTAGAAAAAAAGAAAGGAAAGTTGTGATGTCTGTGGTCTCTAATAGTTAATACAAGCCGAGTCATAAACGTACCTTACGTAAATTTCAGGTATAATGTGCGAGCTCCTCTGGTCTGACCCTCAACCGATGCAAGGACGTTCCCAGTCCAAGCGCGGCGTCGGCTGCCAGTTCGGTCCGGACGTGACCCACAACTTCCTGCAGAGGAACAAGCTCGACTACATCATCCGCAGTCACGAAGTCAAGAACGACGGCTACGAGGTCGCCCACGACGGAAAGTGCATCACAGTCTTCTCGGCTCCCAACTACTGGTGAGATTAAGATAAAAAAAATTTTTTTTTTTAAGAGTGGGGCAGCTGTTGTAACTATACCCGTGACCTTAGAACTTATATCTCGAGGTGGGTGGCGCATTTACGTTGTAGATGTCTATGGGCTCCAGTAACCACTTAACACCAGGTGGGCTGTGAGCTAGTCCATCCATATAAGCAACAACAAAAAAAAAAAGAAAGTTAATTAAGCTAGTGGTCCCGCAGAAGTCGAAATTCGTTTTAACTTTAATCAATTGAAATTTTATGTTTAAACATTATTATGGTTCTATTGTCAAATACTATTGTACTTGTATAATATAATCACAGATTTCGCCAAAACTACACTATACATAAATAATAATCAAAACAAACAATATTCATATATTCTCAATTTGACCACAGACCTTAAACACTAACAAAAGTTTGACAATTGTCAATAAACAAAGAGTATATTTATATACATATATGTGTTGTGTCAAATACATGGCAGTGTGTGTAATGTTTTCTTTATTGATTTAATGTATCTTTCATGCATTATTTTAAAAAAATATTCCCATTGTGCACTTCTTCTCTATATTCTCTATAAGTGTCGAAAATGTCATACTCCTCCGTCCGCGCAATTTTCGTAAAAAGGGTTACAAAGATTTTGCTTCACGTATTAATATTTGATTAAATAAAAATATTTGTTTCAGCGATACAATGGGCAATCTAGGCGCTTTCATCACTATGAATGGAAAGGATCTTGTGCCTCACTTCACTACATACGAAGCAGTGGTGAGTTTATAAAATAGAAACATTCTATCGTTTCATATCTATATATTTATAAACATTTACGGTAAGCAGCGCCTTGGCTCTGCTCCAGGCATTGCTGAAGCGACGATAACCACTTACCATCAGGTGGGCCGTATGCTCGTCTGCCTACAAGGGCATCATGTGTGTTTCTGAAATAACAGCAGCACTTTCCCTTGCAATATTGATAAGGCGACTTTTTTTCCCTACCTATGCTGATAGCCTTGAGAGTCTATTTCAGCTTCTCCTTGACGCGTAGATGAGCTCACCGGGCTCAAACCGGAGTGTTGCTAACAATGACCTCAGCAAGGCAGTGCTTCGCAGAATCTACCACCGGATCGGAAACGCGACTCACTGAGAAGATCCGGTGAGAAACTCAGTGAGCTGCCTCTGTGGGTTAATTTACTCGTCGAGCCCTTTGTCGCAAGCAACGAATTCGGCGAGGACGGTGACCGGTGCTTGTGGTACCTAAAAGCACCGTTATGGGATCGGGAGGATTCGTAATGACGTGTTTAGGGCGACGTCGACTGTTTACTATTTAAACGATGACAAAATATTTCCCTAAAAATATGAGCAAAATTAATTTTTATCATTGCAATACTTTATCATTACAGCCCCATCCGGACGTGAAGCCGATGGCGTACGCGAATTCCATCTTCAATTTCCTCTGCCAATGATCGAAACCAGCTCACGTACGGGTCTAAGCTCGACTTAAAGCACTCCTCCGAAACGTTACCGGTAAAACAAACGATTTTAACACTTAATACAATAGTACGTAAGTTTGAAAATTCTCCGTAGTGATTTGATAGTAGTATAGGGAAAAAGCTGTGTGGGCAATCAATTTTCATAAACTGTTTGTAAAGTTGATAGTCTCAGTTAGAACAACGTTGGGATGAAATTTTCCGATGTGTGAGTGAGTGATTTTCGTAAAATGGTGAAAGCCATAAAGGGCTTTCTCTAGGATTGAAAGCTAGGATTTCTCCTGTGTTATGTACACCAGAACAAACATTCAAGATAAGAATAACACACAGACTGTATACCAAACATTTAGGTGCTGACTCCGCGAATCGAGAACCCAGACCGTGTGGTATTGTAGTCGAATTCTCTGAGGACCATCGCTTGATATAATCTTATGACAGCAAAAACTGGAAAAAAAAATGGTGCGCATGCATCTTGGTGCACGTGAAAGAAGTGAAACTTCTTTTGCGGTGTGAAGTATTGTGGTTTTCTTCACTTTGCATCCTTAAATCAAATTTCTCTTATATTAGGGAATTTTGTGTATAAGAGAAACGACCTAGCTCGCTTTGTCATTCCCCTCTCCACGGTCGAGTGGTTCGCGAGACGCTCTATCTATTTTCTCACTCTCGCTCTTCCTAAATTGTATCTTTTCTCTCAAACCGTAACGAATCTGTCGCGAGTTAAATTTTATTTCCAACGCGCTTAAAGAAGCTTCACTTAAACATTGTATAGCTCACATACAATTGAAAAGATACCTTCAAAAATATTCTCTCTCACCCTCACAGGCTCAAACTTTTAAATGCAATTATGTTTGTCTCTTTCTAGTGACCCATTTTCGTTTCATCGGGTTCCAATTAACAACGGTGCTAAAGAAGTTTTTACTTTAGAAATGTATTGATAATGGTATTCAATTAAATTGCAATATTATGTTTCTTTTGAGACATTAGTGAATAGAAATAGTAAAAAAAAATAATTAAGCATTAATGTTTTATTTTACGTGGCCTTGCACTATTTAAGTTTTTTTTTTTATTAATTTCATGACTGACATTATATTCTTTTGCCTTTTTTTCATAATACGTAACTGCGTCTAAAATATACAAGAAGTATTTTGGAAAAAAAATATGCGATGTATTATTCGAATGCATCGAAATCGAAATCGAATCGAAAAAAGTATCGATTTTTAACAGCATAGTATATAGTAACTCTTATTTTTGGGGTCGAGTGTCGAACCTCTAATTTCCAATCCAAACTTTCAGAGTAGCTATCAGGAGATATCGCAGCATCGCCACTTTCTGCTTAATCATCACTCACACATGCAAAAATCGATTCCTCCAATATTTCGCTCTGCCAGTAATTTTTGTAAGAATAATGAGAAGTAACTGCTCAAACGAAACTAGTACTTATATACTCTCACTGTGAGGTTGATATTTGAATGCTTTGTGGTTTCTTATGAATTTTTGTACTTGTAACATTTCGATGCATTTACTCGTGTAAATTACTCTTTGCGCTTTAAGGAATAAGGAATATTTTCCTGTGTACATTGCCGTTTCAAGGTTTACCTGAATTCTTATTTTAAAAAAATACTCGTCATTCGATGTTGTTGTTTTAATAATTAAAAAAAAACTGAATATCAAGACAAACTGTTTGTCAGTATACCTCTTAGAGATCAGCGTCTCTTATTCGTGACGTTGTACGCACGCGAACAAAAGTACCGTCATTATCTAAAAATCAAACCAATAATACCGAATTATACTCTAACACTAATGACATAAAGCTTAGCGAATAAATAAAACAATTCGTTGACCAGCGACCGGACTCATACCAACAAAGTTGGGAATCTCCTACATTTGAAGTCGAGCTTTTTAAATTTAAATTAATGCGGATTCAAACGGGCTTATCTTCCCACTTTTCCGCACAGCGTCAATCAGTATTCAATTCGTATGGTTCACATAAACATTGACGTCATTGTTCAATATATATTTTTCACTATTTAGCTTCCAAAATAATTCAGGCATTACTGGATTGATTTATTATTATTAATGTAGTTTAATCTTAGTTAATTATAAATATATATATATTAGCAAATAAGATACCTATTATAAATAATATAAATGTAAACCTTATTTCAATGCAATAAGGTTTTAATTGATTTTCGGAGTGTAAACGAACATAACATGTAGGGCGACAATATTATTCTTTTAAAATATTGTTGCTTATAATTATGTGCTTTCAAGGAAATGAATGAAGGTGTAAATTGTTCACTCATGCGGAATATTTCGATATTTTTGGATTTCGGAATCGCCTATCATACTTCCTGCCTATAATTTGGATATCCTTAGAAGCACAAATTGAACAATTTTTTCTACGCGTCTCTGCATTTCTTGTATGCTTTTTTTTTTAATTTTTAAATATATTATTATATAAAAAGTAAGATGTTACAGCGACAAGACATAATATGTGTCAAAATCGCTGTGATCATGGTCAAAACGGATTTGATAGGATGACCTTTAAAAAAAACCTAGTAAATTATATTTATTATGGTCACCATACAATATTCTCCGCATTTTCGTGACATTTTTTGGGGACAAACTTTGACAAACTTCACGAAAGTTTATTATAATTAAATGAAAATGACCTAAGAAATGTCTTCGACGTGAAAATAATTGAAATGTTAATTTCGTAATTCAATTATTGCGACAAATGCCCTCGTGGTTCTTCTTGAAGTTCGAGAAGGGACTCGTATGGTTATATTTTAGTATTTTGTGCAACGTGTTGTGTGGTCACGGGTGCTCATAGGTGCTCACGGTTGGCAGCCTATTAGATTTATATTGGTAGTGACTGTGATGCCCTCAAGCAAAGTCTTCTCTTTATCTTCATCGAGCATGGCTATCTGTCAGCGGAAGCTGAAAATTTCAAAGAAAATCCAAGCACCACTGAAGATACTGTCATGCAAAACCTTTTATTATTTCTTAGACATTAACCACGCTTCAAAATATGCAGGACAGTCAGTTAATACGGCGTTTCTTTCTACGTGTGCTGATAGCCTTGAGAGGCTACTTCAGCTTCGCCCTAGCATGTAGGTGAGCTCACGGGGCTCAAACCGGAGTGTTGCTAACACTGGCCCTAGCAAGAGCAGTGCTTCGCAGAATCTACCACCGGATCGGAAACGCGACCCACTGAGACGATCCGGCGAGAAACTCAGTGGCCTTTGTCTATGGGTTAATTCGCAAGTCGAGCCATCGGTCGGGTTCGACGAGGACGGTGACTGGCGCTTGTGGTAGGTACCACCGTTATTGGATCGGGAGGATCCGTAATAACGTGAATCATGAGCTTAGTATACATCGGGTTCTGAAAGACACAATAGGCTAACTTCGACTGGATAGCGTTATCTCTGTCACACGAAAATGTATGAATGAGAAAGACGAATATAACTTCTCTTTCTAAAAACCTCGGTAATCGATAACACTGACGTCACAGAGCTGTAAACAATTAGAATGTCCATTCATTTCCGTTTTGATAACGTCCTATGATAATATCATAAATAGATGGAGTAACGAAGAAGTGCTTTGTAAATAGACACTAGAGGGGCCTTTTCGGATTTAAAAAAAAACACGCTTTTTGAACACATTTCCTGCACGGCTATCGTTAAACAAAGGAACGTGGCCATTAGCAGTGAGTGTTATAAAAAAAAAAAATATTATTTTTCTAATTTGTACGCTGACCGTACTTTTGATACTAAAAAAAATTAGGTAAGCTCGCGGAAGTCACGAATTTTATATGTCTTTCGCATCAAAGTAAATTAATTGGTATTTTGTAAGATCAGCGACAAAATTGCTACAAATTTGCTTTGGTTATTGACTGAGAACTTATAGAAAAAATCCACAGAGCATTTTACCGTTTACGCATTTTTTTGATACATGTATATTATAATTGTTATCAATAATTATGAATTACCAACCCTATCAATAATGTTGGTGTTCTTTCAATCGAAATTCAACTACTGCATCCACATTTTTGTGTCTTTTCGATATTTTTTTCTTGCAACAACTTACTGGTCGTAGGACCTCTTGTGAGTCCGCGCGGGTAGGTACCACCGCCCTGCCTATTCCTGCCGTGAAGCAGTAACGCGTTTCGGTTTGAAGGGTGGGGCAGCCGTTGTAACTATACTGGAGACCTTAGAACTTATATCTCAAGGTGGGTGGCGCATTTACGCCGTAGATGTCTATGGGCTCCAGTAACCACTTAACACCAGGTGGGCTGTGAGCTCGTCTGCCCATCTAAGCAATAAAAAAACGCGGGAAAAGAACTGCTTAATTTTTTACTCATTAACGGAGCACCAAAGCTCGTCAATACTTGCTAAATTTAAAAAGAACGCTTGGACAACAGAGGAGAAAAAAGGGTACTGAATTGTTTGTCTTTTTAAAGGGGTATACAGTTTAAAGCCTTCGTCAAACAGAACGCGTACTTAGCGCCGCGTACTTAACGTCGCGTTCTTTTCATGTCACACCAATTGACTAGATGAGTCTAACGCTCCTTGACGCAACGCATTCGCCAAATCACAGTGCCTTTCGATAGCAGTGTGAACATTTAAAAGTATTAAGAAATCGAGTGATTCAGATGTGGCATTGTATAAGCATGGGTATTTTCTAACTATTTATATCATTTTTACGGGCATTATCTAGTATTTTAATACACATTCACTCGGACGCTAAAAAACGCTCGTAAAAAATTACAACGCCTGACGTCAAAGCGTCCTAACGCCGTTACAGAGCGCTGCGTACTTATAGCGCTGGGGCTCTGTTTGACGGTATGTTACCATAGTAGTACAACACAGTCAGTTCAGCGCTCTAACGCGCGCTAATTACGCGTTCTGTTTGACAAAGGTTTAAATGAATTATTACAGAGCGTTTGCGAACACACAGTTACATTTGCCGTTTATTTTAAAATAATTCTACTTTTATTTTTATTTGTGAACGTCGGGGTTGACTCAAATCAGGGTTGCCCGGTGTAAGCGATATTTGCTTATTAAAATTTGGACTAGAGGCCAAAGTCTAGGTGTTCGGCATTTATTTTTGTCTAAATTTAATATCTGTGACAACGCGTGTGTTGTTCGAATTTTCAAACGTCAGAGGTGTAAAATTTAGACATTATAATATGCGCGTTACATAAAACCAAATTTAAAGTAAATTACATAATGAAAAAAAAACATGTAAATGTTTGCTTTTTTATTTACGGAATGCATCGATGATTTTTTTTTATGTATTGTAGATATTTTTTTCTGCCATAGATCATTGTTTATAGATTTTATTTTAAATGTAAATGATATGTTAATTTTTTTTTAATAATAAATAAAGAAATGAGTTAATTTTATTTTTGCTTTTATGTTTACAAGTCTTTTGAAGTGAACGGTGTCATCATTGTAAGACATGATGCGACGGTTTTTTTTTTTAAATCCAGTAACTAAATAATTTTGCTTTCAAAGCACTCTACTATCTAAAGTTTTACTGTGACAGATATTAATACAGTTATAGTTATTCATCAAAACGCATAAGTTTTGAAACTCTAGAGATGTTCACGTAGAAAGCTAATATTTATTCAATAATCGATTATCAACAATAGGCCTAGACGTTTTAACATTTTTAAAGAATTTCACTAATTAATCATCGTAGGAATTGTAATCCATTTAATGATAATTAATAGGTAATTTATACAAAAAAAAACGTAATTTTAATGAATTGTCCAATACGAGAGAAAGGGAGATAGACGAGATGAAAATATCTGTATCTCTTTCTGTTTTTTTCGTAATTGTAGTTGGTGTTAATCTTGACAGAAGGGTTGTGATTTTTGATTATTCATCTTACTGACGACTGCTGATTTGAGATACGATTCACTATGGAACAAGTACCTTTAATGAGAGCCCATTGTTTGTAATAAGTTAAGGACTCCAAAGAAGTAACAATCAAAGCAATTGTGATAAGATAATAATCAAATAGTGGTGCGCTTATTGCGCGATCTGTCCTTTGCTACAGAGAAAACCAATAAAGCATTCTCTCTTTGTCAAGGTGCGAGGTTAAACGTTTTGACTTTAAAAAAAGCTGTTGTGTCCGCAATGCCAACTCGGAAAATCATTGTGCAATAGGGAATCGGACAGACATATCAAAATTGCCGCACAGACCTTATAAATCTAGGCGCAGCGTAACTTCATTGCGTGTGACGTCATTTGGGGCTAGTTTTTAACTGCGAGCTAATCACGTATGAATTTACGCGCTATGACTTGTGTTTAGATCGATGCGTAGATAGAATGCCTTTCGGTTTGAAGGGTGGGGCGGCCGTTGTAACTATACTGAGACCTTAGAACATATCTCAAGGTGCGTGACGGCATTTGCGTTGTAGATATCTATGGGCTCCGGTAATCTGCTAACACTAGGTTGACTGTGAGCTCGTCCACCCATCGATGCAATAAATAAAATATATATAAATGCGATTTAATTTATTAAAATAATTATAATTCATATTTCACAGAAAATAATAATTGGTCTGGTTGTTGCGATTGGTCTGTTATGGTTGTCCGATTACCTATTATATAGATGCTCAACAGGCACAAAATATTTACCTAGTAAATAAGTATTCGTCATCTATACTAGTGGTTTAACGTGATATGCAGAACGTAACTGTGTCCGTGTATCGAGTGGCGGATTTTTTATTTATTTCCGCGGCATATCAATACGTACCATTTTACGTAATTCTCGAGACGGACACGAATAAAACTTGTTAAATTTGTAGTTTTTGTGTTGTTTTATTTAATTAAATCCCCTCATCTCCATCCGGAACTTGATAGGCAGGGGGAGGGTGACGGGAGAGATGTGCTCCGCACTAAAGGCTTCACTCTCCCCCCTTTTCCTTTTCATGAGTTCCGTCTCTTGCGAGATCCAGTATTGCAATAGGCAGCGACTTTGCTCTGCTCCTAGCATTGCTGAAGTCCATGGGCGACGGTAACCACTTACCATAAGGTGGGCCGTACGGTCGTCTGCCTACAAAGGCAATAAAAAAAAAGATCCGGACGTAGGTTGTTGAGCGACAGAAGGTTTTAGTCGGTTCGAGTCCGACATGCCCCGCCCTCCATCCCCAGTGGAGGGCGGAAGTCAAGCGATTTCCTCCTGACCAAAAAAAGGGCAATTATAACGGAACGTAATTTCCGAACGTGCGATACCGCCCCCGCCGCCGCCTTACCGCCCGCTGAGACAGAGCTCTCTGAGCGCGAAAACACACGCCCTCAGCGCGCGCGACGACGACCAGTAAAATATTGCGAGTCTTAGTTTAAGTGTACGATTCTCAACTCATTTTGTATTTTATTTTAGTTATTGTGTCGCTTTTATATTAAAACCTCATACCAAATCGGCGTAAACATTATTTCTATATCATCTTCGCCAACAGCCCGGAACAACGAACTCACGAAAACTCACAAAAGCCCGCCAGTCGGACTTGTAGTGTTAAAAATTGCGCCCGAACGTTTAGCTGTGAAGTGATATTTATAAGAAATTATTGTGCCTGCATGAACGATTTGTGTTTTCCTGACTTTACCGATTAAACCGTCGTCAAATAATGCCGCCGAAGAAGATGCCCAATTCCGAGGAGCGCGACGCGAGAGCCGCGTCGCCGCCCCACGTGCCGTCGAGTGACGCGCCGCCCGCCAGTGTTTGTTTCCGCTCGGAAGACATCACCATGCTGATCGACACCCTTCAACGAACGCAGCTAGACGCGTTCCGGGAGCTGTTAGATAGCGTCAGGCAGTCGGCGACTCCTACATTCGACCATCGGCCCGCCAACAACTTCAGCCGCTGCAAATCTGTATCAGCGGACGCGCAGACGAGTCAGTAGAAGGTTTTATCGACGCAATAGAATCGTACAGAGACGCCGCCAATGTTCCCGATGACGTAGCCGTAAAAGGTATTTCCATGTTGCTAACACACACCGCCGCTACCTGGTGGCAGGGTATCAAGCATCAAGTTTCTACATGGGAAGACGTCATCTCAAATCTACGAAGTGCTTTTGGTGATCGCCGCCCACCCCACAGAATTTATGTCGACCTATTCGCAGACGGCCAGCAGCCTATGGAGAAAACCGATCTGTTTGTCGCCAGGGCTCGAGCACTCCTCGCGAAGCTACCTCGAGGCGACCTATGTGAAAAAGTGGAGCTTGATATGATATACGGATTACTGCATCATAAAATTCGTAAACGCCTTCGTAGAGAGGAAATCACCAGTTTCAATGTTCTCCTGCAAAAAGCACGAAGTATTGAGGATTCTACCGTCTACGAAAGAAGCGCATACTTCAAACGCCGTCGCCGAGACATCAAAGGGTGCCGCCGCCGCCGCCCGCGCTCGACTCGAGCCGCCGCGGCCTACAACGCAGCGTGTACCTACGGCCGCTGTAGAAGTTTCCCCGCGCCAACGTTCGTCAGGCGATAACGCCGACGCCACTCCGACCGCCGAAAAACCCAAGAAACGTCGATACTGTGTTTATTGTAAAAGTTACGGTCATACGCGTGATCAGTGTCGTAAATTGTTATTAAAACAAACCGCGAATGACAGTAACGATAACGTAGTTAGTAAAGTAAATAATATTAAATGTTACGGTTGCGGCGCGAGCGGAGTCATACGTTCTAATTGTTCCAAATGTAGTTCAAATTTTAGCGCGGTCGATTTTATTCAAATACCGCGAACGCGATCGCGAAGTACAACGACCGCTGAGACATCAGCTGTTGGTAAGTCGTCCGTCCAGGTGAGTAATTTGGCAAGTTTACCTATGGGTTTTACTGGGGCTGTACCTGACTTGTGTTTATCCAGTAGTGTTCATACTGAGCGCCCAAATTATGTTAAGTCATCGCTACACACTGCTCAGCCAAGTTTGGTATCATGTAATAATGTAAGTACACCCCCCGTAAATAATAATTTTGCCCGTAAATGTAATGTAAACTTGTCCCATAAACGTGTTGATAAACAAATTATTTCAAATTTGCCGCGTTCCGACGATACGCCTTTGTTTACATACTTATCTCGTCCTGTTAAGCAGGGGGAGTGTTTTAACCGCACTCATGTACCTAGCGAATTGAAATCAGTATCTCCTAGGGAATTTTGTGTTAATCAGTGCGTCGTAAATAATAGACATAAATGGAAAACGAAACGTTCTCGTCAGTGTCCATCACGTGGTCCGTTACCAACTAGGGCGACCATGATTTTTTCAGGACAAAACCAGGAATTCGATAATAAAAGTAGGGTGACCAAAAATTTTTCAGGACACAACCTGGAAAGTTGTGCACCGGTTAAAGGGACCACAAATTTTAATTGTGATAGTTTTGTCACCTTTTCGTCTGTAACTTCTTCGCAAAATGGCAACGCGCGACGACCTATTTTAGGTATAGAGATTTTAGGAATCCGAGGTAGGGGTTTAATCGACACCGCAGCCAAGCGAACTGTTGCCAGTTCTTCACTCTACGCCCTACTGCAACAGCATAATCAACCTTTTGTGCGTAGTTCTATGCGTGTTAAGCTCGCCGATGGTTCAATGCAAACACGACATATGCTGACAACGACACTTGACGTGAAGTTATTACCGTGTAAAGTTATTCCCATGGAATTTGTCGTATTTCCGGACGCCCAGGATAATGACACATTATTGGGTGTAGACTTTTTAGTAGCAGCTGGTTTAGCCATCGACTTCCATACTTCGACATGGCGCTACCATGGTTCTGAACGAGTTTTTCCATTGGAGTTCGAGTACCCTAGTGACCTCACGCCTTGTTCTGCTGCTGATTTCTTAAGAGAAGACGAGGGAACTATGCTGTGTCCTCCAGAGCGTTAACCGCCTAGCTTCTTTTCTGCAGTGCAACGAGGATGTCTTCAGACCAGGGGGAGCCCCAATGCCTTACGCTGAACATCATCAGGATGATAGGAAGTAGCAAACCGACAAAATTCAGTTCTCTGGTCCCAGTTACCAAGTAGGTGATCTAGTCCTTCTCTCTACGCACTTGTTAAGTGATGCCGCCAAAGGTAGAACGAAGAAGTTCATGCCTAAGCGTGACGGACCCTACCAGATTAGTAATATCGTTAGTCCTACTACCTATGAGGTTACTGATTTGAATTCGCAGGTTTTAGGGAAATTTCATGCTTCTCATTTGAAGCCGTATCGTAATCAAACCGGTCAGGTCTCAGCTCCAGTACAGCCTCGACGCCTGCGTGGACGGCCCCGTCTTGTTGGTTCTGCCGAGCCACTAACGAGGCGTTCTAGTGACTCGGAGGGGGAGGATATAACGGAACGTAATTTCCGAACGTGCGATACCGCCCCCGCCGCCGCCTTACCGCCCGCTGAGACAGAGCTCTCTGAGCGCGAAAACACACGCCCTCAGCGCGCGCGACGACGACCAGTAAAATATTGCGAGTCTTAGTTTAAGTGTACGATTCTCAACTCATTTTGTATTTTATTTTAGTTATTGTGTCGCTTTTATATTAAAACCTCATACCAAATCGGCGTAAACATTATTTCTATATCATCTTCGCCAACAGCCCGGAACAACGAACTCACGAAAACTCACAAAAGCCCGCCAGTCGGACTTGTAGTGTTAAACAATGGATTATATCGTTCAGAGGCTTGTTCAAGGGACAAGTTATATATCGCTTTTTTGATTAGTTATTCGTTTAAAAGAGCCCACTGCATAATTTTGAGAACCATCTTGAGACGTAAAATAGAGCTCTAAATTTACCTTACTGAACCCATAATCAGAACGAGCTGTGGCGGGTAGCCTTCATACAACGCAAGATATTTGACAGATGCCTGAATCTCGCTTACGCTTCAAGACAAGCTTGCATATATACAAGTTCCGAACAACAATATTTGGACCATGGGTCTACCGAGCAATATCACCCGCTCGTTGAAAGATCTTTAAGAAGAAGAAAAAGAAAGTTTTTTTTTTTTTTATTGCTTAGATGGCTGGACGAGCTCGTGGCCTAGGTACCTGGTTTTAAGTGTATCGGATCCTATAGACGTCAACAAAGTAAATGCCGCCACCTAACTTGACACATGAGTTCTAAGTCTAAGTATTTACAGTACACACATCATGATATACATCACATATATGGGTGAATCAAGTTATGTGACGATGCCGGAGGACCTAAATCTCATCTTGAAGCATAATAAATTCTCGATTCTATAACGGCTTCGCTGGAAAAATAGGCAGGGCAGTGTCTGTCGCCCACCTCTTCTGGGTTATAGTTTGTACAGTTCTTCCGTAAAAATATGGCCGTGTGCTTAGTGCGAGTTTTTTAACGTTCTCGATAGCGTAAAAGTTAACTAAAATATGTATGGAGTTGGAACAGCGCCTCTGGCGGCAAACGTAAGCAAACGTTCCAACTCCATACAAATTTGAGTTAAACTTTACGCGTTCGAGAACGTTAAAAGACTCGCACTAAGCACATAGAATCAACATAACTTACTCTTCAAATATTTACAGGCCGATTTCATTATCATAAAAATTAAGATATACGATAATTTCAATTGACGTTATCGCCCATAGCCACAGTTTCTGAATTGAGCTAAATACGAAAACTTATTAGATTGCTTCAACAAAAATAATAGATTGTTTATTGTACTGTAAAAACTGAGACCTTAAAACTATTATCTCAAGGTAGGTGACGACATTTAGGTACGTTGTAAATATCTATGGGTTCCTGTAACCACATAACATCTGGTGGAATGTGAGCTCGTTTACACACCTAAGCAATAAAATAAAAATAAAAAAAGTACTATAGATATAGGGAAACTCAATTGGTTTGCAACTGAAACATCGGATATAGCTCGTATATATTTTATTTCAACCTACGAAGGAACAAGTTGCGTTAACATTTTTATAACAGTATTTTTATCTAATTTGCATTTCTGGTAGAGCACGTGACAGTCGGTGTTCAGAGCTCTCCCGGCTTCCACTGCCTCGTACAAAGAAGTTCCTTCTAACATCCGACGGACCAGAGAATTACTGTAATGGATAGAACAAGAAATACAGTTGAAATTTCTATAATAACATACTAGAACTGGGTAGGTAGCGGCTCGGCTGTGCCCCTGGCATTGCTGATGTCCATGGGCGACGGTAACCACTCTCAACCAGGTGGGTCGTATGCTTAATATATTACCGGTGGTAGGACCTCTTGTGAGTCCGCACTGGTAGGTACCACCACCCTGCCTATTTCTGCCGTGAAGCAGTAATGCGTTTCGGTTTGAAAGGTGGGACAGCCGTCAAAACTACCTACTGAGACCTTATAACTTATACCTCAAGGTGGGTGGCGCATTTATGTTGTAGATGTCTATGGGCTCTCGTAACCACTTAACACCAGGTGGGCTGTGAGCTCGTCCAGCCATCTAAGCAATAAAAAAAAATGTACACCGGTCTCCCATTCTTCAAAAACGTATGAATTGCTCGCGGCAGAAATAGACAGACGGTGGCCAATCAATCACGATAAACCTGACAACTGATGCAGAACTAAAAGGAACTAACCTGGACAATGAAGATAACAGCGCATCATAATCCGTAGCATTACCAGTAATCATATTCTCGTTAGCTAACTGAACATAGGAGCAGGCAAGTCGTTGCATACAGACTGACGAGTCTATGTTGTTTCGATTCAAAGTGTCTTCTATCTTGTTAAACATATCTGATAATTGAAAGTAATCGGAGTCTACGCCTGAAAAAAACCGTAAAGACAAGAAATATAGCTGGGCGAAAATAACCTTTATTGCAATGAATTTATACTCCCATAGGAAAATTCATCAGGAAAAGTCATTGCAATAAAGGTTCATCATCATCATTATCATGATAACCTTTACCATACAAGATTTGCCATAAAAGACAGGACTTTTCCATGTAGTAAATTACACGTATTTTGTATTCAATTTAAAAAAGAACCCTCTCACTCGTTCAGAAAGACCAGAGCCTTGTCCACCGGAGCGGAGCGAGGCTGCGCAGCGGAGCGAGAAAGTAATGCGGAGCAGAGCTTATTACCTACAGGACGAGTCAGTTCACACTGCGAGCGCGCCTTCCGCCTGCGCCTGTGCACGCTTCCCCGCTCCGCTGCCTTACTCCGCTGCCTTGCTCCGCTATCCCGCTTCGCTTGCCATTTTTGTATGAATTTTTAAACTAATTCGCTAGTCCCTGTCCACTAAAGAGGAGTGGAGATTTTGTGCAATATTATTGGTTAATATTTCTCCGTTTCTCCGCTCCACTGCCTCGCTCCGCTCCGGTGGACATGCAGCCTAACACTGAGGAATTATGACTTTTTGGATATATTATATTATTATTAGTCGTTTACATTGTTGAATGAGAATCTTCAGCGTACCTAAATTAAAAAGCTATAAAAATCAAAGTTCCACATCCAAACGATTTTCTTTTGTTATATGCGTTCCAGAAAGACATGTGACAAAAGAATTACAACAATTAGACCGTGAATACCAGATATGTTTCGCAAATCTGCCAACGTCGACTCTAAATCAAATACAGACCCGTCGTAATAAGTCAGTTATTAATCACATCAAGCCGTTAAAAACAAGCATAGCAAGGTTCTTACTGTAATATTCATCATCAATGACTGAACTTACTCCGTGCATAGCCTCCACCATAGCTGTAGGATAGAGCTTGGATAATCTTCGGCAAGATTATGACAGCTCCAAATCCTATTATGGATCCGATCAGAACTCCGCCCAGATCGATTTTGAGGGGACCGTACAAACCGGGTGCTGTACTACCGTATCCACCCTAAAATATACAATATTTATAAATAAAATATATGGATAAAAATCAGGATTGTTAAAAAATACAATACAAAAAACTTATTAGCGCTGGTGGCGGTATTTACGACTCAAGCCACCGGTGGTTAGGGCTCCTGAGTTAGAAACCTGTGTGCTTAGTGCGAGTTTTTAAACATTCTCGATAGCGTAAAAGGTAACCCAATTTTGTATGCAGTTGGAACAGCGCCCCTAGCGGCAGACGTAGGCAAACGATCCCATTCCATACACAAATATGACCTAACTTTTACGCTATCGAGAACGTTAAAAAACTCGAACTAAGCACACGGCTCACCGTATCAAGAATAACTTCTTTCGGCACCAGGCCCTTAACCAAGCCGGAGAACGAAAGCTTCTCGAAAACTCTTCGCGAAGAAGATATTTATCGCAAATGAAAATGGTAAGATCTCAAAGTGGGTGGCGGCATTTACGCTGAGATGTCATGGGCTCCGGTAACCACTTAACACCAGGTGGGCCGTGAGCCCGTCCACCCACCTAAGCAATAAAAAAAACATAAAACATAATTACTGTAGTATATTACCGTAATATTTTTTAATTATTTTATTGCTAACCTCATAATTATATTGCATAATGATATTATTTTTGCATGCACGAAATTCATATACTGTTATTCGCATGAACAATCTCATTCGTAAATAATTAGGTACCTGACTCCCTGTGGTGCCGTAAGTGGAGATCCCGAAACGCTGTATCCTTTCTGGCTGACTGTCTCTCTCTTCCCGAGTCTTGTCAACCCTCGCCGAGGGCTCCGCAAGCTGGTCCTCCGTGCGTTGGAAACTCGGCACGAAGCCTCTGAAATCGAAACTGATAATAATAATAATATAATAATATAACACTTTATTTAACACCATATGTACAGAGTAAGCTAATAAAACAAATAATAGTCGGTGATATAAATTGGCGGCCTTATCGCTGAAAGCGATCTCTACCAGGCAACCTTGCAGGGAGAGGAATAAGTGAACTGGACGGTGCTATATCTTAATAAACTTACATAAAAATATATACTTATATACACATGTGAAAAATAAATACAATATAAGATAGACTTACATACGATAAATACAAATATACTAAAAATATGCGAGTAAATACAAAATAAGTATCAACTTGTACTGTTATATCATAGGAGCCATATTATTGTGCAAGGTAGTGCGATTTTAATCAGAACTTGAAAATTTCTGGCGAGGACGATTGTTTAATGCTTAAGGCTAGTGCATTCCATAAACGGGCTGCTTCAACCGTAAAGGAATGGTCATAAAATGACGTCCCGTGAGCCGGAAATTTCAGCATTAAGTTCTGTTAAGTTAAGTTTAGCATCATTAACTGATACTTGTTAGAACTGTTGAAAAAGACTCGAGGGGGACTAATCGCTGTCTGTACATGTAGGAACGGAATGTATGGATGAATGTCAGATATGGAGCATGTCTGAGTGAGAGACGGGAGATGTCGTGTTAGAAGGTAAGAGAGACGGCGATAGAATGTTGGATACATAGTTTTTTTTTAAGCGAGAGAAGGAATGAGGGTAGTTACTGGACGCAACAATGGGGAGACATAGTGTTTGCGGTAGGCAGCGGCTTGGCTCTGCCCCTGGCATTGCTGAAGTTCATGGGCGACGGTAACCATCACCATCAGGTGGGCCGTATGCCCGTCTGCCTACAAAGGCAATAAAAAAAAAAAACTTGAAAGACAAAAGTCTTGTATATTTTATTTACTTGCTATAAGAAAGGCGGAATTAAAATCAAGTTTGTGTGAAACAATCAACCTTTTTTTATTGGCCCAAATCGAATAGAGCATCCCACGATCTAACTAATCACTGTATATAAATCGCACCTTTAGAATTCAAGTGGTTTAACCCAAAATTATTGTTTTTTTTTTTTGTAAGCGCTAAAAATGTAGTTGTGCAGTCTTGATTTTAATACTTTAAGTCTTAAAGCGCATACCTAAAGTTTAAGGTAAGCTCTTGATTTAAAAGAGACGGAAAGTATACTTTGTTGTCTAACTTAAACTTAATTTTAATTTATGAATTTTTTTATTTAATTTTATAAGCTGATAGAATACATGCTTACAAGTAGTTCAAAGTATAAAACTCACTTTCTTAAAATTTTCAGTTAAGCCACTTCAATTCTAAAGGTTCGACATAATATTGTTTACTTGAAAAGATGGCACATTGCATACATTTCATCTTTAAGGCAGTATAATATACATCACCACATGTATGAGCTAAACGTGCGTGTTTTATCGAAGCCATACACAGAAGTAAAGACTTGACGTTTATTTACAACCCAGATTCAATTCCGGAATTTTTACAGCAAACAAAACCGTCTAGTCGAAGTTAGTTGGTATCTTACCCGTCGTTCCTGTATTCAGCTTTAGATCCTAAGCACGCGGCAAGCACAAGCAGACTCACGATCATGTCCATCTCGAGAGTATTACTGTCACGTTTGGTGTCTGTATTATATTTTATACAAGACGTTCCGAAGCATGCCTTTAGACAATCGAATGAGGAAACTTGTCGTATGTCAACCGTTATGCAACGTCACGCGTTCTGCCCTGTAGTTATCTTGGAAGGAACATTAACTTCCCTACTAACTTACATAATGTCAATCGGAACCTTTATTTATTTATTTATTTGGGAAACAAACAGTACAATACAAACATATAATATTTAAAAAAAAATTAGCTAAAACAATAACCAGATATGTTTCCACAATCAAAATCACATATAAGTAGAAAGTGAACAAGAAGAGATATTTAGAAATTTAAATTACAAAAAAACAAAAGCAACACAATACGCACATATTATTTTAAACATTAACTTACACTATAAAACTATAATACTTATCGGGCTAAATCACCTTATAAATATTTTAAAATAGCTTTTCTATATGCTACAAGTGACAAGCAAAAGATGTCAGCATTAGAGAACTTAGCATCATACAACCTACAAGATCTTTAGCTGTATAATATTTATTTCTCTTACCTGATAAAGGAGACCAACTCTCTTCGATTACAACCAGTCTGTCAAGAGCGCCTAGCTCGAAAACAATTTCTCGTGATAGACATTTTTGGCACCGAGAAGTTTGTTTTTTTTATTGCCCATTTAGGCAGACGAGCACCCGGCCCATCTGATAGTGAGTGGTTACCGTCGCCCATGGACTTCAGCAATGCCAGGGGCAGAGCCAAGCCGCTGCCTACCGCTTAATACTCTCCACAAGCCTCGTTTGAAGAAGGACATGTTGATGAAACTTGGCAATTAGCGGCGTAATATTTGGGGCTAAACTAATTTCAATGGGTAACGTGTCCAAGCACGACCTTAGGAAGGATGAGATTTGTCCGAGCGCCTCCGAAGAAGCATCAACGGCACCAGACCTACAGCTTGGTGAGTGCGCTGTTACCGGATCGTAAATGCAAACCGTTGAGAAATTACGACAAGGAAAACAGCGGGCTGATGTTAGGTGCTAAGTGTCACCTCAAAGACAGTCAAGCACGGCGATCTTTATTATCACTGTTATAGGTGGATTATGTTGTGAGGTTGTGTTTAAGGCTGATCGTATGGAGTATTGCAAGCTCGCACAAATATATAATTATAATAACTAATAACAGGAAACAAATACACACATAATATTGTTTAACTGCTACCTACCTACAACCCTTCAAACCGAACTGCTTCACGGCCAAAATGAGCGAGATGGTGGTACCCAGTCGTGCCAGCCAATATTACGTCCAACAACCAGTGAAAAAAAGACGTGTGATGTCGTGAGACACCGGATAGGAACGAAGTTTCTTATTATAAAAATATTAATTTTAAGTTCTATTCGAGGTATAAAGAAAATAATTATTCGGGTATACATTTTTTATTATGATTTTTTATTGATAAAAAAAATAAAAAAAGCTACTTTACAAAGTTATCAACTTTATTTTATTCACAATGATTTATAAAAATAATATACAAAGAAACAGCTATTTATATGAATAATAATAATAACCGTCATCACGTAGACTATATATTAGACACTGTATAGCCATCGTACTAAGACTATACATAAATAATAAAAATCTTACGTTACGGACGTTTTTTCCCGGTTACCAGGTACCCCTCCGCATCGTCCCATAAGGAACTTCGTTCCAAAAAGAATCTGATAGAAATGAATTCAGTTCTGACAGTATAGTAATATGTACGATTCACAATGTCAATTCTATATTATTTATTTATTTATTTAAGGATTACCGACAGGGTTTACAGTAAGACATAAAATAACATTGACATGTATAGAGCGATTGATAACTGCAACTCTAATTAGAGGCTATCACAGCATGCATTACATTAATATACCAATAGAGATTTAACAATACTATTAATAATAATAATAAAATAAAAACAAAAGAAAGACAACAAGGACAGTAATACCCGAGTACTCAGACCAAGGCTGAGGCTGAGGTTCAACAACTGAACTTACTTCGGATGATATTTCGATCGTCAATCTTACTAGTCACAAGCTCATCGAAGCGGATAACAATAGCGGCTTAGCTCAATTATTTAATGTCAACGCAACGCTTAATTTGTTTAACGATTTTAATAACATTCGAGAGATATTACCGAAACATTATTGTGTAATGTACGAAATACTATATGGTTGTTAGTGATGTTGTATAGAGCATTTTGAGAACAATGCTCAAATTCTTTACGCTCCAAATAATTTCAAACGCACGTTGGTAGTTCATGTAAGAAGTTTTATCGGTTGTTGCTCGACATTCTTTTAATATTTTACGTGTTTTATTAACACACATGCATCAAATATGCTACACCCAAATATAATACTATAAAATTTTATACCAATTTATTTATTTATTTTATTGTATGGACGGGTGAAATTTTTGGTCCACCCAGTCTGAAATGGTTTTCGGAAGACGTATACCAGACCAACCTTAATGCCGCCGCCCATCTTGAGATATGAGGCGGAAGTTTCATTATCATTCTATTACGCCTGTCGTATCCTTCATATCTGAATACAAGGCAGCTTTGCGGCATAAATGGGTAGGTTTTTTTATTTATTGCGTAGATGGGTGGATGAGCTCACAGCCCACCTGATGTTAAGTGGTTTAGCCCATAGACATCTACAACGAAAATGTGCCACCCACCTTGAGATATAGGTTCTAAGGTCTCAAGTATAGTTACAACGGCTGCTCCACCCTTCAAGCCCAAACGCATTACTGCTTTTCGGCAGAAATAGGCAGGTTGGTGGTACCTACCCGCGCGGACTCACAAGAGGTCCTACCACCAGTAACACAAGAGGTCCTACCACCAGTAAGGTAACCAGGTTATTTGTACCCAGTCAAACAGGCTTAGAGTACGCTCTACTACATACTAATTGGCTAACCCTAGTACCTTGACACTGTTGGTTTCCAAAGACGACGGAACGAGTGACCACAGCGGTATATTTTCGTTCATACATTTTTGTTTAGGACTTTTTAAAAGGAAACTACTTATCGTTAATACTTTTTCATTATTATGTCTTTATTACAGAGACATCCGCTGTTGATCACAAAGAAACTTTTTATGACGAAGTGTTGACTTTTTCTTTCGACATCAAAGGCAAAATGCGGTTTCAACTTACCATTACTTATAATACAATATGCCTGTGGTCTCTAATTTTAAATATACGATTAAGAAAATTAAACGCGTGTAATAACAAAACACAAATGTATCAATGATGATAACAATAAAAATATTATTTATAATGTTGTATTCGCTAGAAAGGAAAGATCATAATAACAGTAATTTGTCTAGTTGGCCGCGTAAAACTTCGAGACTAATCTAGATCTTATACAAACCTAGTGTTTAGAAAGAAATCGCGACATTCACTATCCGTGTAAACGTTCAAATTCTCTTAAACATCACAGAGCTAATAATCAATTTAGAAGTTATTTTGAACAGTTTTATTTTTAAATTAATCATCTAATATTCTTGGCGTCTGATCGTAACAGTGTTGGCGGGTCTAATGCAATATTCAATACATACTTACAAATTACAACGCACACGGAATAGATAAATAAGGTTGGAAAGGCCTTTGCTCTAATTTTGTATTAGAACCAGTGTCGCCGCTTCATCCCCACTATTTTAATTTCTACACATACACACACTGTGATTACAAGTATTTCGCACACAACAAAAACACCCACACATAAATCTCAGGACAGATATTCGTTCGCAAACTAGCGCAAAACACCCGTAGGCATACACACTCACACACGCAAAAAGGCAATAAAAATGTTCATACACGATAGTGCTTGATAAAATCGATATTCTTTATCGATAAATTATCTGATGAATGAATGGAGAAAATGAAACATGAAATAAATATTGAAAAAAAAAACTATTTTACTTTTATTAATTACAAATAGTCACTGTCGCTGGAATAAAACGTATTTGTTAAGCAGTTGGCGCTTGCTATTAATTGCGAATGAATTTTTCAAAACTAAGTGTATTCTGATTTTTTTGGAGTTTACTCCGTTAGAATCGATTTACATATATAGGCCCGGGGTATGAAAATTATGGGGACCAAAATCGTACTAGCATGTCACACGAAATGCGTTATGCGCCTGATTGCGCATGTCACACGAAATGCGCTATCGCAGGTGACGCCGGGCTGCTGCGCCGGCAGTCCGCCACAAAGCCTCGTACTAATCGCGCGTTTCTCTCATTATTGTATTTTCATATATTTGTTAGTCGTTTGTTTTGTGTCTCGTTAATTTGTTAATAATCTGTAGTGTATCGTGTTGTCGTAATATAGAACTATTTCTCGTATTGTTTCGTTTAATTTTTTATATCCAGTAAACTCCAGTCGTGCGTCGGAGCGGACACACACACTTTTTTTTATGATAAAATCATTTTCAGTAAAATGTTTAGAGCAAATAGTACTCGTCTTTGTCTCCAGTTTCCTCTACCTGTCACGTCAATCCATTGTTCCCTGGCGTTAGGTTCTTTAGGAAACCTAAAATTTTTAATTTACTGCATAAGTCAAATAGCATTTTACTTAAATTTTAATACGTCTTAGACAATATAGTAAATACCCGTAAATTAGAGGTCTACATGTCCCTTTATATTATACCTTCACTTTAATTCAATGATAATAATTCAATAATAATAATACATATTTATTTTACTCAAAATACGTCTCACTAAGAATATACTAGGTATCATTAATTAAATATAAAATAATGCAAAAAATATCCATGTCAAATGTAAATATAGTCGAGAATTCTGTCGATGATTTTATTTCACCACATCGTCACCTCACTATCGACAAACTGCACCACGGCCAATCAGGGCAAAGGCCGAAATTTCAAAGATTGAAGTGTAGAGAACGCAATGCATGTAGTACATTGGAAGCTGACTTGGTCATTGCGTTCATTGGGCGAGTACACATCGCGCAATGTATGCTATTTATAACTTGCTGCAATAATATTGTTAATGTTTGGAATTTCATAATGCTCAGTATATTTTTATGTTTTAGACAAATAATATTGTAATTAAATGGTAATTTCGACTTACCGATCGAAAGATATACCTCCTCGCTCTATACTTGAGGTCTGATTTTTTGTTTTACAAGTTATAATTGCACAACACGGCACTATAAAGCGGAGATCTGTTCGCCAAGTAGTCCGAAGCGCACTAAACGCGGTGAATGAAAGAATCGGTCGAGTTATGTTTGTACGATCATAACTGTGGCACGCTTGCCCCGCCTACATTACCATTCCAACCTTATTTATCTATTCCGTGACAACGCACAACACGAAAACCAGATATCTCTAACAATAATATTGACTTCAATTGGGAGTCGAACCCGGGTCCATGATTCAGCAGTGCGTGAAAATTTGTACAAGCTCACTTCGTCTTTTGAAAAATATTGAGTGGGAAACTTAGGAATTAGGCAAAAATATGAGGATGATATTTGGAAATTAATATAATTCAAATGCGCGATTCGAACACTGGCACAGCCTTATCGCTAGACCCGAATGCACCGGGCGTCTTATCCTTCTAGGCTACGATGACTTTGAAATCGCTGTCACTCCTTTTCACACACAAGTCACTCCTTTTATTACACCTCAAGACCTGTCTATTATTTTCTACAATCTACATCTGTGGCTGTAGAATTATATTGTTACAATCTCGTTTTCCAACAATACGCGGAAGAATACCGTTAGACATGCACATCGGTGCTTGCACTATTTCAGCAAAATTAAAACGAATATGGCGTCATTCGATCCACCGTTTCGGCGGGAAACCGTAATTAGCTTCTCCGAAGTCGACATTACAATGAAAATGGGCAAGGTACTGTTATTATTTAGTTTTTTTTCGACTACAACGAAAAGCGAGAGTAATCGAGAGCGAAGATTCCTAACGTTTCATACTTTGGAGGAGATGATTAAGGTTAGTTCTCGAAATGGTTATAAGATCTTACGTGTTATATATAGGTTGCTTCAGACAGCCACGTAAACACACTTCTTGATGTCTACATACATATCTACAGCAAACAAACGATAAAAAAAATCAATATTTGCTGTAAGCCTAAGCGTCAACTTCCAATTTCTAACAGGGAGTATTTTAATATGAAAATATTATATAAGATGTTTATAAGCTACACTGTCAGAAAACGTTGTGAAAATATTTGTACCTCTTATATGTTACTCAAATTCCAGGTTGATCTTGACCTTACGATCCCGTTCATAACGATTCCAATAAAAAAATCGGAACACTCTTCTGGATTTTTGGTAAGACAAACATCTATTTTACAAAATTTTAATCGGATTCTTTTTTATTTTAATTATGATTTTAATTAGGTGCACAGGCAACCTCATCCAACTGGTCCAAACGAACTAAAAATACGCCTTTCTACTTTAGTAAATAATTACTCGAGTCTCGAGCGACTGACGAAGTGTTCTAAGAAAAAACTCAAATTACTTGATGTTTCCCGAGCACTATGACATGTCCTTCTTCAAACGAAGCTTCTGGAGAGTATTTAACGGTAGGCAGCGGCTTGGCTCTGTCCCTGGCATTGCCGAAGTCCATGGACAACGGTAGCTACTCATCGACAGATAGGTTATATGATTGTCTGCCTACAAGAAAATTAAAAAAAAGTTAAAATAAACTCAATTTGAGTTTATAAAATGATCAAAGTGCTATTTGTTAGAAATGGATGTATTAAAAAGAAATATCACTCCAATTTCTTGACAGGATCTCCCTGTAGCGAATATTAATCCAGCTGGCTTAGCATTAGGCGGCGCCGTAGTACTCGGAACTACAGTAATACTGCCTTTTCTTGCAAAGAGCTACACAGAAAATCATATACCTAGAAAGTATTTCAGAGGTAAGCAAAACTCTAAAAAGGTTTATAATGCTTAGAAGATCTAGAAACTCAGCAATTTCAATAGGCACGTTTCCTCGTATTGCGAATTACAACTCGCTAACTTTTATTCTCGTGAATCAGTTGTTCGAATTATTTATGTCGAAATACATCATAATGTGGCCCGTGTGTGTCCCGGTCAAGTGGAGCGATAATTTGTGGAGGATGGCCGGCCAGAAATGTAAGAGAACCAAGCCCAGTGGCGTAAATTGAGAGAGGACTGTGTCCAGTAGTGCATTGATGATGAGGATGATGATTACATTTCAACAGTCTCTTCAAAATAGATACCGACAGAAAGCTTTAACGAAGTCGCTGTCGTAAGGAGAGAAGGAAATTGCACATTACATAAAAGATAAGGTGGTTTCAAAAACATGTATAGTATAAAATCGAGCAATATAGAACCCAGTCCAGATTTTTCTATATCCACTCTATCCTAGACGAGACGAGATGTCCAGATAAGATAACTCTGACATCTGTTACCGATACGATTGCCTAAATTATAGTGTTATCTTTTTTTTTATTACCTACCTATGCTGATAGCCTTGAGAGTCTATTTCAGCGTAACCTTAACTAGTAGGTGAGCTCACGGGGCTCAAACTGAAGTGAGATAACACTGACCCTAGCAAGAGCAGTGCTTCGCAGAATCTACCACCGGATCGGAAACGCAACCCACTGAGAAGATCCGGCGAGAAACTCAGTGGACTGTGTCTATGGGTTGATTCGCTCGTCGAGCCCTTCGTCGCAAGCGACGGGTTCGACGAGGACGATGACCGGTGCTTGTGCTACCTAAAAGCATCGTTAATAGATCGGGAGGATCCGTAATGACATGGTGTTATCTTTGTGATGTTTTTTTCATACGTGTTGACGTATGTTGTTGTTGGACTTCAATTCAAACAACATTAACAAGAAAACGTGAAATAAAATGTTAGAAATGAAATTTTGAAAAAGGGAGGAAATTAAACTTTTTGAGGAAATGAATCTTTAAAAAACGAACATTTATTTATTTTGGGCTTTAGTTCAGTAACAAGGACCACAGCACTTCTTAGACAATTTCTTCTTCGGCTTTATAGAAGAGCATGATTTTTTTCCTTTCAACTTTGGAGCATCAACGATTCCAGCGTCGGCTGGTATATACTGCGTCTCCACGTGTATACACATTCTTCTTTTCCTTGGCGCCAAATCGAAACAGCCAAAAGGTGGGGTATACTCAATGTCCCAAGTCGCGTTACTGGACAATGAACTTAGTGATTCCTCGTGGCATATACACTCTGGTTCTTTAAAGGCTGGACAACTGTCTATAACCTTATCGATGGCAGTTAGATCATTACAATAGACATCCATATAGGCACATTTGCAAATGTCTTCGACGGCTTCGGCCAGGGCCTTTCGGATTTCTGCGTCTCGCTGCTTCTTCAGCTTGACCATCTTCCGTGCTTCCACTTTCGCTTGCTCCTCGGGGCTGCGCTTCTTGATAATCTTAAATACTAAAGGATCGCAGTCAACATATGGATCCTCGTTCGGTGCTATCTCTGTCAGATCTTTCAATGGATTAACCTGTTGTTAGGAATAATTTATGAGTACTTTATTGAAATGCACTATCATCGGTATACTAAACCTTAGTCAATAGCTAAGCGCCCGTGGTCTTAATCAGATCAATATCTACTTTAATATTTATTCTAAAAACATTTCTTTTGTATCAATTGATTATTTTTTTATTGCTTAGATGGGTAGACCAGCTCACAACCCACCTGGTGTTAACTGGTTACTGGAGCCCATAGACATCTATAACCTAAATGCGCCACCCACCTTGAGATATAAATTCTACGGTCTCAAGTATAGTTACAACGGCTGCCCCAATCTTCATACCGAAATGCATTACTGCTTCACGGCAGAATTAGGCAGGGCAGTGGTACCTACCCGTGCGGACTCACAAGAGGTCCTACCACCAGTAAGAAATATTTCAATTAAAAATAAACTGTCAACAATTAAGAACGTTACACAGATTAATAACCTGTATAGTGAAAACGTCACCCTTTCTCTGTACTTTTAAAGCTGGCTTCGGTTCGAGAGGTTCATCCGGCTCCGAATCCCCTCCTCCAATCGCAGCACCAGGCTTATTACCCTTCTTTTTCTTTTTCTTGTTCTTGTCTTTGTCTTGCCCGCCTCTTGGACACTTAAACGTCATCATTTTCGCAACGCTTTTACCAATGACCCCAGGCTGCCATCCACGTCGCGGCTGTAAATCAAATATCGGTCGTCGTGGCCTAAAGGAATAAGACGTCCGGTGCATTCGTGTTGAGCTATGCACCGGTGTTCGAATCCCGCAGGCGGTTAATAATTGTTCTGATGAAATACGTACTCAACAAACGTTCACGATTGACTTCCACGGTGAAGGAATAACATCGTGTAAAAATCAAACCCGGAAAATTATAATTTGCGTAATTACTGGTGGTAGAACCTCTTGTGAGTCCGCGCGGGTAGTTACCCGTATTATTGTAGTATTAGTATACATAGTATTGCTAGATGGGTGGACGAGCTCACAGCCCACCTGGTGTTAAGTGGTTACTGGAGCCCATATACATCTACAACGTAAATGTGCCACCCACCTTGAGACATCAGTTCTAAGGTCTCAGTATAGTTACGACGGCTGCCCCACCCTTCAAACCGAAACGCATTATTGCTTCACGGTAGAAATAGGCAGGGTGGTGGTACCTACCCGCGCGGACTCACAAGAGGTCCTACCACCAGTAACATTATTTCTTATTCTCTTCTTTCTCTCTTATTTCTAGGTTGTTGTGAATATTATGAATTATTAGGTATATATTATGTTAGGTATATAAATCTTGATAAATTTGGCCTGTTATAATATCAGCATACCTTCGCTCCAGGAGTGTCTGCCGCATTCCACAGCCACCCCATTTTGGCTGGCACCGGTAAACCTGGTCTTAAAAACATGCACGGCTTGTGGCCGATGACGACTCCTGCAACATATTGATTCTTTTTTTATTTATTTTTTTTTTATTTTTATGATTGAAGTATTACTGGTGGCCCGGAGGCCTTTCCAGTTTCACCAGGACAGGTGGGCGAGCAAAGGCTCAGCCAGGAGGGGTGGGATTTGCTAACAGCTGCCCGAGCGCCTCCGAAGGAGACCTAACAACTCAAGAGTAGCTGCTTCGCGAATGAATCTACTACCGGATCGGAATCGGGACCCGCTGAGAAGATCCGGCGAGAAACTCAGCGAGCTGATTCATGGGTTAGGTTGCACGGCGAACTCTTTGTCGAGTTCGACGAGTACGGTTACCGAGGTCCCTAAGCCTGCTCCTAGAGCTGAAGGCGTCTAGTGTGAAGGTTATTGGATCTGATGGATCCGTAAGGACGTGTCTAGGGCGTCGACGGTGACTGGCTCCTGCATGATCAGGATTCGGGGAGTAGTCAGCGGCGGCTACGATAAGGCGATTATCATGACGCATAGCCTTATCGAAGTACCGTTCCGACGCTGACTTCATGTATTTCTGTATAGATTCGAGGCCCAGGTCGTCGTGTAGGTCAACGTTCCTCACGAACCACGGAGCTCCGACGGCTAACCTGCAAAAGCGGGATTGTAGAGATTGAAGGGTGTCTATGTGCGTGCGGGCCGCGTGAGCGAACACCACACTCGCGTAAGTCATGACGGGCCTTATGCAAGTTTTGTAAAGTGTCACCTTGTTCCGAAGGGACATTTTACTCCGCTTACAAATCATGGGGTAGAGTCTACCGAGAATAAACGCGGCACGGTCACGGACTGATTTTATATGCGGGCGGAATGTCATCGATGCATCCAGGGTAACGCCCAGGTACTTGACCTTCCTGGCCCAGGGTATGGATTGACTAAAGAGAGTAATCGGGGGTGTGAGATTCCTCCTCCTAATACGGGAGGAAATCCGTGTGGAGCTTCCCCTCTGAAAGAGCACCGCAGTACTTTTCGCTGGGTTGATGTCTATGCGCCATTTTCGGAACCACTGTCCTAGGGCTAGGGCTGCGCTCTGAAGCTTCTTCGCGATTAGGGACTTGTTTCTACTGGAATAGTAAACAGTCGTGTCGTCGGCGAATAAAGCTAAATGGGTCGGCGGCGACCGGGGAAAATCGTTAACGAATAAGCTAAATAGGAGGGGTGAGAGGACAGAGCCTTGCGGGACTCCAGCTGTGAGAGGTCGTGGGGAGGAGCGGGTTTCCTCGACTCGATATCGAAAAGAGCGGTTCGACAAGAAGTCCCGTATGATGAGCACGAGACTATCCGGCACGCCCATGTTGAATAGTTTGAAAATCAAACCATTGTGCCAGACTTTGTCGAACGCTTTTGCGACGTCGAAGAAGAGAGCTCCCGTGTATAACGGTTTTGGTCGATTAAGCCCCACAAGAATGTGCTCCGTGAGGCGGTGCACCTGTTGAACGCATGAGTGATTTGTACGGAATCCGAATTGTTCATCGATGAGAATGCCCTTGGATGAGACGAAGTCTCTGAGGCGTTTGTAGAGCAGACGCTCATACAGTTTGCCTAGAGACATGAGGAGGCTAATCGGGCGGTAGCTCGTCGGATGATTTTTTGGTTTACCGGGTTTATGTATGCCGATAACGTCCGCTTCTTTCCACACCGCGGGAAAGATACAGTTCGCCATAGCGGCATTGAAAATAGATGCCAACATCACGATGAGTTGGACGGGTAGAAGTTTAATAACGCGGTTGGATATACCGTCGGAACCGGGAGCCTTGCGAGGACGTAGGTCTTTGATCAAGTCTTTAACTTCCATCGGGGTGACGGGTGGTAACACATCAGAGGGTGGCAAGGAGGCTCTGCGTTCTACCTCACTGTCTACTAATTCTACATGCACAGGGTCCACGGATTGAGTGCTGGGCGTGCACTGGGTTTGCAATGTATCGGCCAGCAGCTCTGCTTTTTCGTCATCATCGAACGCCGTGAGTCGGCCTGAGGGGCCTACGAGGGGGGGCATAGTTACTACCGTATCCGATTTGAGAGTACGAGCTAAGCGGTAGTAAGACCTTTGGGAGGGCGCGAGTCCTTCTAAGAAATCAGACCATCTGGCATCTCGGACTTCGGCGATGCGAGACTTTACGTCGCGTTGTAGGGCACGCATTCGAATACGATTTTCCGCGGTAGGATACCTGTCGTAGGCGCGTATCGAGGCGTTCTTAGCTCTAAGGAGTTCCCTAATATCGTCGGACAATTTGAAGCGGTGAAGGAAGTCCTCCGCTACAACTTGTTTCGATGACCTATCTAATGTCGAGGTGATGTGTGACGTTAAGATGTATATGGCTTCAGCGGTATCCTGAGGAGACGGGGTAGAGTCCGGGCTAAACGGTAGCGATGGTGGATCAGATTCAGCCAGGCTGATGCCCAGCGTGTGCCAATCCACCACAGTCCTCGTGACGGGAACGGAATCGGGAGCACGACCGAGCTTCATAACGACGGGACGGTGGTCTGAATCTAACTCTGAAACTACTTCGATCGAGTGTAAGCGCAGAGTTACGTTTTTTAATAACGCTATGTCGAGTATATCCGGGCGATGCGCGATATTTAGCGGGTAGTGAGTCGGGATTAGCGGAGCGACGATATCGAAGGCGAGATTATCGACTAACGCGTCAAGCCGCCTGCCATTCGGGGTTGTGGTGTGTGAGTTCCACCTAATGTGTTTACAATTTAGGTCGCCCGCCAGAATGACAGAGCTCCCCATGCCGAGCAGCGCCTCGATATCACTGCTTAGAACGATCTTATCCGGTGGAAGATAAACGGACGCGATAACGATCGGCGCGTGTCCCGTCAGTGAGATTCGGCACACTGATGCTTCGATATTAGCGAGCGCGGGAGGATCGAGTGGGACGCAATGCAGGGCTCTTCTATAGTAAATGACGGTACCACCACCACGAGCAGAGAGCCTGTCGTTCCTGACCATGTTATAGTTCGCGATTTTAGGGTCACGGCGCGCGGGCTTAAGTAGGGTCTCCTGCACTAAAAAGATATCAATTTGATGGTCACGCAAAAAGTCAGAAACCTGATCACGCTGATTTGCGAGACCGTAAGCGTTAAAAAATCCTATCGTTACGGATAGGGGCTTTATTCTACTTATATACGCCATTGATTACCGGCGGAGTGAGGGGAGGACGTACGTATTTAATGACGCGTATACGTCGGCGTATTCTTGCACAACGGCGATAAAGTGTTGTGCAGTGGAGGCAGAGCGAATGGCGTCGCCCAAAGCGTTAACGCGCTCAAAGTTGATCGACTGAAAGAAGTCGATCGCTAAAGCGAGATTGTCGGACGCGGTCGGAGGGCAAGTCGCGGGAGAGGGACGAGTCGCGGGGGCGGGACGAATCGCGGAGGAGGGAGTTGTAGCCGTGTTCATGTACGGCAGCGGTTTCGCCCAGGCCGAGACACTGGGCACCGGCGCCGGAACGAACGCTGGCTTAGCCTGCGACACAGAGGGTGCCGAGGCTTTGATGTCTGGGCCGGAAGCTCGGAGGCGGTTTTGGCGGGCGACGCGGCGATTTATTTTCGGGGCTCGGGGGCATCCGCGGTAATTTGCGGGGTGACCCTGTGTTCGACACAGGACGCAGCTAGGCGGTTCTGTCGCGGTTTTTTGATCGCGAGTGCATAGGGCCGTGGCGTGATCGCCTAAGCACTTGACGCATCGGGGGCGCGCGTGACAGTTACGGGAAGAATGCCCGTATAATTGGCAGTTATGGCACTGGCTAGGTGTGCCTTTCTTGTGTGGGGTTTCGACTGCGATTCCGGAAAGGCTACAGACCGTTCGGATGTTGAATATTTGCTTACCCTCGGGGGTAGGCTGGAGGGCGACGAGAACCATATTATATGGCTCCCTTCCGCGGCCTGTGTGCATGCGGTGTACGGAGTTAACCGGTAGGCCTTGTTCGAGAAGGTCGGCCTTGACGAGCTCGGCATCCAACTCTTTAGGGATGCCACGTATAACGGCACGGAGTTCGCGCTCCTCCTGGAGCGTATATGTGTGGAAACTTATACGCTCCTTACGGAGGTAAGAAGAGAGGGCCCTATGGTCGTCGGATGTTCGAACCTTAATTTGAATGCCGTTCGCGAGGTTACGGGCATTCGTAAAATTGATATTTTTGGCCTTAAGGGCCAGGGAAACTCGTTCCCAAGCTGCCTTCTCTTGAAGGATTACCGGGGGAGGGGTCTGGGCTTTATTTTGTGCCACCGGACGCGGCGACGGAGTGGCACGGGCTGGAGGCGCAACGGGAGTCTGAGGGCGGGGGCGCGAAGCGTTCGCGGCTTTGCTAATTTTAGCGGCCGCGGGAGCTCGAGACTCCGCGGCACGCTTCTTACCCTTTTGCACCAGGGTGAATCCATCCGTCGATGAGGCGGGAGCGAGGTCGACCTCCATCTCCGAGTCAGAGTCGGAGGACGAGGAGGCGGGCGCAGGTGACCTACGAGTAGGTGTTTTGGACGGCGCGACGGAGGCCGCGGATGATCGCGCTGCTGGAACGGTGACCACGGCGGACGACGCAGCAGTTTTACTCGCCAGTATAGGCGACGCGGGAACGGCAGGCACGACGGAGGCTGCGGTGCTCGATGCAGAAGCTTTGCACGCAGGTACAGGCGACGCAGGAGCAGCGAGCTCGGTGGAGTCCACGAGAGGGCTCGCAGTGTGATCGGCCTTGAAGGCCTGAAACTCGGAAGTGAGCTTTGGGTAGCGAAGCCGGAGAAATTCCGCAAATACAGCGTCCATGATGTCTACGTGCCCAGGTGGGGCTACCCTGGGTCTTAGAAAACACTCGCCTTGCGGCGAGGCCCCAACTTCTCGGACCTGAGCGGTTCTATTGAACACAGGTGGCGATGCGGCACGATTACTGCAGGACAAAGAAAAATCACAACAAAACGGAAATAACAAAAAGAAACAAACAATTAAACACTTCCAGGAAGACAGTTTGTCGGCAGATGTACCACGAACACAGAAATAACAAAAGGAAACAAAACAAATAAAAACTTCCAGGAAGAGCACTTAGTCGGCAGATGTACCACGAACACAGGCCGCGCGAACAATGGCCGGGCTAACAAAAGCCGGGCGAACAAAGGCCGGGCGATCGAGTGGTCGATGAGCACGTCCGCGCGTGACGGGTGCCTCTATCGGAATGTCCATATTGATTCTCTCAACCCTCGACAATTTAAATCAGCCTGCGGAATCTTAAATCGAATAGAAACCCGCAGAATGATTAGAAATTAAAAGCAACAGAAAAAACGACTGTTGTTGTCTATACTTCTATACTAATATTACAAAGAGGAAAGATTTTTTTGTTTGTTTGTATTGAACAGGCTCCGAAACTACTGAACCGATTTGAAAAATTCTGTCACTGTTTGGAAGCTACACTATTTCCGAGTGACACAGATTATTAAAAAAAAAAATTGGAATCCTTACTAAAACTTCAATAATATAACCCAAGGTGTAAAAAAATTACCTAAAATATTCTTTACATCACGTGCCCTGCGAAAACTATTGATGATAGAATAAAATAATGTACTACGACTTTGTAGAACACATCATTACTTACAAAAACTGTCACGACAGCATATGTCTAACTATTATAGTTATAGTGTGTTCTTATTCTTCTACTTATAGTTATAGTGTGTTCCATAAGTGTTCTTTTATTTAAAAAAAAATAAAACAACGTCAAATATCGTTGAAATTTTTGTTAAAGACCCGAGCGGAGCCGGAGCGGGCCGCTGGTCTAAACACATATATTTCGACTGTACAAGCCCTTGTTTATATTCGTTCAATGATACAGTACCTGGATGAACATCACCAAAAGTGTAGTTGTATTTCGATGAGTTTTTCTTTTTCTTCTTTTGTTCATTCTCTTCTTCGTCTCCCATGTTTTCGGGTTCTTATTAATTGATAAACCTGCGATAAACATAACTTTATATTCCGATTATGTATGTAATATATATGTAGTATAAAAGGATGTTATATTATACAGGTATAATACTCACGATCGATTCAAATCCCGAAACCGTTAACTGACAGCAATTCAGAAAGTAATTGCAATTACTTGCAGTACTTAAAATTAACAATGAATTATTACGAAAAATGTTTTTTAATGGTTTATTTGGACAGTTGGGGTTACAAAATAAAACACCAATGAGATAAAAATGTATAAATCAGTCGTGCTTCTTTTCCTCTTTAAATTTCTCTTGTATGGATAGCTTATGCGAGCCACAACAAGACTTGCCGGTTAACGGAAAGAGACGCTGCTCCTTATCGCAGCAACGACGCTCTGTATCCACATTAAACTTATTAACACATCTGAAATCATCATCTTTGTCCTTCTTCATATATTCTCTGATAGCCTTTTTAATTCTTTCGTATTCTTTAGAGCAACAAACTTTGCCGGCGTCACTGTAGCTCGGCGGTTGCGTTGGCAATGCCGCTGTCTTGTACATTCTCGCAAAACCATCGGGTACTGTGCAAGGTCTGCCCAGCACCGGACAAGGACCCAGCTGAACTGGTGGCAAGCCGTACGGTAATGGTTCTATTTCATCTTCGTCGTCCTCTGGTTTCTTCTTTTCCTCGTCTTCATGCATTAAATAAGTGACAGGACAATTGTTTTTGTGTTTATAAGAGGGGCAGTAAGGTTTGTGAGCTTTTCTGGCGGCAATATTAGCAGTTTCTGCTATGCAGTCGCAGTCTAAGGTTTTGCATGGAGGTTTTGGTTTTGGGGGATCACATTTACAATCTTTTTCGTTCGTCAACTCCGTACAATTATAAATGGGTATCTTTCGCTTTAGGTCGCTTGTATCAGCGAGATAAACGAGAGAATTCATGATTTCCTTGTATTGTGCATTTGAAGTTTGCGGAATAGATTTAGTACTTTTTTGTCTCTCTGTTTCTATCTGTATTTGACCTAACTTTTGACAGCAGCATCCAACTTCATTGAATCTTTGGTTTTCAATTTTGCTTACGACTGGAGCTCCGTTGCTGTTGTTAGTAAAATTGCCAATAGTATAATTCTGGCCAAATAAACTTTGGTTAAAGTCTGGTACTTTTGTGACACTAAATACGTATGCAACATGCGTTTTGCTGCCTTTAGGAGTTGCCCCAGTACCATACATTTTATTTTTCTTGTCTTCACAAGTATCCCCTTTTTTAACTATTCCACTACATCCTGTGCACACAGCATTATTTTGTGCACCATCTGAATTTTCATTTTCAGGGCAAGTCTCTCTATGCCAACGGTCGTCTTTACATGAACAAGTTCCACATGCTTTTCTGCTATTTTCATCTTTTGTCCCAGAAACACCACCAGACGCAACTTTGTAGCTATCTAGATTTCTTAAATACGTCTTAACTTTATGTGCTAGTGCACAATTTGCGTTGCCACACGGTCCCGTAATATCGCCCATTCTTATTTTATCAATAGGGTATTTCTTTTGAGTTTGCATCATATCATCTTCTGCATGGTCGCATGTCGCTTGCCCTGCTCCTCCCCCCGCGCCACAATTTTGGAGCTCTGTGCAAATTTCAATCTTTTTACGTGCCGATTCAGCAATGTCCGGATCTTCTAATGTTGTTGTTTCATACAAACTTCCTACCATACAAAAATTGGGATCAGCACCATCTACTCTCTTGCACTGAAACATACTAGGCGCTTTGTTTGTCCGAAATACGAAAGATTCTGGATCTTTCATTAATTGTTGAAACTCTGTTATAATACTGTCTCCTAAAGCACTTAGTCGAAGAATGAAGGATATCTCGCCGACCTGCCTGCAGCAACATTCAGCAAATAACGGAGTGCATTGTTTAATTGATAACGGTTCGTGGAGTTTACAAGCTTCTGCAGTGTCTTTGAGCATATGGAAAAACATCGTATCCCAGTGCATTGTACCGATTCCAACGAAGATTTCAACCTCATTTTCATCGTCGTTCCAAACCTCAATCTCTAAAGGAAACTTGCTGAGGATCATCAGAACAGTATCGGGATATGAAGGGAACAGATAAGATTTTCCAACCCTTATTGTTCGTGACCATTTCCTCCGTCCATTTTCGTCACACTCCACGATGTCGTCCGTTGTCTTTTCATTCACTGCCAACTGACCTTCCTTGATGATGAACTGCACTTTAGGACCGAATTTTATTTTGATAATCAAATTCTTGTCTGCTCCGCTCTTTTCGTTCTCGTCAGACGCAAAAACTGTCACTTTGTCAATGAATATCTCTATCAGGTACATTTGCTCCATGACCTGTCGATACCAATAGTTTCATCAGAACGTTTGAATGCTAATCTTCTTTTGAGTGAGATCTGGGAGTCTGACACTAAAGTCCCGTGTGATTGTATCCGAAAACTCACATTTATGAACCAGCCCTACCAAAGCTTCAGTTTTAAAACGATATTTAAGTCAATATTTACACTTCCAGACCTTAAATTTTATCAAGTGACTCTAGCGGTGGCCGGGTTGTGAATATATATTTTTTTTTTCATATTAATACTTACTTATCAGTAATTCTTAACCTTTTTATACATATTTAATTAGACTCAGTTTAGATTACAATTTAACGCGCAAGCTAGTCAAAATGTCGGTAAAAAATCTAGGTAAAGTTATTATACTTACTGCCAATTGGTCCCTGGTCCGGTCCTACGCAGCAATTTTGATTATTGTACACACTGAAATTTTATTTTGTAACCCGTTATATTGTTTTCGCCATGGCCCTAATAGGATAATGACATTTTATCACTGAACTTGTCATTCGATGTTTGAATAAATATTTATTAAAACGATTAGCGCATAAAACCTTATTGCTTTAGTGGAGAATAATTTTAATACGGTCCAAACAGACTACGCACACGGTGCCAGAGTCAGAAATGCCATAAACAATACTTCATGATCCTTGCTAAGTTCAAATTCAAAATGAATAATCAATTTAAGTTAATTGCCCACCACAACCAAATTAACCAGACAGCCTTAAAAAACTGGTAGACAAGGTAGAAGGGAAAAAACCCGCCGACCGATCACCAAGCCGTTGGTTGGTTCAAGTAGCCGCGCTCCCCGGACTCTATATTACAACCACGAAATGGAAAATGATTTTTTTATTGCTTAGTTGGGTGGACGAGCTCACAGCCCACCTGGTGTTAAGTGGTTACTGCAGCCCATAGACATCTAAAACGTAAATGCGCCACCCATCTTGAGATATAAGTTCTAAGATCTCAGTATAGTTACAACGGCTGCCCCACCCTTCAAACCGAAACGCATTACTGCTTCACGGCAGAAATAGGCAGGGCGGTGGTACCTACCCGCGCGGACTCACAAGAGGTCCTGCCACCAGTACATAGTGATTGTACAAAAAGCGCTAAAACTCGAGAACTGCTGGACCGATTTGGCTAATTTTGGTCTTGAATTATTTGTGGAAGTTCAGAGAAGGTTTAAAAGGTAGTTAAATATGAAAATGATCGGAATTAAAAAAAAATAACAATTCTGTTTTTCCTTTGATGTGTCCCCCATCGGACGGATTTCTTTTGTTTGTTTTAATTTTATTTTATACAAAAGTTTAGGTCTTTTATTTACCGATTGAGGCACTACGAAGTCTGCCGGGTAAGCTAATTTAAGATAAAAATAAAATTGTATTGGTGCGAAATTTACAGTTTTGGACGACGCAGAGTTCGGCTCTGATGTACTCATTGATTTTGCCGGTCAGATGTTGAATGACAAACGCAATTTACAAGGTTGCGCGTTGAGGATAGCATGCTGGATGGCAACGAATGATTACATCGAACCAGGGAGGGTCTTTGAGTTTATTGTCAGGTATTTATTTAAATTTTAAGGTCTTAAGTTATGCTGCATGTGTGGTGTTGGTTAATGGGCAACATTTTCTAGTCTGGGTGGTATTTTTTTTTGTTTTTTATTTATTTCTTGCATGTATAGGTGTTAAGTGGTTACCGGAGCCTATAGACATCTACAACGTAAATACGGAACCCACCTTGAGATATGAGCTCTAAGGTCTCAGTATACGAAACGTATTACTGCTTCACGGTAGAAAAAGGCAGGGTGATGGTACCTATCAGTGTGGAGTCATAACCGGTAATTACGCAAATTATAATTTTGCGGGTTTGATTTTTATTACACGATGCTATTCCTTCACCGCGGAAGTCAATTAAACATTTGTTAAGTACGTATTTCATTAGAAAAATTGGTACCCGCCTGCGGGATTCGAACACTGCTGCATCGCTCGACACGAATACACCGGACGACTTATCCTTTAGACCACGACGACTTGTCGTTTATGGCCGACACTATATAATAATTAACAATAGAACGACCCGTTATCCCGTCTGTGGATCTACCAAATAATATATCCTTATCTAGCGTTAAATCCGAAGTTGGAAGACCGGTTTCGCCATTCTTTTCGATTCCCGAATAACGCAAGTTTACATATGCTATGGTTTGGACAATTAAGTGCGATACCCACTCGTATTATTTATGATCAAAACCAATATGATAAATATGAGGGCTTTTTGGCTTGCCGTTAAAACTCTAAGATGACTGCGGTATTAATCTTACGGCGGAAATTGATACAATTGTAGTTGCAATAAGCCTGCAGATAAGCACTCAGCTTGTGTACTTATTTTTATTTTAATTGCTTAGATGGGTGAACAAGCTTACAGCCCACCTGGTGTTAAGTGGTTACTGAAGCCCATAGACATCTACGACGTAAATGCGCCACCCACCTTGAGATATCAGTTCTAAGGCCTCAGTATAGTTACAACGGCTGCCTCACCCTTCAAACCGAAACGCATTACTGCTTCACGGCAAAAATAGGCAGGGTGGTGGTACCTACCCGCGCGGACTCACAAGAGGTCCTATCACCAACATATGACAACACAAATCGATTTAATTAATTACATATAATATTTAAATTACAGCAACAAACTACTATCAATGATAGTGAATTCAACAGCAGTGGAAGACGCAATGCTCTCAGGATTAAACGGAAGAGACTGTGTCTCTTACCGGCCTTGTCCGCTGAGGAAAGAATATTTAGATCTATTTTTAAAGAACGCGGCTATGTTAATCAATAAACAATTGAATTTTACTTAGTCTTGAAAACTTTTTTTAATTTTTTTGATCCATGTACACGTCCTCTTTGTTTTTCCTCTTTTTTTTATTTATTGCTTAGATGAGTGAACGAGCTCACAGCCCACCTGGTGTTAAGTGGCCACTGGAGCCCATAGAAATCTACGACGTAAATGTGCCACCCACCTTGAGATATAAGTTCTAAGGTCTCAAGTATAGTTACAACGGCCCCACCCTTCAAACCGAAACGCATTACTGCTTCACGGCAGAAATAGGTTGGGTGGTGGTACCTACCCGTGCGAAATCAAGAGGTCCTACCACCAGTAAAATAAAATTTCTGTCATAATCAAGCTATTTCGTGAGCATAACCAACCACAGCCTAGTTAATCCTTATGGCTTAAAACAGAATAGAAACAGGGAAGAATAAATATAGACATATAGACATCTAGACCCTGCCCCTAGTCACGTCCGCCCTCGTTCCATTTCTTTCTTTTGTTTCTTTTCGAATTCTTGTCAAGTCCCTGTCTTAGAAACATAAGCTAATCAGGATCGATGTTGAGAAACTAGTAACAATAGGTTAAGCAGACTACGGGCACATACTATCATAACAGGAGGACAAGCTGATGATAAACTTTAAAGTCAGCTTGGTAATGTTTCCGTGTCCAGTCTATGTCTAGTCGTTGTAGGTCTTATGCCCTGTCCAAGAAATTGCACGCCACGACAACTATATTTATCATATCTTAATTTTTTTGTCAATTATTACTAAACCTATAGTTCTGAGTCAATCACTCTTATCATACATATGGGTGAGAAAGTAACCAACAGTGAAATTTAAGCAAAAATAAAACATAGTACCCACCAAAACAAATTACTTTATTAACTTTATTTACAATAAGTACTTAGGAACAAATGAGTCGTCTATTATCAAAGGTGGCAATCTGTGCATTTGGACAAAAAAATGTTATTGATATGTCAATACAGATTGATTTGAATATAATCGTCTCCTTCAAAGAATACGGTTCAAAACCTGCATTAAATAAAGGTTAATAGTTAACCTGTTATTTATCTAAGATGTCGTTCCGAAGAGTTTTGTGACTGCCAATGGAATACAAAATCAATAATTCGATTTTCTGATTTACCAATAATTATCCAAAAGTCAGATTGCCGGCTTTGATAATAGTCGACTCAAATATAAAACTTATATTAACTGAACTACCATTGAAAGAGAAGATCACATAAATCGATGACACAGATTAACGCCATCGCCACCAGTTACACGAATACTATTTAAACATCTCAATAAATAACGTTCTATTTAATTTGACCGCGTAATCCAAAGCCGTATAGCCGAGGATATCCTTTGCCTCTTTCACAACATCATTGTCTATGAGGAACCTGGCCGTATCAGGGTAGTTACAGATGACAGCCTGAAAATGAAATGACCTTGAAGATATTGGAATCTTGCTATCTGACAATGCCCCGTCTTCTACCGTAGTAAAATGAGACGATGGAGAATGGACTACAAAATTTTCTGAATATATATTATTACATATTATTCTCTACTGGTGTTAGAACGTCTTGTGAGTCCACACGGGTAGGTACCACCACCCTGCCTATTTCCGCCGTGAAGCAGTAATGCATTTCGGTTTGAAGGGCGGGTCCAGCTGTTGTACTGTGAGAACTGAGATCAAAAAACTCATGTCTCGGGGTGGGTGGCGGCATTTACGTCGTAGGTGTCTATGGGCTCCGGTAACCCCTTAACACCAGGTAGGCCGTGAGCTCGTCCACAAATCCAGGCAATAAAAAAAAATACCACTATAGTGAATTATACAAGTATACCAGTATACTAGCATTTACTAGTGGTAGATCGTATCGAAAATTCGCACCGATAGGTAGCGCCCACCATTACTACCTACGTAATATAATAATACTACATACTGCTTCACCGAAGCAATCATGTGGTCTGAACAGAACGATGGATTCGCAGTTGCCGAAACTTCGACTTGATGTCTTAAATTGGGAGGTGGCTTTGGAATTTCGAAGTGCTCAAGTGACTACCAACGGACACCAACGGTACCGTAGGTTTGGTGTAGTCGGTGTGGTGGAGCTCGATGTGGTTCAGTCGGTACTTGGTTTTGCGGGACGAGCACCTAGCACGCTTTTTCAACACATAGTCTCTTGCGAGGAATTGATGGGGTGAAGGACCTTGGCTGACATAACCCGGTTCGGTACCCCCCTCGACCGGGTATCCGTAAATGGATTCCCCAGCGCTTAGGCCGATGCCAAATTGGCCCAATGAAAAATAATCTATACTAATATTATAAAGCTGAAGAGTTTGTTTGTTTGAACGCGCTAATCTCAGGAACTACTGGTCCGATTTGAAAAAATATTTGTGTCAGATAGCTCATTTATTGAGGAAGGCTATATACAGGCTATATAACATCACGCTAAGACCAATCCAAGCGGAGCACCAATAAAGAAATCGGTAAACATGACATAGATAAAAAAATATGGTCGAATTGATAACTTCCTCTTTTGAAGTCGGTTAAAAAGCGTGATTTTGGTACCTTAAATAGCTCCATAGCATTCTATTATTAAAAAATATTTTCAGTTTCTACGTAAATGAAGAGGCGGGTAAAATTTAGCGTTATGCCAAAGTAACTATTCCACGCGGACCAAGTCGCGGGCAAAAGATAGTGTTACTATAAGATACCTTATGCAGTGATGTCTGGTACATCTCATCGATCAGATTCAAGTCCGCTCCGGCCATCTTGAGGTACTCCAGCTTCCTTGTGGCTCCATTCCTTGATGCTAGAGACAGCATCTCCGAGACCTGCTTGTTGTCTGCACTCGCGAAGTGAGCCCCGCACTTCATCAACAAGCTGATTATAATCGGAGCGTCTTGCTGGACGGCTGTCATTAAGGGACTCTCGCCATTACTGTAATCGCAAACATCATATAATTCTACGTACTTTTGCGCTCACAAATTGTGCAACCATCATTTAATAAGAGATTCTGTTGAAACAATACCCATTAGCGGCAATGTTCCAAATTAAATGTTTTTCCCTACATATTCGCTGGTAGCCTAGGGGGAGAATTTGCTTACACTAGCCCTAACAAAAGCAGTGCATCGCAGAATCTACTACCGGACCTGAATTGCGACCCACTGAGAAGATGGGGGAATATTGAAGGAGCGTTATTGTCCAAGAATTCATTTGTCATTTTCAGGGAATGACTGGTTCAACAAAAGGCTGCAAGTTTAATTTTAACCGCACCAGTTTTAAATCTCTTAAATTGACACATGAATGCTTAACAGCAGATATAAAAGAAGACTTTGGTGCCAATGTGTTTTCCTGACACTTTCTTTTGCATATCTAAAACCGACGTTTTGTCAATGTTCAATCTTTACTGCTGGCATGGCCAATTTTCCCACCCGGTAGGCTGGACCGTCCTATGCAAAACGATTGAGGTTTCTACCTCCACAGTGACCGTTCATCTTGGGATGTACACGGGCTCTGGCAACCTTAAGACCAGGGTCGTAAGCTCGTCTGTTAACTACAGCATTGAGAGTCCATTACAGACATCAGCAAGTGATTGTCGCCGAAGCTAAAGTATCAGTAGAAGGTTTCCTTATCAAATTCTTTAGTCTATCTCGGTGATGATTTTGCACCCACCAATATCTGGCACTATTATATGCCTCGTCTTTTATACAGGAACATAGCGGTATTTGATTTACGAAAATAGTTGATGTCTTTAGGAACTCACCTATTAGTATTATGTTGTTTCGACACAGAAAATAACAAAAGCCCTGCGCTTGCATTTCATAAATTTGTTGGGGAACACATGAACTGATGGGTCTGCGGTACGTAAGCACGTTTAAAAAGGACATTGCAATTACTGAATTATAAATTAAAGTGTTATTGTATTGTACTATCTTTAAAGCTTACCAATTTTTCAAATGTACATTCGCACCATTTTTGAGAAGATACTCGACAATAGGAGCATATCCTTTTAGTATGGCTTCATGAAGTGGAGTCCTACCTTCTAAGTCCTGGGCATTAACGTCTGCTCCCATTTCTGTACAGTGCAAATGTAAAATTTCATGGCACCAATTTCAAAATAGGCCACACCATGTCTTCGGTTTACTTTAGAGTGGTTAATATGCCACCGACCGTAACGGACTGGCTACAGGTCGTAATTGTTTTTTTTTTTTTTTTATGATTGAAAGTTTACTGGTGGCCCGAAGGCCTTTCCAGTTTCACCAGGACAGGTGGGCGAGCAAAGGCTCAGCCAAGAGGGGTGGGATTTGTTAACAACTGCCCGAGCGCCTCCGAAGGAGACCTAACAACTCAAGAGCAATTGTTTCGCGAATGAATCTACTACCGGATCGGAATCGCGACCCGCTGAGAAGATCCGGCGAGAAACTCAGCGGGCTGATGCGTGGGTTAGGTTGCACGTCGACCTTTTTGTCGAGTTCGACGAGTACGGTTACCGGGGTCCCTAAGCCTGCCCCTAGTATTAGAGCTGAAGGCATCTAATGCAAAGGTTATTGGATCTGATGGATCCGTAAGGACGTGTCTAGGGCGTCGACGGTGACTGGCTCCTGCATGATCAGGATTCGGGGAGTAGTCAGCGGCGGCAACGATAAGGCGATTATCATGACGCATAGCCTTATCGAAGTATCGTTCCGACGCTGACTTCATGTATTTCCGAATTGATTCAAGGCCCAGGTCGTCGTGTAGGTCAACGTTCCTCACGAACCACGGAGCCCTGACAGCTAACCTGCAAAAGCGGGATTGTAGGGATTGGAGGGTGTCTATGTGTGTGCGGGCCGCGTGAGCGAACACCACACTCGCGTAAGTCATGACGGGCCTTATGCAAGTTTTGTAAAGTGTCACCTTGTTCCGAAGGGACATTTTACTCCGCTTACAGATCATGGGGTAGAGTCTACCGAGAATAAACGCGGCACGGTCACGGACTGATTTTATATGCGGGCGGAATGTTATCGATGCATCCAGGGTAACGCCCAGGTACTTGACCTTTCTGGCCCAGGGTATGGATTGACTAAAGAGAGTAATCGGGGGTGTGAGATTCCTCCTCCTAATACGGGAGGAAATCCGTGTGGAGCTTCCCCTCTGAAATAGCACCGCAGTACTTTTCGCTGGGTTGATGTCTATGCGCCATTTTCGGAACCACTGTCCTAGGGCTAGGGCTGCGCTCTGAAGCTTCTTCGCGATTAGGGACTTATTTCTACTAGAATAGTAAACAGTCGTGTCGTCGGCGAATAAAGCTAAATGGGTCGGCGGCGTTCGGGGAATATCGTTGACGAATAAGCTAAATAGGAGGGGTGAGAGGACAGAGCCTTGCGGAACTCCAGCTGTGAGAGGTCGTGGGGAGGAGCGGGTTCCCTCGACTCGATATCGAAAAGAGCGGTTCGACAAGAAGTCCCGTATGATGAGCACGAGACTATCCGGCACGCCCATGTTGAATAGTTTGAAAATCAAACCGTTGTGCCAGACTTTGTCGAACGCTTTTGCGACATCGAAGAAGAGAGCTCCCGTGTATAACGGTTTTGGTCGATTAAGCCCCACAAGAATGTGCTCCGTGAGGCGGTGCACCTGTTGAACGCATGAGTGATTTGTACGGAATCCGAATTGTTCATCGATGAGAATGCCCTTGGATGAGACGAACTCTCTGAGGCGTTTGTAGAGCAGACGCTCATACAGTTTGCCTAGAGACATGAGGAGATCGTAATTGTATTTATCATCTTGCAGGTGACATAACGATGATGATGAAAACTCGTGATTTTATAATGTAACTTAACCACTTCGTTGGTGTAGTCATTGTGTGATCATGTTTAGTATTTGGCATATGTCTGGTCCACGCAGAATCAATCGCGTTTGAGTGGCAACCGCTTGGCAGGAGAAGATTTGGTCGCCCTGTACACACTTGGCGATACACCGTGGAGAGTGAGATGAGGACTGCCAACGTGACCTGGAGTGATGTCGAGGAGCAAGCGCAAGACAGGGTCACAGGGTCAAGTGGAGACAACTTGTGAGGGCCCTTTGTACCAGCAGGGTACCCTAGGACTACAATACACACACACAAAACATGGTCCACGAAGAGAAAAGTCCTTAGGCCCTGTAAATGTGGAAAATTTCATTTCATACGAACCCAAAAGCTTCGTGATGACCCCTTCATCACTTCGCTCGATACCGTATAACAGCAACGAAGATATCACCCGCTCAGTCACCTCCAACAACTTCTTCGGCGATTGGATATTTAAACTTTTCGCTAGAGCTTCTTTGAGAGTTTGATCCTGAGATTCAAATTTAACAATTAACTAATGAGATCACTGTACAACCTTTTGACTAGTAACATTTATGTCACAAAGCAGCTACGGTTCTTTCGTTTGAAGGGTCATGTAGCCGTGATATATTTCAACTAAGACTTCGCCCTCGTGTCTGATGGTGAGTGGCGGCATTCCGGTCATAAGGCCAAAAACAAATAGTTAGCACCATTCTTATTGTAGAAATGTTGTGAGGTCAATTTAAATCACTCGTGACGGTACTTAATAAAACACAATAATTTTCAGTATTGCTCACCTCGATAGCCATAGAAGAGACATTAGTTAGTTCACCTCTGATATTCTTCATCATCATCTGAAAAAGTAACTTTTTCGTTTTAATAGTTGCTGTAGGGCGTCTTGTGAGCCTACAAAGATAGGTACCACCACCCTACCAATTTCTGCAGGCAAGCATTAATGGGTTCCGGCTTGAAATGTAGAGCATCCATTGTACTACATAACTGAGAGTTAGATAAAGCTCATGTCTCAAGGTGGGGGTTTACGTTATTAATGCCTACAAGTTCCGGTAGCCACTTAGCACCAAAAATACCATAGGCTCGTTGATACCAAATGCTTTTTAAGGTTGATGTACACCTTATGCCTTATCGTGAGCGGTCACCGATGCTCACGAGCTTCAGTAATGCCAATTTCATGAGATAGGACCCGAAGATCCAACCAATGGGCTTACAGTTGGAATATCATGGATGAATGTAGTTCATCTCGTACCTTAAAAGAAAGCGGGAGGTAGAGACCCTTTGACATTTTGCATGTAATGTATGTGAACAACGAATACCCACAAGGCGATGAAAAAATGTTTGGAAATTAAGGAACTTATAGGGCGTTTTCACAAATAGCTCGCAATATTGTACAATGACGTCACCGTACAAAATTTTAATTCAAGTCATTGAAATTTATCTCAAATTATTTAAATTTATAAAATAAGGTCTTATCGAAATATTTCTTAATATTATCATTAAATTTTATTCTAATGCCCATCTAGATTAATGAAAATATTAAATCACCTCGGTTTTCTCTTTATAACTTAGTTCGGTTTTCGTCAGTACATACGATAGCTTAGTCAAAGCCGCTTCCGGGGTCATGTCAAAGCCAGACACAACACCGTATTTCGCCATCAACTGTAATGTAACGATATTAAACTTCTTTAAAAGAAATACGAAATAGATATAGTTTTAAGTGTGTTATATACTAGTTGAAGCCGGTCCGTTTAAGTGGTCAATCTTTAATTCGATCGGTACCAAACTTCACAACCACTAAGACAATCTGAAGATTTCCTGATACAATTTCATTGAAATCGGTCTAGCCTTTTTGGAGTTTATTGAAAACATTCATGTAATTATTTATATTTGTAAATATATACGTATTATTATATGTAAATATATAGACGATCATATAAAGTGCTGTAAAGGTTAATAATCAAAGAAAAAAAGATCCCGCGGACTATCACCTCACCAGTTTATCAAAACTGATAACATCACTCACCCGCGTGCCTATGCTTGAAGCAATAAAGACTGCTGAAGACAGAGCAACGTGGTAATGAATTGTGCAACGCATCGTCAAATAACAGGCTTCAAATTAGACACCAGAAATGAAGATACGGAACAATTTTATTAAAAGAATACATAGTCGGATAACTTCAGACTCTTTGTATTCACTAAAGGCCTTACTCACTTGTCCCGTCTCGTACAAAGCGGCAACAGATCCGGTATTGCACTGCGTGATCACAATCAGGATGACTCCTCTCTTGACGGCTTCAGCCAAAACGTTCAAAACGTCATCGCGATTGATAGGAATATTGCCGGCTCCGTAGCATTCTAGTACCATTCCTGTGTACGAAAATTAATCTGCTACTATCGCTACTATTGCTGGGGCGATTTGTGAGGGAGAAAGCCATTTTGCGAAAATGATACTTCTAATTCACGTGTTAAGGGTTATAGTGCCTTCTTTGGACTTTTATTACCAGACAGAAAATGAGCCATGCTAAGGGCAGATCAATACGAACATGAAAAGAGTTGTCAAAAAAGTATTTTATTAAAAAAGTAATAGTTATTCAGATTTTAAAATAGAACACAAATATTAAATTTCTATCAGCAATCAAATTGTATAAGTAGTCCGTCAGCTTATGATTTATTAGATGGATAACGTTTATCTCATGGTCGAATGATCAGACCTTAAACTGCGCGTTATCGCAATTGGTTAAATTTAAAATACGGAAGTCGAATATCTTCTAAATCTAGTAATAGATCGACGTACTACATTGAAAAGAGACTATATCCCTTTTATGTAATGCCATATTAGTTATAGACTTTGGGCAGAGCATAACAGATGTATCTATTAAAAAAATACAAAGCACGCTTAATATACCAAGCCGAACTAAACAATATTATTATTAGTATTTTATCGTAGTCGTCACGATCCTATTCCTATTCCTGTCGAGTTTCGGCTATTAGGGTACTACCAGTTAATTTAATTCATCATCATCATCAACAGCCCACAGTCGTCCACTGGACATAGGCCTCTGACCACTACGCCCACTACTCAAACCACTGAGCCCGATGTACGGCTCTCCTCATCCACTTCTTGCCGGCCACCGTTCGGAGGTCATCGCACCACCTAGCCAGGGGGCGTCCCACATTACGTCTTCCGCTGCGCGGTCTCCACTCGAGGACCCGTCTGCTCCAGCGATCGTCAGTCCTACGGCATATATGGCCAGCACACTGCCACTTCAGCTTGCTGACTCTTAATTAATTAGTAAATTTAATTACGCGATAAAAAAACCATGACAGGTCGATGTAGCAATGTCATGATGGAGCTTACCTTCGATGGGCGGTTGACAGAAAGCCTTAACCACAGCAATGCTGATGCTCGGAAAGATCCTCAGCAAGCCCACGTTCTTGGACATTCTGGCGTGCACGTGAAACTTCTCGATCGTGTTGGGTTTGAATATGGCAGCCTTGTTGACTTCCATCTCAAGGCCGACTTCTACTATGGGCACGCAGTTTGGAGAATCGAAAGCGTGGAGATGAGTCGCTGATACCTTTCGTGTTCTATATCGGAGTGAAGACAGCGGTTACTAATCGACCCATGGGTTGATCAATATTTAAATCAATATTTTCTATGTGTATGTGCATTACTATAATTCTCATGTTGTATTTGTTATTTTAGCTGTTCTACGCACACTCATCACTTTTAATAATTATTATTCTCAGAATCCTCTCGCAGGTCTACTGGAAGATATTTCTTAAAGTGCCTTTGTACATAATTTTCCTATTACTCTGTACTATATCCTATATATATTTATTTGGGGGTTGGTGCTTCCCGCTTCCGTAGGTTTAACCCGCGATTCCCTACAAGTGACCCCTGGGTGGTGCTAAACGGGAGCCGAAAACATAACCGGTGGTAGGACCTAGTCCGACTGGCTGGCGACCACCCTCCAACTAGAGTCCGCCGCCAAATAGCCTAGCTGTGTTCCGGCGTGTGGGTTGGAGAGCCAGTTCTATCCCTTCCCTTTCCCCTTCCTTGTTGGGGTTGAGTCTTGGTGACGCCTGGAACTTGCGGAGCAGACGTGCGTGCGAACTCACGGGGCGTGATTGTTTGACGGGGGTATAGGGAGACCCAGTGAAACGGTACCCGCTGCCGCCCGCCGGTCAGTAGGGGGGACCTGAACCCGGGTGTCTCTACTAAACTCCGCCCCGGGAAGCTGTCCCGCCAACCGGTGTAAAATCCTGCCGTGCGGTCGTCGTGCCGGAGTCGGAGACCGGAGTGGATCCCGGCCATCGCACGCAGAGTGGACTGGGGGCCCTTCCATGCCCTGCGTCAGTCTCTCACGCAACCCGTGGTCGAGCACGTACTATGTTCCGCGCTTCATTCAGGTGTTGCCTCGATCTCACCTCCAACATCCTACCTCTCCTAATCCTACTCTCCGAAAACTTAAACATCATGAAGACGACAAAAAAAAAAGAAAAGGGTTTCACAGGCGGTCCCCCATTCCACATTTAATGTGGATTTCAGCAATGTCAGGGGCCTACATAGCAACCTTGACGCCGTACACCACCACCTTGAGACGGCGCAGCCTGCCCTGCTTTTTTTAACGGAGACGCAGATATCTGCTCCGGATGATACCTCATACCTTGAATACCCCGGCTACGTATTGGAGCACAACTTCCTGCGTAAAGCCGGAGTATGCGTATTCGTCCGGGCTGATGTCTGTTGTCGCCGTCTTCGGGGCCTCGAACAACGGGACCTGTCCCTCTTGTGGCTGCGCGTAGATCACGGGGGCCGTAGCCGAATCTACGCATGCCTGTACAGGTCCCACAGCAGTGATGCAGGTTCAGCTCTGTTTGAGCATGTGCAAGAGGGGACTAACCGCGTGCTTGAGCAGTACCCATCTGCGGAGGTGGTGGTTCTTGGAGACTTTAACGCTCACCACCAAGAGTGGTTGGGATCCAGAACCACTGACCTCCCGGGTCGGACTGCCTACGATTTCGCCTTGGCCTACGGCTTCTCCCAGCTGGTGACACAGCCCACCCGTGTCCCAGATATCGAGGGGCACGAGCCTTCTTTGTTGGACCTTCTGCTGACCACAGATCCGGCCGGATACAGTGTGGTGGTCGACGCTCCGCTTGGATCGTCTGATCACTGCCTTATTCGTGCTGCCGTACCACTCTCTCGTCCTGATCGTCGAACGACGACCAGGTATCGAAGAGTTTGGCGGTATATGTCAGCAGACTGGGATGGATTGCGTGAATTTTACGCATCCTACCCATGGGGGCGGTTCTGCTTTTCCTCTGCTGATCCTGACGTCTGTGCGGACCGTCTTAAAGACGTGGTGCTCCAGGGGATGGAATTGTTTATTCCCTCCTCTGAAGTGCCCGTTGGGGGTCGCAGCAGACCCTGGTATAACAATGCCAGCAGGGATGCTGCACACCTCAAGCGGTCCGCATACGTGGCATGGGATAATGCCAGGAGACGTCGGGATCCTAACATCTCAGGGGAAAGGCGGAAATATAACGCCGCTTCCAGGTCCTACAAGAAGGTAATTGCCAAGGCAAAGTCGGAGCACGTCGCTAGAGTTGGCGAGCGATTGAAGAGCTATCCCTCCGGGAGCCGTGCTTTTTGGTCGCTCGCCAAAGCTGCAGAAGGAAACTTCTGCAGGTCTAGTCTCCCACCACTGCGCAAGTCCGATGACAATCTGGCCCACAGCGCGAAAGAGAAGGCTGACCTTCTGGTCAAACTCTTCGCCTCGAACTCGACTGTGGACGACGGGGGTGCCACACCACCGAACATCCCCCGGTGTGATAGCTCCCTGCCGGAAATCTGCTTCACACAGTGTGCAGTCAGGCGGGAGCTCAGACTCCTGGACGTCCATAAGTCGAGTGGGCCAGACGGCATCCCCGCAGTGGTTTTGAAAACGTGCGCCCCTGAGCTGACACCTGCGCTAACGCGTTTGTATCGCCTCTCTTATTGCACTAACAGGGTTCCGTCTTCATGGAAGACCGCCCACGTCCACCCTATACCCAAGAAGGGTGACCGGTCGGACCCATCGAGCTACAGGCCTATCGCGATAACTTCCTTGCTTTCCAAGGTGATGGAGCGAATTATAAATACACAACTCCTGAAGTATCTTGAAGATCGCCAGCTGATCAGTGACCGACAGTACGGTTTCCGTCACGGTCGCTCAGCTGGCGATCTTCTTGTATACCTTACTCCCAGGTGGGCTGAAGCCTTGGAGAGCAAGGGCGAGGCTCTTGCTGTGAGCCTTGATATCGCGAAGGCCTTCGACAGGGTCTGGCATAGGGCACTTCTATCGAAGTTACCATCTTACGGAATCCCCGAGGGTCTCTGCAAGTGGATCGCTAGCTTTTTGAATGGGCGGAGCATCACGGTCGTTGTAGACGGTGACTGTTCTGATACCATGACCATTAACGCTGGCGTTCCACAAGGTTCGGTGCTCTCCCCCACGCTTTTCATCCTGTATATCAATGACATGCTGTCTATTGATGGCATGCATTGCTATGCAGATGATGGCACGGGGGATGCGCGATATATCGGCCATCAGAGTCTCTCTCGGAGCGTGGTGCAAGAGAGACGATCAAAACTTGTGTCTGAAGTGGAGAACTCTCTGGGGCGAGTCTCCAAATGGGGTGAATCGAACTTAGTTCAATTCAACCCGTTGAAGACACAGGTTTGCGCGTTCACTGCGAAGAAGGACCCCTTTGTCATGGCGCCGCAATTCCAAGGAGTATCCCTGCAACCTTCCGAGAGTATCGGGATACTTGGGGTCGACATTTCGAGCGATGTCCAGTTTCGGAGTCATTTGGAAGGCAAAGCCAAGTTGGCGTCCAAAATGCTGGGAGTCCTCAACAGAGCGAAGCGGTACTTCACGCCTGGACAAAGACTTTTGCTTTATAAAGCACAAGTCCGGCCTCGCGTGGAGTACTGCTCCCATCTCTGGGCCGGGGCTCCCAAATACCAGCTTCTTCCATTTGACTCCACACAGAGGAGGGCCGTTCGGATTGTCGATAATCCCATTCTCTCGGATCGTTTGGAGCCTCTGGGTCTGCGGAGGGACTTCGGTTCCCTCTGTATTTTGTACCGTATGTTCCATGGGGAGTGCTCTGAGGAATTGTTCGAGATGATACCAGCATCTCGTTTTTACCATCGCACCGCCCGCCACCGGAGTAGAGTTCATCCATACTACCTGGAGCCACTGCGGTCATCCACAGTGCGTTTCCAGAGATCTTTTTTGCCACGTACCATCCGGCTATGGAATGAGCTCCCCTCCACGGTGTTTCCCGAGCGCTATGACATGTCCTTCTTCAAACAAGGCTTATGGAGAGTATTAAGCGGTAGGCAGCAGCTTGGCTCTGCCCCTGGCATTGCTGAAGTCCATGGGCGACGGTAACCACTCACCATCAGGTGGGCCGTATGCCCGTCTGCCTACAAAGGCAATAAAAAAAAATATCCTCTTTTTTGTGTGTAATAAATAAATAAATAAAATAAATAAATAAATTAAATGTCGGTTATCTTTAATTACAAATTAAACTTAAGGTTGTTTCTGAAAGCTTCTGAAAATCGAAGGCTGGAGAATCTAAGGGTAAGAGGTAATATTTCTGTTCATTACTAATTATTAGGAATAATAAAATTAAATAGAGTTTAATAGGAGTCTAAATGATTAAGAGTATCTTCTATTCAACTCTATGTCTTATAAAACCATTCGCTGCTCCATTTCGGATTAACAAAATCATTAAGCATGTATATTTTTTCACCATGACTCTGATCGTTTGACTTCCTAATCATCTCATAAGTGTGTGGTATTGATATTTTATATTAACATGTATTTAATTATATGAAATGTTTGATGGCTTTCAATATTCTAGTATGTTGGATTCACATCTATTGGATGTTCACTGGTGGTAGGACCTCTTGTGGGTCCGCGCGGGTGGGTACCACCACCCTGCCTATTTCTGCCGTGAAGCAGTAATGCGTTTCGGTTTTAAGGGTGGAGCAGCCGTTGTAACTGTACTTGAGACCTTAAAACTTATATCTCAAGGTGGGTGGCGCATTTACGTCGTCGATGTCTATGGGCTCCAGTAACCACATAACACCGGTTGGGCTGTGAGTTCGTCCACCCATCTAAGCAATAATAAAAAAAAACATCACCTATTTCCTCTGTACAGTTTACTTCCAAAGAAAACTGTAACTTCAGGTATGTTAAGGCCGCCCGCGATCAGAAGTGATGAAACAAAATTGTCCACGCCGTCGCTTCTTGGCTCGAAAATCGGTATCTGTATACAAAATCTATATATCTCTATATATAAAAATGAATTGCTGTTCTTTAGTCTCGCTAAAACTCGAGAACGGCTGGGCCGATTTGGCTAATTTTGGTCTTGAATTATTTGTTGAAGTCCAGAGAAGGTTTAAAAGGTAAATAAATATGAAAATGCTCGGAATTAAATAAAAATAACAATTTTGTTTTTCCCTTGTTGTGTCCCTCGTCGGACGGATTCCTTTTGTTTGTTTTAAGTTTATTTTATACAAAAGTTTATTTTTATTCTTTATTTGTACACACTGTTAATATAATACAGTAATTACGATAAGATATAAAAAATGGCGAGCTTAACTCAACAATTGAGTTATCTACCAGCTAACCGTTCTCAAAGAAGGAAAGCTTTACATGAGTGGGTAGATGAGTACAATCTAATTAATTTAATTATTTATACTATAGACATTAACAATAAAAATAATAAAAATAAACACTAATACATAATATATCAAACTATATACATACACAATTACACACATAAATATATACATACACGTACATATATAATGAAATACATAAAATAAATACATATAAATAATACTAAATTGATAGATAGTGCTCCTTTAATGCCTTCCTGAAAACTTCAAGTGAGGGACTTGCACGGATTGAGTGTGGAACTGAGTTCCACAGACGCACAGATTGCACAGTGAACGAACCACCGTAGCGGCTGGAGGAGTGAGGGGGAAAATTAAGGAGAAGGGATCTACTTGTACGACAGGGTACACCACGGGGCATCTGGTACTCGAAGCGCTCACGGAGGTACTGGGGAACAGCTGGGTTATTGAGGATGTTGAACAGCATACATAAAACATGTGCATCACGGCGAAGTCGGATAGGCAACCAATGAAGTTGTGATCTGTACTGTTTAGGTGGTTTTTTTTTTAGATTGAGGCACTACGAAGTCTGCCGGTTCAGCTAGTTATTTAATAGATATATCAGTATCAAAAAGCCAAAAGTAAATAACATTAGTACGCCTTTACATAATATCCACTTCTTTAACGCATCACGCGATTGACAAAGTACGAGATTTTGTCTAATTAATGTTCGATTTCTTTTTTTATTGCCCTTGTAGGCAGACGTGCATACGGCCCACCTGATGGTGAGTGGTTACCGTCGGCCATGAACTTCAGCAATGCCAGGGGCAGAGCCAAGCCGCTGCCTACCGCTTAATACCCTCCACAAGCCTCGTTTGAAGAAGGACATGTCATAGCGCTCGGGAAACATCGTGGAGGGGAGCTCATTCCATAGCCGGATGGTACGTGGCAAAAAAGTCCTCTGGAAACGCAATGTGGATGACCGCAGTGGCCCCAGGTATTAGGTATTGAAAAGGAAATGTGGATATTTCGCATGAATTCGACAACTGGGCCTCATTAACTAATGCTACTATACTATGAAATTTGGTTTGATCGTTGTGGTATCTGTCCCCAGACAGAGCCCACTGAGTTTCTCGTCGAATCTTCTCAGTGGGCCGCGTTTCCGATCCGGTGGTAGATTCTGCGAAGCACTGCTCTTGCTAGGGCCAGTGTTAGCAAATTCGCTTGATTAGAGCCCGTGAGCTTACTTACTCACCCGGTTACATTGGCATAGCCACCTAGATTACAACACAGGTAGGGGAAAAAGGAAAATTGTATCTATGACGTCATTTATATAATTAAAATCGAGTATGCATCGTACCTGAGATCCTGTTATCACGATTCCCTTCCCCAAATTCTCGAACATGAACGAGAGGGCTGACGCAGTGTAGCTGAGCGTGTCCGTCCCGTGGAGTACCACAAAACCATCATACTGCTCGTAGTATTTCTGTTGTATAAAATAAACGGAGAATAATACACATATTTATTATACATTTTGTTTCATCGCTTCTGATCGCGGGCGGCCTTAACATACCTGAAGTTACAGTTTTCTTTTTATTATTGCTTAGATGGGTGGACGAGCTCACAGCCCACCCGGCGTTAAGTGGTTACTGGAGCCCATAGACATCTACAACGTTAATGCGCCACACACCTTGAGATATAAGTTCTAAGGTCTCAGTTTAGTTACAACGGCTGCCTCACCCTTCAAACCGAAACACATTACTGCTTCACGGCAGAAATAGGCGGGACGGTGGTACCTACCCGTGCGGACTCACAAGAGGTCCTACCACCAGTAATAACCATCACCCATCTAGAGCAAAAAATCGGAAATTAATCCAAATTTTGGTAGCTCACAGGAGACGCATGTAAGTTTATCTGGCAAGAGTTTCTAATGATTAAATAAAAATAAATACCCTCTGGAATATATTTATAATACATCAACACCCTTATTGCGAGAATTATAATTTCAAAATAATTACTTAATATTACACTTAATAAATATTTCTACCTTTATATCTTCAGCTAGAAAAATCCAATCTTCCTCTGACATATTCGAAGAATCCAATAGATTTTCATACTCCTGTATCTTGTAGAAAATTCTGAGACTCGTATCGTTTGTTTCTGAATAACAATGTTACAAAAAAAAAACTTAATGTTTCTTATATAATAATAAAATAATACAGCTTTAAAAATAAATTTTAAGTTCCTAAACCTAAAATTTATTTTTAAAGCTATATAATTTTATTCATAAGCATAAGAAAAAATTAAAATCTTCTTTTACATCATCTGTTTTACACTAGGTAGGTACTTTCTAGTATTTGTTTGATGTAATTAATTATCTATACTAATATATAAATCTACTGTGGTTTTTACGGATGTTCCGTTATAACTACTGAACCATGCATCCGATTGACTTGAAACTTGGTACCCATATAGAAAATACATGTACTTAATGGATAGGCTAATATTTATATGAGCGTTGGACTCTCTAATAATAATGACAATAAATAATAATGTTAATTTTAAATGCCCAGCGAAGCGGACAAATACGGCTAGTACCTTATAAGGATTATTCGAAACAAGTATTTTAATTGTCCACAAAAGCTGACTGATCGTATATGACCTACGTATTAAAAAAATATGCGGAAATTAATTTAAAATTAAAAAAACGAATACAGACTTGGTAAAATAAGGAAACTCCGGTCAAAAGTGGGATCGTGCGTTCTTTGCTCCCACAAAGCGGGGTCGTGGAGCTGAGGAAACTCCCTGATGAGACCCTCGAACAAGTTCTTCTGCGGCGCTAACACTGCAAACAATACGCACATAGCTATATACTTGAGACCTTAGAACTTATATCTCAAAGTTGGTGGCGCATTTACGTTGTGGATGTCTATGGGCTCCAGTAACCACTTAACACCAGGTGGGCTGTGAGCTCGTCCACCCATCTAACCAATAAATAAATAAAAACATACCAGTAGTATCATTGGACGCGTCAGTTCTGCCCCTTCAAGGCTACATAACGATCATGACCAAGAGTGAAGCGACTAAGACTAGTAGCTATTTGAAAAACAATCCCCCTTATAACACGGTACTCTTATAACGCATTTTCATATTACGCGATTTTAGTCCCTCGTATAACACGTATATTCCCCTACATAACGCGGGATTTCACACGTTAAATTCCTGTTCATAGTGTGAAACTTATAATGATTTTTACAATTCATAATCAATTTCGTGTACCTTTGCACATTGTGTCAAATTGTGTTGTCATAAAATTAAATTAAATTAATTTATTTAATTTCCATTCCTAGTTTTTAAATTGTAAAAACTGGTTAAACTATATTATATTTGTACATAACGCGTTATATGGGGTCATACAAGCATGTTATGCGAGAATTTTCCTATAACGCGGAACCAATCTACCGTGTTATAGGGGGGATTACTGTATCCTAATTTTGTTTTAGATTATGAGTAATTAAAATAGAAACGAGATACGAGAAGAAATGCCACTACCAAGTGTTAATGAAAATAAATTGAAATTCTAGTAAAGTTAATTAATTAGTACCGGCTCATCATACCCGGACAGAGGGGTTTGCCCCGAGGTCCGTTCCTTGCCCCGTAAGGGGGCACGATGACCTCACTAGATAGATAACGGTCGGTAACAATTACTATTGGCTCCGCGTGCTCTCTGAAGAAGACTATTTAAGTCGCAATATTTTAATGTAGCAATGTGTTTACTTTTTATTGCATTAGTCGGATCGCGCTCATGGCTCGCCTGGTAATTATAGGAACCCACCCACAAGTACCACCACCTAAATTCCGGCTACCCATCCCTGGGTCTTGAGATTGATCATCGCTATTATAATCCACCACTGTCCCACCCTTCAAACTGGAACGCACGATTGCTTCACGGCAGACATAGACAAGACTTTGATGTCCATTCAATGTGCTTTATTTCCATTCAATGTTGGGGGGTGTAAGCTGTATACTGGTATAATTCCCAATTCCAATCCGATTGAAGATTCAGTGGAATATTGCTCTTACTAGGGGACAGTGCTGCCAAATATTTCTCAAGTTGGTTGAGCCCGTGAGCTCACCTACCAGTCCGTAACTAGTTGGAAAAGGTTATCAAAGATAAGGAAGGAAGAAAAAAAACTCAGAAAATCTGTATTCTGATCTACTGTAGACTGATCTATATTCTGGGGTAGTCGAAATCACTTAGCCGCCTTTTACAACACCGACGAAAAGATATGGCGCTATATTAGATCAACATTACGTAGTCAATATTATTTTTACTGTAGATTTTATTTAATGATTGTTTAAATAATAACTAATGACCGTAAATAAATGTATATTAAAATGGCCATTTGTTAATGCTTTTGGTTGATTACAAATCATACCTAATAAAAATAAAAAGCATTTCTAATTTAGTCCGACACATAAAAATCGTAATGCATTCACTGCGATAATAATATTTTAATGTTTTCATTTCGAAATATACTTTTTTATGATCCCAACCGATCGAATGTGATAAACACTAATAACTCTTTGTTACTGGTGCGATAATTGTAATCTAATCTGATCGAATATTTATACAACCTAGCAATTGCGAGTCCGAAAATGGATGCTGAATGGATTGAGAGGAAAGAAAAAAAGTGGACAAATTTGGAAGACTCCGTGGCCATCGTGGACTCCTGTAAAGACGTGATGTATGTGACGTCACTTACATAGATGCAGAGATTCAAATCCTACGGCAGGTACTCTATTTCTATGTAAATATATACTCAAATTAACAAACGATTTCTACGAAGAAATAATAGCATTGATTATAAAAATTAAGGAGACAATTTTTTTCGAAAGTCTAATTACTGTTTTTTTTATTATTGCTTAGATGGATGGACGAGCTCACAGCCCACCTGGTGTTAAGTGATTACTGGACCATAGACATCTACAACGTAAATGCGACACCCACCTCGAGATATAAGGTCTCAGTATAGTTACAACGGCTGCCCCCACCCTTCGAACCGAAATGCATTACTGCTTCACGGCGGAAATAGGCGGGGTGGTGGTACCTACCCGTGCGGACTCCCAAGAGGTCCTACCACCAGCGATAAAATGGTGATGTGCTTTGATATGAGTACAAGAAGCAGCATACAGCAGCATACAAGAAGCATTACCATTTACGCCACGACGCGGCGACGGCTACTTTCTAGAGCTGATAATAATACGTTAACATAATACAAAAGTACGGATGAAAGGCGATTTCGTGCAGGAGAGATGCGAATGTTGCGATGGATATGTGGAGTAACGAGAATGGATAGAATACGGAATGAATATGTTAGAGGAAGTCTGGAAGTGGCACCTGTGACAGAGAAGCTGAGAAGTGCGCGCTCGGGATGGTATGGACATGTGATGAGACGAAATGAAAATGAGGTGGGTAAGAGAGCGTTAACTATGAATGTGGAAGGATATAGAGGAAGAGGTAGACCTAAGAAGAAATGGATGGATTGCGTGAAAAATGATATGTGTAAGAGCTGAGTGAGTGAAGGAATGGTATATTGTATGATAGAAGAGTATGGAAGGAGAAAACATGTTGCGCCGACCCCAGGTGACTGGGAGAAGGGCAGGAGAATGATGATGAACCTAATACAAAAGTACGACATCGTGTTTGTTAAATTAAACTAGATGATGACCGGGCTCGGTCGGTCGGTCGGTTACTCGGTTTTTTTTTTGATAACGCCATCTTGTTGTGTCTTTAAAGCGGTTAGTTGCCCTCAATTAAGAAAAATAGTATTATTATTCGGCAATAGATGTCGGGAAGAGTTGATAATTATTAAAAACACGAATAAAACAACATTTTCTGAAAATAAATCGTAGCTAGATCGAGTTATCGCCCCCGAAATCCCCTGTTTATTAAATTTTATGAAAATCGTTGGAGCCGTTTCCGAGATTCAGATTATATACATACCTATATATATTAATATACAAGAATTGCTCGTTTAAAGGTATAAGATATCTGGATTTGTCCGTGATTCACGCATTAACTTCACTTATCAGATTATATTTAGACTTTTTACAGCTATTATTGAAATTTCAATGAAAGTTTCTATCGTAGTAGCTTTACCGACATATGACACGAGAGTTGTATAAAAAAAACGCGTTTTTAAAAATAGCGAAGCCTGCTTGCGTTTCACTAGTATGATATTATAAGTTATCTCTATAAAGATAAACACTAGTATCATACAACTAGTATCATAAATTTAAAAGATTTTTAGTTGGAGATGTCCAATTCGTCCATACAAATTTTTGGCATAATTAGATATATCACTCATACCATTCACGAAGAAAGCGAAACACTTTCAATACTTGGTGAAAGTGAAATGCATTTCATACATGCATAAACTTATGCGAATGATTTAAGTTGTTACGCTTATAGCACAACACAGGTATACTCTGATTTTTTCTTACAGAAATAGGTAGGATAATATCTGCTCATGCGGGCCTAAAATGCCCTGCTACTAAAACCACTTACATACCCGGTGTTACAGCAGTAAAACTAAATAGTAACGGTGGGCAGCGGTTTAGCTCTGCCCCTAGCATTGCTGAAGTCCATGGGCGACGGTAACTACTTACTTAGGTAGGCCGTAAGCTCCTCCGTCTATAAGGGAAATAGAAAAAAATAGTAATGGTTGACTTTGCTAGACTCAGCGTCTAGATGAGATCCTTATCAAAATTACTCAGTGATATTGTTAATTTAAGATAAACATACAGTAGCGTTCATTTAAATGGGTTCAATTTAAATGGGTTCAAATAATTCAAGATTGACAAATTCGAATACAAACAAAATTAGTAATGGCTATTATGTAAACGAAATATTTTTTTCGAGTAAACTAGCAGAGTGATAAATGCTTTGTGTGACGCGTTGATGCGTGAACGCGTTGTGTGAATCTGAACGCCGTAAAATATACGACCCAAGGTCAAGATTTCTGGTTATCAGAATGACGGCTATCCTAACCTTGATACCACTAATGAGACACACAACACATGATATCAGATGAGCGAGGCTATACATTCCACCGTCGATTTTAACCGAATCTTCATTTATCAATTTTATCATAGTTTGCTATATGAAAAACCAAAATAGAACGAAATGAGATCAAATGAATTTATTTCCCATCTCTACAGACTCTAATCGGTTAATAAATCACCATTATTAGATGAGACACTGGTTTCATAAAAAAAAAACTTTTTTATATCTTAGATGGGTGGACGAGCTCACAGCCCACCTGGTGTTAAGTGGTTTTTTTTTTTTTTTTTTTTTATTGCCCTTGTAGGCAGACGAGCATACGGCCCACCTGATGGTAAGTGGTTACCGTCGCCCATGGACTTCAGCAATGCCAGGGGCAGAGCCAAGCCGCTGCCTACCGCTTAATACTCTCCACAAGCCTCGTTTGAAGAAGGACATGTCATAGCGCTCAGGAAACACCGTGGAGGGGAGCTCATTCCATAGCCGGATGGTACGTGGCAAAAAAGATCTCTGGAAACGCACTGTGGATGACCGCAGAGGCTCCAGGTAGTATGGATGAACTCTACTCCGGTGGCGGGCGGTGCGATGGTAAAAACGAGATGCCGGTATCATCTCGAACAATTCCTCAGAGCACTCCCCATGGAACATACGGTACAAAATACAGAGGGAACCGAAGTCCCTCCGCAGACCCAGAGGCTCCAAACGATCCGTGAGAATGGGATTATCGACAATCCGAACGGCCCTCCTCTGTATGGAGTCAAATGGAAGAAGCTGGTATTTGGGAGCCCCGGCCCAGAGATGGGAGCAGTACTCCACGCGAGGCCGGACTTGTGCTTTATAAAGCAAAAGCCTTTGTCCAGGCGTGAAGTACCGCTTCGCTCTGTTGAGGACTCCCAGCATTTTGGACGCCAACTTGGCTTTGCCTTCCAAATGACTCCGAAACTGGACATCGCTCGAAATGTCGACCCCAAGTATCCCAATACTCTTGGAAGGTTGCAGGGATACTCCTTGGAATTGCGGCGCCATGACAAAGGGGTCCTTCTTCGCAGTGAACGCGCAAACTTGTGTCTTTATCGGGTTGAATTGAACCAAGTTCAATTCACCCCATTCGGAGACTCGCCCCAGAGAGTTCTCCACTTCAGACACAAGTTTTGATCGGACTTTTTACTGGAACCCATAGACATCTACAACGTAAATGCGCCACCCACCTTGAGATATAAGTTCTAAGGTCTCAGTATAGTTACAACGGCTGCCCCACCCTTCAAACCGCAACGCATTACCGCTTCATGGCAGAAATAGGTGGGGTGGTGGTACCCACCCGTGAGGACTCACAATAGGTCCTACCACCAGTAAAGAATAAAGCGATTCCTCATTTTTCCGTGAGAGATTGACTATTAATTTATCTGAATCTTTTGTACACGTCTATTGAGTTCTCTTGTAAATAAAATAAAACGGAAACCATAAAAAGTTTCATAAGTGTACATTGTACACTATACGCATTACGAAACATATCAGCGGCTGGCATCATCTTTTATCATCTTAATAATGTGTGTACATTACGAAATCATATTCTTTGGTTGCGTTCGAAAATGCAATTCCACGTAGCTCATGTAAACCCTAGCAGATAAAAAGATAGACATAATTTTTTTGGAGTTTTTATTACTACGAAAGTTTATTTAATTTGTATTTAAAATATAATGTTGATGATTAAAGTGACATTTTTTGTACAGCATTATTAACTGTACATTTTTTGGTGAATAGTTCAAAAGGGTTAATGACCTAATATAAAACACTAAAGTAATGACTTTGATTTTTTAAACAAAATATGTCAAAGATCAAATACAATACAAAAATACAATTTAAATTGTATATAAAAATAGGTAAGTTATCGAAGATATTATTAAATTTAATTCTATCAGAGCAGACACGGTTAACTAAACTTATTTTAATTTGAGTAAAATATTTTTAGACTGACACACTTTTACGGACGCGGAGTTTACGCGTTGCTATAGTAACCGGTATGGAGGGAAAATAAATTAGGAACTCACCTCCTTCTTCATTGCACACCATACCAATGGTGCCACCTGTATAAATAACTAAAACTCTTCTATCGTTACCGTCTAACGTTTTCAATTGATTCTTACTACAAACTGAATCATTACGTTCTAAATTACACTCGTTCCGATGATTAGAATCGCGCGATTCCATTCTCGAGAATTTTTTCTTAACTCCATTGACACTACATTCCAGATTTACAAGTGACATTTCGATTTAATTTTTTTTAATTCGGCCTGTCGTGTGTTCCCTCGGACTGCCGGCAAATAATACTAAATAGATTATACACTTGATACTAAGCTTACGTACTGGCGGGCTTGGACCGCCGCGCCGCGCCGCCAGCCACTATTAAACACAATCTTTAGTGTTGCTGAGAGGAAATATTCCATAATGTGAGTCTGTGTTGCTTTGTTATCTTAGAGTTATTGTTTCTCAGTTTATCGTGTAACACAAGGGGAGTCCCTGTTTTATAGCTTAACACATCAACTTTTTATTTAATGAAATCTGAAGTATATAGAGCGGTAAAAAAAGGTTAATATTTTTATTATTATTTTTCTAAATCAAATTATACTTATTAATGTTTTAATTCTTTCTTCTCTTTATTGATTATTTATTGAAAAGACAATCATAAGGGCGGGCTTGCTTTTCCTTCTGAATACCTAATGCATTAATTATATATAGTTAAATAAGTATTATTCGAATTCGCATGCAGTTGTTTTAGAGTTTCATTTTTACTTGAAGTCCGGACCTGACTATAATTTGATATTCATTTATTTACCTTTAAACTACTATTCTACTGTATTAATATAATAATGCTACTCTTAAGTCTGTTGGAATTGAGATTTCCTAATAAAACCGTAGAGTAACTTTTGAAAGAAAAGAAAGAAAGAAATCATTTATTCGCCAAGCATAGTGAAAATGAGTTATTACATAAGTTAAAAGCAGCGTGTATGCTTTGTCATTATTTGACATGCGAATTTTAGTGCAGTGCAAGATATTATAATATTATATAATTTACCATTCATTCATCCATAAATCAACTAATATTTAATTAAAAATTCCATTTATTTTCAATGTCGTCCCTAAGAAAATCAATGTGAAAATCGTTTGCTTGGCTTTGAACAATTTTTTTGCATATACAATAAAGTTATTTACATCTAGTTCATCTCAAGCATATGCGTCGACCACACCCACTGAACCTATTAGAATTAATTTACGTAATGACGTTAGTGTAACAAATAATACGTAACAGCTTTACTTATTTCATTATGTACTTGTACTGTCGTAATTTAAATGTAAACAAGACTATTATCATTATTGATGAGAAACTCACGCGTCTGGACAATAAATAAACAGGATGAAATGTGAAGATCGTAAACATAATATATAACTAGTCAGGTCATAAATTCTGTCACATGTTTAATGTAAAATAATTGAAACAAGTTTATTTATTATGTAACCATTCATATACCAAAATGAACTTAACAAAACATAGATTCTTATGACACTAAAGTTTATTCAAAATGACCTCCGTGATTTTGAATACAGGCCTTCAATCTGCGCGGCCAGTCGTCTATCGCAGCACGAACGAGGTCCATGTCAATATCGGCGGCTGCCTTAATCAAGGATGTCTTGAGTGACTCCAAATTGGGATGAGGCTTTGAGCACGCCTTTTCCTCCAAGTGTTGCCATATCTTGTAATCTAACGGATTCAAATCTGGACTGGAGGAGGGCCAGTCTTCGTGCCGGATGAAGTCGATTTCACGCGCCGCCAGCCAGTCTTGTGTGCTTTTCGCTCTATGAGCTGGCGCCGAATCTTGTTGGAATACCCAGTGCCTGTTATTGAACGTGGTATGAGAAACAGGTTCCACAAAGTTCGTCAGGACTGTATTTTGATACACAACTCCATTCGTTTTTACACCTTTCTCACAAAAATGTACCTCTGTTAAGCACCAATAAGAAACTCCCAACCATACCATGAGCGAGGATGGAAAATGACCTAACTGGACACGCGGAATACGGTTGCTCGCTTCTTCACTACTGTGTGCGTACACCTTATCATTTTGTTTGTTGTAGCTCTCTTCTACGGTAAAAATTTTTTCACCCGAAAAAAGAATTTCCCGATATTTTTTTCCCGCGTACCGCTTCAACAAAGCGCGGCATCTCTTCAGTCTCAGGTCCATTAGACGAGCATTCAAACGATGTCCTGTTTTTCTTCGATATGCCCGAAGCCCTAAGTCTTCATTTAACACCCTTTTCACCGTGGTTCTGCTTAACCCCATCTGAAGGGCCAACAGTTTCTGCTTACGTTTGGGATTTCTTTGAATTCGCGCCTTCACAGCTTTTATCACTGCTGGAGTCCTAACAATCCGAGGGCGACCACTTCTTGACCTGTCATCTACACTAGAGTCTTCATTGTATCGTTTGATGGTACGATAAACGAATCTTTTGGTTATATTCAAATTTTTCAGTATGTTAAAAATTTGAATTGGCGCGTAACCGCAACGATGCAACGCAATAACTGCAACACGGTCTTCTTTAAGCGTCCACTCCATATTTAAAAATGAGTAAAAATTCTAAAAGTATATATTTTTATTTTCATGAACAATTCGAGATTCGAATTCAATAAACTTTTTTGTGGCCAGCATTCTAAAAGAAAAGTTTTTACTGTGTGACAATACTTATGACCTGACTAGGTATATATATAGGCAGGCGTATATTAAAAATGAAAATACGTAATTTTAAGGGTGGACGAGCTCACTAAGCTGTTAACTGGTTACCGGAGCCCATAGACATCTCAGCGTAAATGCCGCCACCCACCTTGAGATATAAGTTCTAAGGTATCAGTACAGTTACAACGGCTGCTCCACCCTTCAAACCGAAACGCATTACTGGTTCACGGCAGAAATAGGCGGGGTGGTGGTATCTACCCGTGCGGACTCACAAGAGGTCCTACCACCAGTAATTACGCAATTTAGTTATTGCGTAATTATCAATTATCTAGTTGATACTAATCAGGATATTACAGCAAAATTATAGAATTGTCTTATCATAATTGATGCGTCTGCAAATTTTCAAGTTAATCAGGCGTTACGAAGTCATTAAAAATAATTTTCAACAAACTACTTCCAATTTCGGAAGGTGGGAAGCGCATTTACGTTGTAGATGTCTATGAGCTCCAGTAACCACTTAACACCAGGTGGGCTGTGAGCTCGTCCATCCATCTAAGCAATAAATAAATTAATATTTTGTTTTTATCAGGATCACATACTTGAAACCATCCAAAAAAATGAAAAATATCCGATAACATATTATTTAATTTATTATTTTATATAGTAAAACCCATTCAATTCACACAATGCGTTTTCACTTGTCGTACTGTGCTCTAGTCGTGTGTTTCGACGTCATTGTCTTCAAGTATATCCTTGATCTCCATGTACGTCGTCCTGGATAAAGCACGCATTGGAGGACGAACGCCGCCAAGCTTAATCCCTGATACCAGTTCAGCGGCTGCTTTTAACGTTGCTACATCATCTCCTGAAGGAAGCAGTAAAGATATCATTATCACTACATAGCATACATAGCATAAAACAAAGTCGCTTTCTCTGTCCCTATATCCCTATGTATGCTTAAATCTTTAAAACTACGCAACGGATTTTGATGCGGTTTTTTTTAATGGCTAGAGTGGTTGAAGAGGAAGGTTTATATGTATAATAGCATCCATTAAATAGTGGAGAAATCAATAATAAATTACAGTTTCCGAAGCGAAGCGAGGGCGGGTCGCTAGTCTATACTATAATATTATAAAGAGGAAAGATTTGTTTGTTTGTTTGTTTCGAATAGGCTCCGAAACTACTGGACCGATTTGAAAAATTATTTTTCCATTAGAAGCCGACATGATGAACATAGGCTACTTTTTTTTTTTCTTTTTTCTTTTTTTGGTTTCATGTGTCTTTTAATGTTTCCGAAGCGAAGCGAGGGCGGGTCGCTAGTATTATTATATAGTTCAATGTAGTATAGTTAGTACCACGCACGCGCGTACGCAGCCCACGCAGGAAGGGCTATCCTTGAGAGACTATATCAGCGGACAAAGTGTTATTCTGAATTTCATATTTCTTAAAATTATGTACTCTTTATATTTTTACTTTTCTAATTTCAAGATGTTGTCAACTATTGGACTGTCGATTGCACCCTGAGATGACATCTGTCATGTACTTATTGTTTGTTTGTGCAATTAAATCTATATATATAAAAATGAATTGCTGTTCGTTAGTCTCGCTAAAACTCGAGAACGGCTGAAGCGATTTGGCTAATTTTGGTCTTGAATTATTTGTGGAAGTCCAGAGAAGGTCTAAAAGGTAGATAAATATGAAAATGCTCGGAATTAAATAAAAATAACAATTTTGTTTTTCCTTTGATGTGTCCCCCGTCGGACCGATTCCTTTTGTTTGTTTTAAGTTTATTTTATACAAAAGCTTAGGTATTTTATATATCGATTGAGGCACTACAAAGTCTACCGGGTCAGCTAGTCTATAAATAAATAAACAAGTAACTTCTCACCTTTGTCTAATATCTCGTAGACGATATCGTTCAATCTGTCCTGAATAGCGAGAGCTTCTTCTGATCTAGTTCCGTTAGAGCTCAGGTCGACGATCTGCTTGAAAAGGCTCGGGAAAATGTTCATTGCCGGTAGCATGAACGAATTACAGTCCATGAAAGCTGCGGCTTCAACATTTGGCTGTTGGAATTTAAAAAGCACAATGTATTACACATATGTGTACCAAGTTTTTATTTTATTTTTATTTATTGCTTAGATGGTTGGACGAGCTCACAACTCACCTGATTTTAAGTGGTTACTGGAGCCCATCTACAACGTAAATGCCGCCACCCGCCTTGAGATATGAGCTCTAAGATCTCAGTATAGTTACAACGGCTGCCCCATCCTTCAAACCGAAACGCATTACTGCTTCACGGCAGAAATAGGCAGTACCAACCCGTGCGGACTCACACGAGATCCTACCACCAGTACTTACGCAAATTATAGCTTTGCGGGTTAGATTTTAGAAAAATTGGTACCCGTCAGCGGGATTCGAACACCGGTGCATCGCCCAACACGAATGCACCGGACGTCTTATCCTTTAGGCCACGACGACTTCAAATGACTATACGTCCTAAATAGACATTAACTGTACAGTACCAGGCAATAAATATTGCACATCGATACCTAGAAAGAGACAGTCGTCTAATTTTGTTTTTGTCGTAGGGCGTTACCTGTGTCACCCGTTTGCGACGAAATATTAACGATCCGGTGTCTATGGAAACTAAATGTCAATTAGGTAACGTGCGACAGGTATAACGATCTACGAAGCAAAAATTAACCGTCTCTTTCCCACGGGTACTGTACTGTATATAGCTATATAGTTGTTGCTTATTGTTGCTTGCTCGACATTTAATTTAAGACGCATTCTAGCTTATTCTTTAATATATTTTTTCTATATTATTATAATATACTAGTGGTCCCGCAGTAGTCGAAATTCGACTATAATTAACTGAAATTGTAAGTTTGTACACTATTATGATTCTATTTTCAAAGACTATTATACTTCTATAATCACAAATATAGCCAAGACTACACGAAAATTATTAATAAAGACAAACAATATTTAATCTATTCTCAATTTGACCACAGACGTGAAGAACAAAAGTTTGACAATAAATAAATAGTATGCATGCGTGTGTGCGTCAAATACATGGTAGTGTGTGTAATGTTTTTTTTATCGATTTAATGTTTTTTTACGCATAATTTAAAAAAATATTAACATTCTGCACTCCTTCTCTATATTCTCTATAAGTGTGGGAAATTTCATACTCCTCCGTCCGCGCAATTTTCGTAAAAAGGGATACAAAGTTTTTACTTCACGTATTAATATATATATGTATAACATACTGTACTAGTATTAACATTCTTCGGTATTTGAAACGTCCGAAATTTAAATAGACAATTAAAAAAAAATAACGGTAAATCAAACCGTACTTTATAGACACAGACTAAACACTTAAGTACTATTATCTCCCAACTGTTTATCATATATTTTCTTTTTTTCATTGTAATGTTCATTTCGGCCTAAAGAGTAAGACGCCGATTTTTTTTTTTTATGATTGAAAGATTACTGGTGGCCCGAAGGCCTTTCCAGTTTCACCAGAACAGGTGGGCGAGCAAAGGCTCAGCCAAGAGGGGTGGGATTTGCTAACAACTGCCCGAGCGACTCAAGAGCAATTGCTTCGCGAATGAATCTACTACCGGATCGGAATCGCGACCCGCTGAGAAGATCCGGCGAGAAACTCAGCGGGCTGATGCATGGGTTAGGTTGCACGTCGACCTCTTTGTCGGCGATGTGTCGACCAATGCGACCATACCAATAAAACGGAGACTTAGAACTCTTGTCTATAATTCAAACACAAAATATGTCAAATATATACAACACAGACATTAAATATCACCATATTACGACGGTATCCCTGAAATTCATGATCCCGACATCTTTTTTTTTTTTTTATTGCCCTTGTAGGCAGACGAGCATACGGCCCACCTGATGGTGAGTGGTTACCGTCGCCCATGGACTTCAGCAATGCCAGGGGCAGAGCCAAGCCGCTTTTGACGCTGCTTTCCGCAATAGCTTACCTGGTTATAAATAAAGATGGTCTGGTCGCTCCTCGGGTCGTTTTCTAGAGATGCATACACTGCGACCCTAAATGTACCGACCATGCCCTTGAATTGCGCTACTCTCCTAGAGGCCGAATCGAAGTAAGATTGTAGAGAAACTGGAATAGACATAGAGCTTAATCCAAAACGCCATTTAAGCTTTAAGGTTAGCTAGGCTCACTTGACATTTGTGTCTTTTTTTATTGCTTAGATGAGTGGACGAGCTCACAGCCCATCTGGCGTTAAGTGGTTACTGGAGCCCATAGACATCTACAAGGTAAATGTACCACCCACCTTGAGATATAAGTTATAAGGTCTCAAGTATGTATATGTAGTTACAACGGCTGCCCCACCCTTCAAACCGAAACGCATTACTGCTTCACGGCAGAAATAGGCAGGGCGGTGGTTCCTACCCGCGCGGACCCACAAGACTTCCTACCGCCATTAATTACGCAAATTATAATTTCGGGTGTCTGATTTTTATTACACGATGTTATTTCTTCACCGTGGAAGTCAATCGTGAGCATTTGTTGAGTACGTATTTCATTAGAAAAATTGGTACCCGCCTGGGATTCGAACACCGGTGCATTACTCAACACCACTCGCACCGGACGTCTTATCCTATAAGCCACGATGACTTCGTGCCTATAGGTACATACTTTACGAAAAAATGAACTCAAAGAAATCACAGCCATTCTCAATCAACATTCTACTGCCGACAATTAAAACGAATAATGAGATATTATTATAGATATAACTATTAAAATAATTTTGGTACACTCGCCTCACCCCTATACCTATGGAATCGACCAATAATAATATACTAAATCCTAATTAATTATGTTTCGATTTGCTTTGTTGCCGTTCTCTAGGGACCTTTTAACTACGTACACAACAACGAAAATCTCTATATATATAAAAATGAATTGCTGTTCGTTAGTCTCGCTAAAACTCGAGAACGGCTGGACCGATTTGGCTAATTTTGGTCTTGAATTATTTGTTGAAGCCCAGAGATGGTTTAAAAGGTAGATAAATATGAAAATGCTCGGAATTAAATAAACAATAAATAACAATTTTGTTTTTCCTTTCTGTGATTCCTTTTGTTTGTTTTAAGTTCATTTTATACAAAAATTTTGGTTTTTTATTTATCGATTGAGGCACTACGAAGTCTGCCGGGTCAGCTAGTATCCAATAAAAGCTTCACTTCTTTGACTATTCTATATTTCTTTGTCATAAAAACACTTACAGTCGTCTTCTTCTTCGAGTGTATATTCGTAAAAATCATCGTAATAAATAGGTAGGTCGCCAGCGTTCTCGGCCACTATCTCAAGTAAGGCAACGAACTCATCCGAATTCGTTATAATATAATAAGGCGGTGGAAGAAGTTGAATGCCGTCCACACTTATATTGACAGCATAATGTGTCTGGAAAAAAAACAACACGTGTGGCACTCGGGGACTGCCGCAGTAAAGCTATTGCATAGCATTTTTTATTAACTTATGCAAATATAATTAGTCAATAATAATTTAATATTAAAAACAATAATAATAAAATAAGACCGCGCTATATTTATAAACATTAACGAAAGCAAAACATTAACTGTCCCCTTCGCACTCGTAAGCTAGACAGCGCGAGATAGAGATGGGCAGACTTTTCATGATGCGCATGCGATGCGGTGCGTTACATGGTAGGCGGAGTAAGGGGTGTTAGGTTTTATTTTCGTTACGGAATTTCTTGATTCGGTCGCCGCGCTCAAAGCCCGCGATAAAAGCTATGCAATAGCTTAAAAAGTATATTAAGATGCTTAACATTAAAAATTGACATAAATAATCTGTGTTAAATCAATAAGCGCGGGAAATGTAACGTTTTCTTAAGAGTGCAGTGTCGCTTTGGAATATTATTTGGAGTTTTGGTAGGTCTGCGTTCTGATACTTGTATGAAGTTTTCACAGAAAGGCAATTTCACACTGAAGTATGAAACCTACATGATTGCTTCATGACAGAAACAAACAACATCAATACAAACATGATACAAACACGGCGTGCGCACAAATAATTAAACAGTACGGTGTTTCCCGAGCGCTATGACATGTCCTTCTTCAAACGAGGCTTGTGGAGAGTATTAAACGGTAGGCAGCGGCTTGGCTCGGCCCCTGGCATTGCTGAAGACCATGAGCGACGGTAACCACTCACCATCAGGTGGGCCGTATGCTCGTCTGCCTACAAGGACAATAAAAAAAATAAAAATAAAAACTTAACCTCTTCCGTTTTGGCGCTTTCCCGTTTTTCGTTTGAGATACTACGAATAAATAATTATTTACTACGAATAAAATAATTATTTATTCGTAGTTGAGATAATTAAAACTGCCATTACGGCTTAATCTTTAATTATATTACGTTACATTTTATATTTTTATTATGATTTAATAATATAATTATATTAAAAACGTGAGATTAAATTTAGAAAATAGTTTATATTAAATTGTTATAAAGATTATAATTCAAGAGGTGACAGGCTACTTTAAGGTTTAAGGGACATTTATGCAAATTTACAGGAGAGTCGTTTAAAATTTAAAATTTAGAAAAAATATCATGACAGTAAAACTTATTCAGCTATTTCAATATGCTAAACATAATTGAAGTTCAATTAAAAACATCGAATTGTTGATACTAATACAAAAATTAAATAAAAAAGACCTTTAATTACAAATCGGCTTTGGAATGAACTCCCCTCCACGGTGTTTTCCGAGCGCTATGACATGTCCTTCTTCAAACGAGGCTTGCGGAGAGTACTTTATGGTAGGCAGCGGCTTGGCTCTGCCCCTGGCATTGCTGACGTCCATGAGCGACGGTGACCACTTACCATCAGGTGGGCCGTATGCTCGTCTGCCTACAAAGGCAATAAAAAAAAAAAATAATAAAAAAAAAAATAAAAAAAAAAAAAAAGATAAATGTCGCATATTAACCTAAATGTCGCTTAAGCCATATAACCTTTCACACCCTCAATATTATTATTATATATTAATTTATATTACCAGTTCAATGATATCAGGCACGGGTATTCCTCCTACTTGAACGATAATCTTGAGACCCAGAGGCCTGGCCGCATTCACCCAAGCTTCATATAGCTTTTTCTTTTCATCTACACTCAAACTCAAGCCCTCCCCGGTAAGCGTGGCCACTGCGAGAAATTTACAGCATTAATTAGACGACCAGTGTGTGCTTAATGCGAGTTTTTTAACGTTCTCGTTAGCGTAAAAGTTAACTCAAATTTGTATGGAGTTGGAACGTTTGCCTACGTTTGCCGCTAGGGGCGCTGTTCCAACTGCATACAAATTGAAGTTAACTTTTACGCTATCGAGAACGTTAAAAAACTCGTACTAAGCACACTGGCCGCGGGATTTGAGCACCAGCAGTCTCATCACACAAGACGAGAACAGTGGGCATATTATCCTTTAGGCCACGACAACTTCAAATTGAATTTTATTATGTAGTGGCTACGTTGTATTTTAAACTGGCCGAGCTTTGAAACTGAAACACATTTAAAAAAAAAAACCTACCTACGCTGATAGCTATTTCAGCTTCTCCTTGACGTGTAGGTGAGCTCACGGGAATGTTGCTAACACTGGCCCTAGCAAGAGCGGTGCTTCGCAGAATCTACCACCGGATCGGAAACACGACCCACTGACGTTACGGCGAAGCAGTCTATGGAAAATAGTAGATTCTACCTATGCTAGCTTACTCAATATGTGGTTTACGTACCGGAGACCCCATCAGTTCCACCATCCTTCAAGAACTGCGCATACTCAGGAATGACAGATAGGTCGATTTCTCCACTAGACGTGTTAAATGGAGTGAACACGGGACTGTACATTCCGGAAAGGGCTTCTTGCTAAATTACATAAAAACAGAAATAGCACACGTGACTAAAGTCAAGAAACGATCGATCAAAGAACGCTGCATCCAATATGCTTACTATAATATTTTATTTAATTTTTATTTATTGCTTAGATGTATGAACGAGCTCACAGCCCACCTGGTGTTACATAGACATCTACAACGTAAATGCGCCACACACCCTAAGATATAACTTCTAAGTTCTCAGTATAGTTACAACGGCTGTCCCGCCCTCCAAACCGAAACGCATTACTGCTTCACAGCCGAAATAGGCAGGGTGGTGGTATCTACCCGTGCGGACTCACAAGAGGTCTTTCCACCAGCTATTACACAAATTATAGTTTTGCGGGTTTGATTTTTATTACACCATGCTACTCCTTCACCGTGGAAGTCAACCGTGAACATTTGACAAGTACATATTTCATTAGAAAAAATTGGTACCCGCCTGTGGGATTCGAACATCGTTGCATCGCTAGATACGATTGCACCGGACGCCTTATCCTTTAGGCCACGATGACTTCGAATATAATTAATAAATTAAATTTAAAACGAAGTGGGCATCCACTAGTCGCTAATATCCGGTCGCCAGTTAATTTAAAAAAGGGCGTGGCGTCTTTAGCGTGTTTGCTTTTTACTCTTTAAGTGTGATTGTCATTGAAGATACAGTAAAACAGTATAGTTATAGCCAAAGAGAATAAACAATCATGCTTCTTTTAATGTTTAAAGCATATTTATAGCTTTACTAATATAATTTAATTTGATGAGATATTTTTTTTATTGCTTAGATGTGTGGACGAACTCACAGCCCACCTGGTGTGAAGTAGTTACTGGAGCCCATAGACATCTACAACGTAAATGCGGAACACACCTTGAGATATAGTTCTAAGGTCTCAGTATAGTTACAACGGCTACCCCACCCTTCAAACCGAAACGCATTACTGCTTCACGGCAGAAATAGGCAGGGTGGTGGTACCTACCCGTGCAGACTCACAAGTGGTCCTACCACCAGTAAAGTACATTACTGTACATATTGTACATGAATCATGTCTTATGATAAATACACGTGCTGTCATCTATTTATTGTCAGTTACGAGTATTACTATGAAACAAAAAGTTAAATCTGCATAGATAGCGTTAAAACAATTAATTGAATGTGTTCAATTTTAATTATCATTAACAGGAAAAAAAAGATACTAAACGAATATATTTGTTAATATTTATTTGTTGGTTGAAACATTAGTCGCTATTATCAAATTACAATTTGCGTAATGACTGGTAGTAGGACCTCTTGTGAGTCCGCTCGGGAAGGTATCACCACCCCGCCTATTTCTGCCGTGAAGTAGTAATGCGTTTCGGTTTGAACTGATTTGAAGGGTGGGGCAGCCGTTATAACTATACTGAGATCTTAGAACTTACATCACAAGGTAGGTGGCGCATTTACGTTGTAGATGTCCATGGGCTCCAGTAACCACTGAACACCAGGTGAGCTGTGAGCTCGTCCAGCCATCTAAGCAATAAACAAAAGGGTTTACTCCGTTGATTACTTTTTATTGAACTTTAACAAAAATCGCGCTATGACATGTCCTTCTTCAAACGAGGCTTGTGGAGAGTATTAAGCGGTAGGCAGCGGCTTGGCTCTGCCCTTGGCATTGCTGAAGTCCATGGGCGACGGTAACCACTCACCATCAGGTGGGCCGTATGCTCGGCTGCCTACAAAGGCAATAAAAAAAAAATCAGGCCTTCCGATTTTATTTCCAATATTAACTGATATTTACCTGCCCGTACGCCTCTTTCGATATACTCACTAGCACAATCAAAAAAGAAAAAAGAAAACGAATCATCGTGACTAAATTCGATTACATCTGAAAATTATCATTCGAGTAATTGTAGTTTTATACCCAAAGTGAATACAGAATGATTATCTAAAACAATTAATTCGTTTTCTTATCATTAAGACATTCATAACTTGAAACGATACGTCCCTTCTTAATTGGATAAAGTAATGAAGATAACACGGAAACATGAATGCGAGTGCAGCGCTTAAAAAACACTTAGGTACCTGGTTTAAATTTTTGCAATATCACGAAATTTGGCTTAAAGACTTCTGAAGACAATACAATAATAATATGTTGGCACACGTCAGGGATGGCTGGGCGGTAGTTTCCGTCATCACTCGTATTCGATTGAACTCAGTTTAGTCAATAAAACTTTTCAATAATAATTATTGAAACTCAACACACACAACTTTCACAATGACAGGATAAACCGACAGTTTTGTTGCACATACCGACAGACCGACTGACCGACTGACTGACTGACTGACTGACTGACTGACTGACTGACTGACTGACTGACTGACTGACTGACTGACTGACTGACTGACTGCCTGCCAGAAACTCACTGACTGAGACGGACGGAATGACTGTCTGACACGGAATGCCACGACTCTGTCCACGTACCGCCATTTTATACTGTGGCGTTACGGAGTCTACCCTTCATTTTGTGATATTTATCAAAACAACATTTCATCATTTAAAATAATAATCAAAACCACCGTCTTAATATTACTAAAAGTAGTTATCCACGACATATATATATCAGTAATAATAATAATAATAAATATTTACTAACAATCAAGCCACGTTAACCGGTCCCGTGATAAGTTCGTAAAGAACTTGTGTTACAGGTACCAGATAACGGAAATAAATGTAAGATTTTTATTATACACACATACATAAATTTAATTTATATTTAATCAGTATACAGTGAATAACTAATACAGCCCCTCGAGCTAGACCGCCGTGTGCTTAGTACGAGTTTTAAACGTTCTCGATAGCGTAAAAGTTAAATCAAATTTGTAGACGGTTGGAACAGCGCCCCTAGCGGCAAACGTAGAAAAACCTTCCAACTCCATACAAATTTGCGTTAACTTTTACGCTATCGAGAGCGTTAAAAAACTCACTCTAAGCACACCAAATCTGCGGTGCGGTAGTGGCCGACGGAACTCCTAATGATAATTAATGACCACTCAATTAACACAATATTCAATTCATTTACTGTCAATTAATAACACCTTAGGCGTCCGTGACCACGAAAACTGTGAGGTATTTCTAAAGGTCGGAAACAATATGAGGGACGTCTTAAATTAGGCTGGGGCCCTTGGGCACACAAGAATTTGAGGCCCTTTTGGAAAGTACAAAAAGCGAATTATAATAACATTTTATTACTGAGTATGACCATTTATTATAAGTAATCAAATACAGTATGATATAATATGATATTAGAATGCTGCTGGTTTTTTGGTTACGATTACGGTAACGGAAACCGTTATCGGGTTTGATTTTTATTGCACGATGTTATTCCTTCACCGTGGAAGTCAATCGTGAACATTTGTTAAATACGTATTTCATTAGAAAAATTATATATCTTTTAATTTGAAACTAAAAATTTACGAAGTCTACATTCACACTATCAAATTCACAAACACACAATAATTCACAAATCATACCTATATAAATTTTTCAATTATTTAATATTCCTAAAAGAATTAGAAGAGTAATTACTGCTCCTAGAGGTAAAAAGTAATTATTAATACTCGAATTTAATCATTCTAATTAAAGTGTTTAAAACGATCACTATATGTCACGGATATAACATAAAGCAATTAAAAAAGATATATCGGTCTTTGGATGTGTCAACCAATACTAATTAATAATCAACATTTTGATAAAACCAATTATTTTTAATCGTATAAAATGAGAATCAAGTTAATTGAACCTTCACAAAGGTTCAATTAACTTAAAAGGTTCATGTAATTGCGAACTGAGGGGAATTCATATAGGGCCCTTGACTAAAGAGTTATTATGAAGCGTGCGTCAGTATTGGTCGTTTTTTGTCTATTACTAGTGGGAAGCATAGAACACGCATCCACACAAGTAAGTTCATGCTATTTTCTGTTCTAATTTGTACCTAATAAAATATAATCTACAATAGGAAAAACGAAATGTCAGAATTCAAATGTATTGCGGGCTAATTATAGCAATCTAGAAGTGATCATAGTTTTTATTCATTTGCATGTTACTTTTTGTAACACGGTTAAACAACTTCATGGCCCGTTAATCGGTTTCCCGAGCCCATGGACATCAAGACGTAAATTCAACCAATCACCTTGAGACATGAGGTCTCCGATGTAATGTATAACGACGGCCCATCCTACAAAGAGAAACGCGTAACTGACGTAGGTACCTGATTAAATCAATATGATTAAAAATACCGACACAGAAGCTTTTGCCTTTGTTTTAATCATTCTATTATCACAGCGATTAAAACCGTAAAACACATTATATGCATGTATAAAGTAAAAGGGAACGTTGTGTTTTGCATCCCTCAAACTTGAAATTGAAAACGCTTTTGTTTTCTCAAACCTACTTCCATCAAAATGAATCCCGTAGTAATTGCGTTGTTGCTCGAACAAACATTCTAACAAAAAAAGGGTGCGTGTACTTCTGTACGCGCGTAAGAACTTATATTTTATTTTTATTAAATTTATTTCATTTTTTCTTATTTAAATTTTAATCAATTTGAAAAAAAATCGATTATACAACATCCTCAAACACGCATATTGGACATCTCTCGCCAGACTCCGTTCAGACTCGCCAAGTTACGTCGGCCGTATTGTAATGAGCGGTTTAGTGGGCAACTTCATTTCTGTTAATTTTGTGTCACGATGCGCGCGCATCGTAAAATTTCACGCTCATAAATTTTAATTAAATAAATAATTAAAGAAGTATAACTTCAAAAATTATAATCCTCGAATTATACATTCGCAGAAACTCGAAGGATTATTCTGTCCGGTCTTCACTCCGCTGAACTCGGAGTACCAAGTCAATGTCAGCGTGATACCAGATTACGCCAAATATTTGAAGGATAAAGGCGTAGATGGTGTAGTGGGTACGTAATTTCACATTTTATAGAACTTATAATAGTATCATCATCATCATAACCGGTTGCTCTTGGCAGGGCAGTCGTAGTCATGTGGATTCCTTGTTTATTAAAGCCTTGACAGCTGTTCTCAATAGTTGGCGCACGCACTCGTTAAGTAGGGTTTTGATAAGGTCTTTCGCTTGATCAGTCCCGTGTATGGGGCTTCGTTCTGTTATGATACCCTCTGGTTCCTAGCTTTGCTTTCATCATCACCTTTCCCGAATATTATCAGCACTTATGATCCTTTATTAGAGAACAATCCCCTCCCTAGTCAGTCAGTCCTATTCCTAATTCCACACGGCACGGTTGCCGTCATTGTCGTCGTGAAATCTTTATATGTCTATTTCATCAATAAAATCTTTTTTAAAAAGATATTTTCTCAATTCCGTATAACAAATCGGTGGCAGCGTAAAGGGATCACCAGAGGGTATCATAACAGTCCACGAGTTCTTTTACCATGGACTCTAACCCTGCACAACATAATAGTATATTTACTTATAGTAAACTATAAACTTTTTAATTTCCATCAATGAAGACTGTTCTTGTTCTGTATATAGATATACATACACAATACATAATTATATAAAGATAATAACAAGAAGAATGAATATATATAATATGGACAACATAAAAGGGAATATACATAATAAACTTAAACAATATATTTTACTAGTATGATCAAAAATATCTCTTGCAACAGTGGCTGCGAACATCCCCGAAAGCTCCAACCTCAGTGTAAGAGAAAAAAAGGAACTGCTGGACGCTTGGGTGGCGGCATGTAAGCCTCTAGGCCTGAAGGTGATGCTGCAAGTAGGAGGAGTACCATCACCTGACATAATTGAACTGGTAATATGTTTCTTTTACTCTCATATCAAAACCAGCAATTCGATTATCTTAATTGTGGACAGGCCTACAACAGAGAATACAAAGAGTGGAAAGTTTTTATTTATTTTATTGCTTAGATGGGTGGACGAGCTTATAGCCCACCCGGTGTTAATTGGTTACTGGAGCCCATAGACATCTACAACGTAAATGCGCCACCCAGATGAGCTTCTAAGGTCTCGGTATAGTTACAACGGTTGCCCCATCCTTCAAACCGAAATGCATTAGTACTTCACGGCAGAAATAGGCAAGGCGGTGGTACCTACCCGTCTAGACTCACAAGAGGTCCTACCACCAGTGAAAGTTATCATGGTATGTTATACGTAGAGTGCCAAAAAGACCCTGAATACGAAAGTAAAAAGGAACCCTCCTTCCTCCTCCTCCTAAATAGAATTTTGGTAAACTGTGTGACCGTTACAACGACTGTTGTCGGCCGTTTTGGCGAGGCTTTGGTGAGACCCTTGTCCAGCTGTGGACATCTGTGCGGTGATAGATACATAAAAAACGGTGTGAATGATGATACGTCAGAGAAAAGTGTGGATGCAAAGACGTACATACATCACAGAGCTGAATCAAAAAGGAGGACACGCTGCGCCGAACCTACATATTAAGAAAAGGACAAGAAAAATAATATACGAGCTGACGTACCAGTAGATACTAATTGGTTACTGGAGCCTTGGTTGAATGTCTCAATTGTACAGTATAACGACTGTCCTACTGTACGGCAGAATGGGGATAGGTATGCTTATTTTTATGTCCGGGTGGGCTCCTGATACTGCCATTAACACCACAAAACTACGAAAGACTCTCACATAACGCGTTCACCAATCACCACCGGCATTAAAATTTTATTGATATAGACTTAATAGTGACGTCAGGTTCTCTTTGTTCAAGGTCCGTTATGCAGTATCGAAAGACGCTGATGGCATCCTAGCGTTACCACCACCGTTTTACAGTCCAGAAACCCCTGAAGACTTCACCAGATATATAGAGTTTCTCACGTGCTGCTCTGGAGGTCTGCCTATATACTACGACAACGTGATTGCGAATCCAAATATAGCAGCTTTGTGTAAGTTTAATCAGGTTCCTAGTGTTTGCTGAGAGGTGTCGTCTTAGACTAGCCCCACCTATCTCTTTCCATGAAGACTTTATCCATGGAAGGCAACTCAGGGATTCAATGGCGGCAATAAGGAGCAGCGTTCTCTAAGTATTATACCAGCATTTACAGATGCTAAGACCGATGATAAGCTTGCATCATTCTCTTGCTTATCTCTGCCACGAAGCAGTCATGTGTTCCGGTTCGAACCATGGGACCGTCGGTACAAATTAGAATTGAAACCTCGACTTTATTTAATTACAAAAAAAAAACAAAAGTTCCAGTAATCGATTAACACCAAACCGAAAGTTCGTTTGCCATATAAGCCAACTAAAAAAGCTGCTTCGTAAAAAAGCACCACTAGAATTTGTAACTCTACTTAAAGGTAGAGATCTTATCGAAGCTCAGGTGGACAGAGAACAGCGTAGGACACGAGCCGCAAGAAAACCTTGTTATCCAAACTCTAGATACAAGTCTTAATAAAATCCGGTCGTCTGGTGTAATGGCAAGTGACATGGTCACTACACAAGGGGGTCGCAGGTTCGAATCCCGCTAAGGGAAGATATTTTTATTATAAATATAAAATGTCTTTTCCAGGGCTATGGATGTATATTATATATAATGTGTATAATAAAAATCTTACATTAAATTTCCGTTATCTGGTACCTGTAACACAAGTTCTTTACGAACTTAACACGGGACCAGTTAACGTGGCGTGATTGTTATTTAGTAAATATATATTTATTTATTACTAGCTGACCCGGCAGACTTCGTAGGGCCTCAGTCGATAAATAAAACACCTAAACTTTTATATAAAGTAAACTTGAAACAAACAAACGGAATCCATCCGACGGGGAGGACATCAAATGAAAAACAAAATTGATATTTTTATTTAATTCCGAGAATTTTCATATTTATCTACCTTTTAAACCTTCTCTGGACTTCCACAAATAATTCAAGACCAAAATTAGCCAAATCGGTCCAGCCGTTCTCGAGTTTTAGCGAGACTAACGAACAGCAATTCATTTTTATATATATATAGAAGAAGAAGATTTATTACTATACGAACATAGAGCTAGGAGAGTTTAATTGACCTTTTATTTTTTACAAATCGCTTAATAATCCTACCTATTTATCTCTAGCGAAGCGATAGATTAATTAGAATTACCTATACTCACCGGCACAGTTTTTTCTTATAAAATGTGACTTTGCAGTCATTATGGCCCCATACTTCGAGAGGGCATCAAACGAAGTGGAAAATTTCAAAGGTATGAGGGGCAGCTTTAGAGACGCTATGCTCATCACGTCCGAGGCAGAGATCAGAAGTGACCAGGAGTTTTTCTTGAACAAACATGTGAGTTTTATTATTGAATCACCCTAATGAAGAGCCGGTCCGCTTGGCCTCTGTCTAGTACAGCAACGTGGAATTTTGCAACATCAACACTTTGCTGAAGAAGCATGCGTGACCTAATCTATCCCGAATAATCCCACATTCCTTGCTATCCACGCCTATATAGGCCAAATATTATACCTTTAAACGAGCAATTCTTGTTTATTAATATATATGTATATAATCTGAATCTCGGAAACGGTTCCAACCATTTTCATAAAATTTAAAATAGTATACAGGGGATTTCGGGGGCGATAAATCGATCTAGCTACGATTTATTTTCAGAAAATGTGGTTTTATTCGTGTTTTCAATAATCAACTCATCCCGACATCTATTGGCAAATAATAATACTAACCGCTTTAAAGATACAACAAGATGGCGTTATCAAAAAAAAACCGAGCAAAGCTCGGTCATCATCTGGTTTTGTATTACTAAACTAACATACATAATATATACATGAACATCACCTTGTAAAAATGTACGAGTAAAAGCAAAAATACTATTTGTTTTCATGTCTAATTTCCCGTATTCTTAGTCTGCATGACTTTCTACCTCTATGCTTATTTTTTTTAATTGCATAAGTGCGCACATGGTAATATGTCATATTAAGTGGCTAACAGTTCATATATACGTCACAAAGTGAACGTCGATATCTGTCTTGAAACAAAAACGATTCCATCAACAGTATGACAATACGATACGGCTGCCCCACCTTTAAGATAAAAAGAATTCGCGGCAGAAATTGGTGAAATGGTAATAGCCGCTCCAGAACTAGTGACTCCAGCGGTAAAACTAGAGGGGGAGAGATGGTAGCCGAAGACACTATTAGCAGTGTAGGCCTATGACCTACATGTCTACTCCGGTCGCGAACCAATCTTTCCTTTCCAGTTTGAAGAATAACCTTAAATGTTTTATTTAAATAAAACCTACAAAACGTCAAACCTTGTTTTCAGCTGGCGGTCGCCGGGGCCATGTACATGGGCTTCAACTCTTATATTACCCCAATATTAAACTTCTTGCCGGAACTCATTCGTGAGATCAGGAACTACAGCAATAGCGGTGACAGTGATGCTGCCTCAGAGACACAGGACAGGCTAAATCACATCACTAGTCTCGTTATGGAGCAAGGTAAAAGGATTTTTCTGACTTAAGGGCACTTTGAAATCGACTAGTTCGTATTTAACTCTGAACAATTAGCCGTGGGTGGGGCCTGTCGTGCGAAAGGCAAGAGACCAAAAAGTATGAAGTGCATAATATGAAGAGACCTACACTCACTCTTGGATGGACGTGGGTTGAAGAAGAGAGGAACTGTCATTTTACTGTTCTAGATGCCTTAACGCTACACCTGGTTGTATGTTGATACTACATGGGTTTGGCGTCATTAATAATTAGGGTATCAGGGGGAAAAACTGTTGCACCCTTAAAATTGGTCCGTTTGACACCAGAAGTGGGCAGGACAGATACCTAATCTGCTGGCTCCGAACACGCAATGAAACTCAAATAAGTAGTGTTCAATAGTACTCTATAGGCAGCGATTTAGCTCTGCCCCTGGCGTTGCTGACGTCTGTTAGCGACGGTAAACACTCACCATCAGATCAGGCCGTATCCTCGTCTGCCTACAAGGGCAAAAAAACGTTCATTACGTAAATGAATACTGCCATTTTCGCCCTCGCGTTACCTTCCTCATTATTGAGGGTAGTTATTATGATCTCTTTGATGATTCTCCTACGTCCTTATCCTTGACCATGTCGACGGCCGTACGCTAGTTAAAATCTTATTTAAAAAACCTTGCCTATTTTAAAGACCTTATTTAAACTGATTACATTTCAGGAGACTCCATCGCGGCGTTGAAGGCCGCCACAGAATTAACGTCCGGTATTAGCTTGGGCGGTATGAGAGCTCCGCATCCGGCACTCTCAAACAGGGACATCACGGAGATCAAGGAAATCCTTAATGACAACGACATTGAATATATTGAACAATAATTCGAAGAATAAAGAGTGCAGTGATAATCTTTTTTTCATTAACTTTAAATGTAAAAAAAGAAGAAGAAAATGAATCCAATAAACTTAATGAATTTGCTGACAGCCATTATTTGAATCCTATATTCGTTCAGACCAGCTCCTTTGTTTATGACAAGATTTTTTACTATGCCATCATATTACATACGTAAGTACAAATAAAAATGAGTTTAAACGCTGAAAAAATTGCCAAATTGCTTTTTTTTTTGTGAAGAAAGACTTACTGGTGGCCCGAAGGCCTTTCCAGTTTTACCAAGACCGGTTTGCGAAAACAAGCTCAGCCATGAGGGGCAGGACTTGCTAACATCTGCCTGAACGCCTCCAAAGGCGACCTAACAACTCAAGAGCAGCTGCTACGCGAATGAATCTACTACCGGATTGAAATCGCAACCCGCTGAGAAGATCCGGCGAGAAACTCAGCGGGCTCATGTATGGGTTAGGTTGCACCTCGAACTCTTTGCTGAGTTCAATGAGTACGGTTACCGGGATCCCTAAGCCTACTCCTAGTGTTAGAAGGAGTCTACTACTGAGGTTAATGGATCTGATGGATCCGTAAGGATGCGTCTAAGGCGTCGATGGGGACTGGCTCCAGCGTCAAATGTCGAATTGCATTTATCGAGAGATGATATTTATAAACACCTACAACTACACAAATCATAGGTTCGTTTTCTGGAAGTTTTCCCTTCGTTGTTGTTTAATGTCGGCATAAATTATATTAGGACTATAGTGGGGCAGCCGTTGTAACTATACTGAGTCCTTAGAACTCAAATCTTATGGTCGGTGGCAGCATTTACATTGTAGATGTCTATGAGCTCCAGTAATCACCTAACGCCGGGTGGGCTGTGAGCTCCTCCAGACATCTGAGCAATAAAATTTAAAAAAAGCGACTTGAAATGACTAAAAATTAGAACGTAAAACTACGAGTATAATAGAGATTTCTCTAAAAAGTACGTCATTTCGATCCTCCCGATCCACTAACGATGCTTTTAGGTACCTCAAGCACCGGTCACCGTTCTCGTCGAACCCGTCGCTAGCGACGAAGGGCTCGACGGGTAAATTAACCCTCAGACCCAGCCCACTGAGTTTCTCGCCGGATCTTCTCAGTGGTTCGTGTTTCCGATCCGGTGATAGGTAGATTCTGCGAAGCACGGCTCTTGCTAGGGTTAGCTGCTAGCTTGCTTGCTTGCTTGTTAGCAACGTCATCAAGTTTGAGACCCGTGAGCTCACCTACTAGTTAAGGCGACGCTGATATAGCCTCTCAAGGCTATCAGCTTAGGTAGGAAAAAAAAAACACGCGCGAAATGTCTTAAAAATATTTAATCTTACGTGTTATATCAACGACCTAGAAATGGTAGACTATAGTATACTAGAGGTCCCGCAGTAGTCGAAATTCGACTATAATTAATTGGAATTGTAAGTTTGTAAACTATTATGATTGTATTTTATACTTCTATAATCACAAATTTCGCCAAGGCTACACTATAAAAAAAAATAAAGACAAACAATATATTTCATCTATTCTCAATTTGACCACAGACGTCAAAAATTAAAGTTTGACAATAAATAGTATGCATGCGTGTGTGTGTGCGTCAAATACGTGGTATGTAGTGTGTGTAATGTTTTCTTTATTGATTTAATGTATCTTTTATGCATTATTTTAAAAAAATATTAGCATTGTGCACTTCTTCTCTATATTCTCTATAAGTGTAGAAAATTTCATACTCCTCCGTCTACGCAATTTTCGTAAAAAGGGATACAAAGTTTTTGCTTCACTTATTAATATTAGATTATTTTGCATAGTTTATCAAATGAATGTTGTTGTTTTTCAAATGCCACATTAAATTACATTACATACTACAAGACACATATTTTAATGCACTTCAAACAAAACACTTAACTAATTCTAATGACGTTTCATGCAAATATTATTAAGAGTGCTAAGCACAACGCGTTGTTAACATAATTTATACACGTAATAACAAATAAATATTATTCAGTATGATTTGAAATTAAAACATCTGGAATAAGCTGTAAATTATCGCTCAATGACGATTTTATCATTGCTTTAATCACAATTACAACTCTGAATTAAATTCTTAAAAACTTATATTATAATATATTCATAAATCGTATAACTAAGAAATTGTCGGTGGTTTTTTTTAATTTTTACGTCACAAATGGAAAGCGTTTGCGAGAAAACAAAACGATAAAAAAAATACAAGAAAAGAAAATTATATTTTTGGGATTACAACCGAACAGGGTATCTTGTTGAAGTTGTTTTTTTTTCATTTTCTTGTATTCTCCATGGCTTGCATTTGTGCGCATCTATTTTTTTTTAATTGCTTTGATGGTTGGAGGAGCTCACAGCCCACCGTGTATTAAGTGGTTACTGGAGCCCATAGACATCTACAACGTAAATGCGCCACTCACCTTGAGATATAAGTTCTAAGGTCTTAGGTATAGCTACAACAGCTGCCCCGCCCTTCAAACCGAAAGGAACTCAAACCAAACTTCAAACGCATTACTGATTCACGGCAGAAATAGGCAGGGTGATGGTACCTACCCGCGCGGACTTACAAGGGGTCCTACCACCAGTGGATCCGGCCTATAATATATAGGCCTACAATATATAATGAATAGGCTCTAACAGTCCTAACACAAAAAAAACATTCATACTGTATTTAGTTAACAAAAACAAAAGAAAAATCCATATTATTCCCTCATAATGGAAGGCATTCTTGCGTTCGCGCAAAATAGGTTTGTGCCCCAATATGAACAAAGATTTTCGCTCTAGAATAGATGCATCGCACGCACAAAATCCATCGGGTGCAAAGACCATGTCTATTTCAATGTGCTTTATTTCTTTTTCAAATCCAAGTTGATGCTTTTTCGTGAATTAAGCAATTGATTAATCGAGAAATAAAATACATTCGCATCACTATTAAAATTTTATATTAACGTATAAGTTGTTTCGTGAATATAATTCAGAGTCAGTTGTACAAATAAGAGTACAAGAAAAACATGTACTCGATATCTGGATTAACGTTTTTATGTGTTTTGATAATAAATGTGTTTGATACGAAATGCGAAGACTATGCCGAGGTAATTACTAATTATTATTTTTACCAAGAAAGAAAGAAAGAAAGAAAGAAATCATTTATTCGCTAATCATAGTGAAAATGAGTTATTACGTTAAAAGCAGCGCGTATGCTTTGTCATTATTTGACATGCAATATTCATTTGCACATTTTTTAGTGCAGTGCAAGATATTATGATATTATATAATTAACCTTTCATTCATCCATAATTCAACAAATAATTTAAAAAATCCATTTATTTTGAATGTCGTCCCTAAGAAAATCATTTATGTGATAATAATTTTCACGGCTTTTAATCTGTTTTACGGTTTGGAATGATATAAAAATTTAAAATGAATTCGATAAGAATGTTTCTAGTTTTTCTATTACGAATGACAGTTCAGTCAGAAGATGTTCAAGAGAAGTCTTCACGCATGTAATCTTAAACATAGATGTTAGTTAACGCACTATGTAAATGACATTGCAGATATCCATGAGCGCTGTAGCCACTCATCGTCATATCATAGTAATACTGTTTATTTATTGTCTTGCTAATATTACCAAACAGCAAATTCATATTGCAACATAGCACTTTTAAACGAAGTTAAACGAAGTTGCACTTTTAAGTTCCAAACTTAGCAAGAATATCTGAAAATGGGCCACTGCTTTTTCTCAGTTGTGTTCAAGGCTTGGGTAATTGCGTACCATAAAAGAAAAGTTTTACAACAAGATTTCCTTAGAAATACGGCCACGTAACAATCTTTGCCAATCATCATAATAATCTGGCATTAAATACAGCTCCGTCAAAATTTTCTAATGTGTATGTCATGTACAATTCAAAACTTACTAGTGAAATCTCTTAGCTAACTTTTAGCTTAACTTTTAGTTAATTATTAAATAGACTACGTGATCTAACTCAGTGCCCATCTGTTGTAGAATGGTTATAAGACCCTATAGACATCACAATATGAATGCCACGATTCACCTTCTCGAAGACTCGATTATATTGTATAACCGGCAAAATGTATCTCGCTTAAGAAGTGGCCACGGCCAGATCATTTTAAAATCATATAATAAGTCTGGTTTCTAGTTAAAAGTACTTTTAAACTTGGCTTTACTGGTGGTAGGACCTCTTGTGAGTCCGCACGGGTAGGTACCACCACCCCGCGTATTACTGTCGTGAAGTAGTAATGCGTTTCGGTTTGAAGGGTGGGGCAGCCGTTGTAACTATACTGAGACCTTAGAACTTGTATTTCAAGGTGGGTGGCGCATGGCGGTAACCACTTAACACCAGGTGGGCTGCAAGCTCGTCCACCCATCTAAGCAAAAAATAAAAAAAATTACTCGAAACTCATTCAAACCACTTTTCGATCAAAACACATTCAAAGACGACCGCCGGCTCGATTTTGGCAACAACTGAAATACGTCACCGGAGTTTTGCAATGAATTTTTATTAAATGACGCAATTTCCTTATTAAATATTTAAATAAGTTTTGTTTTCTGAAACACCGTCTTCAATTGCAGCACTTAATGATAAAATGGTTGATTCTAAGTGTAATAATATAACGATAAAATATAATAATATTCTGAGTAATGATAGTAATTATTGATTCTAAGTATAATAATAGAATAATAGTAATCGATTCAACCATTTTTTCAGAATGTTACCCTTATTTTCTCTCGTATTCACAAAACTATTTTAATTACCATTTAACCAATTCACCTCATTCTTTTGGGAATTGATTAATACAACTTCAACCAACAGTTCAACCAAAAAGGTGTCTTTGCAACAGTCTTCACTCCCTTCAACGATGATGGAAGCGTCAACTACAAAGTCATACCCAAAATCGCGACCTATCTGAAGTATAACGGGATTGATGGAGTTGTTGGTGAGTTCACTAACCTAACACATTTGATGTGTGTGCGTGTGTGTATTTTTTTATTTTCTTTAATAAGTAGACGAGCTAGATAATAGCCATAACCCATACAATGGAAACACCATTTTTTACTTGGAAACCTAGGCTGTGGGCTTATGCGTAGATGACAGCGTTTTTTCAACGCACATAGGCATGTGGTTGTATTGGTTAGTATCTTTACTATTGGCTAATATAGTTAAGTATGAAACAAAAAATCAGTATGAAACACTTCTGCCCGGGTAGTGACCCGGTTTCATATTGGACCCGAACCGGTTTCATATTGATTCTCTGGCCAACCCCACTGGGTTCGCCCCGAGGCCCATTCCGTGCCCCCAAAAGGGGGTACGATGACCCATTCGATTTGAATATGAAACAAACAGTCTGGATTCTGTCTAACCCTTCAAACCAAAACCTATGACAGCTTTATTACACAAGTAGGCAGTATGGCAATAGATACAAATACCGGTAATACCTTACTTACTAAAAGTTTAATTTTTGCTGTTATCATGTGAGATTTGGAAATCGCTCGTGAAGACGTGTTTAGAGAACACCATCGCTCATTGGGCCTATTTACTAAACGATATCACTGAACTCTCGCCCGACGAGCTAGTAGCATTGTTTAATTACAATACTAAGTACAATATCTCTAGTTGAGCGACAAGGGGCTTTAGTCGGTTCGATTACGACATGTCCCGTTTTTTTCCCACCTAATCGCTGGTAGCCTAAAAGGCTATTCCAGCTAAAAAAATCTTTATACTAAACTACGCTATTTTTACAGTATTTATGGGAAAAATACTGGTGATACCAAATGTTTACGCATATTAACTCAATTACGAATATGTTTGGAAATTTTACACTTTTAATGCGAAAAAGCGATGTGATGCGTAGAGAGAAGATGCATGTGACTAGGAGATGTATGGAAATGGTAGTGCAAGGTAAAGGGGGAAGAGGTCGACCGAAGAAGACATGGATGGAGTGTGTAAATGAGGATATGAGAGAGAGAGAGAGAGAGAGGAGTGAGATGACGGCTGATAGAATACAATGAAAGAGAAAAATTAACTGTGCCGACTCCACCTAGTGGGATAAGATTGAGAAAAAGAAGAGAATCGTTGGTAGCCTAAGAGGCTATTCCAACTTCGCCCGAACAGGTAGGTGAGCTCACGGGCTCAATTTGAGAGAATTTGCTAACACTAGCCCTAGCAGGAGAAGTGCTTCGCAGAATTACCCACCCATGCCCCGCTTACTGCCCCCAACGCGTAGGCGGAATTACAACGATTTCCTCCTAAACCCAAATATAGGGACAGCTGAGATTACGCACTGAGTTTCTCGCCGGATGTTCTCAGTGGGTCGCAATAGATAGGCGGCAGGTTTTTCGAAGCACTGCTCTTTTTAGGGCTAATGTTAGCAATTCTCTCACGCGTATCCCGTGAGCTCACCTACCGGTCCGCGCGAAGTTGGAATAGCCTCTTAGGCTACCAACGATTCTCTTCTTTTTCTTCATCTTATCCCACTAGGTGGAGTCGGCACAGTTAATTTTTCTCTTCCATTGTATTCTATCAGCCGTCATCTCACTCCTCTCTCTCTCTCTCTCATATCCTCATTCACACACTCCATCCATGTCTTCTTCGGTCGACCTCTTCCCCCTTTACCTTGCACTACCATTTCCATACATCTCCTAGTCACATGCATCTTCTCTCTACGCATCACATCGCTTTTTCGCATTAAAAGTGTAAAATTTCCAAAAATATTCGTAATTGAGTTAATATGCGTAAACATTTGGTATCACCAGTATTTTTCCCATAAATACTGTAAAAATAGCGTAGTTTAGTATAAAGTTTTTTTTTTAGTTACCTATGTTTTTACTACTATTAACAAAATCAATACATTATTTTAATTTTAAAAGACAGATAATGTAACTGGTAAAAAAAATAAAAATGTTGCAAATATTAAAAATATAACATGTTAAACTTTCAAAAAACTCTCCTGTAAAATTAGTAAGTTTTGAGACTATACAGTTTTAATGCGAAAGGACGACATGTCCATACCACGCTAACCGATTTACCTACCAACGATTAGGTCAGGAAAAAAATAAGCTGAGATTGAATTGCCTAAAGATGCGGAATATTTAAGGTTGCACTTAAATTTATCTGTTACAGTCGCGGATACACCAGGAGAGGGACCGAACTTGAACCTTTGTGAGACGAAGAAACTTCTTGACTCTTGGACAACTGCTGGGAGGCCCTTAGGATTGAAAGTGGTCGCCCAAATCGGAGGAAGCGCTCTGCCTGTCATCATCTCCTTGGTAAGTAGAATGCATCTATTATAGCCTTTATGACTTTCAGGTTATGTTAGGAGAACTATTAGAAGATCCAAATGTTTTGCGGCTTAGCTGCACGAATCAACGAATGTAAGTAACCATATTCAAACCTACCTTTTAAAGTAGGTTTGAATTAATCTCGAATATTTTTGCCGTTATTATATCTATATATTAATACGTGAAGCAAAAACTTTGTATCCCTTTTTACGAAAATTGCGCGGACGGATGAGTATGAAATTTTCCACACTTAAAGAGAATATAGAGAAGAAGTGCACAATGCTAATATTTTTTTTAAATAATGCATAAAAGATACATTAAATCAATAAAGAAAACATTACACACACTACATACCATGTATTTGACGCACACACGCATGCATACTATTAATTGTCAAACTTTTTTTCTTGACGTCTGTGGTCAAATTGAGAATAAATTAAATATTGTTTGTTTTTTATTAATATTTTTTATAGTGTAGCCTTGGCGAAATTTGTGATTATAGAAGTATAAAATACAATCATAATAGTGTACAAACTTATTATACAATTCCAATTAATTATAGTCGAATTTCGACTACTGCGGGGCCTCTAGTTATTATTATTTCTTACGTTTCTGATACTAAACAGATTTCATGGTAACAAACCACTGGGGTGTAATTCGTTTGAATGACATACTTCAAATTATGCGACTAGCAAAAACCGAAAGAAAATATTTTTATGTAACTAATGTACTTTTATGTAAACTAAGAGTGTAATAAAATTAGATATACGATCGGTTTAATTTTAAATGTTTATATCCCGATATAAAATCATATATTCTGTTCCCAACAATAAACACTTATTTAAATTGGTGCTTGTTATTTAAATAATAAGACACCATAATTAATTCCGCTTCCGCTAATGCTGTTTGATGTACGATAAGACGAAGAAAATGTTTCTCAAAGTTTTCACGTTCAATCTTCTATTTTTACACGCTTTATATTAGCTCCGCTTGTATGTATGTTTGTATGTTTGTAACTGACTCCTTTAAACGCGATTTTGACCCACTTTAAACGGCCAGATTTCATTCAAACTTTGTAGATTCATCCAGGACCGATGACAGTACACTAATTTGATAAGATTATTCCATTATTCAATTTACAAAATAAGATTTTTGCCAATTTATATAATTTTTATCTATAGTCGATAAGGCAGGAATTGATGTTAAAGTACTTAATAGTTTTAAAAATACGTTTTTATAGAAAAATTAACTAAAAAATGAATAATAAATAATAGTTTAAAAAAAACTAAAAAACACGTTTTATATAAAATTCAACTAAAAAATAGAAAATAAATTTATTTAGAAAATTTATTTATTTATATTTGTAATATTATTTATTTATATTTAGGAAGGGAATGTTAATTTTCAGGCAAAATACGCAGCAAACCTTCAAGTAGACGCCCTCCTCGTTCTACCAACTCCTTACTACAAACCTGAAGACGCTTTGCAACTGGTCAGTCTTCTAGAACTGGTTGCTAAGGCAGCGCCTTCACTGCCTATCATCTACAATGATTCACACTTATCTGGATTGAATGGTATTGTTTTTATTCGTTGTGTTGAGGATTAGGACAGCCTGTTTTTTTTATTTATATTTCTTAGATGGGTGGACGAGCTCACAGCCTGGTGTTAAGTGGTTACTGGAGCTCATAGACATCTACAACTTAAATGCGCCACCCACCTTGAGATATAAGTTCTAAGGTCTCACGTATAGTTACAACGGCTGCCCCACCCTTCAAACCGAAATGCATTACTGTTTCACGGCAGAAATAGGCAGGGTGGTGGAACCTACCTGTGCGGACTCACAAGATGTCCTACCACCAGTAATAAATGGTCCAACCTTATATACATACAGGGTAATTGTACTAATTGTAGGCGTATTTGTATGCGTGGTGGGATGTTGTTAGTTTGGTTGTACCACATGGTTTGTATCAAAAGTCACCACTATAGTTTAAGTTAAAGGCTAACCGCTTTTAGGCCAGTTCAACTGAAACTTTTAGATTGACAATGTGTCGACCTATTGAAGTTAAAACAAAAGTATTGAAATAGGTTTCCCACAAACATCACCGTTGCTTTATTGGGGCAAAGCGGTAAGCGGTAGGCAGCGGCTTGGCTCTGCCCCTGGCATTGCTGAAGTCCATGGGCGACGGTAACAACTCACCATCAGGTGGGCCGTATGCTCGTCTGCCTACAAGGGCAATAAAAATAATAAAAAGGACGCCTTTTAATATCTATATACGAAAATTTGATTAATTTTTTTCGTTTTAATTTTATTTTACAATTTCCTCCACTTCGATAAAGCGGCACGACACGAGAACCCTCTCATCGTGGCCGCCGGTAACTACATTCCCGATCCTGCGGACAGAATGGAAAGCAGTCGACGTCGCCCAAAACACGTCATCTCGGATCCTCCCGATCCACTAACGGTGCTTTTAGGTACTTCAAGCACCGGTCACCGTTCTCGTCGAACCCGTCGCTTGCGACGAAGGGCTCGACGAGTAAATTAACTCTCAGACACAGCCCACTGAGTTTCTCGCCGGATCTTCTCAGTGGGTCGCGTTTCCGATCCGGTGGTAGATTCTGCGAAGCACGGCTCTTGCTAGGGTCCGTGTTAGCATCGTCATCAGGTTTGAGCCCCGTGAGCTCACCTACTACCCACGGTTACGCTGAAATAGCCTCTCAAAGCTATCAGCTTAGGGAGGAAAAAAAAAAAAAAACAATTTCCGATGCTTCGTATACGTTTTCGTGGTAAAACAACGTGGTAAAATAAATTAAAAAATCGAGCAAAGTATATTACTTCGATCCATTCGAAAATAATTCTTGTAAATTACAAAGAGAATACGAAGAGAAAAATCATAATTTGTACAGTTGTACAAACATTCATGAATTGACATTTCGAACGTTGCAGATGTTAAATGCAAATTTATCATTAACTCACAAAGTAATTACGAATTAATTAATTTATTAATTAAGTTAGTTAAAGCGTTTGCATAGTTACGTTTTTTACTTTAACAAATAGATTTCATAGGTCACTTTAGTATGTACTATGTATTTAGGTGCCCGCGACAAATCGCACCGTCCCGCTATAAAATATATATTTTTGAAAGGCAAACGTGACTAAGCGACAATAACTGCTTTGTACATAAATGATAGGCAATAACCATATTCGATGTGCAAAAAATATATATTTCTAGGTCTATTAAAATAATTTCAATCCTACAGCTACTAGCTAGATTCTACTACAGCTAGATTCGTTAAAATAAATTTTGTTTTCAGGTAATTCAACTTTAAATTAGTCTACTGTAAAGTTCACGCATTGTCGCTTAGTCACGTTTGCCTTTCAAGCGTCGATATAATTAATCCGAAAGTATTTGAGAATTCAAAATAAATCCTATTTGCATTTATAGCCATATGATTTTGGTCTGTTTTTTATTGTTTTCGGTAACGCGCTCAGATGTAATATATTGTAAAAATATGTTATTTATGCTTTGAGTCTAGTAAAAAAGGCGGGAGGGCGGCTCTACTATATTATACATAATATTGCTATATCATTGAGATTTCTTCCTTATATCTCGAGGTGATTTCTGTCGGTTCCAATAACCACTTAATACCGGGCGGACCGTGAGCTCAATCGAAAATATTAACAACAAATAAAAAATGTTGACATAACACTAAAAGAACTTGAGACTGAAACTTTAGATATGAACGCTTTTGCGACAGAAACAAATAGCTTTGTTCAATCTGACTATGAAGATAATAATTATCAGAGTTTACTTATGTTTATGTTTTTATATTATATAACAACAAATAGCCACAACATAGCGCATAAAACAAGGCACTAATAAACGGTAGGGCACATTAAGGTAACATTATCCGAAGATTTAAAAAAGGGAATAAAATCGAAGATAAGACTAAACTAAGTTCTCAGTATAGTTACATAGTTATACCAAATAGTACTTATAATTAGTTAAACCTATCTAAACCTTTCACCCGTCGATGTAAGATCGTTTACTGTAACTGTAGATGACATCTTAATTTCCAGTTGACATGGTGAGCTTCTTTAAGCTGGCTTCAGAAAGGATACCACAATTCAAAGGACTGAAGACAAAACTCGAAGTGGCTCTCAACGTAAAATCGTCAAACAATTTGAGAGAAGATCAGAACATATACATATCGGATTACGTAAGCTTTTTATGCTTAGAAGTAAAATACTAACGAATGACGTCATTTGCGGTATAATTCGTGACAATGAAATACCTACGTGAATTACGTACTTAACAAATGTTCACGATTGACTTCCACGGTGAAGGAATAACATCGTGTAATAAGAATCGAACCCCTAAAATTATAATTTGCGTAATTACTGGTGGTAGGACGTCTTGTGAGTCTGCACGGGTAGGTACCACCACCCTGCCTATTTCTGCCGTGAAGCAGTAATGCAATTCGAATTGAAGGGTGGGGCAGCCGTTGTAACTATACTGAGACCTTAAGCCTTATATCTCAAGGTGGTTGGCGCATTCACGTTGTAGATTTCTATGAGCTCCGGTAACCACTTAACACCAGGTGGGCCGTGAGCTAGTCCAGCCAAGTAAGCATTAAAAAAAATTTAATACGGGATCTAAATAATAGAAGCGTTTTTAACTGTTAATATTACTGTAAGTCACTATAAGCAATTATTTCGAGGTGTGTTGTATTTAAGACTTAGGTCTCGTATCTCAAGATGAGCGGTGTAATTCGCAATCCGATGAAGATATTATAAATCGCGCCTTCGCATAAAACCAACTCTATAGTTATTAGTTCTTATAAATGTTGATATTTCAGCTTTCCATATCATCGGCACTTCAAGCGGGATTTGATACGTTCTTTGACGTGACTGCTAGCGTTTACCCCGAACTGATCTTGGAAATAATAAAATCGTGTAAAAACTCCGACGACACGGCAGCTATTGAAGCTCAACAGAAACTATCACATCTTACAAATAAAATTATCGCTAAAGGTTCGTATTTGATTGGCCTTTTTTATCCGCGTAGTCGGGTGTGCCTCTCCATCTTCAGATGTAATGATTAGCCCACCCTTCAAACTGGACTGAGATTAATTTTTCCTACTTATGCTGATAGCCTTGAGAGGCTATATCAGCTTCGCCCTAACGTTTGTAGGTGAGCTCACGGGGCTCAAACCGGAGAGTTGCTAACACTGACCCTAGTAAGAGCAGTGCTTCGCAGAATCTACCACCGGATCGGAAACGCGACCCACTGAAAAGATCCGGCGAGAAACTCAGTGGGCTGTGTCTATGGGTTAATTCGCTCGTCCAGCCCTTCGTCTCAAGGCTTTGACGTGCTTTGGGCGACGTCGACGGCTTACCATTCGGTCTATAGGGTCGGGTATGTAGTTTCCAGCGACCACGACAAGAGGGTTCTCATGTCGTGCCGCCTTATCAATGCGATACTGAGGCAGGGTCGTGTACGGATGCGGACTTACAAGACGCCCAACCCCCACTAATAGGGATAACTATTATTTAGCCGATTCTTGTCACGATGTTTAGTTTTAATAGGTTTCCGATATTTGGGCGCTGTTACAGCTATCAAGGGTTAGCAATCGGACCGTTATTTGTACAATAAAATACACTAGAGGATTTTCCGGAAGTATAGCACAAAATGAGAATATAAAATGACGTAACGGAAGGTGCATTGAATAATCTTTTCCTATTTTTCATACGTTTTATTTTGGTATAAATACCTACGTATACGATATAAATTTGTACCGCTTTTTTTCATATTTTAGAACCACTTGATTGAATTGGACACATTTTTGGTAATATTGTTATATTATTATAAATTTTTATCTATACTTTAAGATTAAATTTTGAATCCACATCCTTAGATCCATATGGATTATCTCTACGTTACGGTCACGTAATTTCCTTGAATAAAAACAGAACAATGGACAATGCCCATTTTCTATGGGCGTTTGGGCCCCTAAAAAAGTTGTCGCGCAATGATGGTTTTAACTTAATTTGATAGACAAAGAAATATCGTTTCATATTCAGAAAACGATATTTATATTCTCACCCAGGTTTAAGAGAAATCTGTTTTTTTCTGCAGCTAAAATTAAGTTGTTAATTGTTTTCTTCGAAATCAATAATCGCTCTCATAATTTTTTACAGTATTAAATAAGTTAATTATGGTTAATGTTGCTAGGAATAAGCCCTTACATACATTTTATTATTATTATATCATCATAATAATAATAAAATGAAATGAAAATCCGGAAGCCGGCAACGATATTGTTGTTGTTGTTTTTAAATTCGCCAATAATTAGGCAAAGAGCGTAGCCTATACAGCCTAGTCTGTCGTAGTTATATTTTTTTAATGTCAATAAAAAGCCGGTGTATCTCTTTTTATTGCTTTTTGGGAGTTTTGACGTCAACTCGATGAATAGCACATTGAGTGAGCGTGAATTTCCGCAGATCTTTTATCTTGAAAAAAAAACAGTCACTGGTATTTTAGCCACAGTTTTATTCCAATGCCTCAATAATCGTGAACAACGATTATTGACGTTTAATACACAAAACAACACCCAATTTATATATTATACATCACAATAAACTATTAAAAAAACATTAAAATAAAACTTCAAGTGACGCTTCACTCGGGTTGCTGCCAAAACTCTCTGATCATATATAATAAGAATAGAGTAATGGTAGGCTATTGAGATTTTTACTAATGAAATCATTAATATCTAAAAATAATTATATAAAGTAATAATTATTATTACAATATATAAATATTGAATTGAACAATAATAAACTAAAAAGTCTGTGAATTATAACCATTAGCAATTTTTTTTTTTATTTGTTGTTCAAGTTACAGACAACTCTTTCGTTTGGCAGCATATAGGTTTACTATAAGGCTGTATGGGCTAAGCCCTTTGCTTATTGGCGAATTTAAAAACTATGGCACTCAGTTTTGGGGTGTTATCAAATAAGTAATTAATTTTTTTGTAAAACAATGCCAGGGCGAAAGAAATGTTGATACATAAACTAAACAACGTGAAAAAATAAGGCATAGTTTTTCAACTACAAAAAGCTTAGACATAAAGTTGGCCCACTTTTGGGCATTGTCCTTTATCCTTCAAGTCTTTAATCTTATATCTTTAAACGAGCAATTCTTGTATATATGTATATAATATGAATCTCGAAAACGGCTCCAACGATTTTCATAAAATTTAGTATACAGCTACGATTTATTTTCAGAAAATATTGTTTTATTCGTGTTTTGAATAATCAACTCTTTCCGACATCTATTGGCGAATAATAATACTATTTTTCTTAATTGAGAGCAACTAACCAAGATGGCGTTATCAAAAAAAAAAAAAAAACCAGCGAAGCTCGGTCATCATCTAGTTAGCCTTAAACACCACTTTTGTTTGAAATCTCAATGTAGTCGTAGAGACAGACAAATGTGAAATGTCGTGTAACCTTCAAATTAACGTCTAAAAATCATCCTCTCCCAGGCGGAGTCATACCAGGCTTAAAAGCAGCTGCGGAAATCGTTACCGGTTACAAATTCGGGGACCCCAGACAGCCCCTGCAGCCAGTCTCCCAAGAAGACAAGAATGATATCAAGACCATCTTAGAAGAAAACGGGTGCAGAATCTCCGCATTTTAGTTCTAATTTTCGAATCACGAAAATAAATTCGCTTGCAAGATTTGTGTTATGTTTACTTTTTCCCGTTATGTATTCTATTTTTATTGGCCTTTATTATTGCTTGTAGAGAGATTTTTGGCCTAGAGGATAAGACGGCCACTCAATTCAAGTGATGGAACCTGTCCCGTGATTCAAATTCCGCAAGCCGGTACTCTTCTAAGTAAATACGCATCTGGCATGTCTTTGTAAATAACTTCCACAATGAAGAAGCAATCGTGCTGTAAAAATCAGAACCACAGCATTCATTCGTGTAATTGCCATGACGACCTCACGGTCCAATGGTGTAATGTTATTGCCGAAGCCTATAGACTTCACAGCGTGAAGATCGGACGACCTATGTGCAAAAAGGTTCTTTAGTGGAGATCACGTACTGGCAAGCGCAGTGTGGGAGGGTCACCTACCGGATAGACCGACCTAGTGAAAATCGCTAAATCACGTTGGGTGCAGGTGGCAATGAAGACATATTATGTTTAGCAGTGGACAGCTATAAGCTGAGATGATGATAGACATCACAATTACTGATGGTTAGGACCTCTTTACTGGTGGTAGGACCTCTTGTGAGTCCGCACCACCACCCCGCCTATTTCTGCCGTGAAGCCGTATGCGTTATTGTAACTGTACTGAGACCTTAGAACTTATATCTCAAGGTGGGTGGCGCATTTACGTTGTAGATGTCTATGGGCTACAGTAACCAATTAACACCAGGTGGGCTATGAGCTTCGTCTACCTATCTAAGCAATAAAAAAAATAAAAAAACGTGAATGCCACCCCTTACCTTGGAATATATAGTCGAAATCACTATAGCATTGTTTGAAAGATACCCTTCTGACCGGAATGTATTCCAGCTTCTCGACAGAAATGGCCTCACAGTGTTTAACTACCGGTGCAGGCTTAAAATACGCCTTACTACCAGTTAATGCGTGTTGACGATATTAGTGTCCTTACTGCGAGTTTTTTAACGTTTTTGATAACGTAAAAGTTATGCATAAAACGTATGCAGTTGGAACAGCACTTCTAGCGACAAACTTAGGCAAACATTCCAACTCCATACAAATTTGAGTTAACTTTCACGTTATCGAGAACGTTAAAAAAGTCGCATTAAGCATACAGTACACTAGTAATAAAACGCTACTGCTCATTATCCGGTGAATCCATAAGTCGCCTTTTCCAATACCCCCGGAAAGAGATGGGGTGATGCTATTCTAAGCTGACACCACACACACTTAATTGCTTCTGGATGCTCACAACGTTAACTCGCCGGAGTAGGTAGATCTCTTATTATTATTATATCTTAAATTTTAAGTATATTATATACGCAATATACCGACAGTCACCGGGGAGCGTTATCAGGGTACACCACTACTACAGTATATTATACAAATATATAAGTACCAAGTAATACGTTTTTAATTACATTCTAATTTATTATATTATTATGTTTGTTGCCCAATGTGTCGCAATGATTAAAAACTTACTTACTTTACTTTCCTTTTTTTCCTACCTATTCTAGTAACGTCGAGGGGCTATTCTAGATTCGCCGAGCTTGTAGGTGAGCTCACGGGGCTCAAACCTGACGACGTTGCTAGCATGGATCCTAGCAAGAGCAGTGCTTCGCAGAATCTACCACCGGATCGGAAACGCGACCCACTGAGAAGATCCGGCGTGAAACTTAGTGGGCTGTGTCTGTGGGTTCATTTACTCGAACGATGACCGGTTATTACATAGTGTGATCATGACGTATACAAAGATGTTTTTCGAATTAGGATATTGAACATACAAAAACATTGTCTCACGTTTTCAGAGCCCTTAATATACCAAATATGAAATGAGCTCGCGATAACTAAGACAGAAAGATATCCTTTACTTCGAAACCAAACAATCACCTGAATTGTGGTTTTTGTTATATAATAATATTATTGATGTGTATCAGTCGACGATCTACGAGCGTGGTCTAGTAATGAGGAACCTGATACTTCTTAAAATACGAATATGGTACATATCCTGTATTTAAAATTTCAATATAATTATTTCTCGTTCGAGCAGATAGTAAATTTTTCATAATTAAATAAGTATCTTCGCAGCATTTTTTTTTTGGTGGTAGGACCTCTTGTGAGTCCGCACGGGTAGGTACCACCACCCCACCTATTTTTGCCGTGAAACGGTAATGCGTTTCGGTCTGAAGGGTGGTGTAGCCGTTGTAACTATACTGAGATCTTAGAACTTATATCTCAAGGTGGGTGGTGCATTTACGTTGTAGATGTCCATGGGCTCCAGTAACCACTTAACACCAGGTGGGCTGTGACCTCGTCCACCCATCTAAACAATTAAAAAATAATAATAATAATCAGTTTTTTTCATTTACTAAACATTTTACATTTTCAGAGATGTGCCCTTTTCAAAATTGCATATTCAATTATAATGTCTGATTCCGTATCTGTTTCGAATAATTAGAGAATGCGGTTTTACTTCACTATAAAGTTACGTTATATCAAATATCTCTCAGTTTTCTTCTATTCTCGTTCAATAAACGACCGGTGCGAAGTATTGTAATTGTTTCAAATTGTTTAAAAAATGGTACGTAATTTTTTATCTAATATAAATCGACTTACAATAATTAAGTAATGATTTAATTTTTTTATTTATATTGTAATAATAATTTAAACTTTTAATTCGTAGATTATTAATTATTATTATTATTCTTATTCAATACCTTCGGAATAGCGCTGGTTCGATTTTAAAGATTAAATTCTAAGTCTTTCAAGATACTTTCCCGTCAGTCGCACTAAATCTTTAAAGACTTGTAAGTCCGCACGGGTAGGTGCCACCACCCCGCCTATTTCTGCTGTCAAGCAGTAATGCGTATCGGTTTGAAGGGTGGGGCAGCCGTTGTAACTAGATGTAGATGTCTATGGGCTCCGGTAGCCGTTTAACACCAGGTGGGCCGTGAGCTCGCCCTTAGTAGAGCTATTGGGGACACAAAATTATTTCTGGGACACCCTGTATATGACTGACTCGGTGGCGCAATAGTTAGCGCTCCAGACTGTTGCGCCGAGGGTCGTGGATTCGATTCCCGCATCGGCCAAACATTATCTAATGAGCAGGTTTTTTGGTCTTCGTTTGAGTGTTTATCATCTATAAAAGTATATATTTAAACGTATGTATGTCAGTCTCTGGTATATAACGCAGTAAATCGTAAATTGGGGCCGGATAATCGTACGCAATTAGTTCCCAGTTATTATTATTTATTATTATACAATTTTCAGGCATCCAACATCGAAGGAATTTTGGCACCGGTGTTCACTCCGATGTACGAAGACGGCGAAGTTAACTATTCTGTGATAGCGGATTATTTGAGTTTTCTAAAACGGAAGAACATAAACGGTATCCTAGGTATGATTCTGAGTTGTTTTGAAACAGTACGCCTTATAATAGGCTACTAGACGATGACTGAGCCTTGCTCGGTTTTTTTTATAACGCCATCTTGTTGTGTCTTTGAAGCGGTTAGTTGCCCTCAATTAAGAAAAATAGTATTATTATTCGCCAATAGATGTCGGGAAGAGTTGATTATTGAAAACACGAATAAAACAACATTTTCTGAAAATAAATCGTAGCTAGATCGAGTTATCGCCCCCGAAATCCCCTGTATACTAAATTTTATGAAAATCGTTGGAGCCATTTCCGAGATTCAAGAATTGCTCGTTTAAAGGTATAAGATATATAACACGGTTTTTAATGTGCGGTACAGTGCGCTTCTGTCGACTGACCCGTTGTTCGTGGGTTCGATTCCCACCCACATCAGGCAAACGTTCGTGTGATGAATCTCTTTATATGTATATATGTCAACGTATATAAGTATGTATATAAGTTTACTGGTGGTAGGACCTCTTGTGAGTCCGCACGGGTAAGTACCACACCCCAGCCCATTTCGGCCGTGAAGCAGTAATGCGTTTCGGTTTGAAGGGTGGGGCAACCGTTGTAACTATACTGAGACCTTAGAACTTATATCTAAAGGTGTGTGGCGCATTTACGTTGTAGATGTGTATGGGCTCAAGTAACCATTTAACACCAGGTGGGCTGTGAGCTCGTCCACACAACTAAGTAATAAATAAATAAATATATAGGAGTAACTGGGTAATAAGGTCACTAAAACCTCGTCGAAAACTACAGCATGTGAAAATTATGAATACAAAAATATACTACCTAAAAAAGGAAATAATAATGTTTATAAATCTTGGCCAGAACCAGTTACACAATATTGTTACATAATTAGCGAAGTTGCAGCAACAGAACAAGTATTACGTAACTTAAATAAATGACCGACCTATTTAGCTAAATACTGATTAATATAAATTAAATACTCATTAGTAACATTACGGTATTACTTTCGAATTGTTCAGAAAACCTCGTTATCTGCATGCACGATTCTCATATAAAATGGCACTAAAGTATGAATAATTCTTTGATTATATACACGTCAATAAATTAATTTAAGCCTTAAGGTACTAAAGCACGTACGTATAAGACATTAAAACAATTTTAACAAAATACATATAGTGTTTTTAAAATAGGGACGTTGTTCGCGATATAACATACCCAAGCTTTAAGCTTTGAAGTCTATTTTTACTTTGCCTGAAAAAATATATATATATATATATATTTTCCTACCTATGCTGTTTGGTAACCTATGGGCTGTGTCAGCGTAACAGGGCGAATAAGTAAGCTCACGGATCTCTAACCTGAGGACGTCGCTAGCCCTAGCCCTAGCAAGAGCAGTGCTTTGTAGAATCTACCACCGCATCGGAAACGCAACCCAACTAAGAAGATCTAGCGAGAAACTCAGTGGGCTAAGGCGAAACTTGCAGGATAGAACCACAAAACTAAAATTTTGACCTCACGTTTCAAGTTTAAAAAACGGTGTAATATTTATGGGCTGTAGTAACCAAATAACAGCAGATTCAGAGCCGTGAGCTCTAACTATCGCAATCACAAAAAGATTAAAACAATTTCACAAGTACCATTCGGTATTCTAACCCAACCAACAGTTGGTGGTACCACCGGAGAAACAGCATCTCTGAGCTTGCAAGAACGGAAAGACGTACTCAACGCTTGGCTACAGAGCGCAAGAAGGCACAAAATCAAGGTCATCGCACAGATCGGCGGAATACCTCTACCTGATGTCATTGAAATGGTATATATAATTGACTATTTTATTTAAACGCTAACCTAGAAAAAAGTATACCTCACACGGTGATGGTCAATCCGATAGTTTGTATGTTCATGATGATAGAAAAAGTATTTGAAGCGTAACAAAGAAATTCATTTTCGAATTTATAACATTAATTAGTATGGATAATTTTGCATAAACTAACTTATCTCTTGGCTACAATAATTCCATCTACTTCTAAATAATTACTCGAAAAAACCCCTATTTACTTTAATTTTAATTATATTATTTATCTAATAGATAGTTTTTAAGTAAAACGTGTGTAATAGAAAAATCATCATAAAAGTTAAAAGTTAAATCCAGAATTTGTCTCCTCTCAGGCACAATTCGCTGAAGATGTGGAGGTCGACGCCATCATGACTCTACCAGAACTTTACTACAAGCCCCGAAACGTAGAGCAGCTGGTCTCCTATTTAGAGACGGTATCTAAGGCGGCACCTACACTACCTTTAATCTACTACCACTTTCCTATGATGAGTGGCGTGGACTGTAAGTAAACACGTGCTCTATATCCCAACTGGATAAGTTTTATAAAAATTTAAATCCTCTGCAAACCGATCACGCGGTGCAAAGCCCTAAATCTAATCTAAATCCAAAAATAAATTACCTAACTCTGCGTTGTCTAAAACTTCGAAAAGCATTTTGCATATACTTACTCTGGCTATAAATACTGTTACAATTACAAATAAAAAGTCTTCAGCTCTGATGAAGTCCGAAACGTCAAAAACCATTTTACATATTTTTTTTATTGCTTATATAGGTGGACGAGCTCATAGCACACCTGGTGTTACTGGAGCCCATAGACATCTACGACGTAAATGCGCCACCCACCTTGAGATATCAATTCTAAGATCTCAGTATAGTTACAACGGCTACTCCACCTTTCAAACCGAAACGCATTACTGCTTCACGGCAGAAATAGGCGGGGTAGTGGTACCTACCCGCGCGAACTCACAAGAGGTCCTACCATATAGTAATGTTTCTTTGCCAGTGAACATGAAAAGGTTCTTTGCACTGGCTTCATCGAGGATTCCAAATTTCATGGGAATGAAAGCGGATTTAAACGTTGCTGTACAAGTCGCTGATTTGCTTGCAACCGATCAGAAAATATTCATGGCTAATCACGTGAGTTATTTTTGATGTTATCTGTATTAAAACAAAGAAATGAAAGAGGCTAAGTAGGCGCTGGTTTGATCAAACTAATACGACATTGGACTTCAGCATTAACGTCGCTATCCACTGCGCAGAGGACAGGAATTAATGGAGGAACATAGTCCAGACAAAAATGCTCCGTAAAGGTTAAGACCCTCAGCACTGAAGAACACGATGCAAGGAGGAGGAATACTTCAGAAAATAAATTACTGAGTGCCAAAATCGAGATCCGCTTCCCCATTAATTTTTAGTGACTAAAATTGTTTATTTTAAATCGTTACCTTATTAAACTAGTAAAGACTCTTACACCAGTCACAAAAACTTTACATTAAATACCTAACCTGAATAAAATCGAGACGCAAGATTTGTACCCAATAAAATTTAATGATTAGGGTGGTAGTACTAATCTGTGTGGAGCAACAAAGATTGAAAATATCTTGCTAACATTGCAGCATTTAGCGGAAGCGGCACTAATGGGACACGAATCTAGTATTGCAACGGTTACAAACATGTTCCCGGAATTAGTACAAACTATTGTGAATGCCGTGAGCACTGGCGACGTGAACACTGCAAGGAAACTACAGGAGACCCTTAATCGGGCAGTTGATAACATTACTGAACAAGGTTTGCCTTTTGTACATATATCAATCATATCTCTATCAATATTTTGTTCATGCCTGTTTAAATGGCTAGGCGAAAGGACTAATTTCACTGTGGTCTCTGCCGTAGACTAGACCAGTGATTACTAAGAAATTTACCTTCAATTGTACCAAAAGACCGACATAGCCCAAAGGATTGCAACGTTGAGGTGGCAGAGGGCAGGGCACATTGCTCGTAGAACGGATTGCGGTTGGGACCGGAATGTTCTTGAGTGGCGACCGCGTACCGGAAGACGTAGCGTGGGTAGGCCTCCCACAAGATGGACCGACGACCTATTGAGGTTCGCGGGGATCAGCTGGATGCAAGCAGCGCAGGATCGATCTTTGTGGCGAGGCTTGGCGTCCAGCAGTGGACGTTTGTGGGCTGATAGGAAGGAAAGTACCAAAAGAGGACGAAAAAATAAAGAGTGGCGTCCAGAGGTGGCCTTAGCCGCACAACACCTTACACATTTTCAAAACCCAATCCACAGAAATTATTACAGTACATCTTAAAAGCAGCACTTCTTAAAGTCCCTCAAGGCTTTAATTAAATCGGGCTCAGAGAACATAGGCTCTAACAAACTGGTTAACAGTAGACCGGATCATGTACGAAATTGGGCAGTTTGTAGATATATTGCCGTTTTGCATTAAGTGAACAATTTCCAAAAAATATTCAAAATTGAGTTAATATGCGGTTAATATAACATTTGGCATCACCAATATTTTTCTCATAAATACTGTCAAAAGAGCGTAGTTTAGTTTTTGTTTTTTTAGGCTACCTTTGTTTTGACTACTATTAACCAAATTAATACATAGTTTTATCTTACTTTAAAAGACAGCTAATGTTACTGTTTTTTTTTATTGCCTTGATGTGTGGACGAGCTCACAGCCCACCTGGTGTTAAGTGGTTACTGGAACCCATAGACATCTACAACGTAAATGCGCTACACACCTTGAGATATAAATTCTAAGGTCTCAGTATAGTTACAACGGTTGCCCCACCCTTCAAACCGACACGCATTACTGCTTCACGGCAGAAATAGGCGGGGCGGTGGTACCTACCCGTGCGGACTCACAAGAGGTCCTACCACCAGTGAAAAGTTACGGGTAGAAAACCAGTTACTGGTAAAAAAGAAATGTTGCAAAGAAGATTAATATTAAAAATATTACATGTTAAACCTTTGAAACACTCTCCTCTAAGATTAGTAAGTTTTGAGATTATACAGTTTTAATGCGATAAAGACGATTTTTTGTTAACTAACTGATTTTAAATCGTAAGCATAATAAGTGTTTCATTTTACAGGTGAATTCCTGCCCTGCATGAAATCAGCCATGCCGATGATCACTGGAATCCAAGTGGGCCCGCCGAGACGGCCGCTTTTCGCTGTAGATGAGACAACGAAGAAAAACATAGAAGACAGATTGAAAGCCATAAAGATAATTTTCTGAATATAATTATGATAAATATATAAATAAAGAGTCATTTCCTTTTAGCTTTTGTTTTGCGTCAGTGGAATTTTTTTTTATTGCCCTTGTAGGCAGACGAGCATACGGCCCACCTGATGGTGAGTGGTTACCGTTGCCCATGGACTTCAGCAATGCCAAGGGCAGAGCCAAGCCGCTGCCTACCGCTTAATACTCTCCACAAGCCTCGTTTGAAGAAGGACATGTCATAGCGCTCGGGAAACACCGTGGAGGGGAGCTCATTCCATAGCCGGATGGTACGTGGCAAAAAAGACCTCTGGAAACGCACTGTGGATGACCGCAGTGGCTCCAGGTAGTACGGATGAACTCTACTCCGGTGGCGGGCGGTGCGATGGTAAAAACGAGATGCCGGTATCATCTCGAACAATTCCTCAGAGCACTCCCCATGGAACATACAGTACAAAATACAGAGGGAACCGAAGTCCCTCCGCAGACCCAGAGGTTCCAAACGATCCGTGAGAATGAGGATATGTGAACTTCAATTCCTTTGAAAAATACTAAACAACTTTTGCACGCCGATTTGCGTCAAAATTGTGCTTCTTATATTTTAACCAATCACCATACCAATAAGCATTCTAACGTATAGTTCACACTATCTTCATTTGCTAAAACAGTTGCTAGATATAAATATAAAAAATTAAAGAAAAAGGAAACAAAAACTCTATTGAATAACAAGAAATGTTTTTAATAAAATAAATATTTAATTTCATCTTTATTATCTATATATTTTGATGTACATTTGTTCAGTATTCGTTAAATGCTACAAAAAATAAAACCGGCAACCAAATTCGTTTTAACGTTTTTTTTTTCTTTCAAATATAGAAACATATTATATTATATCGACGCTTGAAAGGCAAACGTGACTAAGCGACAATAACTGCTTTGTACATAAATGATAGGCAATAACCATATTCGATGCGCAAAAATATATATATTTCTAGGTCTATTAAAATCATTTCAATCCTACAGCTAGATTCGACAAAATAAAATTTTTTTCAGGTATGTCAACTTTAAATTAGTCTACTGTAAAGTTCACGCATTGTCGCTTAGTCACGTTGGCCTTTCAAGCGTCGATATGCTGTCTCGTTATTTCAGTCCCGATTTTTAGCTATTCCGGAACCCGAAAATCTAGGCTACATCCAGCACCCTGAGCCTGCCACGAATCCGCTCTATGGCTTCCGAACTAAGCGGCTTTTGAGGCAGCGAAGGCGGCCCAACTCTGATTCCGGTCACGATTTCCATTCCGGCCTTCATAACGGGCACCCACGGACCTGTCATCACGCATCAGCATTACAGCTCATACAAACACACCGGTCAACAATGTTATTGACAAGACAATTTAACACAATAACCTTTCATTTTTTTCTGGTGGTAGGACCTCTTGTGAGTCTGCGCGGGTAAGTACCACCGCCCTGCCTATTTCTGCCGTGAAGCAGTAATGCGTTTCAGTTTGAAGGGCGGGGCAGCCGTTGTAACTATACTGAGATCTTAGAACTTACATCTCAAGGTGGGTGGCGCATTTACGTTATAGATGTCTATGGGCTCCAGTAACCACTTAACAACAGGTGTGCTGTGAGCTCGTCCACTCATCTAAGCAATAAAAAATAAAAAAAAGCGCTACCAACCCTCCTTAAAAGTGAGGTTTAAGTCTCAGTTGTAAAACCCCTGCTCCGCCCCTCAAACCTAAACGCTATGAGCTCCGGTGAGCACTTTACACCAGGCAGTAAGCTCGTCCAACAAACTAGGCAATAGAAAACGAAATGTTAAAAATTCAAGTTGGTTGTCTTTAGCAACACAGAGGAAGAGGTAGACCTAAGAAGAAATGGATGGATTGTGTGAAAGACGATATGGGAAGGAGGGGAGTGAGCGAAGAAATGGTATATGATAGAAGAGTATGGAAGGAGAAAACATGTTGCGCCGACCCCAGGTGACTGGGAAAAGGGCAGGATAATGATGATGATGATGTCTTTAGCAACACCCCCAATCACTATAGGTTAAGTTGTCAAAGTCTACATTAATATTAAATGAAGGTACATTTACCTTCCTTGGTCAATGATTCGATCGCCAGACACAGCTTGTGCTGGAGGGCTCTCGCCGTCTCCACGTCCTTATTCTGAACAGCGCTCAGGATAGCGTGAGCTATTTTCGGGAAGAGATTGAAAGACGTCCCGATGCTCGATTTTATGCCGAGCAGGGCCGCCGGTGCTAAAAGCTGCAAGTTTCCGTGCATTGTGAATTTATAAACAAAAAGCTTTTGTGTGTGACGCGCGGTGTGCTGGAGCACAGAGCTGAATGGTAGCGGGTGGATGAGAGCTCAAGAGCAAGTGTCGTGAGACTACGCACATACAAGCGTAGTGTGTGACGCGCGGTGTGCTTACTCTTTTTCGATGGCTGCATATACACAACTAACATTTTTTTTTTATTGCTTAGGTGGGTGGACGAGCTCACAGCCCACCTGGTGTTAAGTGGTTACTGGAGCCCATAGACATCTACAACGTTAATGCGCCACCCACCTTAAGATATAAGTTCTAAGGGTCTCAAGTATAATTACAACGGCTGCCCCACCCTTCAAACCGAAACGCATTACTCTTCACAGTAGGAATAGGCAGGGTGGTGGTACCTACCCGCGCCGACTCAAAGAGGTCCTACCACCAGTAATTATGCAAATTAAAATTTGCGGGTTTGATTTTTATTACTCGATATTATTCCTTCAAAGTGGAAGTCAATCGAAAGCATTTGTTGAGTACGTATTTCATTTGAAAAATTGCTACCCGCCTGGGATTTGAACACCGGTGCATCGCTCAACACGAATGCACCGGACGTCTTATCCTATAGGCCACGACTTCAAGGGATCAGAGATTTGATATTAAGTAAGATTGGTCATTACCGTGTCCGCTCCAAGGAATAGTGCCTTCTTCTCGGACATGGCACGAAGCACTTGAGACGCTTCGCTCAAATCGTTCGAAGTGAACTTGATGCCTGCGAAATTGGGTATTTTCTTTGAGGCCTCCGTGACGAAGGCAGGCATGTTAACTGAAAGAGTTGAAATGCACTGTAAACCAAACTGTAAATCAAACGTATCATCGGAGACATAACGTGTGCTTAGTGCGAGTCTTTTAACGTTCTCGATAGCGTAAAAGTTAACTCATATTTGTATGGAGTTGGAACAGCGCCCCTAGCGGCAAACGTAGGCAAACATTCCAACTCCATACAAATATGAGTTAACTTTTACGCTATCGAGATCGTTAAAAAACTCGCATTGAGCATACAGTACACTAGTACTCAAACGCTACTGCTCATTATCCGGTGAATCCATAGGCTGCCTTTTCCAACACCCCCCGGAAAAAGATGGGGTGATGCTATTCTAATCTGACACCACACACACATCATTGCTTCTGGATTGCTCACAACGTTATCTCGCCGGAGTAGCCAGGTCTTTTATTATTATTATTATATCTTAAATATTAAGTATATTATACAAAGATATACGTACCAAGTAATACGTTTTTAATTGCATTCTAATTTATTATATGTTTGTTGCCCAATTTGTCGCAATGATTAAAAACTTACTTACTTTACATTCCTTTTTTTTTCCTCGCAAAAACTCGCATTAAGTATATACACTGTGAAAATAATATTACAACTTACTCTCAACCCGAGTCATGCTGGGAATGTGGTAATATAGCACAGGCAATTTCGGTGCCGCGCCGGCTACCAGGGCAACGTAAGACACCAGTTCATCGACATTGCTCGGTTTGAAGTATAGTTCCGGTAGCGTTAGAATCGAACCAACGCCATTTTTTTGACAGAACGCCGCCTAGAAGAAAAACGACGTATGTATTGCGATATGGAAAAATAAACCTTAAAACTACGAATAAATAATAAGTTATTCGTATAGCCTTAAAAAGATTAGAGTTCTGGCTGTATTTTTTTTTTGTTTTTTGTTTTTGTATTTGTGGTGTACTACAAAGTAAGCTCGATTTTTTTTTTACTTTTTGGCCTAAACTCTAGGAACAAAGTTGTTTGAATTATTTTGGTTTGTTAACTTAGTATTTCTTCGTGTTTAAATGTATAACAACGGTAGTTTATTAACTGTTGGAGTCTGTAAAAGTTCAAAAATGTTGGAAAATGAAACAAATACAATTGAACATGGCACCTCGGGTTCTCTCAAAAACTCCGATGAAGCCTCAGTAAATAACCATGATTTTATTGAGTTTTATTTCCTTTCTTTTTCATCTCCTTGCATTTAATTTCGTCCTAATTGAATAGAGTCCTATTTTTTTATTGCTTAGATGGGTGGACGAGCTCACAGTCCATCTGGTGTTAAGCGGTTACTGGAGCCCATAGACATTACAAAGTTAATGCGCCACCCATCTTGAGATATAAGTTCTAAGGTCTCATGTATAGTTAAAGCGGCTGCCCCGCCCTTCAAACCGAAACGCATTACTGCTTCACGGCAGAAATAGGCAGGGTGGTGGCACCTAACCCCGCGGGCTCACAAGAGGTCCTACCACCAGTGATTACGCAAATTATAATTTTGCGGGTTTTGATTTTTATTACACAATATTATTCCTTCACCGTGGAAGTCAATCGTGAACATTTGTTAAGTACGTATTTCATTAGCAAAATTGGTACCCGTCTGCGGGATTCGAACACCGTTGCATCGCTCGACACGAATGCACCGGACGGACGTTTTGTCCTTTAGGCCACGACGATATAAAAACTGACCTATTTCTAATTTCAAAAATTTCATTAATGGATAAATTGGTCAAGCAAAATGTCCATCTGCAGCATTTTACACAATTACATCTCTTGTTTTTTAACGCTTTTACCTAAGTCACCATTATGTTTTTCTCGTCTCGTACATTGTCAGTTTCAGTGAAAAAACATTTGATAAAATTCCCCTTGAGAACAACAATCGCGGTGTTTTATGATAATAATAAAATAACAACACCGCGTCGATATCACGATGTTGGGGTCTTTGTTGAAGACGTTATGTGACATTATCACGAGATAAAATGAAATACACTTAACATTAAATGTTTATCAATATTACGAAATTTATATGATATTTTTTTTTCTCTACCTGTTCACTGGTAGCCTAATGGGCTCAACTTTGAAAGAATTTACTAAGACCAGCCCTACCAAGAGCAGTGCTTCGCTTCGAATTGACCACCGAATCGGAATCGCGACTCGCTAAGAAGATCCGGCGAGAAACTCAGTGGGCTGTGTCTATGGGTTAATTTACTCTTTTTTTTCCTACCTAGCTGAGAGCCTTGGGAGGCTATTTCAGCGTAACCTTAACTAGTAGGTGAGCTCACGGGGCTCAAACCTGACGACGTTGCTAACATGAACCCTAGCAAGAGCCGTGCTTCGCAGAATCTACCACCGGATCGGAGACGCGACCCACTGAGAAGATCCGGCGAGAAACTCAGTGGGCTCTGTCTGAGGGTTAATTTACTCGTCGAGCCCTTCGTCGCAAGTGACGGGTTCGACGAGAACGATGACCGGGGCTTGAGGTGCCTAAACGGAGGTACCTAAAAGCACCGTTAGTGGATCGGGGGATCCAAAATGACGTGTTTAGGGCGGCGTCGACCGCTTTCCATTCTGTCCGCAGGATCGGGAATGTAGTTACCGGCAGCCACGATGAGAGGGTTCTCATGTCGTGCCGCTTTATCGAAGTAGAATTTACTCGCCGAGCCCTTCGTTGCAAGCGACGGGTTCGGCGAGGACGATGACCGGAGTCAGAATTCCTATAAGAGATTTTTCGCTATTGACTCTGTGGAGGTACACACGACAAGATCTTTCACCAAGCGGATTATATTACTCGATAGACCGACAGTCCGAATATTGTTGTTCGGAACTTGTTTAAATGCAAGTTTATCTTGAAAATGTCGTAAGCGAGATCAGGCATCTGTCAAATATCTTGTGTTCTATGACGGGTATCCGCCATAGCTTCGTTACTCAGCCCGCTGAGTTTCTCGCCGGATCTTCTCAGTGGGAGACCCACTCGCGATTCCGATCCGGTAGTAGATTCATTTGCGAAGCAATTGCTCTTGAGTTGTTAGGTCTCCTTCGGAGGCGCTCAGGCAGTTGTTAACAAATCCCACCCCTCCTGGCTGAGCCTTTGCTCGCCCACCGGTCCTGCTGAAACTGGAAAGACTAAAAAAAAGCTTCGTTGTTGAATTTGTTCAAATTTTTAAATTGAATACAATACAATTGTTTTAGCGTATCGAAATAACATTCAAAAAGGATATTAATTTAGAAATTGTACTGAGGATCTAGAGTGAGAATTGTACTGAGCAATTTTATATACAAAGTTGAGAAATAACAATTCGAATATTACGTAACGAATGTCATGTTTTGGCAAAGATGTTCAATACTATTTATATTATTGTTATATTTTTTTTGTTTTATCTCAGTACGATAACATGAGCCAAAGATAAAACGCAAGTAAGACCGAGAAAAATACTCGGCTATTCGTGTTTTCATTGATTTCGTTTATATGTTTTTAGTTTACTTACATAATCTATGTAATATAATATAATGTAATGTGAGTATGATTATCTATATATATAAAAAGGAATTGCTGTTAGTCTCGCTAAAATTCGAGAACGGCTGGACCGATTTGGCTAATTTTGGTCTCGAATTATTCGTGGAAGTCCAGGGAAGGTTCAAAAGGTAGATAAATATGAAAATGCTCCGAATTGAACAAAAATAGCAATTTTGTTTTTCCTTTGATGTGTCTCCCGTCGGATGGATTCCTTTTGTTTGTTTTAAGTTTATTTTATACAAATGTTTAGGTATTTTATTTATCGTTTGAGGCACTACGAAGTCTGCCGGATCAGCTAGTTCAAAATAAATATCGATTGTTTTAATGTTTCCATTAATAATATGCTTGTTTTTTTTTTTAAATACATTATTGCTCTCCTCTGACATTGAGTAGTTTTGTCATGAAGCCTATAAACAATTTTTTTTACTGTTTTTTACACTGTAATATACCGTGGCAAATGCTGGAATCCAACTACCCTGTAAGTAACAGGTTTTCGTCAATGTTGATTTTTTGGGGTTCGACAAGTTGTTATTTGGGTCTTTCTCAAATTCCACTTCGCCAATGTGGCGTCTCAATTCAGGATCAATATACTAAATTCGATTGGTGAGTTTCTCTCTGGCATACCCCGAGTGTGTTATTTGGCAATGTTAAAGTTAATCTACATATTGAAAACCAATAAAGTACTTGACTTTAATAAATTTGAATTAAAAATAGTGTAAGAAAAAATATTTTGTTGTAAAAAAAAACGTGGTGCGCATGGTCCCAGTAGTTATAAATATTTTATGAACAGACATGAGTAGAAGGGTTATTTTGATAATATCATTTTTTCTTACACTATTTTTTATTCAATTTTTTTTAAATTTATTTCCTATTTTTAAGTTGGATTTTCTATAAAAGTGCATTTTGTTAGTTTCTTTAAACTATTATTTACTTTTCATTTTTTAATTGAATTTCAATATTTTCATTATTTTTTTTGAATTTTTTTTTTAATATTGAATTGTAATCGGTCCTTAATAAGTATACCAAAGGGGATGGCCCATTTTAGGCCCAAAGCGGACAATAGATTATAGAAAAAATACTTAGTGCATTAATTTTGTCATAAATAAATATGCATTTACTTTCTTGCAAATAAGCGCCACTATAGTATACAATAAGTAGTTTAAAAAAAGTAACTCTATTGAAAAAACAAGGATTTTTATTTTTGCGGGAAAAATATTGCCAGCTTCAAATCCTTTTACGTATGAAGTAAATATTTTGAGTATATAAATAAAACATATAAATAAATCACTTTAAGTATTATCATTAATCAATCGACTTTAATGGATTTTATGCACATAAAATAACATCGAAGACATACCCATTGGACTTTAACTTGTAACTATACTTGAGACCTTAGAACTTATATCTCAAGGTGGGTGGCGCATTTACGTTGTAGATGTTTGTGGGCTCGAGTAACCACTTAGCAACACCAGGGTGGCTGTGAGCTCGTCCACCCATCTAAGCAATAAAAAAAACTTTACTAGTATTGTTATTTAAATATGTACAACTAAAACAAAAACATAAAAAATAATGTTTACTCGTAAAAAAAGATTAAGATATAAATCAATTATCGGTTATTTAAAAAAATAATCGATATATGAATTTCATGTAATTATTTTTCTTTATACTGACAACACTGAATTTAATCTGACTGACTGACACTTCGCTTGCTGCTCGTGGTGTTGTGCTTGCGTACAAAATGGATGTGTTTTGATTTTTCTTCGATTTATTTTACTTTTATCAATAACGTTTCATACTACGACTAAAAAACATTGTGTGAATTGTGGTTTTACCCTGACCGAGATTTAAAACCGTGTATATGCTCTCTTTTGCTATTTTTAGATGATACTAATTGTGTATGAAGATGAAGAAAATATAGATATTTAAAGAATTAAGTTTGTTTTTTATACCCTATTGGATAAAAATACATTAGGAACATCTTAAACATTAAGAAAAGAAAAGTTCTTGAAGTATCTCATAATCCGACACTTATTTATATAGAAAATTAACATCAAAACGAGTTTTTATTTTTATTATATTTTTTATAATAGTGGCGTCAATTTCAATATATTTTTTAGATATCCAATACATTTAAGAATTTGAATCAGTACATTTTTATAGTAATATTTGATGTCCATCTTGGGCCTAGCACACTATGGAGAGTGGGCAATCCCCTTTCGAATTCCGTCTGAAGCTAATAAAAGCGTATTAAAAAGATGTGTAAGAACTCACCAATTCCTGCACGTCGGGGAGTGGTGCACCACCGACTTGTACCTGTATGTGAAGACCAGTGCTCCTTCCCGCTTTCACCCATTCTTCGATAACTTTCTTCCTGTCCGCTACGTTTAGAGACATATGCTCGCCTGTCGTACCACCAACTGGAGCGAGAGAAATGAACGCATCATTCGATTACTTAAAAGACTACCATCGCTAATCGGTACAGAGTGGTGAGAAAACGAAATGAGTTTGGACTACTAGTTCAGTTTCCGAACGTCAAAATGTTAGCGAGCGACGTCCGCCATGACACCAATTCTCTTTTTGAAATCCAGCCGCCAAAAGCAACGCATTCATTTTATAATTAGTCTTTAATTTCTCATTTAACGGTACATTAGATATCTCAAAACAATAAATACAGTCCACGCTCAATTACCACAACAACACCACTGCCTATCGTAAACTACAAACCATTTTCATAATTTTTTTTTTGCATAGTTAAATTAACAATTTCACAGTCCACATCTTAAGTGGTCATCGGAGTCCATAGGCATGATAACGTTAAGCTTAACACACGAGATCAAAGTCTCAATAGTAATGTTTACCAGCCCCAATTCCATCCTACAAGCGCGTTAGGTACTGCTTCAATTCAATTTTCGCAAATAATATAGTTTTGTAAACTTTCAATTAGTGTTGATTTAATTCGATTACCAATGAAAATAATTTCGTACGTTTGTTAAATTCATTAGTTATTATTAGTGAGATATGATTATGATAACAGATACGAAGAGATACAGCGCTGTGTTGTAAAATCCGAGTACAAACTTAAAGCAAACATTTGGCATACTCCAATATCATGAGACAGTTGATTTTTTTAATTACAAAACGCTGCCCAAAACGACCTCTTTAAGTATATATCTATGTGTCCAAAAACATGGTTTCATGAAAAAAAATATGATTAATACCGAGTACACATTTGAAGCCAGCTTCCGCCATGTATTTGGCATATCCAGGTATAGCCGCATAGTTGATTGTGAGATCATCGTTCAGCGGCGTGAAGACCGGGGGCATCAAACCACGTGTTTCAAAGTCAATCTGTCAACACAATACGCGTTAAAATTATTTTAAGATACCTACACCACTAACACAGGTTAATGACCGGAGTCACTCAGAATAAATATACTTAAGTAATTTAAAAACAAAAGTAAAACACGTTTATTAGCAATAGCGAACCGAACTAATGGCTAACTTCATCTTCATCCTGTTGATACTGGTCAAGATCAGAGTGAAATTATCAGTCAAAATGTTGTCCAAAGATTATGTTACATAAAAATATACATAATACCTATGTTACATAATTATCAAGCTTATAGGAGCGTGTTCAAAAAATATCCAAATAAGCACTAGGGTATTTTTTTTATTACTATATTGGTATACTTTAGTATATGATAAAGTATTATCTGCACTAAGCAGTAACAGAGGACTTTGAAATGATTGAGATGTATTTGTTCAAAGCCCATTACAGTTATTGTGTTCAAGATGTTTTTCTTGTTTTATCCTAAGCTCTTATTATCATGCTGTATATTCCCATCGTGAATCACAAGACCGGTTGAATTTTCTATCTCACGTTTTAAAGTAACTGTGAACTTGTTCACGAAGCTACTAAAATAAAAAATAGTAGTTGAACCCCTTAATGCTCACCACTTAATTTTTCAAATGAGTTTGAAAAACAATATTTAGCTCTAGGCATCCCTTGGCGTTGCTAACGTCCTTGGACGAATCTGATTATTAATTGGACCATATAGTCGTCTGCCTTCAAAGAAACATACTAATTGAAAATGTATATAACAAGGAAGTTTCCAATCACATAAAAACAAAAAATAATTACATATATATAAATTTAAAGACAATAAAAAAAAATAAAGCTAATAAATAAATTACTTGAATAGCTCTAAAAATGACGACATGTGAATTTTTTAATATCACCCACACGAAAATAAAAAACCGCGCGAACCATTCATTGTCATACGTCACAAGTCTTGCAGGTCGCCCTGTGCGGGGCGGGACGCACTAGAACTGGTTATCTCGGCAAGGAGATGCGTGTTTTATGCTCGCATTCTCAGACGTGGTGGATGTATGTTGTATTGCAATTCTTATATTTTTTATTATACTGGTATATAAAAAAGCTATTTTAGGCTATTGACGTTAAGTTTTCACGATGGAGATTGCATTTGTACGCGGACAGTTTAATAATTTGTAGGTTATTAATAGGTTGACATGGGTATGGTTTTAGACTTTTTGACTAAAAATCCGTTGTATACAAGTGCAAAAATCGTAAAGATTTCAGAGTGAGTAACTACCTACATACCTACCTACTTAATATTTTATCTGCCGTGCATACTTTAACATCTTATTTATTACCGTTTTATTTGTATTTTGGTAAGAAACTATCTACGGAATCTGACTTAGTACTAAATAAGTCAGTGCAATCCAACAATATTTTATATAACTACCTAGTATAGTATCATTAAACACCTTAAAATAGATTTCTGTTTGTTATTAGCCGCTTTGTTCCATTCAACAAATAAACAAAACAACAAATCGGCACAAAAATCCCTCGTGAGGTTGACCGCCTTGAACCGAACCCGCCCCACCGGTGATAAGTGGCAACTTGGTGACCCATCGTAGATATTGAACAAACAACAAATATTTATTTAGGTACTCTACGAGGGCTGCACTAAAAGTATCGGGAATGGAATATTTCCACTGTTCCTGTCATATTAAAATCTTTTTAGTTGAAAAATCTTTTAGTCCTTGGTTTTAAAAATCAAATACCATTTATTTATTTTAAAAAAGATTCTCGGTCTTGTCACGAGGTTTTGTCAAACTTGTTTAGTCGTTGAGAAAATGGAATTGACTCGAGAAAATTCAAGAGCGATGATTTATTATGACTTTCGAAGTGGTTTAACACAAAAACAGTGGCATGAGTCAAATACTGTCTTGCATGAACAATTAGGTGTAAAAAAGTTGTTTTCCCGATGGATACCGCATTCGCTCTGTGAAGAGCAAAAAGCGGCTCGCGTTACTTGGTTCGTCAGAACTCTCGAAAGATTCCACGCAGGATCCTCAAATGCTGTATACAACATTGTATCAGGTGACGAATCCTGGATATACGCGTTCGAACCCGAAACAAAAAACCAGTCACGAGTTTGGGTGTTCGCAAATGAGTTAAAGCCAACAAAAATTGTTCGTTCACGGAGTGTTGCAAAAAAAATGGTGGCCACGTTTGTCTCCAAAACCGGCCATGTTACGACTATTCCTCTTGAGGGATAAAGAACGGTTAATGCAGAATGGTATGCTAGTATTTGTTTGCCACAGGTCGTTTCTGAACTCCGTAAAGAGAACTGCAACCGCCGCATCATCCTCTATCACGACAATGCGAGTTCTCACACCGCGCACAGAACAAAAGAGTTTTTAGAGCAATAAAACATAGAACTATTAGACCATCCGCCGTACAGCCCCGACCTAAGCCCTAATGATTTCTATACTTTCCCTAAAATAAAGAATAAATTGCGTGGACAGAGATTTTCATCACCTGAAGAAGCTGTGGACGCCTACAAAAAGGCCATTTTGGAGACCCCAACTTCCGAATGGAATGGTTGCTTCAATGATTGGTTCCATCGTATGGAAAAATGTGTCAAATTTCGCGGAGAATACTTCGAAAAGCAATAAATACATTTTTAAATAGTAATGTTGTGTCACTTCGTTAATTCCCGAAATTTTCAGTGCCGCCTAGGTAGATCTAGATTTAACCAATCAACGATTCGAAGATCTAATAAAGTTAGTAAAATGTTTTACAGATCTGCTCGAGAAAGCTACGATTACAACACCATTGGCTATGTATAGATGCAAAGAGAAGGCCAACTATGCACGGTAAAAGCTAGAATAACTCCAGAGCATAAAGTTAGGAGCAAGCCATGTCGTTGTACATTTGTATGTAATAAAGAGACTGTACAGGTTATAAGCGTATGTTGCCGAAAAAATGTATTCAAGAAAGTTTTAATGTTGTAAGTTAGAATATAATCGCGTTTTGAGTAAAAGGTTATTGTTTTATTAAAACGGCTCTGCAAGTTCTAATCCACATGCTATTAATAAAATGTTATCAAAGAAAGGCAGCATTTTCACGTTTACACATGCATGCGGTGGAAACATTTTAAAATCTCGCAATCTTCCTATCGATCTTTCAACGTGTATTCGAACAGCAGCAATCCTTTTTGTATCAATTACTTCTGTTTTGTCACTGATAGTACCAGAATAGATAGTACTTGGTCTAACAAGCCGGCGTCTCTTCCTCTCTACTATGGAGGCGATATTTTTAAATCCCTTGTCTGCTAAAATGGTTGATCCTGTCGGTATCTTATCGGTTATATTGCAATCTTCAAACAAAGTAGCGTCGTCCACTCTTCCACCAGAACCACCAGTTATAAAGTTTATAAATCCGTTGGGTGCTATTGAGATAAGAAATATCAAATTTCCCTTATAATTGGACCAAGTTAATGACTGGTGAATTGCATTACTAGGCTGTTAATTCGAACTTCAAAGCAGTCAATAATGCTTTGGGTTTTAAAGAAACGAGTTCGAAATGCCATAGGCAAATTATTTGCGACATCTGCTTGTTCGGGAAAATATATTAACTCTCATAAAATGTGATAAAGGCGATAAAGTTTTTCCAATAACTTTTGCAACCCTTTCGAAGCCCAAAATCTATAGCTAATCGAGAATACGGATCAGTCAGTCTTATTTTTTTTTAAATTATCAGGATATCTACCTGAGGTCGATGAACATTATTAACTAAAATCTCTATGAAAAAGTAAGTGTCTTTGGAAAGCCTGTGATTAAGATCTGTGAATTCGTCGCATGAGTTTCCACTGAAAGAGACCGACAGATTAACAATGTCTGAAGTTTCTATAATAACGTCACTCACTAATGTCGTTGCCTTGGAGTATTTCATTGCCTGAAGATTTAATATTTTTCTGCCTGAATTTTGTTTGACATCCTTTATTTTTTTTTTGCCCATTATATGTACTTGTGTGCCCTTCTTTTTTGTTTTTATTTTCACACTGGCTTCCACATCCACATCAAAACAGTCCATTGGCACAAAAATAGGACTGTCAGGATCTTTAATTACTTCATCACTTTGAACACATTCAATAAATTCTATGGGTTTTTGGGCAACAGAGGCTGGAACTTCCTTTGAAAGTACTTTTTCATAATACTCTGCTCGACGACGCTTCGCAACTGCAGACCGTTCTTGAGTAACTACCTTGGTTTTTTGGCAAGCAAACTTATGAGGTATAACGTCTTTTTTCAGAAGTAGTCTGCCACCAGCAATTCGATGTCTCATAAAGTTTTGAGTGTCGTTGTCGACCTAAAAAATAAAATTACAGAACAGAACGTACTAACTCTTGCAATAGCTTGCAAGTAAAACAATATTTTCCAATAAAAATAAATAAGTACCTAAGCAATTGAACACCTGTCCTTTTTGGCTATTAATAGGAAGGTTCGTACTATACAATAGAGGTCCGTTGTCACAGGTATAATTTTTAGCGTTTCAAAATAATCGCTAAGTTTACGAATTTAAAATGTAATTAAAGTATGTAAGTACTAATAGATGTGTAGCGTGCAACATTCGGTAGCACTCGGGCGTCTTCGGACGCGATCGGAGTTCCCGAACGCGCAGGTGTCCCGTGATGTCATGCAACGAGATTCGCGTGCCTCGATTTAAGTTAAATTTAAAACGTAATTTTAGTTTTAATTTGTATCTTCTAGTGCCTATATAGCGTTGTTTACTTTACTTTTGATTTTATTTTTTAATATTGTACACATTATAGATATTGTTGAATTGGTGTGTTTGACTTTTATATGTTCGCAGTAAAATATCCCGCGAATACGTGGAACAAATTTTAATAACAAACCACAGATAAATAGATACTGACATAGATACTTACATCAAAATGGTCTTCACAGCAATACCGTACTGATTTTTCTGATAAAAATTCCTTTCTATTCATAATTTTGCACCACTTATCTCTTATTTTTTTCTGTTTTGGTACCGTAAAAAAATGCTTATCAGGAGCAGTTACAGTCGTGTTCGTACACAAAGGCACGATGCAGTATTTATAATGTATTTTAGTTTTAGTTTCCATGATAATACCTGATATTGTGTTGCGCTAACAAGTACTAAAAGCACATTAGCACACTGCGGCGAACAGTCGCATAGTCAGTCAAGCGTCGTCCCGAGACGGGCGAGACTTGTGACGTCAGCGCTAGGCCGACCGGTCGCGCGTCATACGATTTCAAAATGGAAGGGAAAAGCATCCGAACTCCGTCATTTATGAAGATAATTGAAAAAAAAAACTAGGATTTATTGCAGTCTTAGTGTGATATTTAAAAAAGAAAACTGAAAAAATGGAAACTTCCTTACATCGATATATTACCACTTCCTTATTGTAAAATATAACAGCAACAGAGAGCAATAGGAGTGCAGATAAGAGATTGCAATATCGATTACATATTCGATATTTTAAAAATGTTAAATTAAAATCAAATATGTACCAAGCAATTTATTTACGTAGGTATTACATCTTATTATATATGATTATTTATTGGTTTTCAAGATATTATATAGTTTATATTTTATATTATATGGTTTATAAGATATTATAGACAATATTCTTCTTTCATTTAAATGAATTTTATTGGCTTTATTACCTACTATCATAATTTTAAAGATCATTAATAACTAATGACCTTTGAAAATAATTTTAGCATCTTGGCCTAATCAAATGGCCAGTATCACAAATAACGGCGTATTCTTTTGGCATTAAAATTATCTATTATTTTAGAAACATCGATTTAGTATCATCGCTATCATTCGGGGTCGCCGTTCCCAACTGTCGAGAGAAATCTAGTAGAACCAGCATAAACATTATTGAGTTAGTGACATTATACATTAGACTCTAGACTCTAGTGCATACCTAATGACACTGCCCAGTGTACACTGAATGTTAATAAACTATAGTTTAACCTATTATACCTGTTATTTAAGCTTTCCAGGCCCTATTAATTTAATTAGCCCGTAAATGTACCTATCTAGATTGGAAAGCCCTGATTTAGTTGTTTTCATTGTCAAATCATCTATATCAATATATAATTAAATTCAATAATCCAAAATATTGACAACGCTAACAACTTGCAAGCATCTTTTTAAACTATATTATTTAGGAAGCAGTTTCTTGAATAAATTAATATTGTTTTCTTTAGAATTGTCCGTTTAAAAATGCAACAATATACGTATTGTTTATAGGTATTTTAAAATAATAAAATTGCTAAAGATAGGTAGCAATTATTTATTTACCTTCAGTAATACATCTTAATATTATCTATAACTTACCATTTTCTGCAAAAAACACGACCGTCACGCTCACAACAGGCAATCAAACTAAGGCAAACTAACCATACAAAAGAATTTTATGTGTGTTATCTATTCACTTGAAATTATTAAACAAGATATTGTTATTTCAGATAATAATATGTACTTTAAAACTAAACTTATATAAATTTTGTTATCAATTGTTTAATTTTTTGCAATTATTAAATTTAATAGAAAGTTCCTTTTCTAGTAATAGTATAAAGTGATAGAGTAAACTACTTTTATAAACATAGAAAGTGAAAATATTTTTGAATAACAGAATGGGAGCTATATTTAAGATACCAAAATCACACTTTTTAACCGACTTCAAAAGAGGAGGTTATCAATTCGACTACTATTTTTTATCTATGTATGTTCACCGATTTCTCAAGAATGCCTGAACCGATTCAAATAATTCTTTTTTCTATTTTTTTTATCTTAAGAGTAGTTTTCTTAAATCATTAAGATCTGATGATGGGATCCTGGAGAAATCCACAAAAATCTATAATTTTCAAAGCCCATCTTGAAGTAATTTGGGTGTTTCTTGTTATTCTTCTTATTCTGTGCCGCTGCGCACCGGCCGGCCGGCGCCTTGTACATCTTACTCGTACATCGTACCTACATATTACGCGCTGGATCATGATTTTGCTGAGATGTTATTTTAAAACTGCAATATCTTCTCACACCCATTAAAATAGTCATAGCGAGATACTCATTAAAATCAAGTGAGGAGAAATTTCTTTAAAATTAAATACTTGTAATGAATAACGTATTTATTTGGATAAGGATTAATATCATCTTTATAAAAACACCTTCACAAATAATGCTTTAATTTAGAACTTTGGTTAGCATAAAAAACGTTATAATATATAGTGAGCCAACTTTAAAATGTAGACATATGCTGTCACTGACTTTTTTTTAGAGCTTTTAAAGGGGAACAATTCTGTCATACTTTAAAGTAGCGAAACTTTAAGTTTTCACAGCGCTCGCAGCGGAAGCTCTCAAAAGGAAAAATCCCGATTTTGAAACATTACTAATTATTGGTGCTCCGCTTGTACTGGTCTTAGCGTGATGTTATTGATAGGGTGGACTAGCGGCTATAGCAATTAATTAAAACGTAAATGAAATACTTGAAAACATTGTGTTGACTTGTATAAGAGAAAATATAATTCAGAATGACACCGTACATCAACAGTAAAAAGGAACATAATACAAATTCAAATATAGTGCATCATAGACAATAATACGTGTACAGCATCACGACCTTCCAACACCTTCTCCTGATGTTCATTCATGTTGCCGAGACACGTTTCTATACATGCATTAATCTTGCACAGTGTCTTTCAAATTTTACTTTTGACAATGGTTTCATCATAAACAATTATACGTGTACGGCATCACGACTTTCCAACAGTTATATTGCCTATTCTATACTGCTTGCGGCCCGTGGACGATATTTATGTGGCCCGCGGCAGAAAAAAAATACTGATATAATATATTTACCATTTTTTTTCCTTACAAACATGTTTTCACGCCTATTCCTAATTAATAAGCTACCCACGTTGCATAAATAATAATTTTAATTCATTTATCCATGGGACAATCGCCTTTTGACAATTGTTATTAAGTCAATTGCCTGATGAATACTGAAAGAATTTTTGAAATCGGACCAGTAGTTCCTAAGATTAGCGCGTTCAACCAAACAAACAAACAAACTCTCCAGCTTTATAATAATAATATAGATTAATCCGAACTTTTTATTTGCGTTTCGTTTTGAGATTATTTTTACGATTTATAATAACTGAACAGTAACCCATTCTTCTAATAGGCCACAATTTTGTTTCCAAGACAGCTTGAGTTTAATCTGCCCTTACGTACCAATATTCCAATAAAACGCAAAATGCGAAAAAACTGGGAAAAAAATAATTTTTTTAACGTCTAATGTTTTCCTAAGTCCTAAACGAAGCTGCGATGGAAAAAAAAAACTGTATGTAACCTTGATGAACATGGAAAAACCTAGAATTATTGAATTTACAATCATATTAATCTTATTTTAGACTTTGGATAAAATCGGGAGAATAGATTCAGATTTAGCAAGATCTAAATTGTATTGTAAAAACCGATTGGGAACTTTAGGGAGCAATATGACAGCTTTCCTTCAGAGATTTTCCTGGTTTCAGTCAATAAATTTCGCTTTAAAATTTAATTGAAATTGCGATGGCAATTTTTTCTAAAAACAAAATGTGATATTTTTTGTACCCACATAAGACGCCAAAGCACCATAATTATGCCAATTCAACCGAACTTTAACATAAATTATTGATATCTCTGAACCTAATAATGATTTGCAAAAATATACCTAATTGCTTTTGCGATAGTAGCTATTTATATAATAATGCGGTTCATCCAATTTGAACCTAATATTTCAGGAATGATATTTGTTAAACTTTGGACTAAGTAAATAACAGATTTACAATGTCAAAAAAATAGTTCAGGAAAGGTCTTTCTTCACCCTGACTGTAATTAATATTATTATGAAGCTATGACAATATTTCCAAGTGACTAATTTTTTAAAGAAATTGGAATCATAAATAAAACCCAAGAATACTGGTGTTGCCATCATAACATTAGGCAATATTTATCATAAAATTATATTAAGGTTAGGATGGATTCCATAAACATCATCATTCTGTCCGTTCATTTGTTCTACTGTGGTTCTCATGACCTCATAAATCTCTACAAACTTTACAGACAATTAAGACGATGCTCGCTTCAGCTGCAACAATTCTATGACCACAGTACAAATGCAAATTACTTTTACATTTCTGACAATTGTAAAGTTTTGTAAGAATTTCTTTTCCGCACTCTTTACATGAAGCAGACGTTTTATCTTCCATATCTTTAACTGTTAGTACAGGTGAAACACCTAAGATTTCCAATATCATTGGTTCAGAGCAACTAGTGCTTGAACCATAAAAATTGTCAGAGACATTTATTTGCTCTGTATTTTTATGACCAGTTTTTTCTTGATGAAGATGATTTAAATTTCCAGCAGGAATTATTGGAGGTTGTGTAATGTGTTTAACAATTTGTTGTGCTTCAAGAAATTTATTTTTGAATGCTAAATTATGTGGTGATACTCTAGATAAGTTTGTATTGTTGATTCTCCATTGCAGAACATAACACAATGTTACCCAATGAGTTACATTCAAATATTCCATCAGTCTATCCATCAATGTCCTAATGTGTTTAAGCCACTTTTTTGAACTGTGCCTGTGTTTTATTTTAAAATGACCTAAAAGCAAAAACTTTGAACATTTATGTAACAATTTGGTTCTTGTCACAGAAAAAAAACTTGGATCATCAACAAGGAGTTCATCTGGCTGTCCAAAATCGGCAAAGATTTTATACAGTTCCATAGCTATTTCAACATCACTGTTGTTTGCTAAAGGCCTCAGCTGAACTAAGCCGGTACCCAAGTCTTCATACACCAAAATAAACTTGAAGTCCTCAACAGGCTTGTCAGTCATGCTTACAATGTTTACTGCACATTGCTTATTAATAATCTGCTTGCCCATTTTATCCTTACAAACATCACATAAGCTTAAGACCGTTTCAATATTACTCAATTCAATAAAGTTATCTATTCTGATTATTCTCATTGTTTCTAGGAGTGTGCGATGTACATTATCTGCTATGTGTGCTTCCCAAATAGTTTCAAAGGCATCTTCGCAAGGTATCAATCTTAATACATTCTGGAAACCATAGTCTTGCGTTATTCTATTCAATATAACATCGTCGTTAACTTTAGTAACGCAAAACCGATTCAAATTAAAATACTTTGGAACTTCAGTATTATTCCTATTGAGGCAGTCTATGATATATGATACTTTAGATCTAGTCCAAACCTCACTCAAAAGTTTATTTTCTAAAGTCATTGAATACATCTGTTTCATTGCGACCGAGCTTGGCGTCATGGTTGAAATACATTGGTTATTGAATAGATTTTAACTCGATTACAGATACAGACATTACAGTAACTATTAAAGGCACCATTTAAAGAAAAAATATAACTAAACATGTGGGTGTGTGAACGGACTACTGATTTAATCAGAAAACCTTTTCATTTATTTCAGATCTAAAAAAATCCCTTGATTCTTGCATTTTTTATTTTTTATTAAAATTTTTTATTTACGGTATTTTTCTTGGAGTTTTATTTTTTATTTTTTAAACAAGGAACATAGGATATACACTGAATATAGGGATTAAAATCCTGTAGTCTTTACTCATAAATCGGAAATCCGGACTTTTAGTCGAACACAATCAATTGATCGACTTCAGAAATCGATAAAGTAGAACTAAATTATATCTTTCTACATGTTTACGGTCGTTCAATAAATCATAAATTATTTAAATTACACTAAAATTAATTGATTTAATCCAAAAAAAATTCATTTACCTGTACTTCCGTTCTATTCGATATTAAAAAACCATATCTGCCATCCGTAATTGTTTTTTGATGAATCTCGATTTAGCACTGGACCATAGTAACATGTCGTATTTGTTAAAAAAATCGATTTTTCGATTGGTTAATCCAGAAAGCCACTCTAATTTTTAAGTTGGAAGCTTAGAACGCGAGATGCTTTTTTAAGCTTAATTCATAAATCGAAGGTGTGAAGTTAGCTGAATTCTTTTATCTGTTTATTGTTTCTATGCATAACCGTCTAATAATGGTGAATATTTATATCCGTTTAACATCTTTTGTTTTATGGAATAATCCTACACCTACTATGGATTTTGTTTTATTTCACCTCATTTAATTTCCCTCATTAATGATAAATTTCTATACCCTTCGTTCTATTTTACATTTCTATATAACAATCATGGCTTCGGCCTTTAATACAAAACATTAGTGATTAGAATTACGGTCTTCGTTTCCCATTGCCCATCCAATGAGAATCAGACAAAATATTGAGTAGTTTAGTTTGTTGATTCTTTATTATTTAAATCTTTTCCTAAAGAAGCAACGCCAAATCTATCCGAGTCAATTTTTTTCCGAAGTATAGACGTAAGAAAAATCAATGAAAATGAATACAATATCCAGCGAGCTCAGTATGAACGATTTAAACAGTAAATTCTTTGAAATAATGCAAAATGAAGACAACGCCGTCGAAGCGACAAATTTTATATACGATCAATTGTTTGACGACGTAACCTTGGGCATCTTGTTTGAATTCCATCATGGGGTGAAGACCGGCCTTACAGATCTGATAGAAGGGGAGAAAGAAGAAGAAGAGCCCTATAAAATAGTAAATACATCCGAGTGTGACGTATTCGGATTTTCAATGATGAAAAAGACCCCAGATTCAAACTGCTCGTGTCCAAATTGTGAGCGACCGGTGTCGGCAACGAGGTTCGCGCCTCACTTAGAGAAATGTATGGGTAAGGACAAGTTGCTAATACTGTTTCACTGATTTATCACATGTAGTACATGTAATTCATTAAGCGGTATTATTTTAACGGTGAATTTAAGTCAAAGCGTCAACCCCATTTACTACCAGTTAGTAGAATCTATTACAGTCCTATACATTTTGTAATATGATATATTTAAAATTAGAACTATGTTAGTGTTTTTGAAGATTGCATAGTAACTATTTTATTTAACATACCTAAATTATTTTATTTCTTTTTTGGATTGGATTCACAGTCTAGTAATAGTATCTAGATTGTGCACAACCATCTTTGTGTAACTGAAGACTTTATTTGCAATTTTGAGAAAAGTAGGGAGGGGTATGGCTTATGTGGTTTTAAATAGTTGAAACCTATGCAAATACCAGCACTGGTCATCTAGCAAACTACAATTGAAATATTTAATCACCTGATGATCAGTCAAGAGCAGGGGTGGGCAAAAGCCGGCCCGCGGGCCGGATCCGGCCCTTTTGCTGATTTTATCCAGCCCGTTGAAAAATTCCGCACATAAATTTTTTTAAACTCTTTTATGAGATTTTGTTGACATCAGCATTAAAAAAGCATATGCGGTAAAAAAGCATATGCGGTATAGTCCTCTGGCCCGGGAGACATTTTGAAAATTTCATTTTGGCCCGCGCTTTAAAGTATTTGCACACCCCTGATCAAGAGGATCAGATAGTTTCTTGTCAAGCCTCATGCCATTCACATTGAACTAGAATATTGTTTGTCCTATCATTCCACCTGGAGTGCAAAGTAGTAATTAATTGTTTCAACTTGTATTTGTTATATTGTATATAGGAATGGGTAGAAACAGTTCTCGTATCGCATCCCGCCGGATTGCCTCAAACAGTCGTGAACCTACCTCTTATGCTGGACTACTAAGTGATGATGATGATGATGCTGACTGGGCCGGGGGCTCAATGCAAAATGAACGCCGGAAACGACGAATTAAAAACAACAATAACAGGAAACCAAATAAAATGCACAAGTATGTTGGCACCAATTTGTTGTTTGAAATAAAGTAATTATTTCCACTATGCTGTAAGCAATATGGTACATATATTTGTTGGTTCATTCTCTTCTTTTATCTAAGTAGTGGATCAATATAATTTCTTTGTAAAAACATTTTTGGTTAATTGAAAATAACTGAAGCCTTCCTATTCCAGAAAGTAATAAACACACAATTACAAATTCTAGAGCTATACAAATTTGTGGTCTTTCCCCTCGATTAAATTCTAGAAAGAAAACATGTTGTTCTCTCTCTCTATTAATGTAGTTTCTGATGACCAAGGACAATTGCCCAGATTCATTGGATGACTAAGGTGGATAGAGGACTTTTTATAATTACAGTGGTAACAGCAGAAATGGTCACCTGAACAATGATGCTAATGATGGCAGTACTACCTATGAAACAATGACTGCCAATGAGAAGAAAAATCTATTATTACACAGCTGTGGTGTTGTTTCTGAACACACTAAGAAGTTTTGCACCAGGTATTTTGAGTTGTTATTTCTTCTTTTCTCCAGACAGTTGCTTTTACAAATATCTGCTATTTGGCTAAACTGACAAAGTACTTTATCCAACATCACTTTTTAGTAAGACACCTGTCTTAAACATGGTCTGCCGATGGGCTTTTCTCTCTTCTCTACAAACTTATTTTTTTTTATTGCTTAGATGGGTGGACGAGCTCATAGCCCACCTGGTATTAAGTGGTTACTGGAGCCCATAGACATCTACAACGTAAATGCGCCACCCACCTTGAGATAAAAATTCTAAGATCTCAGTATAGTTACAACGGTTGCCCTACCCTTCAAACCGAAATGCATTACTGCTTCACGGCAGAAATAGGCAGGGCAGTGGTACCTACGCGCGCGGACTCACAAGAGGTCCTGCCACCAGTAAAAACTGAGGGTGCTGTGCAAGTTTCCCATGTTGTTCAATAATTGATCAGGTAGATCATATAGATCTTATTTGTTACATTATAATTGAGTCGTCTATTATCAAAGGTGGCAATCTCTGCATTTGGACAAAAAAATGTTATTGATATGTCAATACAGATTGATTTTAATATAATCATCTCCTTCAAAGAATACGGTTCAAAACCTGCATTAAATAAAGGTTAATAGTTAACCTGTTATTTATCTAAGATGTCGTTCCGAAGAGTTTTGTGACTGCCAATGGAATACAAAGTCAATAATTCGTTTTTCTGATTTACCAATCATTGTCCAAAAGTCAGATGCCGGCTTTGATAATAGTCGACTCAATTATTGTGTATCATGAGATTTCAATTTATGTAAACAATTGAATAAGATAAACTCAATATTATCCATTCAAATTAATTTTAAATTCTGATCAAAGATATTTATTACTCAGGTCGACTCGGTGTCCCCAGCACACTGAAGAGCAACGCCGGGCCGTACGTATCAGTGTATTAGAGCCCTCAACTCCAGAGTCTCAAATGATGGGTCTAACCCCTGACGAGGCCAGCTCTCCGCCCGATTCCAGTCCATCTTCGTCTTGTTCATCGTCGAGTCGCAAGCGCGATCGCCACCGAGCCCCACCAAAGATGAAAAACAAACGGGAAAGGAACATCTCGCCGAGCCAAAGAGAATAGAGTTTACACAAGATCCTGCTCAGATGATTGGCACGGAACTTTTGGAAGGCTGAGCTGGTGATTGATAAAAAGTGAACTGGTGTTTTTTTTTTGTGTGATACATTTCAGGATAACGTACTACTTGTTCAAGTGATCTAAAATACTTAGTTCTGTGATGAGACATTTCTAACAAAGTAAAAAGATGATTTGAGATGTTGTTCTGTTACATTATAACTAAGTCTGGTGTTTCGATTGTGACTGTCGATGGATCTCATTATTTCAACGAAATTAGTTATCAGTACTTCCTTTGATATTGTTTTTTTTTTTTAATGTACTGTAGTATGAGAGTAAGAAATTGCATGAAGCATTTATTATTTTAAAAGTAAAACAAGCGTTCTACATATTATTATATAAGACCTACATGTGCACTTTTCTTTGTACAATAAATAGATAAGAGTGCTTAGAGTTAGAGCAAAGAATTAAAAATATAAAAAAAATTGAAAATATAATCATAAATGCCAATATAATGTTGATAATAAAACTATATCATTATAAACAATATTTGGTTAATGTGAGTATTTTATGGATGTTTGTGAGAATATTGCCATATGTAATTATTAGATGTTAGATGTATGTCATTTAATACCACAATCTGCATCAATCAAATGTCTGAAGTATCTTCATTTGGAATTCAGAACATATTGAAAAGATATCTAATAATTCATATTATTATACACATAAATATTGAAAAATTAAAAGGTTGAAATAATTTGTCGTGAAATTCGCATTTGATTGAAAGCAGGTGAAAGTGTGCTATTATTTAAAAAAAAAACAATTATCACCATACTTCAACAAAAACAATGATCATCTTGCCTCAAGGTTTCCTGTATTATGGGAACAAAAGACTTAATATACCTTTCAATACAATTATATTGTATATATAATAAGTATTAAGAGCCAAGAAACCTGTTCATCAAATGAATTTTTATCAAGTGCTTCTCACAGTATTGAACTTACGACCTTTGGCCCTGCAGCCACCGAGTCATTATATCGAGGGGTGAAAGGCTTAAGCGATATTTCGCTTATAACGCGACATTTATTTTTGTTTGGGTATTAGCATCAAAAATTTGATATTTTTACTTGAACTTCAACTAAGTTTACTCCGTTCAAATAGGTAAAGAAGTTTATTTTGTTATGGTATTTTTTCAAAATTTTAAACCCCCAATGGCTTTTTCTCCTACCGACGCCGAAAGTTCGGTTTTCGTCCCGTTGTACAGGGAAGAAAGTGTAACTTTTCCTCCCGCTGTACAGGGAAGAAAGTGTAAATTTTCCTCCTGCTGTACAGGGAAGAAATGTTACTTTTCCTCCCGCTGTACAGGGAAGAAAGTGTAACCTTTCCTCCCGCTGTACAGGGAAGAAAGTGTAACTTTTCCTCCCGCTGTACAGGGAAGAAAGTGTAACTTTGCCTCCCGTTGTACAGGGAAGAAAGTGTCACTTTTTCTCCCTGGGTACAAGTGCGCATGCGCGTTAGTGTACGTCTGCTCTCACGCACCTAAAATTCTCGGCCATTGTTGTGATCGGGTTATTTGCAATATTGTGTTTAGTGTAAAAGTAAAATAAACAAAAGGCAATAAAATTTAATAGTGAAGTTTTAAACAAAGATGAGTTCATCAGACAGTTCTTATTCAATTAGTAGTAGTTCATTTAAAAATTAAAAAACAATTTTTTTTTTTTCTGAGTATGGGGGGGGCTCCACCCCCCTAACCCCCGGGCTTCGTCCCCGTACTCCACTAACTTTCGGCCTGGTAGGAGAAAAAATAGTATGTGCACCGCGGGACAAAAGTTGGACATTTCTTCCCGGGTGTTTTTTTTACCTTTAATTTAAAAGGTTAATTTTACACGCGGGAGGAAATGTCCAACTTTTCTCCCTTGGTGCACAATGTACCATACTGTAGAGTTGCAAAAATTTCGCTTAAGCCAAACGGTCTTCCACCCCTCGATATACAAATAGACAATGACGAAACATTTCAGTAACTTTTCCCCTTTTTTTTGTAACTGATTTTTTCCACCTTGGAATCATGAATTATTTTGGTAGTACAGGAAATTCCAGTTTGGGGCCAGATGATGGTGTGTAATAAAACCAATATTGGTTATTTAAGTTAGCCCTTTGCTAGGGTGACATTGAGGGAGGTAATTAAACATTGCTAACAGTAATTATATTGTTAATATTAGGTCTCTGTCATTTGCATTCTTTCATTCTCACTAGGTTATTGTTGGGGTCCCAGAGATCAGTTTACAGCGGGCTCTATCCGTTAAGTAATATCAGAAATTTAGTCTGTTAGTTGACTGATTACTTTAGGATCCTCAATATTTGTTTTTTATGTATTATTCTTTGTGTATTGTCTTCAGTGATATGTGTGTTAGTCGGATAGGTACTGCAGTATGTTCTGAAACTACATGTCTAGTTGCATGAACATTTTTTTGGTTTTTTTTTGGAATAGGTATCTTTTGTATTATTCGAATTCCTTGTACTGTTCAAACGAAGAAACCTTCCTCCAGAAGTCGCAAGGCTAAGCTTTTTTTCGTTTTTTCTCTTACATAAACTGGTGACCAAGTCGTATCTGGTGCCCAAACACAATAGCCATACACCGTACAATAGCCTTATTCTGTCCTAAAACGACATCTGCTACGTGTTCTCTATTGAATCGAATATTTTAAAAGGTATTTAATTTTTAAAATCCGTAAATCATGATCATTTATCATCGAAAATGTATTTTGAACATCTACAGATATGAAGGAACAATTTCTTGTACACCACTGCTACAGTACCAGCTTGCGACAGCATATTTTATTTGGTGTAGTGTAATGGTCCGCCGGTGTATGAGGCGGCCAGTCCGGCAAACTCGTTTCGATGAAATGTTGTCAGACGGCTTTGGACTAACCGCTGGCCCGTAATCCTCAGTAATGGGGACCAAGCTTTCTATCATTCCTTGTAGGATCTGAGAGGATGTAAACCTCTTAAAAAAAATAACCCAATCTCAAGTTTTGGCGCCCGGCGATGAGATGAATGGCTGGAGGGAATCCAGTCCCGAGGGCGTCTCTCGGGGACCACACCCCTCAAAAAAGGAATATCATTATGAATTACGTCAGTTCGGGAAAAGAATTACCCCAGGAGGGTACCGACCGCTCAGCGGCTGGAGAATCCCTCCGTGCTTCGGCACGCTGCCCCGCGTATTCTGGGGGGGGCACCAACTGCCAAGAGGGCTTAGGGGGCGGCAGCGCGGGCCGCGAGATTACTAGGACATCATCGGACGTCCCTACCGTCGCAAAATCGCAAAAAAACAGCACGCTTTCGATGTGTTCGAGGAGCAGGAGCTCTGCAAGTAAACCGGAGTTAATGGAAAATGAAGTGCACGCGAACGGTGGCAAATCTCTTCGCAGGCAGCGGTCTGCCTCCTGGCCTCCATCTGCGTCGAAATTCAATCCATCAGAGTTTTGGATCGAGAGGATGCTTCGCATTAGTCGTTCTATCTCAGTTGAGTCTTGCCCAGAACCATCAGAACACAACGACTCATATGCAAAAATGGCTTCAACAGCCTTCGTAGTCGAACAAGTATTGGAACACTCGCCGGACCTTGAGGATATTTATGCGAAGGGTCTTGAGGTCAGCGTGACCGCCATCAGGGGGTTAAGGTCAGTTTTATTAACGAAAGATGTGGAAGATCGGAAAAAGCCCTGTCAGACAGGAAAACAGCAGTTGCAGACAGAGAAACAGTTGGAGATAGAAAGACAGCTTTTGGAGATACAAAAACAGTTGCAGGCAGAAGAACATTTACAGACAGAAAAACAGCAGTCGCAGACAGAAAAACAGTTGCAGGCAGAAAATGAAGAGTTGCAGAAAAAAAATCGACAGTTGCAACAGGAAAAGGAATGGTTACTAGCGGAAATAGCGGCTGCTCGAAAGAAGGTGCAACAAATAAATTCCCTCTTCGTGGAACCGGCCGTCTGTCCCACGGAAACTGCCACGCTACCTCCACTGCCACTCCAGCAGTTGAACGTTAATGGACTCTCGCGTGCATTCATACATGAATTCGACATAAGGCTCACAGAGCTTGAGAAAAAAATGGACGCCAGGGACAAGCTGCTTATGCCGACTGATGCTACGGTTTCGAAACCCGTAGCCACCGCAGTTGCGCCCGATATAGCACCAGGCCAAAGTCAGGTATTCGCTACAACCTCGACACAAGCATATCCTACTCCATCGCCGTCCGCAAGAGTAAATCGCCCGGATTTAGCACCGGGCCAAAGTCAGGTAGCCGCTACAACCTCGACACAAGCATATCCTACTCCATCGCCGTCCGCAAGAGTAAATCGCCCGGATTTAGCACCGGGCCAAAGTCAGGTAGCCGCTACAACCTCGACACAAGCATATCCTACTCCATCGCCGTCCGCAAGAGTAAATCGCCCGGATTTAGCACCGGGCCAAAGTCAGTTAGCCGCTACAACCTCGACAAAAGCATATCCTACTCCATCGCTGTCCGCAAGAGTAAATCGCCCGGATTTAGCACCGGGCCAAAGTCAGGTAGCCGCTACAACCTCGACACAAGCATATCCTACTCCATCGCCGTCCGCAAGAGTAAATCGCCCTTATTTAGCACCGGGCCAAAATCAGGTAGCCGCTACAACCTCGACAAAAGCATATCCTACTCCATCGCCGTCCGCAAGAGTAAATCGCCCGGATTTAGCACCGGGCCAAAGTCAGGTAGCCGCTACAACCTCGACACAAGCATATCCTACTCCATCGCCGTCCGCAAGAGTAAATCGCCCGGATTTAGCACCGGGCCAAAGTCAGGTAGCCGCTACAACCTCCACACAAGCATATCCTACTCCATCGCCGTCCGCAAGAGTAAATCGCCCGGATTTAGCACCGGTCCAAAGTCAGGTAGCCGCTACAACCTCGACACAAGCATATCCTACTCCATCGCCGTCCGCAAGAGTAAATCCGGGCAGGCACAGAACCTCAAAAGCAGCAGCTCGACGGAAGCCCCGTTCACTCACAATAACGCTGACTGGTGACGATATTCCTGAAACCTTAAAGATGGCCACAGCAGCGGCTGGAGAGTTCGCCGCTGGGAACGAAGATTTTCTAATGGAAGCCTCTATAGTGGCGGCATGGTGCTTTCCAAAACCGGCACAGGTTAAGTTATTCCGTTGTCTTCGACCTCCCAAGAAGCAGCCACACTGGTGGACCCCAGAAATCGCGAAACTTCGCACAGAGTGCATAAAGGCGAAACGTCAGTACACTAGGCACCGTCGTCGCCAACCAAACAACGAAACGTCTGAGGTGGGAGCACAGCTGCACGCCACCTATCGCGAAAAACAGAAGGCCATGCAGCTAGCCATTAAGAAATCTAAGGCCCAAACTATGGAAGTTCCTGTGACAACGTAGACTTGTAGGGTCGTTGGTATAATAATAACACGTCTTAGGAGCCAACCTGGGTGGCTGAGCGAAAATATAGTACTGGCCTTTTTCACAAAATTAAGAGAAATCAGCCAATCTCCATATGTGCTAGTCGCCGCCAAATTTTTGTAGCTCTTTAAAAACAATCGGAAACAGAGTTTGCATTATTAAAGTTAAAACGAAGGCCCGACCCTGCATCGGTCAGAAACTACTATCGTTACATAAACAAATACAATGATTTTATGCGTAAATGAAAAATATCCATAATAATAAAATAAAATAAAAACATTGCTATGCTTTATTAATGACAATGTTCGTAGATAATTAAGATTATCTTATTGTACTGATAATTTTACTGTAAAACCTGCCTTTGTTATGTATAAAACGATATATTTCACACTTATAAAACAAAAAGAAGTAATTTGTAAGGTCTAAAATTATTGATATAGATGGTCTTCAAATATTTCGCTTCAATAATCCTCAATGAAGTTAGATAATTCAATATGTAACCATAACCTTAACCACTCTCAATTAGAAATTCAAAGCATTTAATTGTTCAAAAATATATGTAAAAATTTTATTATGTCAAAGGGTAAAAAAGTTATTTGGTTTAATACGCGACATTTATCTTTGTAATGAAATGTCAGTCTTATTCGGTATTTGCATCAACAGTTTGATGTTTTCAATTGAATTTCAATGTAGTTTAAATAGTACTCTATTTAAATAGCTGAAGAAGTTTTTTTGTTGACACTTTTTCCAAATTATAAACTTTAAATGTAATAGTCCTGTAAAGTCGCTTAAACCAAATTCACCTTCCACCCCTTGATATGTATAATATTGGTGTGTCATCCGTGATTTAAATAAATTCATGTAGTTTCATGTTGGAGTTTTATTTTTATTGTCCGCGTGTTCGTGTCAGGCAGGGATTGACCGGACTAATAACGAAATAAAGGTCTGCTTTGCAACAGAAATGGCTAAGACGGTGGTACCTACCCGTGCGGGCTTTACTAATAGATTGATTGCCACCAATTAAGTTTTAGTACAAGCAGTTTTATAACTTCCAGACGCTCCAAGTCCCAGCTCGTATAATATAAACCATGCATTAGAAAAATAAGAACAATTAAAAGAATAAAACATTTTATTCGCATACATAATAACTGCATCAAAATATTTACATTAATAATTAAAGATATCACATAAAACACTTCACAATGTAAATTAAGCGATGATATTAAAATGTAAGTACTAAAAAACAAATTCGTTCATTCAAATTTCAAACATAGATCTTTGGAATGGGAGAGAAATTAGATATTAGAAGAAAATTTAAGAAATGTTAGTATTATATTTTAAAATAGTTTAAAACAATTTAGAAAAAGAAAACATTACAAGTCCGCGTTGCCAGACAACAACCAAAAATTAATTGCTAAAAAATAATTTTGATAAATCATAATAAAACATTCATTGCCTGCTCTCTCTGTGGTCATGATAAAAACAAGGGTCTTGATAAATTTGTGCAATCAATTAAACATTATTGCGTTCATAAAATTCACTAGAATTTTTATATTGTAACGATATAATATATTCAAACCACAATCGAAGCAAAAAAAAAAACAATATAGATACTTGTATTTTATGTTACGATCTCGATTTCTTTACATATTCATCGAACCAGCAATGATATCTCTTATAAGAATTGCTTATCTAGAACTACTGTGAATAATATAATGGAAATGTATAAATCTATTAAGTCAGGTGTTAATAATGTATTAATAAAAAAACATTTTAATTCAAGTTTAAATGATTTGTGCTTTCACTTCAAAATATGTTTTGATCTTGACAAGTTGCCAATCCCTATATTGTACATTAAAGTTTCGAAATCCAATCGTGGCATTGTGATCACTAAAAATGCTTAAGTAATTATGTTATATGAAAAAAATACTCAAAAGACCTACTTTAATAGATGTGAAAACAAAAAAAATTATTATATATGACAATATTATTTAATTTTACAATACTTATTGCTTTTAGTTGCGAATCATTTGAATACTTTTGGATAAATACGAATCAAGTAAAATGTAGTTACTGTGTATATCTCTACACTGGGTTGGCACGAAAATGTCGCACAACGGAAACATTTTTTTTTTAACAGGAAATAATTTTACCAACGTTTATATCGACAGCACAGCCTTAAGGTCGATTATCCATGATCATATTTTTAAATTACACTTTTTAAGGAACTGTAATTAGGATAATTTTTTTCTAAACAATTTGCTATTCTAGATTATAATTATTTTTCGCGGTTATCACGCGACAAGACAGACTATCGTAGTAATCCGAGTAAAAGCGATATTTTTTTTATATAGGTCCCGCATTTTGCTCCTGATGTAGAGATTTCTTTATTCGATCGAATTAAACTAATTAATTAACTTGGGCTTGTTAAACAAAAAACTGCATTAATTACTTATTTAAAAAAAAATACTGCTCTTCCGTTGTTTGGTCGGTCGATATGATTGATATCTTTATTCGAGTTTGTAAGTGACATAATTTAATTGTACTTCGCATTTCAAAATTACTTTTTCTTAAGCGAGAAAAATGGATGACAATTTTTTCTACATACAAAGGATATTTCATATTTTTCTTCCTTTCAAAAAATAATGTATGTTTTAGCCTTTTAGATCTCTTAGTAATATTTTCACGCTCTTTATCTTCGGATTCGTCGTACCCTGAGTCTACAAGATATTTTAGCGCCTTAGTAACAGAAGTCGACGTACTTACTTTAAAGCGCCGCGTAGGTCACCGGTGACCTACACGGCAGTCAAAGGGTTAAAGTACATTTCTAATTAATCTATGAACGTTGCCATATGCAGTTTAATACGAACATACAAGTTAAAATACTGAATCATCGACCGACCGAGCACGGGGAGCGTTGAATCAGCAAGCCGGCGCGTGCGAGTGTCGACTTGCAGATAAAATTAACAGTTACAATAATGAAACTAAGTAGCGACGCGAAGACGCGATGCCGGGCCGCGATGTTAGTCGACGCTGATTATCGACTCCCGTCCTTGACCCACGCCAATGTATTTAACTGTAAACAAAAAAGTAATTTAACTAAGTTAAATTTAGAGAAAGAAAGAGAGTATTCTTTAGTGTACACTAACAAAAGAAACAAAGCAAAACATTGAGTACAAAAAAAAAGTACAATGAGCGGTCTTATCGATATTGTGTGCGCGGAACTATATAGTTGTGTATAACAGATGCGACATCTCCAACATTTATAATAATAATAATATATATACATATATAATTTCACTATTTATTTTTCTATCCATAATTTTAAATATATAATAATATAAATGTTGAAGTTGTCGCATCTCTTATACACAGTATTCCCAATTACATGAGCAATCTGATTTAACGATAAAAAATGAAGAAAACCACAATACTACTACACATCGAAAAAGAAGTTTCACTTCATTCACGGGCACCAAGTTGCACGCGCGCAGTTTTGTTTATAGACTAGCCGTACTCGCCCGCTTCGCTGGGCATTTAAAATTAACATTATTATTTATTGTCATTATTATTAGTGAGTCCAACACTCATATAAATATTAGCCTATCCATTAAGTACATGTATTTTCTACATGGATACCAAGTTTCAAGTCAATCGGATGCATGGTTCAGTAGTTATAACGGAACATCCGTAAAAACCACTGTAGATATATATATTAGTATAGATACTGACCGGGCACCTGCAGGAAGTCCTCGATGGCCTTCACGTAGGCGCGGGCCTCCGCCGGCAGCTTGTCCAGCTCTCGCACGTGCTCTATACTGCACGCCCAACCGGGTAAACTAATGTATTCCACCTATAGAGCAAAAAAATAAAAATAATATGGTTACCGAAGCTTATAGACGTCAACAACATAAATGCCAACACGTCAGTACAGATCCTCCCGATCCATTAACGATGCTTTTAGGTACCACAAGCACCGGTTACCGTCCTCGTCGAACCAGACGCTTGCGATGAAAGGTCCAAGGAATAACATCGTGTAATAAAATCAAACCCGCAAAATTATAATTTGCGTAATTACTGGTGGTAGGACCTTTTGTGAGTCCGCACGGGTAGGTACCACCACCCCGCCTATTTCTGCCGTGAAGCAGTAATGCGTTTCAGTTTGAAGGGTGGGGCAGCCGGTGTAACTATACTGAGACCTTAGAACTTATATCTTGAGGTGGGTAGCGTAATTACGTTGTAGATGTCTATGGGCTTCTGCAACCATTTAACACCAGGTGAGCGATGAGCTCGTCCACCCATCTAAGCAATAAAACAAAACAAATTTACCTCTACATTACTAAGTTCCACCATCGAAGACGGGAAATAATCAATCTTCTTGCCATTCAGTTTGTAAGCGACACCGACTTTTATTTCCTTCAGGGTATCCAAAATATCCAGTTTCGTTAGGCACAATCTGTAAACAATAAAAAGTATAATTAGCTAGGTTATTTTTAATATTATTGGGGGAATTCCCGGAAAGTATTTTGTATTCAAAAATATTGTTTCCTCTGGCCCTCCGACTTTTGTAGTCAATTTAATTAGCTTACAAAGGTAGTAAGTACAGTTTAAGACAGTTTTGTTCTAGAATATTAATATAAAAATTCGGTCCATAGCTGTGGTAGCTGATGCTAATAAATAGCTTGAAGAGAAGTTGAACATTTCGTCTTTTCGCATTAAAAGTGTACAATTTCCAAAAATATTCGAAATGTGAGTTAATATGCGGAATCATTTGGTATCATCAGTATTTTACTCATGAATACTATCAAAAGAGCGTAGTTTAGTTTTTTTTTTTAGTATACCTATGTAACAAAATTAATACATCACTTTATCTTACTATAAAAGACAGATAATGTATAAAAAAATAAAAATAAAATTGTTGCAAACATGATTAATATTAAAAATATCACAAGTTTTAAAAACCTTTAAAACACTCTCCCGTAAGATTAGTAAGTTTTGAAATTATACAGTTTTAATACGAGAAGACGAATTTTGTGTCTTGCGGCGGGTCTGTCCCCTTGTCTAGTCTAGTACCACTCATGGGATGTACTCACGACGTGTACCCGTTGACCATGGCGGTGTAGCGGACAACGACCAGGTCGAGCCAGCCGCAGCGCCGGACGCGTCTGGTGGTGACGCCGACCTCGTGCCCTCGCTCCTGGAGTAGCTGACCGGTCTCCTGTCAACCATTCGTATAGTCTTCACTATTCCTTTATTTATTAACAACATGAAGTGTAAATGAATATGCAATTTCGAAAAGGGCACATCTCTGAAAATGTAAAATGTTCAGGAAATGAAAAAAAAAATTAACTTTTGAGATATATTTTAGTGTTATATATCTATGTCCACACTAGTATGTATGAATATTTATATATAAATATGTGTTACTGATAAATAATGTCTTCATTCGCTAATGTAATTAAATAGATGAAGTGTAATCTATACTTCTATATGAATAAATGAATCTACAGTGGCTTTTACGGATGTTCCGTTATAACTACTGAACCATGCATCTGATTGACTTGAAACTTGATATCCATGTAGAAAATACATGTACTTAATGGATAGGCTAATATTTATATGAGTGTTGGACTCCCTACACCAGTTGTGGGGGCGTTAATGATGAGAATCTTTGTGGGGGTGAGAAATAATAATGTTACTTTTAAATTCCCAGCGAAGCGGACGGACAGCTAATTGACTTATATGTTACTTAATGTTGTTACTGTTAATGTATATGAACATGTCTGGTTTGTGTAACACATTTCAATGGTTCGAGTACTAACATCGTGCAGCTCCGTCGGGAAGGGTCCGTCGCCCACGCGCGTCGTGTACGCCTTCACGACGCCCAGAACGTTCCCGATCACGTTGGGGGGTAGGCCGAGACCGGTCAACACGCCGCCTATGCTGCAATTCGATGACGTCACGTACGGATAGGTACCTGAAATTAAATAAATAATAGTTTAAAAAAAAATATATTTTATTGTAAAAAAAGCGTGGGTGCATGATGTTGTTAGTTATAAATATTTTTCTGACAGATATGAGTAAAAGAATTATTATTTCAATAATATCTTAAAAAGCAACCTACGCTTTTTTTTAAATAAAATAGATTTTTTTTACACTATTTTCAATTTAAATTTATTATCTATTTTTAGTTGAATTTTATATAAAGCGTGTTTTTTAGTTTTTTAAACTATTATTTATTTTTAATTTTTTAGTGAAATTTTCTATAAAAGCGCATTTTTAAAACTATTAAGTACTTTAACATCAATTCCTGCCTTATCGATTATAGATAAAAATTATATAAATTGGCAAATCTTATTTTGCAAAATGAATAATGGAATATTATTATCAAATTAGTGTATTGTCATCGGTCCTCGATAAATCTACAAAGTTGGAATGAAATCTGGCCGTTTAAAGTGGGTCAAAATCGCGTCTAAAGGAGTCAGTTACAAACATACATACATACAAGTGAAGACAAATATAAAATGTGTAAAAATTTTTTTTTTTATTGCTTAGATGTGTGGACGAGCTGACAGCCCACCTGGTGTTCACTGGTTACTGGAGCCCATAGACATCTACAACGTAAATTCGCTACCCACCTTGAGATATGAGTTTTAAAATTTATTGCTGTGGTAAAATCGTGGAGACATCGATTGCATTTTCTTATCAGCTTTAAATAAATTAGTTTTTTGTGATTTTGTAGTGCTTACAGTTCTTTCGCCTTTTTTTATTTCTCTATCTTATTCTAATAACTTTCAGAGCGCCTTTTTTTTAATTTACCCGGTTGCTACTGTAGCGCTACCCTTATTTAGAGGATTTTAACGGACACTTTTTCACACACAGAGACGGTTCTCCTTACCTCTACACTCCATAGCAGCGAAAGGCAGTTTTTTATTTATTTTTTATTGATAGCATGGGTGGACGAGCTCACAGCCTACCTGGTGTTCAGTGGTTACTGGAGCCCATAGACATCTACAACGTAAATGCGCCACCCACCTTGAGATGTAAGTTCTAAGGTATCAGTATAGTTACAACGGCTTTTATTTTCCCTAGTTAGTTTTTTTAGTGCTAAAATCGGTGGAAGAGCACACTGTTCACCAAGTGCTAAGTGGTCACCGGAGACTATAACGTGCAGTTTCAAGTCCCAGTTTTTTTAGTACAACGGCTGTCTCATCCTTTAACCCGAAATCTTACCTGCACTTATGCAGTCCAGATAGACACCATAATGAAATATGGGTGAAATAGAATAATATCCACAATAAAGACTATAATTCTAAAGTGTGATGGCTATTATTTATTACCAATTAATTTCTAATTAGTTATCTATAGATTTATACTTAAAATTACACAATTGGACTATCATCAGCTTGAAAAATTTAGGATTATCTTAGACATATCGTCTTCTCACATTAAAACTGTATAATCTCAAAACTAACTAATTTTACAGGAGAGTGTTTTAAAGGTTTAACATGTGATATTTTTAATATTAATCATCTTTCCAGCATACATTTTTTATTTTTTACCAGAATATCTGTCTTTTAAAGTAAGATAAAATTATATATTAATTTTGTTAATAGTAATCAAAATAAAGGTAAACTAAAAAATAATTAAAACTAAACTACGCTCTTTTGACACTATTTATGAGAAAAAAAACTGGTGATACCAAATGATTCCGCATATTAACTCAATTTCGAATATTTTTGGAAATTGTACACTTTTAATGCGAAAAGACGAAGTCGTCGTGGCCTAAAGGATAAAACGTCCGGTGCATTCGTATGTAGCGATGCACCGGTGTTCGAATCCCGCAGGCGGGTACCAATTTTTCTAATGAAATACGTACACAACAAATGTTCCGATTGACTTCCACGGTGAAGGAATAACATCGTGTAATAAAAATCAAACCCGCAAAATTATAATTTGCGTAATCACTGGTGGTAGGACCTCTTGGGAGTCCGCACGGGTAGGTACCACCACCCCGCCTATTTCCGCCGTGAAGCCGGTGGGGTAGCCGTTGTAACTATACTAAGACCTTAAAACTTATATCTCAAAATGGGTGGCGCATTTACGTTGTAGATGTCTATGGGCTCCAGTAACCACTTAAAATCAGGTGGGCTGTGAGCTCGTCCATCCATCTAAGCAATAAAAAAATATATGGCAAAAGTTTCCAGCAGAAACCAGTTTTAAATTGTCTAAAATACTCAATACTGTCACTTATCAATTCAAAGATTCACTATCACGTACCTGCATTATCTACAAGGCTCTAATACCCGAAGATCGATTGAAACTATTCAATCATTTTATTAATACCAGGTACATCTTTATCCGTAATAATTGGACGTTTACAAGTCTTCCTCGGGATTAAGATAAAGGTCTGATAATTTTTGATATATACAAACTAACATTTTTTTTGTAGACGTGATTTATTTATCTATAATTTGTTTGTACACTAAAAAACATTTTAATTTAAATATTTATTTTAATCTAACTCAGGTGAGTATATTTTTACACATGATACTTAATACTTCAAATCAATAGTTGTACTAATGTGAAACGGGTTAAAGTCAGTTATGTTCGGATTGCAACGTTTCTATATTTTGGGTATTGCAAAAGTGAAACTGGTGGTAGGGCCTCTTGTGAGTCCGCGCGGGTAGGTACCACCACCCTGTCTATTTCTGCCGTGAAGCAGTAATGCGTTTCGGTTTGAAGGGTAGGGCAGCCGTTGTAACTATACTGAGATCTTAGAACTTATATCTCAAGGTGGGTGGCGCATTTACGTTGTAGATGTCTATGGGCTCCAGTAACCACTTAACACCAGGTGGGCTGTGAGCTCGTCCATTCATCTAAGCAATAAAAAAAAAGAAATAAAATCTCAATATATAAAAATGAATTGCTGTTCGTTAGTCTCGCTAAAACTCGAGAACGGCTGGACCGATTTGGCTTATTTTGGTCTTGAATTATTTGTGGAAGTCCAGAGAAAGTTTAAAAGGTAGATAGATAATTATGAAAATGCTCTCAATTAAATAAACATAACAATTTTGTTTTCCCTTTGATGTGTCCTCGTCGGACGGATTCCTTTTGTTTGTTTTAAGTTTATTTTATACAAAAGTTTAGGTCTTTTATTTATCGATTGAGGCACTAAGAAATCTGCCGGGTCAGCTAGTAAAAAAACAAATACATCTTATATCTAACTTAATATCTTCTTCTTCGGGTGGCTTCTAACAGTGATCAGGGCTCATAATACCAATCCTCTACCGTCTGCTTAAGAAACCCGATACTGGTTCTTGAGCAAATATATTTTTCAGTTTATTTCAATTGCTCTGACAAAATTATATGCAAAAAAAACCCTCCTACCCTCATCCACTTACATCTGCACCTACCCCTGGAAGAGATCCTCAGATTTGTGAACATCAAATCTAAGTTAACGCATATACCGAAAGCGTCACTAAAATACACGAACCAGCACTGATTTTTTGGTACTGGGACCGAAAACGTGATCCGAATGTCTAATTATTTTCACACATGACGCGTTAATATTTACGTTAAATGTTAACATGTAAACAGAGATATTTTCGGGGGCATCACTGAATTCGTTGAGAGATTTCATTTGAGGCGTACGCGGAGACTTCTCTAGTCAGAGTAACGCCCGCGTGCAATCATTACCCTAGCGCCCAAATGTAACAAGTTGATTGAGCACCCAAACCTTACGATAAGCGTCTCACCCATTGAGTTACACGTCATATCGGATCCTCCCGATCCACTAACGGTGCTTCTAGGTACCTCAAGCACCGGTCATCGTTCTCGCAAGGGTTCGACGAGTAAATTAATCCTCAGACACAGCCCACTGAGTTTCTCGCCGGATCTTCTCAGTGGGTCGCGATTCCGATCTGTTGGTGGATTCAGCGAAGCATGGCTCTTGCTTTTTTTTTATTGCTTAGATGGGTGGAAGAGCTCACAGTCCACGGTTAAGTGGTTACTGGAGCCCATAGACCTCCACAACGTAAATGCGCCACCCACCTTGAGATATAAGTTCTAAAGTCTCACGTATAGTTACAACGGCTGCCCCACCCTTCAAACCGAAACGCATTACTGATTCACGGCAGAAATAGGCAGGGTGATGGTACCCACCCGCGCGGACTCACAAGAGGTCCTACCACCAGTAAAAGGCTAGGGCCATTATTAGCAATTATCTCAGGTTGAGCCCATGAGCTCAAATACCGACAAAAACAAAAAAGAGGTATGCATACCGAAATCTATATCCAGCATGGCGGCATTCGCTCCCTCGACTAGCACCTTCCTGCCGGAGCCGATCTCCCTGTGCAGGTACGAGACCGTATCCTTGACCATCGGCCGGACCAGATCGGCGTACGCTCGGTACTTCGACAGCTCGCTATCGATGTTCAACTCTAATGCCGGGAACATGCGTTTGTACGAGGCCACAAGGGTCCGGTATCTGAAAATGACATACAATCAAGATATTTGACGTGACAACGTCTTATAATTCGATGGAGCCGGCTGCACGCACGAAAAAGCATGACTCATGAGGCGTTCCATTTAAGGCTTGAAGTGCAAGCGAGAGCGCGCAACGAGCGACAAAGAGGCACAATCGGCCTCCGCCTTCGGTAGCGTTCGACATCTATCTCTCTCCCACTTGAGTGAGCGATGCATTCGCGTGGACAGCTGCTATACAATAATACATTTACATGTTTTCGTCAAGTATGAAGTTCAGTGAAAAGTGAATGTGGTGTCAATTGTATATAGCAACGATAATTGCGATAATTGAAAAATGAAATCATTCCATCAGTATTTTCTTATGACGTTGTCACGTTCAACTATCGTCAGTAAACAGACTTTACAGACAACCATTTTTTTTTATTTTATTGTTTAGATGGGAGGACGAACTCACAGCCTGGTGTAAAGTGGTTACTGAGGCCCATAGACATCTACAACGTAAATGAGCCACCCACATTGAGATATAAGTTCTAAGGTCTCAAGTATAGTTACAAACGTTGAAAACTGTATTGAAATTAAAACGAAATGACATTTTCATTTGGTCAGCGTATGGTTTTACCAAAATTTCGACGAACACTACAATCGTCCGCGACACAATGTCAAATCTGCAATGTAATACAAACAGCGGTAATAATATAACGACTGTTGAAGAACAGTAAAGAAAACTGATATAAGCTACCACGACTCGCCATAAACCAACTTTAGTCATAAGTTCGATATGAGTTCTAAGGTCTCAAGTATAGCTACAACGGCTGCCCCACCCTTCAAACCGAAACGCATTGCTGCTTCACGGCAGAAATAGGCGGGGTGGTGGTACCTAGCCGTGCGGACTCTCAAGATGTCCTACCACCAGTAAGAAATTCACTTACTTGTCTTCGAACAGACTGAAGTCTCCGAGCAGATCGCCGATTCTGATGCCGTTTCTGGTTGCCTTCGCGGAGTAGGCCGGCCCGATGCCCTTTTTCGTGGTGCCGAGCGAGTTCTTACCCTTCTCCGCTTCCTGGAGACCGTCGACCTGGAATCAAAGGGCATGCGAACTAACAAAATCCGCGATAACGTTCTTCGCATTTGACAAGAAGAAAACAAGGAATGCTGTGCTTTATTGTCGTAGAGGCAGACGAGTTTAAAGACATTTTTTTTATTGCTTAGATGGGTGGACGAGCTCACAGCCAACCCGGTGTTAAGCGGTTACTGAAGCCCATAGACATCTACAACGTAAATGCGCCACCCACCTTGAGATATAAGTTCCAAGGTCTCAAGTATAGTTATAACGGCTGCCCCCACCCTTCAAACCGAAACGCATTACTGCTTCACGGCAGAAATGGGCAGGGCGGTGGTACCTAACCGCACTGACTCACAGAGGTTCTAGCAACACCCATCTAAGCAATAAAAAAAGGCTTCCCAAGAAAGCCTCATGAGGCCACGACTCTCAGCATTGAGGATTATAGACGCAAAGAGGAGTAAGGAAACGTTTTCTTGAAAATTGTATTAGGACGTAATTTAATACCCCGATTGACAGATACCATCGTCCTGAATCAGTCATATAATTCGGTTTCAAGTTTGGGATACTCGCTATCCGACAAAATTGAGAATTCGTTTTTGGATGCAGCGAGCCGTCCGTGGGTTGTGCAAACAAGGTAGAAGTGAAACCTTAAAGTAACATCATCTCATTTACTCGCAGGCTAAATCCTATTGGTGCATATGCGTTTGTCTCTTTTTTACTGTTGCTTTTGCGTTTCATTGCGTTTCAAATAACAAAGTTCTTACTTCAAAAAAGCTCACTCTTAAACACGCACTAACCACTTCGGGTAAATGATAAATTATATATATACCGAGATGATACCGGCATCTCGTTTTTACCATCGCACCGCCCGCCACCGGAGTAGAGTTCATCCGTACTACCTGGAGCCACTGCGGTCATCCACAGTGCGTTTCCAGAGATCTTTTTTGCCACGTACCATCCGGCTATGGAATGAGCTCCCCTCCACGGTGTTTCCCGAGCGCTATGACATGTCCTTCTTCAAACGAGGCTTGTGGAGAGTATTAAGCGGTAGGCAGCGGCTTGGCTCTGCCCCTGGCATTGCTGAAGTCCATGGGCAACGGTAACCACTCACCATCAGGTGGACCGTATGCTCGTCTGCCTACAAGGGCAATAAAAAAAATAAAAAATAAAAAAATAAAAAAAAAACTATAAAACACAATTTCAAATCGATATTTATAATTCGTACAATGTATCGTAATAAATAAGATTTGCTTTGACTATATCAAAGCGTGTATGAGATCTTTATGCATTAGGGACATCATAAATCTGTATTGTTCGGTGTTATATTTTTAGTACGTATAATGTGCGGAGTAATTTAAAGTAGATTTTTATCAAACAGCCCAATATCGTATTTTACTGACGTTGGTTTATGCTCCATTAAAGGTTTTGCGTTCGTAATTTCTGCGTATTATTATGTTTATTATATTTATTTGTATTGCTTAGATGGGTGGACGAGCTCACAGCCAACCTAGTGTTAAGGTTTATTATATTTATTACAAACGAATGTAATCTAAATGACCGTTCGCAGCGATAGCTTCGCGTAGTAACACATTCAACGAAGCAGAGATTTAATTTCACGAAGGAAGGGGTCACTGACAACTAGAGCAACAAGTAGAACCCTATCTTTTAGTAAAATTCATTATAGTGTTTTAAAGACTGCAAGTGCTTAATTGATTTGGGTTCGGGAGAAAATCGCCTGACTTATACGCTTTGAGGGTTGCATATCAACCTGCATCCCAGCCTCAAGCGAGAACTCAATCGAGACTAAATATTTCGCGCGGACCATTAGGAGTCGGTTTGACAATAGACAAGTTTGACAATAAACAAATAGTATGTCTGCGTGTGTGTCAAATATATGGTAGTGTGCGTAATGCTTTTTTTAATGATTTAATGTATTTTTTACGCATAATTAAAAAAAAAATAGCATTCTGCACTCCTACTTTATATTCTCTATAAGTGTGAGAAATTTCACGCTCCTACGTCCGCGCAATTTTCGTAAAAAGGGGTGTAAAGTTTTTGCTTCATATATTAATATTTTTTTATTAATTATTATTAGTATATTTGTTTTTATTTGAATCTGTTAGCTTCGATGTTGACACTTCGAGCGCGTCTCATGAGATGCTTCAAAAACCAATAAAAAAGTTTAGGTACCTCTGTTTACTAATCATTGCATTATACAACTTTCAATTTCCAATAGAAAATATTATGTAATTACAAGAATCATGCACAATGAATTATTATGAATAACGGACGTGACATTTCCGCCCATTGCACACACACATACGCGTCCTATCTCTGTTTGTCTTATCTGTACTATTACTAGATAACATTTACATAACAATGTTAAAAGTTATTTTCGGGGGAATCCCATTTTAGTGCAACACAATGTATTTATGTACATACATATTATTATAACGTACGAACCTATCAGTCATCTAGATGGATCTACGTTCCATAACAAACCGTCGAGATATTTAAAAATCTCGATGTTGCCACAAAAGAAAACTTTCTGCCTACTACCAACTAACTTTTTTTTGCTGGAGTCTAGTAAAACCAAGGTAGATGGATGATGAAAGTAGTAATCTTATGGCTCCTCTTCACAATCGGCCATGATGGGCCAAAAAATTATCGTCCATCATCGCCGCCATGATCGGGCATCTCTCGACACAATCGTGAACGTTCATTTACTGACTGTCTACTGATATGTTAAGACGTCTAGGTATCGATGATGGAAATCGATGAGATCGCGGCTGCGGCAATATTTTTAGTTAGCTCATATAGTCATTTAGTTAATGTGCGCGAAAAAAGAATCGTGATTTTTTTTTTTATTTCCCTTGTAGACAGACGAGCATACGGCCCACCTGATGGTGAGTGGTTACCGTCGCCCATGGACTTCAGCAATGCTAGGAGCAGAGCCAAGCCGCTGCCTACCGATAACGATAAACAAGATGGAGGAAGAGAAGGTGGTGGGTGGTGGTTATCAATCGGAACAAAACAAGGTCCACGCAACCATAGTTTTGTAGTCGACACAATTAACACACACTCGAGACAACTACATCCTGGCTGATCGGCGATAGTGTAGACGCTCACACAATCATGGGCCATCATTCCTTTGATCTACCGACACAACGCCGATTGCGCGCGATCATACGCGATGATGGCCGATCACACACATTTATGCCCTCAACACTATCGTGAGTTTCTATAATCGCCCATCATGGCTGATTGTGAAGAGGAGCCATTACTCTACTAACTACCACTGCTCCTATATCTTTATTCATATAACAACGTGAATTCTAGTAACAACGATAAGAGATAGGTCGATTGCATTAATAATGCCTAATAATGCCTCTATGTACCTACCTACCTACAACTACTACCAACTAGCACTAAAAATTATAATTCGATTAATTGCCGAGCGTACATTATGTATGCACTTGTACACGCAATACTAAGTACAGTCTTCGATATTTTTTATTTATTCATTAGATGGGTGGACGGACCCACCTGGTAATAAATGATTACCAGACATCAATAACACATGGTCCCAAGCCTCAGTTTTATACTACAACAGCTGCCCTACCCTTCAAACAGAAACGCATTACCCCTTCACGGCAGAAATAGGCGGAGTGGTGGTACCTACCCGTGCAGCTCACAACACTCCCTTCCACCAATAAATCCACGTATATACGAAATTGACACCTCTACTTAAACGACTAACGCCAGCCAAGTACCTGTTAATGTGATTAGAACTACTTTGCCGGTTTATCTCATGTATTTTTTAACATCATTTTATTTTCGAAGTTTCGTATGTTTTACAGTTTTCGTAGTCACGAACGACGTGACGAAAGATTAGCTTAATTACCTCTAATTTCTATATATAAATAAGTATATACAGCCGGCATTAGTGCGCCATTTTGAAAAAGCGGCACGATACGAGAACCCTCTCATCGGTGCCGCCATTCGGAAATGTAGATACCGGCTGCGAGTCGACGTCACCCCAAACACTTCATTTCGGATCCTCCCGATCCACTGACGGTGTATGATGCACCGGTCACCGTTCTCGTCGAACCCGTCGCTTGCGACGAAAGGCTCGGCGAGTAAATTAACCCTCAGACACAGCTTACTGAGTTTCTCGCTGGATCTTCTCAGTGGGTCACGTTTCCGATCCGGTGGTAGATTCTACGAAGCACTGCTCTTGCTAGGGTTAATGTTAGCAATGACATCAAGTTTGAGCCCCATGAGCGCACCTACTTGTTAGGTTACTCTGACATAGCCTCTCAAGGCTCAAGGCAAGGTAAGCTGAGGTAGTAAATAAAATTGAAAAAAAATCACGAAACACTATACCTGTTGATGTATATCGAAAACAAGATGAGCCCTGTCCGAGATCACGAGTCTGCCTTCGCAACCCTTCATGCCTTTCAGCTCGTTCTTCTTCAGCTCCTCAAACAGTCCGGGCAGGTGGATCACCACGCCATTACCTAAGGGAAGTAGTGATCTTATTATTCTCTCTCTCTCTCACTCTCTATTCGATCTTATTCTCCACGATTACGGTCCATCCACTTCCACGGTGAAGGAATAATATCGTGTAATAAAAATCAAACCCGCACAATTATAATTTGCGTAACTACGTGGTAGGACGTCTTGTGAGTCCGCACGGCTAGGCACCACCACCCCGCCTATTTCTGCAATGAAGCTGTAATGCGTTTCGGTTTGAAAGGCGAGGCAGCCTTTGTTACTATACTGAGACCTTAGAACTCATCTCAAAGGTGGTTGGCGGCATTACGTTGTAGATGTCTATGGGCTTCAGTATCCACTTAACACAAGGCTGTGAGCTCGTCCACCCAAATAAGCAATAAAAAAAATAAAAATTACAATTCGTTGTGTCCAAAGACAACTTACTTTCCTCACCCCTGATCAAAAGCTATGTTTACCTACCGCCGATTACTTACAAGCGCGTCAAAAATGTGTAATTGATGATTTTTAGATCACAGCAGTGTTGAGTAACTTACATAGCTGTGGATATCTATATATATAAATGAATTGCTGTTCGTTAATCTCGCTAAAACTCGAGAACGGCTGGAGCGATTTGGTTAATTTTGGTCTTGAATTATTATATTTGTGGAAGTTCAGTGAAGGTTTAAAAGGAAACGTACACAAACAAAAAACGGCTCCAACTTTGAATCATTTTACATAGCCCGACCCATAAAGTTTATGATTCAAAGGAATTAACAAAACAATATTTACCCCGTCTTCAAAAAAATTTATGATAATCTCTAATGGCAAGACAAGGTAATGAAACATTCTGTACCGCTCCGTGCGACGCGGCGACGTCACAGCGCTACCATGGCGAAGTTTAATGTTTATTTCGCATTTAAAACGCTCCATTGCGTTCCAAGGTTACGCTAATTTACTATGCACGATATGAATTAAATTTCGCTACGTTAATGTTCACAATTGTTTCTTTTTTTTTTTTGTTCAGGAGCACAGCTCTGAGTGTCACCAGTTTTTTTTCCTACCTATTCTAGTAACCTCGACGGGTTATAGTTTTTTTTTCACAGGAGAAAATCACCGGTTCCCCACCCGCGCGGCAGGTGGCATGTGGCAGTTGAACTTCACTAAAAACTCCTGCCGCTCACAACCGGCGCCCTACCTCGGACCGGGTCGGAGCCCAGTCGGGGCTATTGAGACGGCGGGACAGGGTTAGAGGGGTTATACTAGATTCTCCAAGCGATTAGGTGAGCTCACGGGGCTCTAACTCGAGGACGTTGCTAACACTAGTCCTAGCAAGGGCAGTGCTTCGCAGAATCTACCACCGGATTGGAAACGCGACCCAGTGAAGATCCGGCGAGAAACTCAGTGGGCATGTCACTGGTGGTACCAGCTTTTCGTTTTCAAATAAATATTTCAAATCTTTTAGAACAAATTGCGGTCTCTTGACAGTTTGCCTATTTCTGCCGCGATGCTGTGATGCGTTCCATTTTGATGGGTGTGTGTCAGTCGTTATGCGAACAGTTGAAACTCCGACCTTATGTCACAAGGTTGGTGACATTCAAGTATTTTTTTTATGATTTAGGAATTACTCGTGGTCCGGAGGCCTTTCGTTTCACTAGGACAGGTGGGCGAGCAAGGGCTCAGCCAGGAGAGCGACATTCCGGTTGTGACGCATATACACTATGGTAATCAGCAGGCGGGTCGTGAATTGGTTTACGCCCTTAGTATTGCGGTTGCCTATAGACATCACTGACCACTGTCCATCATAAGAACTGCATCGTTGTCTGCCTACGGAGGTCATAAATGGATTTCCGAATTGGCCACCTAAGCCGATAAGTCGAGTCGGACAGAGCGCATCTGCAAATTCTAGTTAGTAAAATAAATTTTCGCTTATGCCTTAGCTACTAATAACGTAAGCGAACAGATCACGTTGCATGACGAAATATTTCCATGTGATTCTGAACTAGACAATGATATAGTTTGTAGAAGCGGAAGTTTGTTTAGGTTTTAAGCGTTTACAATTGACTGGCAGCTGATAAGGTAATTGAGATTCAGCGGAATAGGCTTGTTACTAAATTTTTTTTAATTGCCAACTCATTAGACCCACGTTTGGTTCGCGGACTGGATCAATCGTTTCTAAAACAACTTAACGACACTGGGGCGATTGTTTAAAGTCACCCACCAATCAGAATGCTCCCTTTATCATTAGATTCCGACAACAGAGCAGTTTTGTTTATAAAAAATAATCAGCCGCTGCATATATGTAGTGTGACGTCATTATATATGTACATTAATCTGCATTCGTGTGTTCCAAGTCTGTTCGATGGATACGATTAACGGTCTCCTAACATAGTTATCATCAGTTGGGCCATGACCTCATATCAGGAAACGTACTCCAATAAAAGTTTCATGTTCATGTTAAATAAACAAAAAAAGATTACAGAACGCCTTTAAGCCTATACCTAGAAACAGTGCGGAAACATAACGGTTATTTGAAAATCGACGATCACTATGCCAAGTATGCTAAGTAAAGTAAAATTAATTGACATTTCTCAAAAATAATAGTTTAAAGAAACTAACAAAATAGAAAATTAATTTTAATAAATTTGAACTGGACGATAATTTTTGTTGTTGTTGATAAATTGTGTTTTTTAGAAATTATATTTAAATACGAATTACATATCGATAAAATGATGAAATATTCCAAGATCATTTAGGCATTTTTAAGTGAGCACGTTAGTTAAACAGACAAAAATAATATAAATAAACAATTCATTTTTTTTGTCTAACCTTAAACCAAACACTCATTGACTTCGGGTGGCTTAACAACGCCATTTGCTGAAATAGCTTAAGTGTTATTGTGTCTTTAAAGCAGTTAGTTTCTCTATAGTATTATTATTCGCCAATAGATGTAGGGAAGAGTCATAAAGTTGATTATCGATAAAGTTGATTATTGAAAACACGAATAAAACAACATTTTCTGAAAATAAATCGTAGCTAGATCGATTTATCGCCCTCGAAATCCCCTGTATACTAAATTTTATAAAAATCGTTGGAGCCGTTTCCGAGATTCAGATTATATATATATATAGTATATACAAGAATTTCTCGTTTAAAGGTATAAGATTAAAAATAGTGTAAAATAAATTATTTAATTATAAAAAAAAAAAAAAAACTATTTTTGTGTTCATTTTCTATAACAGCGTCTTTGTTAGTTTTTTTAAACTATTATTTATTTTTCATTTTTTAGTTGAATTTCAATTTTTTTTTAATATTCAATTGTCATCGATCCTTAATAAGTATACCAAATTTCGAGTTAATCCGTCGTTTTGAAGGGGGTCAAAATCATGTTCAAAGATTCCGTTACAAACATACATACGTCTGAAGCTAATAAAAGCGTATTAAAAATAGGTACTGAATTATCTTTCTTTATTAATTTAAAACGGTAATTCAGTATTTAAAAAAAATGTCCCTTAATAAGTATACCAAATTTCGAGTTAATCCGTCGTTTTGAAGGGGGTCAAAATCATGTTCAAAGATTCCGTTACAAACATACATACGTCTGAAGCTAATAAAAGCGTATTAAAAATAGGTACTGAATTATCTTTCTTTATTAATTTAAAACGGTAATTCAGTATTTAAAAAAAATGTCAATTAGTAAAATATTTTGTATCTCAGGAATGTGGACAAGATAGGATCATAATAACAAATTACATTATTATTTTTGCAACGTTTCGATCTTTTATTAGACCTTCATTACGCTTACGCGACTATTCCGAACCGATATTGAAATTGAAACATTATTTTCCATAAAAATTCATATTTTTATAAAATGTTTTTTATTTTTTATTAAACACTTTTTGGCGTGAATATACTTAGTCTGGCCATAAATACTGTTACAATTAAAAATAAACAAAATATTACATTTGAATTTGGGATATTTATGTATTAAACTAACACACTGTAAAAGTAATAAATGTTATTTGCAATAGAAATTTTCTTTTTTCCTTTGTCTCAGTATTTATGGCAAGACTAGGTAATATGCGTGATTTTATGTGATTAATATATTTTGTCAAATTGGTCTTTCCACTGGTTCGAACACGTTGTAGAAACATACTATTGTGGTTTATTAAAGTAAAGTCCACAAATTCGGTGAAATGTAATAAAATCTCTGGACATTATTCCTTGAGTTCATCCAAACTCCAATATAAAATCCCCACCATTTTATCGAAAGCTCATTTCATTTCATTTAATTACATTAATCGCCTAAAAGTTATTAAAAGAGTCAGCTTTTAATGTCTTGTCGGTACACTAGGACTAAAAAGAAGGTAAGATTTTTTTAGTCGCACCGGCAGATCACTTTACACCAAATATAAAACTAGATTTACAAGAACACTGATTAAATACTATTCCAGAAATTAGGTAATCTCGATTATATTGTTACAAGTATACTTTTTTTTTTATTGCTTAGATGGGTGGACGAGCTCACAGCCCACCTGGTGTTAAGTGGTTACTGGAGCCCATAGACATCTAGAACGTAAATGCGCCACCCACCTTGAGATATAAGTTCTAAGGTCTCAAGTATAGTTACAACGGCTGCCCCACCCTTCAAATCGAAACTCATTACTGCTTCACGGCAGAAACAGGCAGGGTGGTGGTACGCACCCGCGCGGACTCACAAGAGGTCCTACCAGCAGTAATTACGAAAATTATAATTTTGCGGGTTCGATTTTTATAACACGATGTTATTCCTTCACCGTGGAAGTCAATCGTGAATATTTGTTGAGTACGTATTTAATTAGAAAAATTGGTACCCGCCTGCGGGATTCAAACACCGGTGCATCGCTTCAACACGAATGCACCGGACGTCTTATCCTTTAGGCCACGACTTCACGACTACTCTTTAAGCCCGAAAAAATTGTATAGTACAAAGTATTCGTACATTGAAATTATCGTTATTAACTCTACGTTTCGTACAACAAAACCCACATTAAGTTACGTAAGCTTTTGGCAGAAACTCAAGGATAAGCCGTTAACGTTATCGGTCAGAAACAATTCGCGTTTACGTAAATTATTATCAAATTTCTTTCGTTTTAGAAAACATTTCGTTATAAACACAGTCTGTAACAAAATGCATGTGACTATAGAGAGATGTATGGAAATGCTAGTGCAAGGTAGAGGGAGAAGAGGTCGACCGAAGAAGACATTAATGGAGTGTGTGAATGACGATTTTTTTTTATTGTCCTTGAGCACACGGCTTACCTAATGGTGAGTGGTTACCGTCGCCCCTGGACTTCAACAATGCCAGGGGCAAAGCCAAGCCGCTGCCTACCACTTAATACTCTCCACAAGCCTCGTTTGAAGAAGGACATGTCATAGCGCTCGGGAAACACCGTGGAGGGGAGCTCATTCCATAGCCGGATCTCTGGAAACGTACTGTGGATGACCGCAGTGGCAGTATGATAATAGGATGAACTCTATTCTGGTGGCGGGCGGTGCGATGGTAAAAACGAGATTTTTTTTTTTTTATTGCTCTTGTAGGCAGACGAGCATACGGCCCACCTGATGGTGAGTGGTTACCGTCGCCCATGGACTTCAGCAATGCCAGGGGCAGAGCCAAGCCGCTGCCTACCGCTATCATCTCGAACAATTCCTCAGAGCACTCCCCATGGAACATATGGTACAAAACACAGAGGGAACCGAAGTCCTTCCGCAGACCCAGAGGTTCCAAACGATCCGTGAGAATGGGATTATCGACAATCCGAACGGCCCTCTTCTGTATATAGTCAAATGGATAAAGCTGGTATTTGGGAGCCCCGGCCCAGAGATGAGAGCAGTACTCCACGCTCGATATGAGAGAGAGAGAAGCGAGTGTTGAAATGACGGCTGATAGAAGAGAATGGAAGAGAAAAATTTGCTCTGCCGACCCCACCAACTGGGATAAGGTGGAGAAAAGGAAGAAAACAGTCTGTAACAAAAATTCTGCTGCTCTGTAATCGGAGGGTTTACCGAAATTCGCAGACGTAACTACGTCGAAAACATCCTCTTCGTTCCAATGTTGTTTATTCCGATAAAATATATCTTTATTTTAAAATGCCAATTTCCTCAAAGAAACACGTTTTTTTATAATAATTAATTTTATCAATTTATAACGATGGTTAATTCTTGTTCATTGTTCATTACAGTCTCACAAATAAAACAATAATTATATAGATTAACAAGGTTTTTAAACAAATATGGATTACCGTAAATATTCATAATCTATAACTATTCTTATTCGCCATGTTGGCATTGTCAATCATTATATACATATACATAGGTTTGACCACGACGTTTTAAAAAATAGAATAATAATTACTTTGTGTCATGATAATAGCCGAGATTATGAAATAACAAAGGTTTTGTTTTCGTATGTAAGACTACTTCACATTGCAATTCAATTTCAATTTATACTAGTGTTTGCTTAGTAATCGAACAACTAATCATATCGCGTTATTAATTTTCCCTAGCATTGTGTAATTCTCATTCTGAAGAAAAACAAAACTGACAGCTGTCATTTATTTTTATTCTTAACACGTTTAAAGCACGGTATTACTCGCAGCTATTAAACAAAAAAATATCGGCTGACAAGCAGCAGTGAGAATGTTGTAACTCCCTATTTATATTATTCAGATGTTACATTCGATCAATTTAGAATGGTGGCGATTAAGAAATACAAACTTATATTTTTTTAATGAATAATGAAGTTTGAAAATTATTATCGTTCTATTGTCAAAGACTATAACTTCTATAATCACAGAATATCCCCAGGGCTACACTATAGATTAATAATATTAAAGACAAACAAAATTAATCTATTCTCAAATTGACCACAGACTTTAGTAATAAACAAAAGAATATATTTATATGCTTGTGTGTGTGTCAAATACAAGGTAGTGTGTTTTTTTTTAATTGATTTAATGTAACTTTAATGCATAATTTAAAAAAAAAATTAGGATTCTGCACTCCTCAATATTCTCTTATAAGTGTGGGAAATTTCCGACCCCTCTGTCTGCGCAAATTTTCGTAAAAAGGGGTAAGTACAAAGTTTTTGATTCACGTATTCATATTGATTATATATTAACAATAATTTTCTTTAACAATCCATCAAAAAATTTTAAATCTTAAATTGAGATCCCAAGAAAAAGGAAACATAAACAAACTATAATAGACGCGGGCGTTTAAAAAATATTTTTATAATAAACAATTCCGACCATTTCATTATGATGTCAAATACTATATAGACGCGGGCGTTTAAAAAATATTTTTATAATAAACAATTCCGACCATTTTCATTATGATGTCAAATACTATATAATAGGCGGCTCGTTTTTAATTCGATTTTTCAGTACAAATCAAACATTACAGTATCAAATTACTGGACTAAGGGAATACCACAATTATCAGTTTGAGATAATTCCGTATCATTATTTTAAAAATGAGTATTTTATTGATAATCGCATAGTATAATAATTAATTAAAAATATAATTTTAACAACGCAGTAATTAAGATTTACGTAATTTATCTTTGAAATAATCAGCAGAACAAGGACATTTAATGTTAGATAAATTAGGTAAATTATAAAAAATCAGAAGAATCACGTAAGTAACCACTTAAACCAGCTGAGCTGTGAGCTCGTTAACTCTTCTACATCAATAAAAAAAATTTGGAGCAAACATTTTTTTTTTCAAAAACATTCATCTGATTTTAAACATAATTACTCATTTAATAATCTGTTTTAGTAAGTTACTTGATTTCTTTATCAATTGTATTAAATAGAGGTGGTCCCATTTTCCAAACGCCGGACCGCTTTTAATAGAACTATCGGCGCGGGCCCAAAATATTACCTAACCCTACCAGAATTGTTGGAAGTATATAAATTGTAGACAGCGACTTGGCTGTGCCCCTGGCATTGTTGACGTTCATGAGCGTCGGTAACCACTTACCATCAAATGGACCGTATGCTCGCCTGCCTACAAAGACAATAAGCAAAACGGGTTCCAGTATTAATTTTTTTTCTTCATTTTTCGCAATGGTACACATTATTATAACATTTTCACGGTTTATTAGAGGTCATGTTAAACTGTGAAAGTGTTTTTAATCAATTACGTAGAAAAGGGCGTTTAAAATTGTCTTGTAAGTCTATTATTATGATCGATAGTTTATTTCATAACATAGGTGGTAGGTGACTGATTGTGTTGAATGTTAGCGCATTGTTAGATTATCTTGAAAAAAAAAAAGAAATTAAAACCAACATGAAGTCAAAGAAACAAACCTGTTCCGGAAACTACACAACGCTGTTGCTGCGCGTGACGTCATTTGGGGCCAAAATTAACAACGACTTAAACTAAACAATGGTATACATTTATTAACTAATCGCCACAGATGACATCATGCATTGTGAATGGTATATTGGTTAATGAATAGATTTCATTTAGAGACGCCGAATACAAAGCGTTAAATATTTTTCATGTAAATAGCAATAGAACATTTTTTTTTATTTAATTACTAGCTGACCCGGCAGACAGACAGAGTAGTGCCTCAATCGATAACTAAAAGACCTAAACTTTTGTATAAAATAAACTTAAAACAAACAAAAGGAATTCGTCCGACGCCGGGGTATTTTTATTTAATTCCGAGCATTTTCATATTTATCTACCTTTTAAACCTTCTCTGGACTTCTTCGATCAACAATAGTAACTAGATTTCGGGTCGGCGCAAAAATCCGTCTCGTTAAATAACAGCGCACTTGAAATGTGAGCTCTTATTTTGTTTAGTTCACTCCAGACACAGCCAATGTCAACCCGTCTCACAATGCCGCAGTGTGTATTCAAAAATTGCAAAAAATGCCCGAAAAAGCAATTTAACGGTCGGAGTATCTTACTTTCGGTAAGTACATGAAATATACGTTATATTTTAAGCTTTATACTAATAAATAATATTAAATTTTAAACAAAATTACCGATTTTTAACCACCGCTACAAATGTTGGCCAAGGCTCGCCAACACTTGGACAATTTTTTTGTTTAACAGAAAAGTAAATGCATGGAGTAGATTTGTGTTGTAATAATTTTTATAAATTTGTTAGCAGTACTTCAAAATTGGTTAGTTAAAATTGGTTAATTCTGCTTTTGTGTCTGTTTGTTGGATTCTCATTGGATACTTAGCTTTCCTTTTTTATTTTAGCTTTCCTAACAATCACGTGTGCAGAATGGATCTCGATTGTCGCCAGAGAAAGAAGAGATTACTTTTATAAGCCAGCTAAGAACTCCACTCATTGACACTGGGCATCTTTGCCTTCCGTGTTCATGGCTACTGAAACGTGGCCGAAGCATTGTAATAAAAATATCGCGCTTAAAACCGTTTAAACGTTGTTTTATCATATGTACTAGTCGCGAAAACATAAAAATATACTATAAAAATATCTATTACACAAAACGTAACGCTAATAAAATAATAAGTAATGTATAGATACCAACAAACATAAATCCTCAAAACATAAAAAGTAAACAACTAAACAACTTTTTCACTGGTGGTAGGACCTCTTGGGAGTCCGCACGGGTAGGTACCACCACCCCGCCTATTTCCGCCGTGAAGCAGTAATGCGTTTCGGTTCGAAGGGTGGGGTAGCCGTTGTAACTATACTGAGATTTTAGAACTTATATCTCGAGGTGAGTGGCGCATTTACGTTGTAGATGTCTATGGGCTCCAGTAACCACTTAACACCAGGTGGGCTGTGAGCTCGTCCATTCATATAAGCAATAAAAAAAAAAACTTACTTTTATTCATATAATAAATTATTTTAGTGTTCAACGCGACTCCGTTACCTCCTGTAGTAAATAGAAATTGAAATTTCAAGAAGCAAAAATAAATAAAACAAAACGATGTTAGTTCTCAAAGCTATAACGGGAAAAATTACTTTATTTGTTGGCACATAAGGTTCATTTAACATTAAAGGTTGTTGAACATGTGCCTTTTCGTTTGTAAGTGACAGGAGTAATTTATTGCTTTGTGACGAATGATCGTAAGTATTAGATAATGTTTTGGAGATTTAGAACTTTATTACTAGGTGGCATAGTTGTAATTAGTTTGAACTTAAAACTGTTTCAAAACTTTTTTCTCCGTTTGTTCTAAACCAACGTAGCTATATATGTGTGTATTCACGCGGACAGTTTTTGCTTCGATTTTGTACGTGTCCCTTTATCTAGTTACTATTGTTGATCGAAGCTGGACTTCCACAAATAATTCAAGACCAAAATTTGCCAAATCCGTTCAGCCGTTCTCGAGTTTTAGCGAGACTAACGAACAGCAATTCATTTTAATATATATATAGAGATTAGCTTCTCTATCTGGTTACTTGGTTATACTACAAACAAAATAAAGTAATCACTTATTCAGACGGAAACTGAGCGGAATTATAAAAAAAAAACAGTTTAAACAACATTAAATCTTACCTATGACAGACGTGCACTTCTGGTTGATGATGCCACTTGGCAACAGATGGAAGTCAAATTCTTTGCCGTCAACTACCACTGTGTGTCCAGCGTTGTTCCCGCCCTGTAGATAAGAAGTAAAAATCACTACATAGTATAAAACAAAGTCCCTTTCTCTGTCCCTATATCCCTATGTATGCTTAAATCTTTAAAACTACGTAACAGATTTTGATGCGGTTTTTTTTAATAGATAGAGTGATTGAAGAGGAAGGTTTATATGTATAATAACATCCATTAAATAGTGGAGAAATCAATAATAAAATACAGTTTCCGAAGCGAAGGGAGGGCGGGTCGCTAGTTAACTATAAGAATCAAAGTATAAGAGAATAGATGTATAATTATACTGGGATTTTAAACATGCTTTTATTAGCTTGGTACGTAATGTTTGTTTTTTATCTAATGGAATCTTTGAACATAATTTTTACCTACTTCAAATCGTCCGATCGACCTGAAAATTTGCAGACGCATCAAGGAAAGATCAAAATTCAATTTGTTCAACTATCCTAACCCGTATCAACAGCATAAAAAAGGTAGGTTTTTATATTTATAATTAATTTTTAAATTAGCTTTTGTCTTTCGTTCTTTTTGTTAAGACGCATTAATCTCCATAATGTTTCGCAATTGAGTTAAGTTGACTAACAAACAGGTCACTGGTGTGTAAAATGACAATTCACTATCAACATCCACGATTCAAAATTAATAATCGCATTTGTCATCATCTTCTGTCACCAGTTTCACAATAACTACTAAAATTAATAATTTGTTGAAATTTTTAACAGAAATCTCCAAACGCTTGAAGGAGGCTACACATGATGCTAAAGCTGGCTGGTACACATGATGCTAAGGCTGGCTGGTATTTTGCACAGAGAGTGAGTCTGGCTGTCCAACGAGGCAACGTAGCCAGTATCTTGGGAACTGTGCCTCCTTCAAGCGCATTGGAAGATCTGTTCTACTGTGTGGGTTAAGTTATGTTAAATTATTTTGATTTGACTTTTTTTTAATAATAAAAAAAACATATAAAATTGGACTAAAAAAAAAAAAAAATATTGAAACTTTTTTTTGAAGTGAAACTTCCTTATCGGCGTTGGAAAAAAATTTACCGTCACATTTTTCGGTTACGCGTCACATTTTTCCGTTACGCGCCATCTTTTAATTAACGGCTGTATGTTCTGAAGTATGGATGCGCATTTGAGAAACCGACCTCATGTCTCAAGGTGGGTCACGGAATACATTTTGTAATTGCAATAATCCCAGGTAACCCACTTAATATCACGTGGACCGTGCTATTATTGTTATTACGTAAAATAATAGGAAGAAAAGTACCAGGGTATTATGATATCAAAGAGATGTATTATTATAACTTTACTCTGACGTACAGCCTTCTTTATTAATTAACGGCTGTATGTTCTGAAGTATGGATTCCGATTTGAGAAATTGACCTCATGTCTCCAGGTGGATTACGGAAATCATTTTGTAATTCCAATAATCTCAGGGAGCCCACTTAATAATATCACGTGGACCGTGCTATTTATTACTGTTATTACGTAAAATAATAGGAAGAAAAGTACCAGGGTATTATGATAGCAAAGAGATTTATTAATAATTAACGGCGGTATGTTCTGAAGCATGGTTTCGGATTTGAGAAATCGACCTCATGTCTCAAGGTGGGTCAAACTTCACGAACCTCAGGAACCCCATTTAACACCACGTGGACCGTGCTATTATTATTAATTTATAGGAAGAAAAGTACCAGGGTATTATGATATCAAAGAGATGTATTATTAAAATGCTGTAATAATCTTAGTAGCAAAAAGGTAAAGTGAAATAATTGTATTATTTGTATTCATGTCTATGATAATAAAATCCTTTTGTTTAAACTTTATCTAATTTAACTTTATTTAACCAATTTCTAGAAAGTTGCATGTAGATCATTTTTCGAAAAATAAGGCCATAAACAAGTTTCACTTCTTACGTGTGTACACTAGTACACGCACACATTTTTTAAGTTTCTTTACATGTTAAGTACTTATTTGGAACTTTAGTGATAAGTTTGTAACGCTAGGAGTAGAATATATCTGACGAAAGCCTGAACTGTTCCAATGACATTTTCAAAGAAGGCTTGTACAGCTCGAAATTTCGATTAACGGCAGAAATTCACGGCGGGGTGGTGGTACCTATCCGTGTCGACTCACAAGATGTCCTACCACCAGTAATTACGCAAATTATAATTTTGCTGGTTTCATTTTTATTACACAATGTTATTCCTTCACCGTGGAAGTCAATGTGAACATTTCTTAAGCACGTATTTCATTAGAAAAATTGGTACCCGCCTGCGGGATTCGAACACCGATGCATCTCTAGATACGAATGGACCGGACTTCTTATCCTTTAGGCCACGAAGACTTCATTTTCATTTACATTACCCTTTAAGATAAGCATTAGTCTTTTAGATGTTTGGAATGTCTTCATTGAATGTAAATATTTATACGATGTCAATTGCACCAGGAAATTCCAGCGTTGAGAATGACGGATGTGTCAGATAGTCTTTTTTTGTTGAGATTTTGTAACCCAATACTTGTTATATATTATATAATAATAATATTCTTGTTTCATGAAAGTCTTTTATTTTCTTTTGCACACTTCAATATTCCTTACTAGCGGAATACTCGAAGGTTAAAATTCTTATATTCGAGTCCTGCTTCCGGGCATGTGAGCCACAGACACAGCCCACTGAGTTTCTTGCCGGATCTTCTCAGCGGGTCGCGTTTCCGATCCGGTGCTAGATTCTGCGAAGCACTGCTCTTACTAGGGTTTGTGTTAGCAACGTCGTCAGGTTTGAGCTCCGTGAGCTCACCTACTAACTCGATGAATCTAGATAACCCCTCGAGGTTACTACAATAGGTAGAAAAAAAACAAAACGGACGTATGTTTCCTTATTACAGTCTGTTCATTTAGAAAAATAAATATTACTTAAATTTTGGATCGGTGGACGAGCTCACGACCCAGCTGTTGTTTAGTGGTTGCCGGAGCCTATAGATATCGCCAACGTAAGTCCCGCCACTCTCCTTGAGACATGACTGCGATCATCAAATCTTCACTTGAATTCCATCGTTCAATCATTTGACCAAAAAGTAGATAATCGAAAGCCCCATAGTCAAGTTTATGCTCCAGCAAATTTAGAACTAGCTCGCACCAAAGGCTTTGTACTTCAGAGCCATTAGGAACCATTTTTCGTCACTTCTAAGCCACAAACCATCACATTCACTTCAAACATATTAATATGATTAATATCCCAATACGTACTCGTATTGAAATATTGACCAAGGTCTCTCCTCTCTCTTCCTAGCTATTCATCCCACATGATGGTGGGTCAGTTTTCCTTATTTTTCTTCTCCACTTCGCTGTCTTCGATGTCATCGTCAATAACATTCCATTCCCTCCTATCCTTTAGCGCTACATCTTTCTACCTTGTCTTGGGTCTACCGCGAGGTCGAGCTGCCGTCCCAAATTTCCGCCACCTTTTTACGTAACCATATAATAATATACGAGTATACTGAGGTCATATTTGGTAAATTAGAAAATAAAACGGACAATTATTTTCAATTCAGAGTTTAATTCGAATAGTCAACGTCGATAGACATTCATGCAACCTTAATTGTAATATTACGAAATAAATAGAAAACGTTTCGTTGCACAAATAAAGCAAAAGATCGAAAGAAATCGCCTTGACAACAAAAGGTACAAAGGCAATAAAAAATAAATAAATAAAAAAGTTTGTCTATCACAATTAATGGAGATGCAAATTAATGCATAATCTAATTGCAGGTTTTTTTTTCTTCATTATCTTATATGAATACGATCAAGAGGAAAATCTTCTTTTTCTGATCGGTCTCTTCATCGTTGAAGTTAGTGTCTAGTTATTTTTTATTATTATTATTATTTAGTTATCTAGTCTAGTTATTACTGGTGGTAGGACCTCTTGAGAGTTCGCGCGGGTGGGTACCACTACCCTGCCTATTTCTGCCGTGAAGCAGTAATGCGTTTCGGTTTGAAGGGTGGGGCAGCCGTTGTAACTATACTTGAGACCTTAGAACTTGTATCTCAAGGTGGGTGGCGCATTTACGTTGTGGATGTCTATGGGCTCCAGTAACCACTTAACACCAGGTGGGCTGTGAGCTCGTCCAGACATCTAAGCAATAAAAGTTTCAAATATTGACCACCCGATGCACTATACATACTTCCCCACGTCTTCCTGTCTTTATAGCCTCGGTTATTGGCATGCCGGTGAGCGTCTGTAATGGACCAACTACCATCAATTTCTCTAATAGGAAAATAGAGAACACGAAAATACTGTTTTTTCTTTGTGATTGAGTAAGCATTTAGAAATAATTGTAACTTATTCCCAAATTAACAGAGTATGAACTCTGATTATATAAGAGACTGTAATTATGTTCTCAAATAATTTCTCCATACCATTTAGATAAACTAGACAGTATAGTGAAAGATAGTGAAAAACATCTGAGTCAATAACTATAGTGTAACAATCCTTGAGTCCAATGTAGATTCTCATAAATATTGATTTCACACAATGAAACCATGTCAGTATCAATTTTCACTGGTTCAGAAAAGAACGTGTTTTAAATATTTTTAATTGAAATTGAGATTGTGTGAAAATTTACACACATACAGTCACATACAGCTGCGTCCAGGACCCATCTAATGTGAAGCAACTGCCACCACCATGCTCCCCAAAATCTGCTGTTGCTAACCTGACCTTTTCCACAGATTGAAACGAGTGATTGCAGAAAGAGGAAGTGGTACTAAAACAGTTCTGTGCTCACAGCACCTCACCAGTACCCCCTATAGTAGATAATATCAACCAGGACAGAATGTAAGAAACCCAGTACCCTGAACCATGACAATTTCGAGGACTAACTGACTCTGCTAGTCAAGTAAGTGCATTTGATGTTTAAGATGCATTTTTTGTCTGTTCTTAATTCTACATATATTTTTAAATATATATCATCAGCCTCAGATTTCCGGAAGATAGGAAACCTAGTTAGAGGCCTGATGACCATGTGTTAGTTGCCTCTAATTATGCATTTTAAGTTTAACTATAAGTAAAAAGGCTGTGTTTATATACCCATAACCACGAAAAGGTTTGTTAATATATAAGTTAAAGTTTTTGCATAACAATCCGAAAACAAAATTGAAAACAGTGGATTTATCTCAATGTATGTGCACATACATTATCATTTCAGACACTAAAAACAGTCTTATCTATCATACAATTTTACAATTTACCTATTTCCTTGTTGTTTACTGATAACAGTTTTGAACTATATTTCGTTAGTTATAGTAGTAGCAAGTAAAATACTTTGGCAAATTGTAGTTTCCACACAAGGACATTAAGGCACTGATAGATTTCTTGGAGCAACTAGGGTGAAAGAGCAAAATCCCTGCAGTTTAGCAGAAATGGTGCACAGTCATCAAACTACACAGACCAGCCCACAATCAAATATCAAGTAAGGATTTGAGCATCCTAAAACTTTTGTCTTGATAATAACAAGAATTTATCATGTTACTAGTAAGCCTATGATAACAGAGTTCATCAACCTGTTTCAGTTAATTCAAGCTTTGTGCCAGTCCACTATAATTTTTAACCACTTATTTACAATTATGAAAAAACCAAAAAACAAATACATACAATACAATACAAACAGTCATATCCCACATCTAACTCATTTCGGAAGTAATGCAATCCGATCTGAAGGGCAGGGTAGCCATTGCCCTTTACAACCAAGACTTATAAAGCTTATGTATCAAAGGTGGGTGGCACTATTTACATTGGTGTTGTCTATGAGCTTCATTAACCGGGTAAGCCATGAGCTCAATGAATAGTCAAAGCAAATTTTAAAAATCTAAAAAAATTAGTGCCGATTATTTCTGACCTGTGGTGTTTATGTTTTCATAAAGTAAACTATTTTTGTATGTACATATTGAAATATCAAAGGGTGAAAGGCTGTTTGGTTTAAGTGACATTTATCTTTGTAACTAAAGATCGTTTTATTTGGTATTATTATCAACAATTCAATATTGAATTTTAATTAAGTTTACCCCTTTCAAATAGCTAAAGAAGTTTTTTACTATGATATTTTTTCCAAATTTTCTCAATATAAATCAATATAAATGTTTTCTAGAACCATTTTTTATGAAATATTCCCCTTTTTTATCATTATTATATTCTCCTCAATGTTTCAAATAGTGTAGTTCACATTTGTTTGTTATAGACCTAGATAGGAAAAATATTGAGAATTTCTCATACCAATTATTATTATAAAAACATTTTGTCAGAACAGTAACAAAAAGTTTGATGCTACGACTCTTCATTGTTTTTCTATCCCTATTACATTCCTGGTTTATAATGGTGATGATGTATTTCGAGATTTATTTATTTATTTAACAAATGAAATTAAAACTAATCGAGTAAATTTTAGGAATTATTTTTTTATTAATTTGTTTTAGTAATAGATAACACAGCTTTGAAATAAAAAAATATTTGGAAAAAATCCGAGCCCACACCCTAGGAATAAAACAATGTTTGTTTTTATCTACTATTTTCAGTAATAAAAATCATTCAAGAGCCTTGGCAAAATTCCACGATGCCTTACTTCAATAACTACGTTATTTCTACGCTTCGAAATTATAACATTTTAAAGTCACATGACTAGATAAACTGACTACAAAAATAATAGTTACATAATTTTCCGAGCTGGTAATCCGGGGCTATTCCAGTTCACACAACATTGAACGCAATCAGAACATTTCCCATTTCCCGCGAAGAGTTGGCAGGCAAATGTTTTTCGCGCGAAGAAAAACAATGTCTCCGCAATCCATGTTTTCAAACAAACCCTGGCACGTTGCCAAATATAAATAGTTACGATTAAAACTGTTAAGGACGCTTTATGAAACGTTTCTTATTACAAAGATAATTATAGAAAAAAACTTCCGAAATTCACAAAGATATTATAACCTCAAATTTTTTACTAATTAGTGCTTTTGGCATTTTGATTTCCGATTTAGCGACATGAAATATAACAATTTATACATGCATAAACTATGTTAACACACAGTTATTAATTGAAATAAAATTACCTGACAACGGCAAACAATGTCGGAATCCACCGCAAGTAAATCTACAACTTTTCCTTTGCCCTCATCGCCCCACTGAGCACCCAAAACAACAGTTACTTTGTTTTCCATTTTGGTTTTCTTTGATGGGCACGAACGCGACAATTCACCGTTAATTTCTGTATTAATCGAATTCACTGTTGTAACCATAATTTAAGAGTAGAACCGGAAGTTTAGAGGCTCACGCAAGTTTTTCCCGTACTTTCAGCTGTCTTCCATCGATTTCCATCTGCAACTAACGGTGCTACCAATTATATTTTTCCTTTATACTGCTATATCATACATACCAGGTTTAAAACTACCAAATCTACTATCATACGATTCTTTTGACAGTTGTTATAATTTATTTAGCGTAATGATTCGGCTTTAAATATAAATATAAAATTCATAGCTTATACGCCACGATGTAAATTCCATTAAAACTAAGCCTGTTTTTAAAGGTTTTTTCTTTTTGCTAGATGGAATTTTTAGGGGTTTTTAAACTATATCAATCTATAAAAAAAAAATATGAACATAAATTTTTAGGGGAGTTTTCAGTAATTTTAGAATTTAATGTCTTTTTAAGTTATGTTTAAGAGTAAATATTTTTTGAATCTAGCAGCACTGGTGCTAGGAAATTACATATTATGCCGGCCACTGACATGCGCGCAAATATTCGTACATTGTACGAATGTTTGCGCGCATGTGAAGGGCCGTCAAACATTCATTCGCAAACCTAGCGGCTGTGCAAATGGGTTCGCATACTCAATTTGCGAACCCGTTTGCGCTTCCTCCTACACTTGTTTACGAATGTCTCACGAATTTCTCCTCCTTTTTTAATTCGTCAATAGAACATTGAAGAGAAAAAGAGTTTTTAATTCTTTCCCAGACATCATTAACAGCCATGCTGTTTTTATGGGATTTCTTTTGATGAAGATACGCTACACAGTAGTCGTTACGAACTATGAAAATGGCGTATAGTATACGTCCGTTACCTTCGCAATCGTCGGCGCAACTGGGCAAGCGAATGTGTGGGAGACTACGCGAAGATTCGAGGTTTGCGCGCTTTGATGTATGTTAAAAAACCGACACAGCTTGGAAAACCACGAATGCAGCGAAAACTTTGCATAATCATTCGCAAATGTCGTCCTACACTTGTGGGTTTGCGTATTCGTGCGCATGTGAGTGACCGGTGTTAGAATAGAACGAACATAGACTGACATAATATAATTGATTCTAATGTAAAGGATTAAGATATATGTCTATGGATTAAGATCACAAATTAAACACACTATTTTGATTAAATTGTGTTGAGAATACATTGCTTAAAACGGAAATTTTTTCTGGTATATTTGGTTTTTTGATTTCGATAATGAAAAACTCTGCTTAATAGTTTTTCTTTTTAGTAAAAATCGGTGATTCCATTACAACCGAACGCGGATTGACAATATTTATAGGACCTATGTCATTACCACTTTTTTGTGGTAGAATTTGTTAAAAATAGTCTTCTTGTAACCAGTGTTGTCACACAGTTATAATACATTGTAGATTTAGACAAATAGAACAATAATCGTAGGATTGTTAGCCTGTATCATAACATACTTCTTCTTGCTTTTAGCATTTTTGAAGTTGATGCAACTTCTAAAAAAGGTCCGGTCCGAATAATTAAAGAAAAATTTAAAGAGAATTTACATACTAATATCATTTGTCATAATCTTTTATATCTATTCGTGTTTTGATTGAGTAATTTAAATAAAAATAGCCAAGTCACATAATCAACTATTATAGTCAAACATTTTACTTTTGCCTGCGTGTTGACCGTCCATGCCACGGACGGCGCGTCGTCCGGATTTCAGACTTTTAACAGATAATTATAAAATTATAGTTTACTCTTTCTAATACTCCATGACTGTAACCAATGAATTTACTTTCTCTTTCACACAATATTTACGACAAAATAGCTGAAGGGGGCAGTGTTGCCACCTTGGTGGTTTTCCCACCAGGACTGGTGATTTTTCGAGGCGTTTAGTGGTATTTTTTCATTCTATAGCGCATTTATTATTTTTAGTGGTTTTTGGCGGTTTTTCAATAAGGAATCTGGCAAGATACTTTTGATAGGGAATCTCCTGATATCCCGAAATTTCATGATAATGTTTTCAGCTTAGGTACTCTATAACCGGGGAATTCCTAGGGGAGGTCGTTTGTTAATGAATGTTTTGTTTTTACTTTGTCCCATTCTAATGCGGGTATCGAAAGAGTATTTAGTGTAATGAATATTGTAAAAAGTAAACTGCGGAACAGGATGGCTGGTCCACTTTTAAATACTATTATTTTTATGCGATGTCATAGCACTAATAACGGTCTAAACACAAAATATTCTTACAAAACCACAAGACTACAGCTATCAACACCTTTAGCGTCGACGGTAGCATCTACGAGTAAGAATGATGATAAAGTTGTAGATGATTTTTACTAGAATTTTTTTAGACTACATTTTAATTTACACACATTACTCTTCTAATTCTTATTCTTCTCTTATTTTAGTCTTCTGATTAAAAAATAAACATATTAATTTGGTTTTATTTTACTGCCAATAGAATATTAGGAGCCAGTTTTACAGTTTCCAGATGAGCTTCCGTAGTATAAAGCTAACGAATCATTCATTCAAAACTGTCTTTTAACCAATCGTAGATGCCTTATTACGGAACTAGTGCAACTGGCACTAAACATAATCGACTTAGGATTTCTTTAGTCTGATTCAAGTTCAAAAACTTAGCGGAAGTTGGTTTTTTTTTATTAACAACATTTCCGAAATCTGGCGAAATTTTTCTCTTGACCTAGCGCCATAACAAAATCTAAGGTGGCAACACTGGAAGGGGGCTGTGTGAACTAGCGATGTGAACCGATTACAATTTCTGGCTCCGGTTTATTACCGGTTTTTTTCTCAAAAAACTGGTTTTTTTTGGTATTTTTAGGTTTTTTCCATAAAGGCTGAATAATCACTAAATAAAACAAATTTACGTGCAAACGAAGAGTTTTCTTCATAAAATTAATTGGGTGAGCATATTTTATATAGGCTTTTAATGATCATATTTATATTATCCAATAATAAAAAGCATTTTAATTCTTTTTAATGAAATTTGAGGCAAGAAGCATATTTGGTCCACTGCGTCATCCAGAAGCCTGCTCCTTCTGGATGTTAGCACGTACCCTGACGTCGAAAACATACGTTCGGAAGGCACAGAAGTTGCTGGGACTGATAGGTATTTAAATGCTATTTTGTTTAAAGACCTTAAATAAGTATTGCTCATCCAAAAAGTGCCAGCAATTTCGGTATGATTTCCTGTGGCGGCTTCAGTCTCAATATACAATCGCACTATATTCACTGCAGCCGCCGTGGTGTTCGGAATATCCAGTTTTCGCGAAAGCAAAAAATCCAGAATACCAGCCTTTTTAAAATCGTTTGTGGTTTCTTCTGGCTGACATCGGAACAGCGGAATAAAGCGAGAGTTGAAATTTTTTTAAGAAGATTCCCCAGTTCGCGACGCACCATCTCTTTTGCAGACAACATGTGCTCTGGTTGGCGAAAGCCATTTCTGAGTGTTGGGTGCAGATTTTTTTTAGGTAGCTTGTATATTTGACCTGGTAGCACTGGTGTGAACTGAGAATGCAACGCGTAATTAAAAACCGGTATTCTTAAATAAAAACCGGTGTTTATCGGTATGTATAAAAACCGGTTTTTCTCCGGTTTTCTTCGAACCGGTTTACATCCCTAGTGTGAACACTGTGAACTGTGAATCATTGTGAAATACGATTTCAGTTTGGACGCACGTACACGTATTTAAACAGTAACGAAAATCAAAGTGTGGTGATTTTTTTTAATTGTTAATAATGGAATCGTGAGTATTTATTCATTATATTTTACTAACATGAAGTGAATGTTATTTGCATTTTATGACAAAAAAACATCTTTGAAGTAACGCCTCGTCATTTTTTGAACCTAACGGTCATCTTTAGTTGGTCGTTTTTAATAGAAAAATTAATAAAATCCAAACGATTTTTTGTAATGAGATCAATATTATAATGAACTTAATTAAAAGTATTACAAAGGACGTGTATTTTAGTCGCAAATGTAAAAATTTCGACTTCAAAGATGTGAACACACATAGGCGTCCATACTACGTACTCATAACACGCCGGGTTTTATGTAAAAAAATAACAGAAGCTCAATTATTAAAGATACGGCAATAAAGTTAATCATTTTTTTGTATTTTTTGAAGTGAAACTTCCTTATCGGCGTTGGAAAAAAATTTACCGTCACATTTTTCGGTTACGCGTCACTTTTTTCCGTTACGCGCCATCTGTTTTGTATTCATGTCTATGATAATAAAATCCTTTTGTTTAAACTTTATCTAATTTAACTTTTTTGTATTCATGTCTATGATAATAAAATCCTTTTGTTTAAACTTTATCTAATTTAACTTTATTTAACCAATTTCTAGAAAGTTGCATGTAGATCATTTTTCGAAAAATAAGGCCATAAACAAGTTTCACTTACGTGTGTACACTAGTACACGCACACATTTTTTTTATTTAGTATTTGATTTTCTTACATTTTGTACTAGTGATTGTGTCGTGGCGTGCAACCTCTGACAGGACGACATAGACAGACTAAGACAGATAATTGAAAATAATTCGAAAAGAAATGGCACGAGGGCGTACGTGACCAGCGGCACGGCAGTACATTTTTTGACTTCGAAAAAGACGAAAAAGAACGAATTGACCGTTCTCTTCGACCGTTCAGATTGGATTCTTTGCATTTTCATACTTTTTTTATTTCCAGTCAACGTGCTGCAGCAGGTCGAGGCAGAAGTGGTCGTGCTGGCGGTCAACGTGTTCGTGGTCATCACCAAGCCCGACCTTCGGCCTCTGAATCGTAATTACCTCTTATAACTAAAACCTAAATTAAGATATATTTTTATTTACTTTGTTTTGTTTGTTTTATTGCATTGATGGGTAAACAAGCTCACGGCCCACCTGATGTTAAGTGGTTACTGGAGCCCAGATACATTTACAACTTTTTTTGTTTGTTTGTTTTATTGCATTGATTGGTGAACAAGCTCACGGCCCACCTGATATGAAGTGGTTACTGGAGCCCAGATACATTGACAACTTTTTTTGTTTGTTTGTTTTATTGCATTGATGGGTGAACGAGCTCACGGCCCACCTGATGCTAAGTGGTTACTGGAGCCCAGATACATTGACAACTTTTTTGTTTGTTTTATTGCATTGATGGGTGAACGAGCTCACGGCCCACCTGATGTTAAGTGGTTACTGGAGCCCAGATACATTGACAACTTTTTGTTTGTTTGTTTTATTGCATTGATGGGTGAACGAGCTCACGGCCCACCTGATGCTAAGTGGTTACTGGAGCCCAGATACATTGACAACTTTTTTTGTTTGTTTTATTGCATTGATGGGTGAACAAGCTCACGGCCCACCTGATGTTCAGTGGTTACTGGAGCCCAGATACATTGACAACTTTTTTTGTTTGTTTGTTTTATTGCATTGATGGGTGAACGAGCTCACGGCCCACCTGATGTTAAGTGGTTACTGGAGCCCAGATACATTTACAACTTTTTTTGTTTGTTTGTTTTATTGCATTGATGGGTGAACGAGCTCACGGCCCACCTGATGTTAAGTGGTTACTGTAGCCCAGATACATTTACAACTTTTTACACAAGCTCATTTGATTATTTTTTTTAATGCCAATACGCATTTCAGACTCGTCACTATGCCAATCGAGGCGTTGCCGGCGGGTCGAGCGATGGAGACGCCGATGCACCCGAAGAGGGTAAGGGTGCTCGAGCCCGTAGTGGAAAACCCTAGGTGTGTATTCTGGTACTTTTCAATATATTTAGGTTTTTTAACAGCAAAACAGTATCCTAGCTTTGTTTTCAGATCAGAAATGTGGGGATCCAACGCTTCGTCCCCAGCCAGGAGGGACCAGGAGACGCCTCCGGTGCCATCACCTGCCCTGTAACTATATTATTCAATAATGTAACCTATTTTATAAACAAATAAAGAAAAAAATATTTGAGAAACAAAATTTTTGAGCCATTAAATTTATATTAAATTTTTATTCAATATTTATTGCTTAGTTCGAAATCAAAGAAAAACTTGAATTTTGAGATAGGTGGCCTTACTTGATTTTTTTATTTTATTTTGTACTCATTTCTTAAATCAAATCATTTTTGTAGATACGTAGAATGTGGGCCTAGCAGCGGGGCAAGCACGCCGACCACCGAGCGGCCTGCGTAAGTACCTATACATTTATTACACATCACATAAACATATTTTTATGCGTTAATATTTGTTATATATGAGTCTTTTATTACCATAGGTGGCAATCTGTGCATTTGGACAAAAAAAATTTATTGATATGTCAATACAGATTGATTTGAATATAATCGTCTCCTTCAAAGAATACGGTTCAAAACCTGCACTAAATAAAGGTTAATAGTTAACCTGTTATTTATCTAAGATGTCGTTCCGAAGAGTTTTGTGACTACCAATGGAATACAAAGTCAATAATTCGTTTTTCTTATTTACCAATCATTGTCCAAAAGTCAGATTGCCGGATTTGATAATAGTCGACTCATATATGTTATTAAATATCTGTTTTATTTTTCAGAAGTCTGAGTCACGTCTCAAAGGAAGCTCGGCGTGAATTGTAAGTTCATCTCTGTATACTACCAATATAGAATATAAAATAACCATAAAAAATAATTACTACCATTGATTTAAATATTCTTTCTATTTTGTAGAATCCCTTCGTCCTCTTCGTCCACTCGACCTCTTCGCGACGAAGAGATTTTGACATTGCTCAATTACGGTAAGTGATATCAACCTTTTTTTATTTTTTTATTGCATGGGTGGATTTTTATAGGTGGACGAGCTCACAGGCCACCTGGTATTAAGTGGTTACTGGAACCCATAGACATCCACAACGTAAATGCGCCACTCACCTTGAGATATAAGTTCTAAGGTCTCAAGTATAGTTACAGCGGCTGCCCCACCCTTCAAACCGAAACGCATTACTGCTTCACGGCAGAAATAGTCGGCGTGGTGGTACCCACTCGCGCAGACTCGCAAGAGATCCTACCACCAGTAACCTTTTTATCAATAATCGCGAAAGTAAAATACCTATTACAATCGAAACTTTTTCCTTTCAGGCAGCGAAGAAGAGTCGGAGGAAGAGGAGGACGAAGAGACTATGCAGCGGCTGACGGTGCCGCACTCGACCAGGATGTGGTTAGACGAAGAGGATGAGGAAGTTGAAAGAGGTGAAGAGAGGATCCCTCCTCTCCCGAGAGATAACATTAATATAGAGCAACCTCCTCAACCTCTTCGTCTATCCACATCCACCTCACCGACGGCTCTTTCGCCCTCTGTGGCGCTAGGGCCAACTAATAAATTTATGTTTGAATGGAGAACGGCGCCAATGCCTGCAATCGAACCTGATTTAAGGCGAGAACCGTTCTCCCAAATTAGTGGTCCAAAGGTTTCTTTCGCGACTCCGTATGATGCATTCATTGCCATATGGGATCGTGAAATAATGGAATCGATAGTCGAGGAAACCAACATTTACGCACAGCAGCTGGCAACGGTCATGCTGGAGACTGGGACGATCCGCCCTCATAGCTGGATTACTCGATGGCAAGATACGGATGTAAACGAACTTTACACGTATTTTGCTATCATTCTGGCTATGGGGGTGTTCATCAAAAGCTGCCTGACCGAGTATTGGTGCACGGCACAAGACGTATTTTATACACCAGGCTTCTCCGCCCAAATGTCGTATGACCGTTTCCGGCTGCTGTCAAGGTGCCTACACTTTTCTAATAACACTGCTTGTGATCTTGCAATGTTGACACGACGCCAGGTCATGCTGTACAAAATACAACCGTTAATAGACCACTTAAATAAAAAATTTGCGGAACTTTACAATTTGGGTCAAAATTTAGCAGTGGATGAAAGTTTGACGATGTGGAAAGGCTGGCTTGATATAAACCAGTTCATTCCACAAAAGGCAGCGACAGTTGGGATCAAAACTTATGAAGTTTGTGAATCGCAGAGTGGTTACCTGTGGCGGTTTGAAGTTCACGCTGGCCATGACATCTCGGCTTCACAGGACGATCCAATTTCTGGCACAGTACCAGCTCTCGTGCTCAGACTTTTAAATGGTCTTGAGCATAAAGGGCACACAATATGGATGGATAATTTTTATAACTCTCCAGCGCTAGCCCGAGAACTTAAGACACGCGGCTTTGACTGTGTGGGCACACTGCGGACTAACCGACAATTTGTGCCGTACGAAGTGACGTCCCTTACAAAAAGGGATATGACAGTCGGTCAAGTGATGGGATGCACCTCGGGAGATGTGGATATTTTGGTGTGGAAAGATAAAGGCCGGGTGGCATTTATTTCCACATACCATGGTCTTGCATCTGTTACGTTTGAGGAAAGACTGAAGCCGACTGTCGCGTACGATTATAATATTTGTATGGGCGGAGTAGACCGCAAGGACCAGCAGCTTGCAGTGTATCCCATAGAAAGAAGAAGGACAAAAGTTTGGTACAAGAGATTCTTTAGAAGGCTCTTGAACGCTAGTGTCTTGAACTCGCACATACTACACCAAAATCAGTCATTCTCACACCGGAAATTCCGGACGGTGTTAATCACTGAACTATTGAGTGCACACCGTACACAACCACCTAGCACACTCACCCCAACACATGTACATTGCCCGGCGCAGTATGGCCTGACCAAGAGCGGTAAATCAGACCGCCTTAGGCGCCAGTGTGCCGTCTGCTCCAGGCGGACTCACACATATTGCAAGGCCTGCAACGTGGCAATGTGCATTTTCACTTGCTACGAGACATACCACACTACACATCGACACTTTACCGGTCATTGACACTTATTTTTATACACACACGCGCATGCACACATACAGGGTATATAGGCAGTAGTGTTAAAGATATTTCTATTGCCCTTGTAGCCAGACGAGCATACCTGATGGTGAGTGGTTACCGTAAAAAGTTAAGCTGGGCATACTAGATGGTAAGTGGTTACCGTAAAATTTGTTATCGTTACCATCCATATTGTTGCACAGTACTAAAGAAAAAGCTGCATGTGTTGTACACTTTTTTTTTGCTATCTGACAGCCCTTTCACACATGGTCTCCGTTTTACTGATCCGTTTTGTCGTATACTTTTTTTTTCATCGATGGAGCATGAAGTTGTATGAGCGACTTTACATAGCCGCTCATATGAGCTCATATCAACTACCAGTTGACATGGGCCTTCTGTTCCCCCGCCATCTATTTTAATTTAAAATTAATTATTAAAAAAGAACTATGTTATCGCTTAAAAATAGTCGTGCTCGAAAACGCGCTATCTCTGTGTTCAGCGTATCATCATTCTGCATCGTAGTTGAATACTAAGAAACAAAATACTTCAATGTGAAGCATAATTCATACTAAGCTTAAAAACATAACACTTGCTTGAGGTACAATGAATGGTTTTGTGATAACGGAGCCGCGCGGCGCAGTTGTAAAAAATGACGTGGCACTTAGGGTGAGCGTCAAGAGCCCGTTCGGGCAAGCCAGCGACAGTATTCGGTAAGCAGTAAAAAAAAAAGGTCCGGTAAATTATGACATTCTGTTTTTTTGTCAATTTTTTGTTGTATCTGCTAAAACGGGTACCGTATACACGGAGACTATGTGTGAACGGATTGTTAGGGCCAGCGTCGTGTCAACAATGCAATTCGCAATTGTTCATTAGAGGTGGCACATAAATTAAGTACGCAACTGGATTATTATGGGTGTTGGTTTATTTATGGTTATTTTATTTATAAGCGATCTTTTAACTGTGTGGTATCTAGGTACGATTATTTGCAAGTTACCTAGTTGTTATTAATTATTATTATTATTATTTTTTCATCACGATAACATAAAAAAAAAGTTTATTTGACCTATCAATCAAAAAGGTTCGAAAAAAAAACAAATCATAATGTTTACTTTTTATTTTGAATAAGTCAATAAATTCGAAAAAAAGAACACAAATCATAATGTTTAATAAACACATATATGCTTAATTAGCACCCGTGAGCGCACTTGTTATTTTTTCACTATTTTTAAGATTTTTTATTTGTTTTTTCTTCCAGACATGTGGCTTTTTTCCTTGGAATGAATGCCCGGTTTCATGTAAATCTTGAATAATTAATTATTATACTACTTGCAAACATATATTTTGCAAAATCTTAGTTTTTACGAGACACTGTTTTTTGCACTAATTTTGAGTGTCATATTTGAGACGTTCATACTTCGATCAATTATTGATCGAAGCGTTCATACTTAAAATCTGTAAAATAACTGTGGTGTCGTTGCTTAAAATCGCTTGGCGATACGCTTAAGCAAACCTCACGTCTACATTGCGCATGCGTAAGGGTGAGTCCGATATATTAGTATTCATTAAGATATTCATAATACAGCTTGTATTCGTGTATCTAATCCGTCGAATTCTGATATGCTAATATTCCGTATTCACTCTATTCATAATATTAGCCAACTCACATCGGTCGGGTTGTATCTATCACTCGAAAATATACTGGCATACGCCGTACGTGTCTCGCGGATATCTGTCTATCACATTCATAACAATACTGCATGCGCTAAGAGTAAGTGAGATAAACTACATGTTTACATATTGAGCAATGAAAATAAGTACTTAACATTATGAGTTTAAGGACTATTTTTTAATTCAACTTTTTACATGTCAAAGATGCTAGTGGGAATTTTTCAGAATTTTAAATGTATTACTTTTTAATGTTTGAACCTTCATTTCTTGATTCAACTAAAGATTCTACTCAAGGCAAAATAGTGTATTTTTATATTTATTGGAATAAAATCGGTGAGCTTTATTTTTATTATTTTTATTTTATTTTCTGTTTCCTTTAAATTAGTCGGTTTTAAAACGATGATTTGAAAAATGAAAGTAGGTACGGCAATTGACATTGTTTACCAATTTCATAAATTAATTTTTTTTTACATAAAATGTAATACTGCCACAATTAAATTAAGTGTTTTTTTTTATCTTCTAAGGACTTTTCAAAATTTAAATAAAAGTTTGATTTTTGAATCGAAATGACTTTCTAACGGTTCGTGGATTATAATATTATAACTGTTGTGTACCCACTAGCCACCTCAGTACCATGTGAGAGGATTTTTTCAAAATCTGGTAAACTCATTTCTGACCGACGTAACAGGCTTTCGGTAGAAAAAGTAAAAAAGCTGATGTTTTTATGCACCAATAAGAAATAAATAAGTAATATTACTAACTTGTTGTTTATATTAATGTACAATGTTGACCAAATTCTGATTTAATAATAATCATTTTAATGTACATAATATTACTTGTAAAATATTTAGTATGAAGTCAAATTCCTAGATACTATTTATATTTTTAACTAGCTGACCCGGCAGACTTCGTAGTGCCTCAATCGATAAATAAAAGACCTAAGCTTTTGTATAAAATAAACTTAAAACAAGCAAAAGGAATCTGAAATAAGAGAAAACCTTTACTGAATATAAGGTTTTAATAAGCTAAAATTAACAGTAAAATTTGCTTTGATTACATTATATACATTGACAAATAACGAATAAAACAGATTGACAATGACGTCAACTTATGGCTGATAATTTCAACTAAGAAGTTTACATCATTCTCCCGCACTATTTTAAAATATAATCTTTCAAAAATCCTGGCGTTTTATGGACGCGACCAGATCTACGAAGTGTTGGCTCCGGCGGTGGTGATGATGGTAATTCTGTCTCTAGCTCTCTGCTATTATCAAGTACCACAGGTCCCGTTTCATTAGATGAAGGAATCTCCAAGTTTTGGTCTTCTGTTTCCGGAAGTGGTTCTGCGACGTTATGATAATCAATAGTGTGTTCATTATCTATTCGCAGATCTACCCTTTCTGAACCCAATGGTGCTAGATGACGATTCGACACTGTTTTTTCTCGGCCATCTGGAAGCCGAATGTATGAAAAGTCAGGATTGCTGTGTATCAATTCAACCTCTTCTACTAATGGCTGATACTTATTTGTACGATTAAATTTCTTCATCAAGACTTGTCCAGAATTTGTAAGCCACGATGGAACAGAAGTGCCGTTAGTAGATCTTCGAGGGTGTCTAAACATTCTTTCATGTGGAGTGCAATTTATGGTTGTACAAAGTAATGATCGAATTGAATGTAAGGCTTGTGGTAATACTTGTTCCCAATTTTCTACCGAAAGATTCTTCGTCTTCAGGGCCAAAAGAATCGTTCTCCAAAGAGTAGAATTCAATTTTTCTACTTGACCGTTACCCTGAGGGTTATAAGCTGTAGTTCTACTAGTGGCGATACCTCGAACATGTAAAAATTCCTGTACTTCAGCAGAAAGAAATGCTGTTCCGCGATCTGAATGAACGTAAGAAGGCATGCCAAATATCATAAACAAGTTGTTAAGATGTTTAATGACTGTTTTCGAGCTTACATCTGAGCAAGGGCGGATCCAGCTTTGGTGCCAGGAGGGGGTCACATAGTCATGGTCAAGTCAAGAACTTATAATTTAATTTTGATAACAATAGATACAAGTAAAAAGTAGGTATTTTATTAATGTACGTAAGTACTGTACTTAAAAATATTTATTCTTTATTGTACACTTGAAAAACATAATACCTTGTACATTTACACGTACATATTGTCATCTTCTCTTGAAGACATCCAGAGAAGCACTATCAGGATTTTTTTTTCCTACCTCAGCTGGTAGCCTGGAGCGGCTATTCCAGCGTAACCGTAACTAGTAGGTGAGCTCACGGGGCTCAAACCTGACGACGATGCTAACACGAACCCTAGCAAGAGTCGTGCTTCGCAGAATCTACCACCGGATCGGAATCGCGACCCACTGAGAAGATCCGGCGAGAAACTCAGTGGGCTGTGTCTGAGAGTTCATTTACTCGTCGAGCCCTTCGTCGCAAGCTCGTCGGGTTCGACGAGGACGGTGACCGGTGCTTGAAGTACCTAGAAGCACCGTTAGTGGATCGGGAGGATCCGAGATGACGTGTTTTGGGCGACGTCGACTGCTTTCCATTCTGTCCGCAGGATCGGGAATGTAGTTACCGGCGGCCACGATGAGAGGGTTCTCGTGTCGTGCCGCTTTATCGAAGTGGCGCATCGACGCCGACTGTAGATACTTACTGATGGACTCTAAATCCAGATCGTCATGGAGGTCGACGTTCCTGACGAACCACGGGGCTCCGACGGCTATCCTGCAAAAACGGGATTGAATAATTTGGAAGGATTTTAAGTGAGTGCGGGCCGCGTGGGCGAACACTACACTTGCATAGGTCATGACTGGGCGTGTGCAAGTTTTGTAGAGTGTCACCTTATTTCTAAGGGACATTTTACTTCGCCTGCATATCCTCGGGTAGAAACGGCCTAGAATGAAGGCGGCACGATCGCGTACCGTCTTAATATGGGGGCGGAATGTCATCCTTCTGTCGAGGGTGACGCCTAAATATTTGACCTTCGGGGCCCACGGTACGGGCTGGTCGAACATCGTGATTGGGCGAATGGCGGAGGCGGAGGTGTCGACGCGCCTAGACGGAAGAGGGATGCTCAACGTGGTGTTCGGAGGGCGACCCCTTTTGAAGAGCACCGCTGTGCTTTTCGTGGGGTTGATGTCGATGTGCCACTTCCGGAACCACTGTCCCATGGTGGTAGCTGCGGTCTGAAGTCGTCGATGAAGCAACGCCTTCTTCCTACACGAGTAGTAGATGGCGGTGTCATCGGCGAAGAGCGCCAGATGGGTCTCCGGAGACCAGGGTATATCATTGATATGCAAACTGAATAGTAACGGGGAGAGGGCGGAGCCTTGCGGGACTGCGGCTGTGATGTGACGGGGGCGGAAACGCATTCCCTCGACTCGATATTGGAACGAACGGTTCGACAAGTAGTCTCGTATGATGAGCACGAGTCTGTCTGGCACTCTCATGTTATACAGTTTGTATATCAAACCGTTGTGCCAGACTTTGTCGAACGCCTTCGCTATATCGAAGAAGAGGGCTCCTGTCGGGATGGGTTTCCGCCTATTCAGCCCTAGTAAGATGTGCTCCGTGAGGCGGTGCACTTGATGGACGCACGAGTGTCTGGCGCGGAACCCAAACTGCTCGTCGATAAATATTTTGTTGGACGCGACGAAGTCCCAGAGGCGTTTACGAAGGAGCCGTTCGTATAGTTTGCCTATCGCCGGGAGGAGACTGATGGGGCGGTAACTCGCGGTTTCGTTCTTCGGTTTGCCCGGCTTGTGTATGCCGATAACGTCAGCTTCTTTCCACGCCGCGGGAAAGATGCAGTTCGTCATAGCAGCATTTAAAATGGTGGCCAACATCGTTATTAGTTGGGCTGGTAACAATTTAAGCGCGCGGTTGCGGATGCCGTCGGATCCGGGAGCTTTCCATGGTTGCAGGTTATCGATCGCCTCCTTAACCTCGGAAGTGGTAATGGGGGGTAACACGTCCGAGGGCGGCAGGGAAGTTCTGCGCTCGACCTCCCTGTCGACTAACTCGGTGTGATCGGGGTCCGCGTGTTGAGTGCTGGTGGTGCACTGCTCTTGCAGTGCATCGGCCAGCAACTCTGCCTTGTCATCGTCATCGTAAGCCGGTGGTTGGCCTGAGGGGCGTACAAGAGGCGGCATAGTGACGATAGTTTCGGACTTGAGGGTCCTAGCTAGTCGCCAGTATGCTTGGTGAGTGGGCGCGAGTTCTTCTAAGTAACTATCCCAATTTTCATTTCAGGCGTCGCTTAGGCGGGATTTGACCTCCCGCTGTAGGCGACGCATCCGAGCCCGGTTTGAATCCGTGGGATATCGATCGTGGGCCCGGATTGCCGCGTTCCTGACTCTTAAGAGATCCCTAAGCTCGGGGGAAAGTCTGATGCGGTGGAAGCAGTCCTCCACATGGACTTGTTTAGAAGATCTTATGATCGCGGTCGAGACGTGATCAGTGAAGATGTTTATGGATTCGACTGTGTCCTCGGGGGATGGAGTTGAATCCGGGCCGCAGGGGAGGATTGGTGGAGCGGTGTCAGCTAAGCACGTGCCCAGCTTCTTCCAATCCACCATGGTCCTCGTATCTGGTTCGCGGTTAAGTGGGCGACCGAGCTGCATGACGACAGGTCGGTGGTCTGAGTCGAGTTCTTACATTGCCTCGATGGAGCGCGCAAGCGCAGAGTTACGTTCCTCAGCAGTGCCAGATCTATTGTGCTCGGACGACGCGCGGCGTTGTAGGGATAGCACGTGGGGGTCGGGGGGCGGAATATTTCGAATGTGAGGTCGTCTATGAACGCGTCGAGACGCCTACCGTTCACATTTGTGCGATGGCAGTTCCACCTAGTGTGGTGGCAATTTAAATCGCCTGCCAGAATGACTGCGTCCCCCATACCGAGCAGCGTCTCGAGGTCACTGCTCAGGAGGGGTTTGTCAGGGGGGAGATAGACGGATGCGATGACGATCGGCTGGTGTCCCGTTAGCGCGATGCGGCACACTGACGCCTCGATATGTAAGAGCGAGGGAGTATCGAGAGGGACGCAGTACAGGGCCCTCCTATAGTAAATGATCACGCCCGGAATGAAGCAGTTTATTTATATTCCATAACCGTGGTGAACGGTTTGTCATAACAGCTAGAGGTATGTCGAGGGGTATGACGCAAAACTCCGCAAAAGTGGTACGACAAGGGTTTCCAACAAACAAAATAGAAACAGACAAAATACATATATTTAAATAACAAAATCAATTTTTCTTTTACGTCTTCTCCCGAAACGCGTTATTACGTCATTTACGTCAATGGGTACGTTTTTATGAACGTGGAGAAGTGCCAGTCCGGTTAGGCGATCTTCAACCATTGAAGATCTTAGCCACGATTTAAGTCTGCGCAACGTAGAGAAAGACCTAGACGTTACGCAGTCGACAAGCGCGTGCGAGTGTGGCACGGTAAAATTCCAATTTTCGATGCGTTCGTTCCCAAACATTTGCCATCATACAAAGTTATTATATTATATTAAATTAATTAAGGAGCAATATAAGGAGCAACAATATATTGTGTCCTAAAATCATTATGTTCAATATGTGGTCCACCTAGGGACTAGCTCAGGGGGGGGTCATGACCCCCATGACCCCCCCCCTGGATCCGCCCTTGCATCTGAGCATGGGAATGCAAACGGGAAACGTGAAAATTTGTCAATCACGGTAAGTATGAATTTGTTATTATTATTTGTTGGAACTGGTCCTTTAAAATCTATGCTAAGGCGTTCAAAAGCAGCCGTCGCTTTAACAAGTTTCCTCTGGTCATCAAAGGTATTTCGGAAGAATCTAGGTTTTATTTCAGAGCAGGTTCGACAAGATTTTGTCATTGTTCTGACTTCTTCAATAGAATAGGGAAGGTTTTTAGAGCGAACCCAGTGAAACATTCTTGTTACCCCTGGATGACAAAGAGCCTCATGCAGCGAGAAAAGTTTTGCAGTACGTGTTTCTACAGTGGCACAAACTCGGGATAGTGCATCAGCAGCATAGTTCTCTTTCCCCGGTCTGTATATAATATCGTATTTGAAAACAGCAAGTTCCAGTCGCCATCTTTGAATCTTTTCATTCTTTATCTTACTTGAATGTTTCATATTAAACATAAAAGAAACCGAGCGTTGGTCAGTTACCAACTTAAAGTGTCTACCAATAAGGAAATGTCTCCATTTCTTCAATGATTCCACAATGGCGTACGCTTCTTTTTCAATGGCAGAATGGTTTTGTTCGCTTGAATTTAACGTTCTTGAGAAAAACGCCACTGGTCTAGAATTTTGCGTAAGTACTGCTGCAATGGAATGATCGGAAGCGTCAGTTTCCACTGTAAAAGGTATATTTTCATCAATTGCATGTATAGAAGACTTTGCGATATCATTTTTCAAGCTTTCGAAACATTTAATTTGCTCGCTTGTGAGTGGAAAAATCGTCGTATTAGCAAGTGAGTGGATCCGTTCAGAAAATTTTGGAATCCACTTAGAATAATGTGCGAACATGCCGAGTGTCCTTCTTAAGGTCGGTAAATCGCTTGGTGGAGGTAAATTAATCAGTGGCTTGAGTCGCTCATTGTCAGGTTTAATTATGTGGTTTTGAATATTATAGCCTAGAATATTAATTGACTTTTGAGAAAATTTGCATTTTTGTATACTCAGTGTTAAACCGTATTTCTTTGCGGCATTCATAAAACTTTCTAAGTTATGATCGTGTTCTTCAAGAGTACGGCCAGAAATAGTTATATCATCAAGATACGCATATGTGTTTTGAAGCTTCTCTTTTCTTATAATCCAATCGATTGTTCGCTGGAAGCTCGAAACACCATTTGTTACTCCAAAAGGAATACGCCTGAACTGATAAAAATTTCCCAGTGCTTCAAAAGCGGTAAATTTCCTTTCTTCGGGTAGTATAGGTACTTGATGGTACGCGTTTTTCAGGTCTATTAGGCTGAAAAATGTATTCTTTGCCACTTTCGAAACTAAGTCCTCAATGTTTGGTAAAGGGTACGCGTCGAGTTCTGTGTAACGATTAATTGTCTGAGAGTAATCAATTACAAGGCGTTTTTTATGAGTTTCGCTTTTTTGTTATTAGTACTTGGGCCCTCCACGGTGCTTGAAGTACCTAAAAGCACCGTTAGTGGATCGGGAGGATCCGAGATGACGTGTGACTACCTTGCAATAGGAGATGATTTGTATTTTATAATAAAATTAATAATTCCCAAAATGCATTATGTAGTTCAAAAAATCACGATTAAATGACTCATTGTGGTTCTAAAACATAAAAAACTCCGTGAGGCTGCAATTGAACATACTCAGTTTTTTTTAAATTTAAATTTTTAATATCTAGTAATAGGGGCCAACTTAAGGGTGATCATTTGTTTAATTAATTATTTATAAATAAAGGACGAAAAAATAATTTCTACATTCGTCGAACATTAACGAACAAACGACGAACAAATAATTAAAAATAATAAAATCCGAAAATAAAAAAAGGGGGCCAAATTCAGTAAGCCGTTGAGTACAATAGATGAACGAAGTGGACTAGAGGATATGAATAATCCTGATAAGTGTAAGTTTATTATCTTAAGAAACAAAGCCACTGGACGTAACTTCTCGGGATCCAAAAAGTCCACTGAAAAAATTTCAGTACCTAAGTGATCTTGCTGAGATTATATTTCATCCCATATCATCTCATTACATTTTATTTCATGCCAGTTGATTAATGTCTCAAATTAATCATCTTCATTTCATTTCACTCCATAATACTCCATCTTATCATTTTTCATAAAAATAACAATATAAATAAGACTTGACCTAAGGGTCTTAGTTACCAGGTCATAAAATCCCTTAAAAAAGTTGCTCCAACATTTTATACCGTACCGTAAATAATCTGTGATTGTTGTTTTATCCGTGCCTGTAGAGTCGGACGTCGGTGTGTAGTTCCTGTTCAATGTGTGGTTCCTTCGAAAGTAGTTAAGAGTAGTGAAGAGTGGTGAAAGAAAAGAGTTAACACCACAAGGACAGTTACTGTAACTACAGTCCCTGTAATATGTTTCATGGAAATATTAAATTTTCTTTTACATCCGCATCGTTAATGATTTAATGTGAGAAAATAGATAATATTGAACAAGATGCGGTTCCTATACTGTTTATTGTTGTATACAATCACAGTAGTGATAAGTGTGGACCACGAAGCCGAAGAGGAAAGCAACAGGAGGAGGATAATCGATCAGCTGACGAGGACTAAAACGGTGCTATTAGATGATTACCACTTGGTAACAAGACATATTGCAACAGAAGTAAATATGTATAGGAATTATCGTACAGTTTCTGTGCTTTTCTATTCTATGAATATTGATTTAACGTACGCTCAATTCACATTTCAATCAGAAGAGCTTCATCTAAATAACATAGGTCTGTATATTATAATGCTTTTTTTTTTAAATACGATGTTCTCTTATCTATACTCCGCCTATCATTAGTTTAAGGTCATTCTATTTTAAAGCTTCTCATTAGGTGTTTTTCGTATTTGTATGTCTATATATACATTATATCTATGTGTATTTTTGTGTTGGTTTAGTAGTTTTTGTGGTGTAGGAACCTCTAAAAAGAATACAAGCAAATGAAATATAATTTATAGTACTTAAAGCTGTGATAGCATTTACAATACCTAACCCAGTCATCTAAAAGAATATTAAATTACATTTGATTTTAGCTTAAAGATTTGAAATATGCATGAAAATAAATTGCGTTCATAATAAGCCCTATTGTAAAGAAAATTGGTATTGTAAACTAGCTGACCCGGCAGACTTCGTAGTGCTTCAACCGATAAATAAAAGACCTGAACTTTTGTATAAAATAAACTTAAAACAAACAAAAGGAATCCGTCCAATGGAAAAACCACATCAAAGGAAAAACATTTTTTTTTTTGGAACGAAGTTCCTTATCGCGCGTTGTGAAAGGGGGCTAGACGGAAAAAATTCTTACGAAAAGTTGTCACGACACTTTTTAGATCCGTCATTCTGACCAATCAACGTGTACGCACTTATCGCGTGACATTGCTCGTATCTGATTGGTCCGTGTAATGAGTACAGTTTCTCGAGATAGCGTTTCAACAATAGTAATTTAGTTCATAGTATTGTTTTCTTCTTCTTCATAATGCCGTAATTTATTAATATAACTTAAAAAAAAAATTACAATTCCTTCACTAATTAATCGAAAGGAACTTCGTTCCATCCGGGTGTCCCTTGACACTTCTGAAGTTTTTTTATACAATTCCGAGCATTTTCATATTTATTCACCTTTTAAGTCATCTCTGGACTTCCACGAATAATTCAAGACCAAAATTAGTCAAATCGGGCCAGCCATTCTCAAGTTTTAGCGAGACTAACGAACTAACGAACAGCAATTCATTTATATAATATATAGATGTGACCATATTCTCGATACGATTTCTATGAATACAATCAAAAAGTCTAGGGGTCATGGCACTAGCAAAGAGGCAAAACAAAATTTGTATTAGTGTTTCTGCAACAACTATATTGAATTTCCGAGACTCAGATTTCTTTTGAATTTAGCAAGCCAGATAATTGATAAAGCTTATGATAATGTTTAATTTTAGTCAGATTAGAAGATATGCATTGAAATTGATAAATATCTTTGTTATCAATTCCAATATTTCAATCCTTGGTTCTGGAGTAATAGATTTTGGCGAGCTAGTGGTGCATTGTCATCTTCAATTGTAGGAGATTGAGAAGATGAGAATCACTCTCATCTTTCGGGGCTGTTCAGGAGAATTAAGTAATTCTTTGATGTCTGCTATAGATTCTCTCCTTTCCGTCATCTAATATATTGCAAGTGGGGTAGAATGTCCCATTTGATGGTTAAGGTTTTAACCATGTAGGTGTAGGTTTTAATGGCTTTGACAACATGAGACTGATCGCTGTCATGCTGGAGAATAGCCATATTGTCTCTAGCCGTATTGTGGCCATTTTCCATGCAATGCTCAGCTTAATCATATTAATTGAGTTCAAGATCTTTCCCCAGTGTTAATTTCGTTTGGTTTCAAATGCTCATGGTAAATAATACTGACCTGGTACCACCAAATAAATAATAATAATAAAAATATATTTACTAATAATCACGCCACGTTAACTGGTTCCGTGCTAAGTTCGTAAAGAACTTGTGTTACAGGTACCAGATAACGGAAATAAATGTAAGATTTTTATTATACACATACATATATTTAATATACATCCATAATCCTGGAAAAGACATTTTATATTTATTATACAAATATCCTCCCTTGGCGGGATTCGAACTCGCGACCCCCTTGTGTAATGACCATGTCACTTACCACTACACCAGACGGCCGTACACAGTACAACCAGTACCTACATTTGTACCGCTGGAGCAGCTGTTCACTGTCGAAAAAATGACGCTCAACATCTCTTGGCTTCAACTCACAAGCTCCTTGCTTTTGAATCATTTCCAACGCATGCAATCGCCTTGAAATGTCTTGGCTAACTTCTAATGCTGAAGCATCTGACGGTCGTGTGCGTCTAAATCACCGTCTTTGCAGCTACGGAACGAATCACGATAAGTTGTTTGGCATAGAGCAGCATCGCCTTAAAAAAAATCGGTTGTTGTTCCGACGCTCCTCACATGCGAATCGCTTCAACAAAACGGTCTCTTTTATACATCAAACTCAATAAAATGTGGCAGATATTTTTATTGCCCTTGTAGGTAGTCGAGGGTAGCGCAATAAGTAAATGTACAGCCAAGTCGTTGCCTACCGCCAAGTACAACCCAAACGTTATTTGAAGAAAGATATGTCGTTACGCTTAGGAAACATCAAGCAGAGAAGTTCATTCGAAAGCCGGATGCTACGTGGTAGAAAATATCTCTGGAATCGCACTGTGGGTGATCGAATCGATGGACTCTGAGCCGGTGGCGGTGCGATAATAAAAATGAGATGATAATACATCATCTCAAACAAAACTTCAGGGCCTTCCCTATAGAACGTGCGGTACATAAAATAGAGAGCCAAAGTCTGTTCTGTAGATCACCATTCACTAGTACAATATAAGTTGTGCGATAGTACGCGTACGCTTTTTATTACTACCGTCCGTTGGTCAAATTATAACATTTGATTAAACAGCTTCACTTCATCTTGAGCCGACACTAATTATTACATTTTGACAAATAGCCACGACATAGATTTCCTTAGTACCAGTAATAGTGATTGTTGTATTGCAAAGGTTTACATTTTGGGGCGGTAAGTTACTGTGACGCATGTCCTACCTATTACCAATATACGAGTTTTACAACCACGACGCGTTTCCAGAAATATTTATTGTCGTATATCCTATATCAAAATCAAATTTGTGCACAGGCGCTGTGATGTGTCCCTATTTTAATTTGAAACGAATCTTTAGCGGTAAGCGATGGATCAGCTGTGCCATTGGTATAGCTGGTGACCATATCAGAAGGGCTTTCAAACAGCTTACACGTCACTACGGATCCTCCCGATCCATTAACGGTGCTTTTAGGTACCTCAAGCATCGGTCACCGTGCTCGCCGAACCCGTCGCTTGCGACGAAGGGCTTAACAAGTAAACTAACCCATAGACACAGCCCACTGAGTTTCTTGCCGGATCTTCGCAGTGGGTCGCGTTTCCGATCCGGTGGTAGCTTCTGCGAAGCACTGCTCTTGCCAGGGCCAATGTTAGCAACACTCCCGGTTTGAGCCCCGTGAGCTCACCTATTCGTCCGGTTACGCTGACATAGCCTCTCAAGGCTTCAAATTAGGTAGAAAAAAAATAGGGGCTGTATATGTAGAACGAGCAGGAGTATTTGCGAAGCGAGATTCCGATCAAGCCCTTTAAATGTCCAATGAACTGTGCTCGTTATCATAATTATGTTAATACGCTTCCGAGAGCTTGGCCCATGATTCAAGTCTTATCTGTTTGGCCCAATAACAAAATTGAATAATCAATACGAACAGGAAACGAACATTTTTGTGTTTCAGGATCGTGCAGTCCGCAAGAAGTGTTGATCAAATTAAAACATGGATCGTATCCTGCAGTTAATCCCGACGGTTACGATTTCCCGAAGGATTTCATAGAACCAAGTCTGAGGGAAGAGGTTCACACCATAGACATACTATCGGATGGTAGAAACAGGACTTACACGATAAGGTATCCCAAGCCTGGGAGCTGGTACGCTCTTGTGTACATAAAATGGGAAGATCCGAGGAAGCAAAAAGTAGAACAGGAAGGTACGCCTATTAATTTAGATAGAGGAAATTGTTTTTTTTTTCAATAATGCGATGGGGCTGGGTAAAGTAAATGACTTAGTAAAAAAATGTATTTTTGAGACGCGCGACAGTAATGCTAATGAGCGTCACACTTTTTTAATTCTCCTATCTATTACTAGTAATCACGAGGGGTTATGCTACCATTATCGGACGTGGGAAGGACCTATTGCGTGCAATACTATTTATGTTGTCTAAAAGTCGTAGGTTCTGATTTGAAGGATGAGACAATAGTTTGTAAAATTAAAATTTATGCCGCATCTAATAAGGTGTCCGGCAGCGTTGTGATGTCTGTGGTAACCTTCTACTTGTTAGTATACGCTGACATAGCCTCTCAAGGCTATCAGCTTGGTAGGAAATAAAAAAACTAACGCCAGGGGCGCTGTGAACCCGATCAACCATTGATGCAATAAATTAATAAATATTCACAGTGTCTTACGTTTTTAGATAAGCGCCTATGGTAGGGTACTAACTTGACTCCTTGTTCTATTCATGAACATAACTTACAATATGTACCGTCTGTATTAAGAAAAGTTATTGTAATAAATAAACTAAATTTGGGTAGAACGTACTTAATATATAAGCCTTTATTGCTGATACTAAACAATGATTTTACATACAGTAGCAAAATGTTTTAACATAAATCTAATACATCGGGTTTCCCGGTTCAGTGATCAGCGTGTCCTGTGACACATAGGCTTCTTCCAGCTACTTCCATTTTTCTCTATTGGTAGCTTTTCTGGACAAGATTGTCCCTCCAATCATCTTGATATCATGTGTCCATCTTCTAGCTTGCCTACCTCTTTTCTTTTGCCATCACGTGGCTGCCATTCTGTTATAATTTTAGTCCATTTCACTCTGCTTTCCCTTGTCATATGTCCTGTCCATCGCAATTTTATCCAACGAACGTACTTGTATTGAATTTTAAATAATTAAATTTCTTCGCTGTCTCTATCGTCGCGAGATTCGAGAACAAACGATCATTTAAATTATTCAATTGGCAATTTGGCCTCACTCAGACTAAAACATTCGTAAATTGCCCGGTTTTGTATTACCGATGTTACGTCACTACTACATCACTAATAATTCAATCAATTGGCTCTATCGTGGAAATTCGAGAACGAATTTTTTTTTTTTTTTGCTTAGAAGATAAGTGGACGACCTCACAGGCCCACCTGGTGTTAAGTGGTTACTGGAGCCCATAGACATCTACAACGTAAATGCGCCACCTACCTTGAGATATAAGTTCTAAGGTCTCAAGTATAGTTACAACGGTTGCCCCGCCCTTCAAACCGAAACGCATTACTGCTTCACGGCAGAAATAGGCAGGGTGGTGGTACCTACCCGCCCGGACTCACAAGAGGTCCTACCACCAGTAAATATCATTCAAAAATAATTCAATTGGCAATTTGGCCTTACTCAGACTAAAACATTCGTAAATTGCCCGGTTTTGAATTACCGATGTTAAGTATCAAATGAACAGTATGGCAGATGTTACAGCACAAATAACGATTCAATCCGTACTAGATATTCGACCTCGGAATCTGATTGTCCGCCTCCCTGTTTCCTGTGGACTAGTGCAGTCAATTTCACAAACATTATCCATTACAGCGACTATTACGTCTCGTTATCCTTTATTAAGCGGGAGGACATTTTACTTCAGTTTACATTGAAATATAAGAAGATTTCGTTCGTCTTTTGTTGGTTGACTTTTCACATTATAATTATGCCTTTAGTAATAATAATAAATTTTTATTTCAGAATTAAATTCCATATGAAGCGTTATTAATACAAAATCTTGAAGTGTTAGTAATACAAAATCTTTCTTAAAAAAAGCAGTTCATTTTATTTATTTTACATTGACCATAAAGAGTCGAGGCTAAATTAACTTATCTATATCTATACTAATATATAAATCTACAGTGGTTTTTACGGATGTTTCGTTATAACTACTGAACCATGCATCCGATTGACTTGAAACTTGGTATCCATGTAGAAAATACATGTACTTAATGGATAGGCTTGTATTTATATGAGTGTTGGACTCCCTAATAATAATGATAATAAATAATAATGTTAATTTTAAATGCCCAGCGAAGCGGGCGAGTACGGCTAGTTATTCATAAATTTTTATGATTAAGCAGACTGGATTGAAATCACTGTTGATCCAATAGAATTTATCTTGTCCGAATTTCAATAAATTTGTTCTTTCGCAAGAACCACATTTGGAATTCGAGCAAATAAAAATCATAACCGTCCAGCCCATCTCAAGTTTTGAGCTAACTAATGCCATGTTTGTTTCACATAACCTTTATCAAAAACGTAGGTGTACGACATTTGGTTGGTACAATATTAACAAATTTGTGTACATATTCCGAGCGAATCACGAACTTAGATTACGGATTAATAGATAATAATATATTTGCGTAACATATTTGATAATAATTTTTGGTTAATCGGCTTCAAAAAATAAGTGACTATCAAATCGATTTCTAGGCGATCAGATTTCGATTATTATTATTTTTTTGGTTGGATGGTTCTTTATCAAGACTTGACCAGTAGTTTTTGGGTCATCCTTAATAATGAATATTATTATAGATATTCAATGATTTCACCTATATTAGTGTTATTTTATTTTGCTAAGGCGGTGTTCTTCTTCTTTGCAAAAGTTTAGTATTATTATTATTAAATTTTTTTTATTGCCCTTGTAGGCAGACGAGCATACGGCCCACCTGATGGTGAGTGGTTACCGTCGCCCATGGACTTCAGCAATGCCAGGGGCAGAGCCAAGCCGCTGCCTACCGCTTAATACTCTCCACAAGCCTTGTTTGAAGAAGGACATGTCATAGCGCACGGGAAAACCCTGTGGAGGGGAGCTCATTCCATAGCCGGATGGTACGTGGCAAAAAAGACATCTGGAAACGCACTGTGGAACTATTAAATGAATATTCTTAATATTAAAGGTACATATTTGTGCGTCTAATATTTCTTTTTTTAGTTTTTCTCAATAGATTCCGCTATAATTTTTCTAAAGCAATAAAAATCTTAGTTATTTAATAGGACATTTGCTTGTCTTCGTAGATTTGTAGACTATGACCAATACTTTTATACCATGCCATGAGTACAACTGCGAATACTATAAGCAGTCTATCAGTATGATATCGCGTATTAAGCGAAGCGATTTCGCTTAAGACGCGACATTTATCTTTGTAATTAAATGTCCGTTTTATTTGGTACTGGCTGACCCGGCAAATCGATAAATAAAAGACCCAAACTTTTGGGGGAGGCAAATTTAAGGGAAAAATGAAATTGTTATTTTTATTTAATTACGAGCATTTTCATATTTATCTACCTTTTAAACCTTCTCTGGACTTCGACAAATAATTCAAGACCAAAATTAGCCAAATCGGTCCAGCCGTTCTCGAGTTTTAGCGAGACTAACGAACAGCAATTCATTTAAATATATTTGGTATTATTATACTAGGAACAATTCGATAATTTACATTAAACTTCAATTAAGTTTACCCTATTCAAATAGCTGAAGAAGTTTTTGTGTTATCATATTTTTCCAAAATTTAAACATTAAATTGCTGTCTTGTTAAGTTGAATAAATATCGCTTAAAAGAAATAGCTTTTCGCCCCTCGATAAAATAATACAATAAGAAAGTACATAAAACTTCTTGTTAACTAATAATATAATTTTATCATATTACCAGGTCTAGTAGCAGATTGTCGAACGATATTGTACACCGATTTACAAGTAAAAGAAGAAGAGAAAATACGATTTGTAGATTGCTACAGCGGTTTTAATTTGGACCAAAAAGACATGCCGGCCACATTGAAATGCATGGCCACAGATAAGCCCGATCCGATCTCGTTAAATATCACGTTTCTCGACATTGATACGTCTGCAGACACCTACGTGACATTAAGGCTGCAGTCATTGTCATTGCCGTCCGACGATAATTACATAATATATTGTATTTATGATCCGAAAATAAACAATATACTTTCGGTAACGTTTACGCCCAATCCGAACGCGTGGCACTACATCCGAGTAGACCAGACTAGGGAAAACGTAACAATGGTAGCGAATTGCGAATCGTATCAACGGACAGATCTAAGTGACGCCGAAAATTTAACGATTCTCGACCTTATGCGCGACGACAAAGGAAGGTTCTTCACGTTCGACTACGGTCTCCCGACGACAGACTTGCAGGACGCTACCAGCGTCCTAAACGTGACCTCATCCGAAATCAAAAGTATGCGATTTAAAGTGAATCAGTTTCTGGATATCGGCGGCAGTCTCTCGATCGAGGCTAGCCTGCTGATGAGCCTGAAGTACTACATGGGTAATTACAAGAGAGAATCGACGAAGGGGGACTTATTGGAATTCACCGAAGACAATCAGTTTATGAAAGCAGTAATCTGTTTGAACGTTGGTCATGCTAGCGTGCCTTTGGAGAGCGGACATTGCAAATACAACGACCGGGTCACACCGGCGCTTTTCGTGTTGAATAGCACCGATTCCGAATCGGTGTACTCGAAGTCTATAATACCGTTTCCCGAGAGCGGCACTTGGTATCTAACGTTTCGGCTGTTCTGCGACTCGACCGTCTGTCCTTGTCCCACTTCGGAGGACGGAACGAAATATTATGTGAATTCGAGCGGGATAACAGATGTCGGTCTGTCCAGCAACAAAACTAGACAGGGCTCTTCGGAGTGCAACGCGAGTGTGGTGGTGGCCTTGTCGTCGAGTTCGTGCGTGGGCGGGAGCTGTAGCAACCACGGGAACTGCCTCCTGAATACCTTTGGAGGGATGGTCATGTCCTTTTGTTCGTGCTCTGCAGGATATGGAGGTAATTAAATACTTATGTGCACAATCTTCTGCTGTTAAAGTCAATAGGTTCTAACGTGGTTTATTTAAACACGTTAGAACATAAACAGACATAAAAAAGCGCTTCTTCAATTTTTAATGCTGATAGTTATATATACCATTAACTGATTTCAAAAAAGGAGGATTATCAATTCGACTGTTTTTTTTTGGTGTCACAGAATTCTTTCCTAGGTAAACCGATTTTGATGATTCTGTTTTATTTGAAAACTGATTCTCATGTGGGGACCATATGAAATTTTAATCCTGTAAAATTTTAAAATTACTTCGACTGTGGTATTCTTATACTATTTTGATAAAGTCGGTTTTCGTTTTTACCTTATAATTTTGTATTATTATACTCTAATGAGTCGATTAAGCATAAGGTAAAGCTTTTGATTAGAACTGTGTACCGTGATAAAGTATGATGATATCGTGCCAAGAAAGAAAGCGTGACGTGCCAAGAATCTCAAGGTGCTTTTTTTTCGCATCAAAACTACCACTGCAACATTTGCAACTCTGTATTGCATTGAATATCATCGTATTTAATTAAATAAAGTGCAAAATCGATTAAATCAAGAATAAATTACGGAATTTTGATGTAAATACATGAACATTCTTTTCGGAATCGATTTTTGGAAATTTTATCATTACAAAAAACGATTTTCTTCGTGTACGAGTTAGAAAATTGAAAACGATTCAAGGTAGATATATAAAATGTAATATTGATTAAATAAAGAGTAAATTACGGAATTTCGATGATATTGATAACACATGAAAATTTTTTTTCTGAATCGATTTTTTAAAATTTTATCATTACAAAAATCAATTTCCTCGTGTAGGTACTACGAGTTAGAAAATTGAAAACGATTCATGATAGATAGTTGGATTTATTCGTGAGTTCATTAATCTTGACCGGCTTGAGCTTGAGCGTTTGGCCGGCTGAGTTTGTGAAAACGAAAATCAACTAAAATTAAAATAAACGCGAAGTTAAACGGTGATAGTGTATTTAAATGGATCTTAAGGTTGATTGTATTGTATATAGTAGGTCAGACTGCACTGGAAGTGAGTCCACTGAGTTTTTCGCCGGATCTTAGTGGGTCGCGTTTCCGATCCGGTGGTAGATTTTTTTTATTTATTTTTTTATTGCCCTTGTAGGCAGTCGAGCATACGGCCCACCTGATGGTGAGTGGTTACCGTCGCCCATGGACTTCAGCAATGCCAGGGGCAGAGCCAAGCCGCTGCCTACCGCTTAATACTCTCCACAAGCCTCGTTTGAAGAAGGACATGTCATAGCGCTCCGGAAACACCGTGGAGGGGAGCTCATTCCATAGCCGGATGGTACGTGGCAAAAAAGATCTCTGGAAACGCACTGTGGATGACCGCAGTGGCTCCAGGTAGTATGGGTGAACTCTACTCCGGTGGCGGGCGGTGCGATGGTAAAAACAAAATTCTGCAAAGCTCTGCTCTTGCTAGGGTCAGTGTTAGCATCACTCCGGTTTGTGCCCCGTGAGCTCACCTACTAGCTAAGGTTACGCTGAAATTGCCTCTCAAGGCTGTCTATCAGCTTAGGTAGGATAAAAAAAAATGGTAGTAATTATTTGTTTTATACTTTTTTTTTTAGGTTGGGATTGTTCGGACGATTCAAGAATGGACAGCCGAGCGTATATGCTACTTTCGATCCTGCTGCTCACGCTAAGCAATCTCGTATTCTTTTTCTCGATATACGTGGCGACAATACGTTTCTACTACACCGAAGCCATGATGTACGCCTTCACGATGTTGTTCTCGACGTTCTACCACGCTTGCGACGCGCCCTCCCAGGTAGCCTACTGCATCATCAGAGGCAATATCCTTCAGTTCGGCGATTTTTACTGCGGCCTCATGTCGTTCTGGGTGACGCTACTGGCTATGAGCATCGTCAGTGACGAATTAAGGTCCTTCTGTCAGCTGACCGGAGCTATTGTCGTGGCCTTGTTCACGACCTGGAACATGCATTCGTTCGTATCGTTTCTCCTGCCCGTGGCGATAGGAGCGACCGTGCTGTTGGTCTCTTGGTATCTCGATTACAGGAAGACCGGTATAATGAGATACCCGTGGTCTTATTACTCGAAGTACATGCCGATCGGTATAATTCTGGTCAGCACCGGTCTGATATGTTACGCGTTTCTACAGACCGAACAGAATTACAAAATCGTTCATTCGATTTGGCACATGATAATAGCGTTTAGCGTTGTGTTTCTGTTGCCCGATGTGAAACGGGGCCCGAATGCGAACCCCTTCCTACCGACACCGAGTTATTATACGGGTAAGTTTTCTAGATACTTCCGCAGATCTCGCACGCCCATTGCCGAATGATGAAGCAATTATTCATGTTATATATGAGGCCGTCAGCGCAAAAGTGACCTAAGCCTAACTATGGTGTAGTTAGTATGGAGGCAATTAGGTTTGGAATTTTCATGAATTTGAATTAGGGTAGGCAAAAAAAAACAATACGCGCAAAAATAATGTTTACAAAGCTATCTGTTATCTATGGGTGAAAGAAACTGGATAGGCCGGATTTGCATCAGAATTTATTATATTTTAAATAGATTCCAATATACGTCATATAAGCTTGAATATAAAAAAATGTGGGTTAGGCCACCTTTGCGCTGATGGCCTCGTATGTAAATCTAGATAAATATTAAAATAGTTCTATTTTTATACGTCAAAAATGATTAAAATAAATTATAATTGCCGTGACACAACACATTGAGATAGTTACCACAGATTATAACGTGTCACGGATTAGTTTTTAAGATTTAAATGTTATAAATATAATTATACAAAACGACTTCTAGTCAAGTGTAAATAATTTTTTGTACACGTTTTTTCTAATGTAACTGACCTAGTAATGATGATTTTGGATTCAGATTTTTCACGTCCAACGTAAAGTTCCGTTTTATTTATGGAGGGTAGGTAAGGAAGATCATCTCAGTTTATTAAAAAGTGTCCGATGAAAGGGAACTGTACATTAAAGTGGCGCCATTGTTGCAAGTGGAAAAATTTAAAATAACAGCGCCATAAAATATAAGAGTAGGATACTAAATTAAAAAGGAATGAAACATTTGCTACGTAAATATTTTAGTAATAAATATAAATAGTTGATATATAAAATACTGCATATTTTTTAACTACCAAACTCAAGAAAAAATATTAAATTCCTGAACCCAGTACACTTCACTGCTTTTAAAACTGTTATTAAAATTTCCATTTCCTACACTAACGCTATTTCTACTTGTCAAGTTTACAGGTGGACACTTTTTCAACTTGTACCCTATGAAATCTGGTTCTCCTTACCTTTACCCTCCATAGTTTTATTTTTAAAGTTTCGTCCGTTAATAGTGTTGCCAGTCTGTTATATTACCAGTGTGCTTAGTGCGAGTTTTTTAACGTTTTCGATATCGTAAAAGTTAGCTCATATTTGTATGGAACAGGATCGTTTGCGTACATTTGCCGCTAGGGGCGCTGTTCCAACTGCATACAAAATCGGGTTAACTTTTACGCTATCGAGTACGTTAAGAAACTCGCACTAAGCACACAGATAAGTAGTTAAATGTGATAAATGTAAATGATAGGTGTTTTTTTTCATCTTTCGACTGTTTTCATTTACATTCCTTTGTAGTGTTAACTATTACTATAATTAAGGTTCACGTTTGTTTTCTTATGATTACGTATACGAATGTTATAATAAATATAAATGAAAAACTATCGTTTGTTACAGAACGCCTATCTTCAAAATAATTAATAGTTTTTGTAATTGTAATGTCTGTTATACAATTCAGTTTTAAATTTTGAATGACTTATGGAAAATTCGATCATGTAAGTTCACAGATTATGTAGGTAAATAATTTAAAATCCTCGCTAATAATTTTGTGCAATTTAATGAATTTTATATCAATATTGATTCTGTGATTTTTTTGATACTATTTAAATGTAATTAACGCACGACCTTCGGTGAAAAAATTACATTTTTATAAATAACTAGCGGACCCGGCAGGCTTCGTAGTGCCTCAATCGATAAATAAAAAACCTTTAAACTTTTGTAAAAAATAAACTTAAAACAAACAAAAGGATCCGTCCGACGGGGGACACATCAAGGGAAAAACAAAATTGTTAGTTTTATTTAATTTCGAGCATTTTCATATTTATCTACCTTTTAAACTTTCACTGGACTTTCACAAATAATTCAAGACCAAAATTAGCCAAATCGGTCCAGCCGTTCTCGAGTTTTAGCGAGACTAACGAACAGCAATTCATTTATATATAGAAAGGTTTTAAAGGTTTCAAGAGGTTTTTTGTGTTTATTTTGATGTTAAAGAGGTACACCAAAACTGTACCAATAAAACGATTTAAATGCGACATTCGACATTGATTTTAAAGTTTACCGAAAGTCATCGTGTTCAGGTTGCTCGCTAACGTCAAATTTCCGCATCAGGAATTCAGAATCGGAGTTGTTTGATTCACATTTCCGTCCGGAATCTTCACCAATGACAAATGATAATTTTTCTTTTGTTTTCGGGTGACCACGTAGCCCCTATTGTGGGAACGTAACGTTTGTCAATGTCCTTGACATTAAATAAGGTGAAAATGGTTTTTAAAATTCCGTAAGATAATGATTAAATATAAGTTAATCCATTAATCAACACTGTCCCAAAAATAACGTTTAAATACTCTGAAAGGTGCCTTATTGTAATACTCATTAAATTTTATACGTACCTAATGCTCGACTAATTACAGAAGCACGTGAAAATGAAATTTAAACTCATTATGATTTTTTTGCTTACAAATTTCTAAAAAAAAAACTTCAGAGGTGTCAAGGGACACCCGGATGGAACGATGTTCCTTTCGATTGATTAGTGAAGGAATTGTAATTATTTTTTTTAAGTTATAATAATAAATTACGGCATTATGAAGAAGAAAAAAACAATACTATGAACTAAATGACTATTGTTGAAACGCTATCTCGAGAAACTGTACTCATTACGCGGACCAATCGGATACGAGCAATGTCACGCGATAAGCGCCTACACGTTGATTGGTCAGAATGATGGATCTAAAAAGTGTCGTGACAACTTTTCGTAAGAATTTTTTCCGTCTAGCCCCCTTTCACAACGCGCGATAAGGAACTTCGTTCCAAAAATTAACAAATTACCGCCAGGTATTGCCTTTGAAAATGGTCGACCATATAGTGCCATCGTTTTGCCATTAGTATTATTAAGACACGTTCTAATAGCTCACCACTATTGAGAATGTTGCTCTAAGGGTTCCTACAGACCAGCGATGCGTCTTTTCCACAACGTTACGACCAAGTTTCCCTCGTCTGTAACCAGGCGAATCAAGACCGGGCTCGTAAAAATAGGTTTAATTGATCGATTTTATTGTAATGATAAAAAAACAATCTAAGACTATTCGCGTTCTCCGTCAAATGGAATGTATAGTGAAAAACACGCAAGTTGGTTCAATACTGATTTTTTTTAAAGACCTCCTCACTTACAGTTAGTTATGTTGAATGCATGACTTACGTCATTATAAATTACTTACTTTAATTTAAAAAAAAAGAAAAAAAATGGAAGGATGGCGTCCGACGGTTTCCTTCCCTACTCGACAAAGGGTAAAATAGAACGTTAATTATGCGAGAGAATATATTCGTTAAATGTATTCTGTGTGTTTAGCGCGAATTTTTTAACGTTCTCGATACCGTACAAGTTAACTTAAATTGGTATGCAGTTGGAACAGCGCCTCTGGCGGTAAACGTGAGGAAACCGTCGGACGCCATCCTTCCATTTGACGGAGAACGTGAATAGCGTTTTTTTGAAGTGAAAACTTCTTTAGAATCGTTGTGATTTCAAACCGGATGCAACGGAAAAAACGACAGGTAAGAGACACAAATACAAAAATGTGTAGGATGAAGCCAGCAAAGAGTGAGACAGAAATATACATACAATTTAATACAGCGCCATCTGTGAGATTTTTTAATACTAACGTGTGTATGAAAGCTCTTGTAGTGAATTTTAATTTAGGATTCTACGTGAAATTAAAATATCAATTCACAGAGGGCGCTACCTTACAATTATTTACTAATGACAACATTTTACATATACTTAAGACGTTTAGGATAATTGTATTTTAATTTTGGAAGGTTTCACTTCTACCACGTGTGAATTGCACACATGTATTTTTTTTATCATTACAATAAAATCGATCAATTAAAACTATTTTTACGAGCCCGGTCTTCATTTGCTTCGCTTGTTTTTTAACGTTCTCGTATAGCGTAAAAATAAGGACGTTTGCCGCTAGTGACGCTGTTTCAACTGCATACCAATTTAAGTTAACTTTTACGCTATCGAGAACGTTAAAAAACTCGCACTAAGCACATTGACCCTGTTTCATAATATCATATTTATTTTATTCAGTTTCAAATCAAATTGACGATTCTACGAGAGTTATTCATTGACGAAATCGTGAAATTTATATTTTTCAAGAATCATGTTTGTAATATTATAACATAAATGTTATGTTCAGTGTCCAAGAGTTGATTTACATGCTTACGCACGAGTCAGGAGTGAGCTTTGACTGTCTAAAAAGCTTTACTGTGATTTCATTTCTTACCTCATTACACTATGAGTACTGGACGAAGAACTATTAGTTAGTTACCGTGATAAATACCAAAGCTTTTTTATTATAAACTGTTTCTAGATTATATAGCGCATCATAATAATATATACATTTGTTTTGATCGAGGCCTTTATTAGAGTTTATCAATTCATAAAGGAGGGAGTTGATGTATTTTACCTTACATTTTAATTTTATAGTTCCTTTTAAAAATTATAAATTTTATGCGTGCAAAAAAAAAACGAGTCTTTATTTTATTCTAAATGAAAATGTGAAACATTCCTCGATTTCAATTATTCACTTGCTCAAAATTTCTTGTTTCTGTAAAAAAATAATGTACGTATCCTTTTTTATTATTATGATTATATTGAACATTATTCGCATTTATAATTACGTTGCAAATAAATATTGTGCAATATTTTTTTTTATTTCATTCAATCAGTTTAAATTTTACTGTAATAGTAAAACAATTAAATAAATAGTACTACCTTTCTATCTACCGCTTCGTGGACTATATATCGGTATGAAATATAATATAATACCGATATGATGTCATATGAGATAAATGCGGGTGACAACCCGTTCTCAGCAGTGGAATGAAAGGTAGCTCTTTCACAGGGTTCAAACTAATTCCATATCGAATTTCGTCAAAACAAAAAAAAAACCTTAATTTTGAATCCGAATTAATCTGATTGCCCTGTAACCCCATAGAAAAGAAACTACAGGAAAATAGAGATGTATATAATATGTACAAACAAACCTCACAGACAAAAAATAATAATACTGATTTGTGTTTAATATACACAATTTATATTTTTATTAATTTTCTTGAACGTCAATACACACATATCAGACTCTTATATCTATTGATTATTACAATAACGTTTTATTACGCTAAACATTCATATGTTCACAAGCTCACAGCACTTTCTGTTTAGTGGTTACAGCCCATAGATGTCACAACCTGACTGGACCTCCCACCATGATATTGAAATTTCAATTTTAATGTATAACAGTAGTCCTGTTCTTTGAATCAGAATGCAAGCCAGTTAGGTTGGAATAGGTCAAACACACCTGCATTCTTGAAAATCTGTCCGAGAAGTGATTTAAGATTAATTATAAATAAAAACTTGGTTAATTATAAATAATTATATAACATGAGGTTCTAAAAAACAACATATACATAATGTTAAATTAAATTTATATAAAAGTTTTAAAATAATTCTGCTTTATATAAAAGTTTTATTCTCTTTACAATTCATATATAAATAACATTTAATACTTGCTCACTTTGAGGTATTGTCAATTTTCACATAGGAATGGATATTCTTATCCTCATCCTCCTCCTCGCGTCGTTTCCTCACTGCTGAGGGTCGTGACCATTATAATTCGACATGATTTTACTCCTTGTGATGTCCCGCCAGCGCCTCCGATCATTGGCCGCATGAAGGGCGTCGTGGAATGGGATCTCTAGATCTTATCCTCATAGTCTTCAATTAATTCTCATTTACTAACAGTGATACACTAGTTGAGTGCTATTTCATTTTTCAAGTATTTCAGTCATATTTAATTACCAACAAAATAGTCTCCAACAAATAAATACAAAATATTTTAAGTTAATATTAACCTGAAGTGAATAAAACAGTTAATAATTACTTAAACAATAGTGTTACTAAAATTTTCTCAATATATCGGCATTTATGGTGTCACACACTGCTCTTGAATATTTCATATCATTAAAATTACCGTACTGTACCAGCTCCATATCGTATTTCTTTTTCGAATTGCTCAGCTTTCAACGTGCCATCTATACTCACACAGTTTTCATTGAAAACACTGTATGCTGAAACTTCACCCCGCTTTTTAGGCGTTGTCCTAGTGTTAACGCAAATACCTATTAAAACAGATACTACAAAAAATACAGCACCAAACTGTATCTGTAAGAAGTACATGTACAAAGATAACCAGATAATAGAGCCGATTGACCATTTAATTGCAAAATATTGCCAAGATTCTTTCGGCTCATCTTCTAAGGATTCCAGTTCACTTGCTTCTGAAGTTATATCACTCGGGTCTTCAGTTTGTAGAGGTTGGAATTTCTGAGGTATTTGTTCTTCATTTTCAATCTGGAAAGTTAGTTAAGGCATTCTTGTTAAATTTAATGTTAATTTAGTATAATAGCTTTATCGAAAACTTTAACAAACGGTCAGTTATATTTTGCCAGTCTGTCTTTATTTTGAAACACATTTTTGTAGAATCAAGATACATTCTATTAGCTAGAAGTTTTAGTTATAAACACAATATTATAAGCAAGAACTATTGATATTAAAAATGCAGAGTTTATCAAAACTTGAAGTAACCTTAGAAATTATATTTATATTCTCTTCTATAGTTAGTTCTTAGTTCATGTTATAAAATATAGCTTTATGATCTTTTGTGATTTCTAAGCCATAGACAGTTAAAACTATTTTAACAGTTAAATCTCGCAGTTTTTTTCGACGCTTCTTATACTTTACAGTCGTAAGTCGCCACGTAAACTAAAGTATTCGTATTGTCAGAAATAATTAAACTAGATTTTAAATTGCAAAAGTAATTTTCTTTATATTCAGTCTTTTTTTTATCACTTTAAAATAAATTGGTTTATCATAATAATAATTAAACTCACGAGCAGAACCTCTTCTTCGCTTCTATCTTTGGTCATGTCTAAAAAAACTTGTGGTATCAGAAAGTTGACAATTTTATCTCTCGACTTTCTTATCTTTTCTTTCGTATTTTCTACCAATTCTTTTCGGCGTCTTAAGGCCCGATATTCCTTTAATTTTGCCTCCATTCGTAAAGAAATTGGGCTATTGAATATTTTTCTTTTAATTTCTTATCTACTACTAATGTACTAGCTGGCATCAGTTTTAATTTATCACACAATTTATAATACACTTTATGACAACAGACTCATATAATCAGATCTTTTGTAGAAGGTAAGTTTAAAAAGAAGAGGTTTAAACAAAAATATTAATAAAAACAAATACGTAATTCTAAACAATAAATAAAAGTAGACAACTTTTTTTTTTGTTGACCTGGTATTAAAGACCTTTAGGTCACAACGTAGACAACGGATAGTCCTAAGCATACATGACAACTAGTGTAATAAACATATTGTCATACACAAAAGGCTTACTGAATTTGGCTCCCCCTTTTTTGAATTTCGGATTATTTTTATTTTTTATTATTTGATCGTCGTTTGTTCGTTAATGTTCAAATGTAAAAATTGTTTGTTCGTCTTTTATTTATTTATAATTAATTAAACAAATGATCACCCTTAAGTTGCCCTCCTTACTAGATATTTTTATTTTTATCGCTCAGATTAATTAATTTTGATCAATTATCGTTTGTTCGACGACTATTGGTGATTGTTCGATCATAAAAACAATTAATTTCCCAATTATTAATTATTTTATATCTAATAAGCAAACCATCACCTCACGCCTACATTGCGCATGCGCCGGTTTTGTCAGTCAGCTAGCAATGGCCATATTTATACTAGCGTTTTGTTAACAAGTGCGTTTATACTGTCTAATTTTTTCTTATGTAAATCAAAAAAATATTGAAAACTCCAACAAACTTCAACAATACTTCAACAAAAAAATGTCAGTGAAGACGGCCAATTAGTCGTTAAAGTATGATTAGCGCGGTTTTAATAAATTCGGTTATTTTTAATGATATTGAATATTATCTCAATTACTAAGATTTAATATAATTCATTTCAACGATTTTTTATTTTAATTAATTTTAAAATAAACACGTGTCAACAGTCATTACCACAGGTCAGTACAGTAGTAGTACTCAGTGTCAGTCAATAATTTCATGTTAAAATATGTCACTGTACCTAAAATATTACACAAATTTTATGTGAAATGTTATTACATGAGCCAATTTAATAAGTTTTTTTTATATCTTAACACAGACTATTGAAATTCAAATTGACACTGTTATTTGCTTTCCATTTGAGCAGATAAAGAGGACGAACTGATTTTTATTTTGTTTATCTAAATATTATTTTCCTTAAATTTTAGGGTTTGATATTTTATGATATGTTATAACCATAGAGTTAGTATCAACCTTATTAACTCCATGGTTATAACACTGACTGTGACTGTTCAGCGTAGATAATAAATAAACATATGTACTTAATATTTAAGACTACAGGACAGGCTCGAGACTCTTTGGCGGGAATGCTAGAATCGAAGTTGTATGAATAGTTTTATTTGTTAATTTAGGTACTCCGTAAGTAGAAATTATGTCTAAGCTAGGCTATAAGGTCTTATAACCGTTGGCCGTAAATAAATTATGAAAAAAAGTACAGGCGCGCACGATCGATGTAAGAATTTCCGGTTACAATGAATAGTACCAAATAATTCGCTTTTCGACATTGACTAGATTGATTTATGACTAGAGAATTCATTATTAAATGGAACATCAATCAGAAATGGGTGTTTACGGCGATACTCCTAACGTGCAAAACAGTGGAAACTATATTACAATAATACCTGTGGACTATACACGTAGAGGATATCAGATGCAAGCAGAATATCAATATAAGTAAGAATTATTGAATAACATGTAAATACTTCTGTGTTTCCAACCCACATAACACAGTAGTGCAAGTCTGAGTTACGTTCATTCAATGTGGATCGGTGATTTGTTGACTTGTTTTATTTTAATGTATTTTTAATATTCTCGGCTTACGACCCAGCTGGTGTTAAGTGGTTATCGGAGCTCATTAACATAAACAACGTGAATTCCGGCATACCTTGAGACACGAGTTCCAAGTCTCAGTTTTACAGTACAACGGCTGCCCCGCCCTTCAAACCGAAACGCATTACTGCTTCACGGCAGAATAGGCAGTATGGTGGTACCTAGTAGTTCGTAGTCACAATACGGTTTACAACCAGTAGAACTCCAATCCTCTTTTTTTCCCCCCTACCTGTGCTGATAGCCTTGAGAGGCTATTTCAGCTCCGCCTTGACGTATCGGTGAGCTCACGGGGCTCAAACCGGAGTGTTGCTAACACTGGTCCTAGCAAAAACAGTGCTTCGCAGAATCTACCACCGGATCGGAAACGCGACTCACAGAGAAGATCCGGCGAGCAACTCAGTGGGCTGTGTCTATGGGTTAATTTACTCGTCGAGCCCTTCTAAGCAAGCGGGTTTGACGAGGACGGTGACCGGTGCTTATGGTACCTAAAAATACGGTTAATGGATCGGGAGTATCCGTAATGACGTATTTAGGGCGACGTCGACTGTTTGCCATTCGGTCCACAGGATCGACAATTTCCGGCGGCCACGACAAGAGAGTTTTCATGTCGTGCCGCCTTCTCAAAGTGTTTTTTTGTTGACTTCGAATGCAAATTTAAGCTCTATTTTCAAAGTTCAAGTGTCGTTGCGCTGTGGAAAAAACCATAGATGGGTTCTTTCCAGAGACGAATGGCATTCGGCAAAAATATTCTTTAGAATCATAATATGTGTACTGTGGTAGGCTGTATTTTCCGGGTAGTCCGAATTCTGCCAACTTCGAGTGGTAGAATGTGTGTTATGGTAGATAAGTATTTTTTTTTTGACTTTTGTTACTTCAATTTAAGTACGTACAACTTTGCCAACGTCGGCTAGTGGAGGTATCAACATAATTATGCTAAAATATTTTTACATTACATTTAAAGACATGACCCGAAAATAAAGTTACCTATTTAGTTTAACAATTTTTGCATTGAACGGTTATTAGGTACTACCTACAATTTTATATTATTAGCGTGTATGAAAGATCCAAGCGAGTAGACTGCCTTTTTAGTGGAGAAAGTCAATAGGAAGTAATCGGGCTCATCACAAATAAAAATTCCTCTACGAATAAATGAAAACGTTTTTATTTCAGCGAGTTTCGATCCCGCGAAGAATATTACAGCGTTCAAAGTCAAAAGTTACAGGCCGAGGTTAACGCGCATTTGTATTCAGTTTCGCAAAGGTTGCCCCACCTCTCGTACAGTCCGCTGGGGCGGCATAATGAGTGGGACAAACACGATCCCCACAAGCCCCTCCAGTCCGAATCGAAGGAGAGCAACAGCTCCGACTCCCTCGAAAAAAGCGTCATGGGTAAGCTATGTAAGGGTAAACTACGGGTAAGGTAGACTGTTGGCAATCGATTCCGGATCAATCACATTTTTTTTCGTACACAGAAACTATGTATTGAGCTAATTTACCCATTGCACACGAGAGTCGAGTATCGCTAAGTGTGCTTAGTGCGAGTTTTTTAACGTTCTCGATAGCGTAAAAGTTAACACAAATTTGTATGCAGTTGGAACAGCGCCCCTAGCGGCAAACGTAGGCAAACGTTCCAGCTCCATACAAATTTGAGTTAACTTTTACGCTGTCGAGAACGTTAAAAAACTCGCACTAAACACACAGCACATGATTTAAGTACAAACGACAAAAGAACGTTAAGAACAGATATAAAAAACATAAACAAGACGTCAATCATCAATTCCGCACAACGAATTTTCGCACCAAACAAAATGGTGAATCATCTCTCGAGTTGAGGCATTAAATAATGTGATGAGCGAGACTTGCCTTTACAGAGAAAAAGTTTAATTATAAGCTAATAATATAAGCTAAATAATAACGATATTAAACCATGATATCCTCTTTATTTATGTGTGAAAATCAAATCAGTATTTGTAACGTATTGTTTGCCCTATCCATCTGTCCATACGTCGCGTCCATTACCAAGATATTCTAAAGACATACCTAATACTTTGAATAGCTTCCGTTGCGTCTGCGACTAGTGAAAATCTTAGAATAATCATATATTACCAGGATCCAATCTGAGTAGCTGTTCTAATCAAACCGGATCCAGCAGTATAGCAGCCGGCTCCTTCAGCACAACAGAACCTATTACCAGTGGAGGGAGTTCGTCTAGTGCTATATCCCCACCATTACCAGGTAAGGCTGATAGGTTGTTATCATCAATATTGATGACGAGAACTCCTGGTTCACTCAAGCATGATCCCGTTATGCGTTACGAAGGTTTTTTTGCGGCTACAACACGATTATTAGTTTTTAAATATATTTTTTATTTCAAGATGTCGACCATCGCGTCTGTAATCATTAAAGAGGTGACATTTATCGCGTTCTATGTCTTGTTCTAATTCGTTAATGCTCTGAATTATAGTGAACGCTTTGTTGTTGCAAGTAATTAATAATAAATAATAATAATAAATAAATAAAAAGTTCCTAATTATAGTATAGTATGTAATTAAGTTTATTTCATAGTCCCGTCACGAGAAGCCTTAAGTTATAAGTAAACAAAGAACTACTAAGTTACGTTATTACGTAGTGACAATTCAATCAACAACAAATAATCCCAAATTCAATCAACTCCTAGAATTAAATTATCGTTGTCGTGTAGGGGTTCGTTATACCGAAACGCCTCTGACTCATGAAACATAATCATTTGGGTCTGCATTTTGAAGCGTGTTAACGCTGATGCTGACAATGTTGTCACCTCAAAAAATACACAATCAATCTAAATCATTAGGTATACAATTAATTCACACACACAATAACATAATAATAACATCTGTCTCATGGGTCTTCGTAATTGGAATAGATAGAGTATAAATAAACCGATGTTGATGATTCTTTTATTTATTGATTAGAAAGCTAATGCATCTCATATGGTGCGAATTTCATAAAGATCTGACCAGTCTTTGTTGAGTTATCCTTAAAATGCATACTATTTAATTGTATCATCAATTACATTGATGATTTTCTCATTTTGTGTCGTTGTCTGTTTTATTTACTTTTTGTTAAAAAAAATCCAATTATTTCTAAATAAATGCGTATCTAACAAGTGTTCGGGGACACGATATAAGAATAACATCAAATATTAAAGTTAATAATGACATTATTAATACCAGACACCTGACCGACAGAGCATCAAAGCAAATATAACTTGACCTTGTAACTAAGGAGAACCGTCTCTGTGTGTAAAAAGTGTCCGTAAAAAACTTCTAAATAAAGGTGGCGCTACAGTAGCAACCGGGTAAATTTAAAAAAAATGCGCTGAAACTTATCAGAATAAGATAGAGAAATAAAAAAGGACGAAAGAGCTGTAAGCACTACAAAATCACAAAAAGTATTTTATTTAAAGCTAATAAGAAAATGTAATCGATGTCTCCATGTTTTACCACAACAATAATTTTATAATAGGTTATATTGACGACATTAGTTTGGACTACGTAAACATGTGAGGTCTTGTATATTACACTGTCACTAACTACTCTAGTCATTAAATATATTAAATTTCCTAACTCATCATATTTCAAAACAACTGCTCAATTCATATCATACCCTGTGCCTATGCTAGCGCCATTCTGGAGGATTTTTGAACTGTTATTTAGTGCTGAAAGTGGGACACTTTTTCAAGCTTCTCCCATGTGAGAGGGTTTTCCTTACCTCTACCCTCCATACTTCTAACTTATCTGAAGTATTTAAGTGCGTTAATCATAAGCTACGTTCGTACTGGTTAATTTCTCGCGTCAATGTTGGTTGATGCATATCCAAAGCCACTGATAAAGAGATGTCTTCGTCCAGGATCCTCGGGTAGCACAGCCTCTTCATCGACGGTAACATCGAACCCCGTCACTTGCATCTACCTCATGTCTCGTACCGCGATCATGATGGAGATGAGCTCGGAAGAAGTACCGGCCAATGTGACAACAGCACGATTCCTTAATGCGGTTCTGGCCACTGAAGAGTTAGGGTTGTCGCAGCCTTCGACCAGAAGCGTGGCGGCTAACGTTTTTGCGTTGTGGATGTGCAGTCCACTGTTGGGTAAGCTTAGTCCAGATAAACTAGGTTAGTTAGTTAAGTTGGTTAATTATGGCACTTGAAGAATGTACATCAAAACCCGGAGCTGGTTAGTACCTTTTTTCTCAGGCAGGGAGCCAAACCTCCAACGAGGTATCCGCGCCTAAGGGGCACGCGAGGTTTTTTTATTCTTATTTATTGCATAGATGGGTGGACGAGCTCACAGCTCACCTGGTGTTAAGTGGTTGCCGGAGCCCATAGACATTTACAACGTAAATGCCACCACCTACCTTGAGATATGAGTTCTAAGGTCTCAGCATAGTTACAACGGCTGCCCCACTCTTCAAACCGAAACGCATCACTGCGTCACGGCAGAAACAGGCAGGGTGGTGGTACCTACCCGTGCGGACTCGCAAGAGGTCCTACCACCAGTGAATGTGGGATTTGACGATCTGAAGATGTTGGGAGCAGACCGCAGGCCAAAATACCAATAGTGTCTTAAGGGCCCTACCGCACCAAATAACTCCACCTTGCACTATCACACCCGACGTCCGATCTCCACCCGGGGTCAGAACCCGGTCAGTGTAGGGGGGTTCCCGCTGTCAACACTACAACCGGATCTGGTACCTAAGATATATTCACGACCGACTACAACAATGAACCGATAACATAAAAATGTGCAGAATGGTGGTACTTAGCCGTATGGGCTTAATATACGCCCTACCACAATTAGGTTATTTGTTAGGCTCTTATATTATAGAATATGGTCATGGTGCATAACAATATTAACGTAAAAATTCTTGAAGAAATCCAATTGAAGCCTCATCACAGTCCATGGAAAATCTGGGCAAACTGGCAGAAACTACTGTTGCGTTACGGACATGGGTCAGAATCGAAGCGACGTCGAGATCAGCCAGTCTTGAGATTACAGAGAAACGTTTTCTTTCCCAAACACATCGAAGAAGGAATCAAGTAAGCTTTTAAGCAGATAATTAGAGCTTGGTCTGTATTAGGGAATTTAGACAGACATTGATCATTTCTAAAGAAGTGATTTCGAATAAAAGTAAGGAGGTTCTGAATTGTGGTCGTATGTTGCCGTAAACACAAATTAGTTCACGTTCTACACGTGGTTTCGGGTTGCAATAGTGTACAGACTAACAATTCCAATTATAGTCGAATTTCGACTACTGCGGGACCACTAGTATTATTTATTTTATGTTTTTTTTTTAACAAAACGATTTCGCCCCCGGGTGGACTCGAACCACCAACCTTTCGGTTAACAGCCGAACGCGCTAACCGATTGCGCCACGAAGGCAGTTGCTCTACGTACCAAAATTCGATATCAACTTTTTTTTATTTAAAATTATCCCAAAGATAAAACGGGCAGATAAAGAATTTTGAAGTATTTTTTTTATTGCTTAGATGTGTGCTCACAGCCTACCTGGTGTTAAGTGGTTACTGGAGCCTATAGATATCTACAACGTAAATGCGCCACACACCTTGAGATATAGTTCTAAGGTCTCAGTATAGTTACAACGGCTGCCCCACCCTTCAAACCGAAACGCATTACTGCTTCACGGCAGAAACAGGAGGGGCGGTGGTACCTACCCGTGCGGTCCTACCACCAGTAACTACGCAAATTATAATTTTGCGGGTTTGATTTTTATTATACGATGTTATTCCTTCACCGAGGAAGTCAATCGTGAATATTTGTTAAGTACGTATTTCATTAGAAAAATTGGTACCCGCCTGCGGGATTCGAACACCGGTGCATCGCTAGATACGAATGCACCGGACGTCTTGTCCTTTAGGCCACGACGACTTCAGACTTCTATGGCATTGCTATCAGCATACCTGAGCGCTGGGCTGGGAGTAGTGGGTTCGATTCCCACTCGGGGCAAACGTTCAATCTGTTTATGTTTATATCTATTTAAATGTGTACGTGACTTTAAGCATCTATTTTTGTGAAAGATTTCGTATTCAGAGCTTTGGTACTTGTCTCGTATGTGCCGATGAAACGGCGCTTATTATACAAGAAAAACTCCTAGCTTCGGGTCTTTGAACGAAGAAACTCCATTTCAGAGATTCCCGTATACAAGAATTGTTATATGAAGAAGCACGTCACAACGTGGTCACAGGGAGGTATCCTTTAGAGAGTGCTCAAGCTGTTATGCTTGGAGGGCTGCAAGCTAGGATACAACTTGGCCCCTACGATCCGCACCGACATACAGCTAAATTTTTTAGGTATTTCCTAGCAGCTCTGTGTAAACCAGCTCCTAGAGGATTATGGAACCTCTCTATTTAGATCATATATTACAAAGTGAATTTCGAAACCCATCTTAAATTATATCAGTATGAGTATGAGGTCTAAGTCTTAATTTTATTGCTAATTATATCTACCCACGCTTCAAACTAGAACGCATGACTAATTCGCGACAGAATGAGCGGAGTGATGATACCCAAAGATGAGAATTTCATTAGTATTTCTTTTAAGGGTTAATAGAGGTTGGTAATTGAGATACTATGTAAGACGTAACAACTTTTCTATACATATGAAGGATAGGCTGATTCCATGGGATTTTTAAAATGATGACGTGAGCGTTGCTGACACCATTCTCTTCATAATTATAATTGTCTTCCCTAGTGACAGTAATTAAGTCTCACTTTTGTAATGTATTCCATTTATTAAATTTCAATTGTATAACGATAACACCAGAGAGCTCCGCCTCGGTCTGATGCTTCGGAATGTTTTGTGCGACAATATTCACTCATATTTAGAGCAGAAAGTGGGGGTAGCTTAGTCATGAATTCTCTCGAATACCGTCTTATGCAGTTGCTGACATACGTAACGTTAAGGAAACAGTCAACTGTAACTTTTTTAATTTAGCTAATTAGTGACTTTGCGCAGACATATATTATAAAAAATATGTGTATTGGTTTCTTTCAGGGAGCATCAAGACAAATATTTGCCGAAACATGCGCGTTCAGGGCGTTGGGCCCAACTACTGCCAGCCGGCAGGAAGGGCAGCCCCGAAGCCAAACTATTAGAACAAGCGCAGAGACCTCCTGCCGCTCCACCGAGGAAGCTACGACATAAATACTTGGCTCACACCAGAACTCTCCCTACTTATGGGTCTGTCTATTTAAACTATGATCCTTATGATCTTTTTTGTCTAGGAAAGTCCATAGAACCAGTCGATTACTACCAAGGGAATGGAAAGACAATAGTACCTTCCGTAGTTGAATGGGTAAAACGCCCGGTGTCGTAACTGTGACTTAGCATATAACTGCCTACTAGCGGACCCGACAGAGACAAAAATTCATTCAAGTCGATCCAGCCGCTTAGTTGCATAATAGATAAATACCCTCGGTACCGACTGCAGCGCCATCTGATTTGTGATTTGTGAATCAAAGCCATCCAGGGCGCCACCCAAACGCATACAAAAAAAAATTACTCAAATCGGTCCAGCCGCTTAGGAGGAGTTCAGTGACATATACATGTGCAGTAGAATTATATATATATATATATATGATTGTCAGTTTTCAAATTGTGTGACATACCAAAATAGACGATGGAGGATTTGCGTCGTATTATAAAATGAAACCCGCATTTATTCCTGCAATATACCCGCAATTCTGTTTACTGATGCAGGGCCGCCTTCTTCCAAGGGCAAATCGAACAGCCAGTCCGGAGTTTGACCAGTCTATTGACTCACGAAGATATTCCGGTCTTGGTGGCCGTCAACTCCAATGGGGTTTACGTGATCGATGACACTGAAAGCGTAAGTGCTCATAATCTACTTATATTTCGTATAAAGGTAGGTACCTATTCCGTATTTCACGTATTTCAAAATTGTTCCTTCGCTTTTGCGTAAAAAAAAATATTATTATCTAAATCAAATTACAATTGGAAAAACCGTGGTGTTCACATTAGGCAAACCTATGTCACGTTTGTGTCGACGCCACTAAAATACGTACCTAAAGTATTTTATAGCAAATCTTTGAGTCTCGTTTCAATAGTCAACAAATCTAGTTTAGATTGGTCGCTCTTCTGAGTGGTTCACGGTATGCGAAACATGCCTTTTTGACACCAAATTTTCTTTGTTGCGGCCCTCAAATTCATTCCCGGCGAAGGGTTCGACGAGTAAATTAACCCACAGACACAGCCCACTGAGTTTCTCGCCGGATCTTCTCAATGGGTCGCGTTTTTGATCCGGTGGTAGATTCTGCGAAGCACTGCTCTCGCTAGGGCCAGTGTTAGCAACACCTCCGGTTTGAGCCCCGAGAGTTCACCTACACGCTAGGATAATGCTGATATAGCATCTCAAGGCTATCAGCAAAGGTAGGAAAAAAAAACAAAGTAGTCATCTCTTATGTTACGTTCAATATCCTTCCTTTATTCCAAATTTGTTTTTAATGAGTTCGGTCAGGGACTTGCAAGTTATTAAACGGGACCCCAAACGTCTTTTATTTTATTTTATTTTATAGCTTGGATGGGTGGACGCGCTCACAGCCCACCTGGTGTTAAGTGGTTACTGGAGCCCGTAGACATCTACAATGCAAATGCGCCACCCACCTTGAGATGTAAGTTCTAAGGTCTCAGTATAGTTACAACGGCTGCCCCGCCCTTCAAACCGAAACGCATTACTGCTTCAGGGCAGAAATAGGTAGGGTGGTGGTATCTGCCCGTGCGGACTCACAAAAGGTCTTACCACCAGTAATTCGCCAGTCTTCCCCAGAGACGAGAGCCCAAGACAATTGAGAGCGATCGGCAGCAACAGGTCCGGTCTTATAACTTAACCTAAACCCCCCATTCCTACCAGCTAACTTCCTTTCCTTCCTTTCCTAACTTCAAACTAGGTCCTTGATGAATCTCCCATCAGTAAGCCAACTGATCCGCAAGTTCAAGATATTTACAGACAGTTCTACTTGGTTTGCTGTATGAAGAGCTGTCATGGGACATCGGCCTACCTTCCGAGGAGCACGAAGAGAGTCTACCGTGTCTATTCTTGCAGTTCATGGTTGTCGAAAACGGTTTAAGAGTCTCCAAAATATTGCAGGTGAACAAACACTTTTAGTTTGTATTTTCGTTCTTCCTAAATTTAGTAAGGCTACATTATATTAATTGACGAAATTAAACACCTAATATCAGCGTGTTCACTGTAATGTTGTTTCATAAAAAAAATACGACAAATTGGACAGATACTAACTACAACACTTGCGTTGTGTGAAAGAGACAAATAATCAAAACCAAAATTAAGTTTAATGTTACGTGATTTGGTCATAGAAATGTGAACCCCTTGAATCATGAAGATGAAATCTCATTTGTAGTGTCCTTTGAAAGTGTAACTCATGACTGCTTCGAAAGAAATAGGTGGAATCTGAAAAGCTTCATAATGGTTGGGGAAAAAGTATCTTCGCGTTTTTTAAGAAAATGCACAACATTTTTTAATATACTTTATTTACATTTAACTAAAGTATGTAGGTACCATTTTGTTTGATAGCTTTTTGCTATCTTTTAGGTAGAGACATGATCCCATTGCTATAGAAATTTTGGGGCTTCTGATCAAAATACCGCGACAATTGGTTTTGGCAGTCCCCTCGTGATGTTAACCTGACACTGCCTAAATAATTCTGAATCGTACCCAATAAAAGTGTAACCTTGTAAGGAAGAAATTCGAACCGAAATAGGAATCGCCGACAAAAGTCCTCAATGCAATTTTAGGTATTCTCGAGACAAGCTAGCATGATGGATACGTTGATAGAGCACTTCGCTGGGGAATACAGAAAGAGGCTTGGACAGGAGACGCCAAGTGATCACGCCAATTACGACTACCATTCAGGTTGGTACCGAGCTCTATACTTATATGTAACGTTTTTTATTTTTATTTTTATTGCAGATGTGTGTGGGCGTATTCACCTAATGTTAAGTAGTTACCGGAGCCTATGACGTAAATGCTGTCACCTAGCTTGAAACATGAGTTCTAAGGTCTCAGTATAGTTACAGCGGCTACTCCACCCTTCAAACCGAAACGCATTACTACTTCACGGCAGGAATAGGCAGGGTGGTACTTACTCGTGCGGACTCACAAGAGGTCCTACCACCAGTAATTTTTATTACACGATGTTATTCCTTCACCGTGGAAGATCAACCGTCAATCGTGATAAGTATCATTAGAAAAATTGGTACTTGCCTGCGGGATCCAAACACCAGTGCATCGCAAGATATGAATGCACCAGACATCTTATACTTTAGGCCACGACGACTTCAAAACAGACTTTTACATACTTTTTACCCATTGTTCTCATTTCCTACTACAAAGGATCTTCAAGTTTCCAAGTAACATGAAGCTTTGGCTGGAATCGACTTTCTGCCTCCCTCGAATCGACATTATTAAAGGGTTGTAAAGTACCATACTCTAAGCAGTGGACAAAATTTACCCTCTGTTGTATTCGGTGTGGGATCTTACCTTTCACAAATCCCAACCTTTAACAAGAGTTTAGCCAAGGGTGTTGGTTTCGGGTCCCGAATTGGGAACGTATGTGTCTGTTTCCCATAGTACAAGGGATCCCACATGAACGTCTAACCCCCTGTTCGTTATTATTATTATTAATAATTATTTTAGGACTGATATTATATTATAGATTCCGGTAGTATATCCCTGCCTCCGTTATCAAGGCCAGATTCTCCCCAACGTAGATTGGCCAACAAGTTGTCTAGGTTGGCGTTGGCCACGCACGACGGACGCGGCAACCTGCTGGGCGGAGCTGGAGATTGGGGCGCGGACTTAGACCATCAACGGCCGTCTTGGATATTACCCAAACACTAAAATTATGTATAGAGACTTTTGCAATTATTGGACTTCTTTGTGATTATCTAGTCAGAATGTGTTCGTCACTTTTGTTGTCTTTTAATTTTGCCTATCTATTCACCAGTAGCGTCATAGGGCTATTCTAGCTTCGCATTGGTTGGTGGGCGATCTCACAGGGCTTAGCCTGAAAGAGTTTGCCAACGTCTGCCCTAGCAAGAGCAGTGCTTCGCTGAATCTGCCACCAGAATCGCGATCCGCTGAAGATATCCAGCGACAAACTCAGCGACTCAGTGGTGCTATTAGACTAGACTGAAATACTAAATCAAATTGTTACAAAAAAAAGCCTAAATCCAGTATGACAATTTTTTGCGAATGATCGCGCGATGAGTAGGAAGTCGTGGGACGGCAACCGGCCTAATTTACCGTCTATACTGAGCCACCAGCACAGATAATACACTTAATATTAATTAATGGCACCGGCATACACTAACACAAAAAAAACCTTTATCTGCGGGACGGGGCAAGTATAACATTCAACTATTATGCGAAAGAGTTACAGCTTCAGTGAAGCACTGCTTTTGTTAGCTGTTGTTAGCTTGTGAAGCTAGAATAACCCCTCTGGGTTACTAGTATAGGTAGGCCAAAAACATACTAAGTACTTATAACACATGTAGTGTGCGAAAGGGACAATGCTCTACAAAGCCGAAATTAGCCGAATGTCTCTTTCTAGAGGTCGATGTGCATTATTTCTTGCCCAGTGTCTATATTATAGTATACGGGCATCGTTGCATAAGTAAATGGCGCGAATTTTAATTCACATGTGATTAAATGTTACTGTTTTTATGTGTTTATTTTATGTCATATAGTGTAAATATGTTTATTTTAGTTTAGTACCTAAATAGTTTTAGTCGTATCCTTTTAGAACAGATAGAGAAATAGAGTAAATTGAACAGTCACGCTCTGGAATTGGGCGCGAAAACAATTTGAACTGAGAAATAATGGTAAATGGTAGGCAGCGGCTTGGCTCTGCCCTTGGCATTGCTGACGTCCATGAGCGACGGTGACCACTTACCATCAGGTGGGCCGTATGCTCGTCTGCCTACTATGGCAAAAAAATAAATAAAAAAATAAAAACATCGTATTAAATTTTTAAGCGAACGCACATGAAAATATACTTGTGGGAAGTCAATGTCTGTAGAAATAAATTTTGAGTTGGTCTGTTTGCATAATAAAGCAAATTTTTTGGAACGACGTTTTATTTCTAACCTCAAATGAAATTGGAATTTAATTATTTCGTTTTCCTGTTGATCATTGTTCCTAATTGAACAACTACAAGAGCTAACCGATTTATATCTTTAGAATTCCGTGAAAATAGAAATATGTGATATAAATTTTAGTTTAGTTAGTGGGCGTATTAAATTATTACTACTGATGGAACATGAAGGTGGAATAGTACCGGATACTACAATGATCATGATCATTATTTCTCAAAGTCCCTTCATAGTGTATTTTTTAGTCACCATTTAGAACTGGTATACAGTCAAACCTGGATAAGCGAGAGTTCAAGGGAGCACAATCTCATTCTCGCTTATAGAGGTTTCTCACTAACCCGAGTTTCTCGCTAATGCTTCCTCTGAATTTCATTTCGCGATTTTCCGGATTCAAACGCATATTCACTATATTAAGTTTATCACTTAATGACAGTACTATAATTTTCCGTTTTGACATGATGCAGAACAGAACTTTCCTTCGCAATTGATTGACGATAAACTGAGTAAGTCCGACAAACAGGACCAGAGTAGTAATAGTGCTTCGAGAAGTAATAGTAATTCGCTAGAAGTAATAGTGTTCTGTGAACAGGACGGTACACAGGCACACGTGTCCATTCGAAAAGAATGCGATAAAATAACAACGTTATTTAGTTCCACGAAATAGAATAGGATCAATATTGACGAGAAAACAATACAAAAACAATGGAAGGAAGTTCCACAAAAGTTAAGAATGAGTCATAAAATAGCAGATGTTAAATTTGTAATTTGTTTGTAAGCTCGACTGTCGCTTATAGAGGTTATAGAGTTATAGAGAGACTGTCGCTTATAAGTAGCAGTCTCACTTACGGAGGTTCATGAGGGAAAAACGACTCTCTTACAGAGGTTTCTGTTTCTCGCTAATAGAGGTTTTGGGAGCTTAAAATGACGGGTCCTGGCTATTACTCTCACTTATAGAGTTTTCTCACTTATCCAGTTCTCACTTACTCAGGTTTGACTGTATTTCATTTTTCAAAATTGGCGCGAAACTAAGTACCACATCTAGGTGCATGCTATACATCACGTGTTGCACCTGGTGAAGTCATTCGTTGTGAGTAGCGTTCATCTTGATGAAAAAATATGTTCAATTTCTTACATTTTATATTATTATGGTTCCTTAAAAAAATCCATAAAATTCTGGAAGCTTTTAATTTAAGATCTCATGTATGTACTTATCGCATATTTCACTATCGGTTTCCGCTTGCTTTTATTTATCGATAAGTTTCTCCTGTAAGTCATCTAATTTAAAATTCATACAACGTTAACACCGTAATAAATTTTATTTATTTCACCAAAAAACAAAATCGTACATTAAGTACCTACATATTTGAAAATAAAAATTAGTCTTCTTGTAAACTCGAAATTCAAAATTAAACGGCCCTAATAGGGCTGTGAAACTTTCTTTTATTTTTAATACGCTTTTTTAATACCGCGCTTGACTACAATTTGCCAGTATGTCCACACGGGCCCTTTTTAAGAAAATATACCAACCCAAAAATAAATTTGAAGATGAACGTAATACTATTTTATGCCATAATAATTCTTTGAACGATTATATTCCTTCAGTAATGGATGTTTGTCAAGATACTCTAGGAGGATTTTATATCTTGGACCTGACAAATCTTGATGCCTTGTCAATCGCACCTCTAGTGTGTGTACTTGGAATGCTAATTCCGCACTGAAATGTCAAAAATTGTAGACGTTATAGCAGATCTGTTTTAAAAAAAAAACGACTTCTGTAGACGTACAGAGGGAGTCGGAGTCCCCGTTCATCTAGTATTAGAGGTCATTAGAACCGAAAAATAGTTTCGCCCCAAAAAAAGCGCACAGACGCTTAAATAGCTGATTTCGATCTAGAATTAACATTATGAAGTCATGCATATGCGACCTTTTGCTTCTAACAACTGGCCACTGCGAGAATGCATTCAATCTGACATCAATTTTTAAACTGACAATATCACAGTAAATCATTCGTTAGTAGGCAAAACAATAAAAAAATATTAATTACGACTCCACGCCTCTTCTAAGTCAGATCGTTCATTACAAGCATTTTATGGAGCGCAGACTTTTAGCTATGGAGGGAGGTAAGGAGAACCGTCTTATATGGGAGAAACTTGAAAAAGTGTCCCACTTTCAGCACTAAGTAACAGTTCAAAAATCCTCCAGAATGGCGCTAGCATAGGAATGGAGCAGTTGTTAACTGATTGAAGTATGCCGAGTTAGGAAATATAATATATTTAATGAATAGAGTAGTTAGTAACAGTGTAATATACAAGACCTCACATGTTTACGTAGTCCAAACTAATTTCGTCAATATAACCTAAAATTATTGCTGTGGTAAAACGTGGAGACATCGATTGCATTTTCTTATCAGCTTTAAATAAAATACTTTTTATGATTTTGTAGTGCTTCAGTTCTTTCGTCCTTTTTTATTTCTCTATCTTGTTCTAATAACGTTCAGCGCCTTTTTTAAAATTTACCCGGTTGCTACTTAGCAGCGCCACCCTTATTTAGCAGATTTTAACGGACACTTTTTCACATCAGAGACGATTCTCCTTACCTCTACCCTCCATGCTTTTTGCGGTCAAGTTAATACGTCAAAATAAAATGGAAATTTACGATCTATTTCATGGATTATTTCAATAGATAACTTATACTGACCTCATAGTGAAGTAGTTACTCTCTTTCTCGGGTGTCAGAATGAATTGGTTCGCTAAGTACCACAGTCTCTTGTTTTTGTATTCGTTGTTCAACTGTTAAATTTGAAAATGAAGAACAAATTTAATACAGCAATAGAGGCTGCTGCGGATAATTATGAAGAAAGCAATAAAAATCGCCAATTATTTTATGAGAAACACATTGCTGATTCGCAAATTTTTGTGCAGCGAAAAAGTAATTAAAACCAGAATCTCTTACGGCTTTATAATAATAATAATAATAATAAAAATCATTTATTGCCTTTCACATCACAGAAAATAAAATGAAATACAAATAAAAGAAAAGAAAAAAAAAGAGAAAAAGGCAAAAGGAGGTGGCTCAGCTATTGCTGTTCGAGGTTGATAAATCGAACAGCGCTGATTTTCAGTCACCCCCGTTTCCCCTTGGTTCTTTGCGGGAATGAAGGCTAATTACGTGTGTACATACTTAGAATATGGTATAAATTAGTAAAACTAGTAAATTATAAAAATTTAAGAAAAAAACAAAACAAAAATCAAATTAAATTGTGAACCCTAATACATACATATATAACATAATAAGCAAACAGTAACAGCACCCCGTAGGCAGCCCACAACGAAACAACAAATAAAATAAAATAAAGCACGATAATACTATTACTAATACTGGCAAGCAGCACAACATTTACACTTGTACATAAAAAAAAAAAAAATAACTTAAATAAAAGGAGGTTTTCAAAAGCAAGGATAAAACTAGTTCCTATAAATACTATAAATTAAATTAGTTTTTGTGAATCCAATAGAAATGATTTTAAACGATTAATAAAGCCATGCTTTGTTACAATGTGACGAATAGGTGGTGGGAGATCGTTCCAGCAATGCGTAGCTGCGTATTTAAACGCTCCCCGAAAAGCAGCTGTTTTATATTTGGGCGTCAACAATGGCTTAACAGCAGCTCGTGAGCCATACCTGTACTGAGTGCTTCTCCAATCTAACTTCTCATACAAATACCTAGGTTCATGTGTCGAAATCACTCCAAATAGTAAGACTGCTAAGTGCAACCTTCTTCTAGCTGCCATTTTCAATATATTGTGATCATTTAAATAGGGCGTTATGTGTCCTCTCACAGGAATGTCAAAGCAATACCTGGCACAGGCATTTTGAATGCGTTGTATTAATTTTTCAGTTCTCGAGAGTAAACAGGGACCATAAACAGTATCACAGTAATTTAATTTCGACAAAACTAGACTATCGATAAGCAACTTCCTAATGGGTACACTGACGTACTGTCTAAACGAGTACAGAATCTTCAGTCTGTAAAAACAAGTTCTTAAATTCTTTGTAATATGGGCCTCGAATCGCAATTCGGGATCAATTGTCAAACCCAAACTGCATGCTAACTCCACCCGATCAATTTCCTTACCCGAAACAGTCACCTTAGGATCGAGTGATAAAATCTTTGCTATCTGAGATTTACTGCCTAGTATCATGTATTTAGACTTAGAGGGGTTCAATACTAAGGAATTCTGTTCAGACCAAGAGACAATCCTCTGCAGATCCTCATTGATAAAACTGACAGCAGAAGGGGTATCTCCAACATCAAAAGAGTGGTATAATTGTACATCGTCAGCATAAACATGGTATTTACAATTCTTGAAACACTGAGTGATATCTGCACTGTACAAAATAAATAACAATGGTCCCAGGACAGAACCTTGGGGAACGCCTCTAGTAATCGGCTTAGAAGTAGAGGTTAGTTTAGTTCCATCTTCTTTCCGTATCTGTACAAATTGCGTTCTACTCGACATATAACTGCTAAACCATTGCACAGCATTATCAGAGAACCCATAGTGAGTTAATTTTGCTAAGAGTAAGGCAGTGTTAATTGTATCAAAAGCCCGTGAGAAATCCAGCAGCGTCAGTATCGTACCCTGGCTCCTGTCACGAGCCTCGAGAATATTACCCACAATGTCAGTAAGAGCAGCGGCCGTTCCTCGGCTTTTTCTGAAACCCGATTGAAGCACTGGAAGAATGTTATTTGATTCGATATATGCTGCTACCTGTGAGTAAACTACCTTCTCCAAGATCTTGGATAGAAAAGGCAACACACTAATAGGCCTAAGATCTTTAAAAGCTTGAGGGTGCGTGACTTTCGGAATAGGGCTAACCACAGAACATCGCCACTGAGCAGGAAACGTATTTGTATCAATGGACTTATTGATAATGCTAGTAATCGCCTCCAATGTTGAAGGCAGTGAGAGCGATATCATCTCACCGCTTATCCCGTCAGTGCCTTGAGCGTTGGATTTAATGCTGTTAATAATCTTAAGAACCGTATCCTGGTTGACAGTTTTAAGCGTAAACTTTGGAGATGTGTTAGAATACTCAAAGAATGAGTATCCTGAAACGTCAGAACTACAGACCCCGGGTACATCCAGAAAAGCATCATTGATAGCATTAGCGTCATTAAGGTGTTCAGGCAATGCTTTCTCCTGATGTGACGGAATCACATCAGATTTCAGATTTTTCCATAACTTTTTAGGGTTTCCGAAGTTGCTATTAATATAATTGTTGTAGTAGGTCTTTTTTTCCGATGCTAAGACGCTAGCTGCCTGCTTCTTAAGGTCTAAATAATACTGTTTATGACTATGAACCTGAGTTACATGTGATCTATAGCGTGCAGCATCTCGCAATTTAAACAATAATCGAACATTATCAGTAATCCAAGGAGTGGAACGTGTTTTGAATTTCAGGGTTTTGTGCGGAGCATGGAGATCGTACAGGTACAGAATAAACATAGAAAAAGTGTAAACCATCGTGTCAACGTCATCCAGGAGGGCGATGTTCGACCAGGGTATTGTATTTAGATCCTGAGTAAAGAACTCCTCCAAGATATTTTTAAATTGACGGGAAGTGATCATTCTAGACATTGGTCTTTCCTTTCGGATCAAAGTCTCACATGTGACAAAAGCATGGTGGCCAAGCTCGGGAATATAATCAACCCCGACATCATTAATGCCAATGTCAGTACAAATAACATCCAACAGAGTACTACTACCACTCATAAAGTGTGTTGCAGTCCTTACTATTTGCGAGAGACTGAAGTGGCTTAGAAATTCATTTATTTTTTTTGTTCTAGAACAATTACAGTCCAATAGGTTTACATTAAAATCTCCGAGAAGCACTATATTGTCATAAGGAGCCATAGCACCAATACTTTCGGTCAATCCCTCTAGGAAATTTTCCAGATCAGACCAAGGGGGGCGATATGCAGTGCCTATTAATAGCTTTTTCCCGCAAAAATTCACTGTTATCCACAACTGTTCAACATCCAAATGTCCGGGGTGCATACACACCCGAGCACTTATATCAGCTCTGAGATAAAAGGCCACCCCGCCACCACGACCACCCCTTATACTAACTGGTCGAGGAACATGCTTGAGCCTGTAGCCTGACACACAAGGTGCACGGCCCTCCTCCCCAAACCTAAGCCAAGTCTAGTTTATAGCCATAACGTCAACAGAATGGCGAGCCATGGCCAAAAGAAATTCGTCCCGATTTGTAGACAAAGAGCCTGCATTCAATAGACCAAACACTACTTTTCGGTTACGTACCATTTATAAAAGTAAGGCAATCACAACGAGACATGCACAATGTGCGCAGAATGTGTGGGTGTATCTGGAAAAAATCCTTTAATTTATCAGTTTTAATGCTATTACTGTTTAAAAAGTTTTCATTCAAAACGCCTAGCAAGACCAAACTATCAAAATCTGATAAAGAAGAAATGGTATCAGTATTCAAATTCAATCCAGACACCCACCCAGACCAGAGAACACCACAATAACTCCGCACAGTAGAAGTATAATCATTAACGTATATAAACTCAAAAGATAAGCCACAAATCATTGCGTTGTAATGATTTGAAAAACAATTAAAATATTGATTAATAATGATAATAATAAGTAATAGCAAATACAACCCATAACAATAAACAAATCGGAACATTGACATGTTTATAAATAGTAGAAAAAATGCAAAGCACATAGTATCAGTTTCTGAAATAAAGTTAAACTTAAACATAGGAAAAATATTGTACATAATAATTTTTATCAAACTGTATCCGGGCCAAAATGCTTCTCCACGTCGGCCTGAACTCTGATTCTGAGCGCAGGAGTACCATCACCACGACGAATATAAATTCGTCCGTCCTTGGTCCAGACATACTTCCAACCTTTATCCTTTCCCTTTTGACGGGTAGTACCAAACAGCTTGCGATTATATGCGGACAAACGTTCATTTAAATATACAGTACGGACGGGGCCAGGTACATCTAAATCAGTAGTGGAGAGGTTACGGCGCACGCGGGCTCCCTTCAATAGTGCATCGCGAACCGAGCGACGAGCCAGTCGTACTGATAGTATACGAGGACGATTCTCGTCGCCCTCAGTGAAATTGCGTCTTACTGCACCAATCCGCTCCGCGTGAACTATGTCGCGCACGTCAAGTTTCACTCCCAGTTTTACCGCCACAACCTGGACTAAATGACAAGCGCTTTCTTCACGGACTTCCGGCAAACCAATGATGTCGATATCATTCCTGAGCAAGTCCTGGTCGCGTTCACGCAGCTGAATGCGAAGTTCAGCCACCGTGGAATCCAAGTCAGAACCTGCTGCTGTTGAGACGATCTCTGCTAGACGAGCCTCAAGACCAAGCACTCGGGCTTCCACCGCGTCGATGCGTCCATGACAAGACTTGAGGAGCTCCTTAAACTCAGCGATATCATTTCGGCACTCTCTCAAGTCAGTTCTTAGGCCCACCAGCTCATCCTTAAAAGATCGGATTTCTAAGCCAAGGTCGACACGAGACTCCAGCGACCGATTCATCGTATCTGCATCAACATCTCCCTCGCTCGAAGTGTGATGCACCCCGACAGTTGTCAACCCTCGTACAGGAGTTGCCGCATTATCCCCACGAGGTACCTTCGCTGAGCAACTAGGGCAGATCCAGCCCCGAGGCGCAGCGCCCGTAGATGGGATTGCCACGCATCCTTTATGGAAATTGTCACTGCATTTACTACAACGCGCACAGTCCGCGGTTGACAAGAATTTTCCACATGCTCCACACTTTGCCATTGTCTTGTGGTTTACAGATGGACAGCAGGGATAAAGTTGTATTGTAATACTTGTGTGATTTAATATTTTGAACTGAATATATAAGAAATATAAGTATGCTTTTGTTTTTTTCTTGGTGTGGGTACCAAAACTTTGTAGTATTGAAACTAAACAGAACTTTAGGTTCGTATGTAAGTTTCACGATGAATATCCTTGTTTTAAACAATCAATTCATCAAACAAAACAATCAAAACAAACACTATATTAGTAACGTTTCACACTATTAACGCAACTTAGCCACAATAAACACCAGTTTTACCATTTATTTAACAAAAGAATTACAGAGCTAATCACTACAGATGCACGAGCCCTCGACGATCTCCGTATTTTTGTCTCGTATTTTTTTAATTTGTGTTTAGATGTGTGTACGAGCTCACGGTCCACCTGGCATTCAGTGGTCACTGGAGCCCATAGACATCAACAACGTCAATGCCGCTACCCTCTTTCAAACATGATTTCTAAGTATCAGATATTACTGTACAACGCCTGCCCCATCCTTCAAACCGAAACGCATTGCTTTATGGCAGAAATAGGCAGGGTGGTGGTAGGTACCTACCCGTGCGGTTTCCCGCTATTGCGTCATTCTGCACGGGACATTGATAGAAATTCATCAAATGAGCTCACAGACATTCTGTAGTAAGAGAAGAACTTATGAGGGCTATCGCGGTATGCACTAAACATGGAATGAAATATTCCCACCCAAACATTGCGCGTTACTTTGTTTTTTAATAATTATATTGATAATAGAGTTGCAAGGTCAGTTATCACTGACGGATCCATGTTGAAATGAACAAAAGACAGCGATAAACCGCAATCCGTGTAGTTTGACGGTCTGCGGCAGCTTTGTTGAGCGGATTCCCAAGGAAAACCGCCCGTGTAGTATTAGCCTTACGATGCCAAATGATTACGTAATCGTAATTTCTGTTCACCTTTTCGAACCTCTCCTGGACGAGCATCTGTCGGGCCAATTGCTTGGATTTGAAATCGTTGATGCACTGTTCCCTGATTAGAGTGGCTTCTTTGACAGTGAGCGGATTCCCGGAGCCGTGCCCCGAGCCGAACATCCGAGCCAGGTACGGAGCTAACGGATCGATTTCAGCTTCCTTTTCTCGTTCGGTCACTTCGGCTTTTTTTGCTTCCTACAGAAAGCAGTATAGTAAGTAATACTTTTTTCCTTGGCTAATCGCTGGTAGCCTAACTATTCCAGCAACACACGGTCTGGTGGTAGGACCTCTTGTGAGTCCGCACGGGTAGGTACCACCACCCTGCCTATTTCAGCCGTGAAGCAGTAATGCGTTTCAGTTTGAAGGGTGGGGCAGCCGTTGTAACTATACCGAGGACTTAGAACTTATATCTCGAGGTGGGTGGCGCATTTACGTTGTAGATGTCCATGGGCTCCAGTAACCACTTAACACCAGGTGAGCTGTGAGCTCGTCCACCCATCTAAGCAGCAAAAAGGCCACGATCCTCAACACTGAGGATTATCGACGCAAAGAGGAGAGAAGATACAGTTGTTCACCTGCTCCTTCCAGCCTTTCTTGGCGGCCTCGTTCTTCTCGGTATCGAAGAGCGCGACGGCCAGCATCGGTTCGGTGAGCTCCTTGTGTCTCTGCCGCAGATATCCATTGACGTCGGTCTCTCTGTCGCGTATCTGCTTCGTGGTCGCGTGCTCCCATTCCATGTTTTCGCAGAGGGCGTAATACACTTCCAAGTCGCGGGGTTGTTTAGCGTTCGGGTCGGCCTGTAATTACGCGAATTGGCGTACACGGCGAATCGCATTACATTATTTACAAATACCTACTAGTGGTCCCCCGGTAGTCGAAATTCGACTATAATTAATTGAAATTATAAGATTGTACACTATTATGATTCTATTGTATTAATTTTGTGTACAAAAAAGAATACACTCTCTCCCTCTCTCTCTTTTCCACCTTCTTCCTCCTCCTCTCTCTCTCTCTCTCTCTCTCTCTTTCTCTCTTTCTTTCTCTTACTTTCTCTTTCACCCTCTACCTCCTCCTCTCTCTTTCTTCCACCCTCCCCCTCCCCCTCTCTCTCTCTTCCACCCTCCCCCTCCCCCCCTCTCTCTCTTCCTTTCTCTCTCTTTCTTCGTAAAAGTTTGTTTAACGCAACTCACGATATACCCGGAGGTTTTGTCGGGATAGAACAAGATTTTCCCGCCGGTCTCAGCCAAGTTAGGTTTTATATAGCTCCTTGTGTTGTTAGTTACGTAATTGTACGCGTATTGGTACAGCAGTTCTATAGTATTGTCCTGGAGGTGGAAGATCTTCTTCCAGACGTCTTGCTTTGATGGGATCTCATGGTTTCTGCTGTACGTCTCAGTTACGTCCTTTATTTGACGTTTAGTTTCTTTCGTTCCTTCTGTATATATTACTAATCTTGATTCTAATCTGAGAACAATCCGAGAATGAAGGATTCGAAAGTGATTTAAGGACCGCTTTTAAAACTTGTCTAATTTTTTATTATTTAAGTGGATTACCGGAGCTCATAGACATCCACAACATAAATGCGCCACCCACCTTGGGATATAAGTTCTAAGGTCTCAAGTATGCACACGGCTACCCCACCCTCTAAACCGAAACGCATTACTGCTTCACGGCAGAAATAGGCAGGGTGGTGATACCCACCCGCGCGGCCTCACAAGAGGTCCTACCACCAGTAACTACGCAAATTATAATTTTGCGGGTTTGATTTTTATTACACGATGTTATTCCTTCATCGTGGAAGTCAATCGTGAACATTTGTTGAGTACATTGAGTTTCATTAGAAAAATTAGTACCCGTCTGAGATTCGAACACCAGTGCATCGCTCAACACGAATGCACCGAGGTCTTATTCGTTAAGCCACGACGACTTCATGTAATGTTCTTATTGAAAAATCAATTTTGACGCTGAATTAAACGCTGATAAAAATACTATAATTAGGTAAATGATGATAGGAAAAGACAACGGCCGGTCTGATCTAGTGGCTGCGGGAGTCGATGAGACCAAAACTTCAATCACTTTTCCTACTTCAAAATACGAGGTCAAAATATCCCTTGGACTTCAAATCGTGCTGACAAGCTCCAAAAGCATTCTAACGTAAATTTGGGACAGCATTAAGAGTGTACCTGTCGCTTCTGTTCGAATAATATTCATCGAATGTAAGGGTAGTGCAGACCAGCCTCGTGAGGTGGTCAAGTCGGGCGTAGTAATTGAACTCCATGGTCCTGACTGCCTCCACAGAGCCGACCAGCGCGTCCATGGAGTACACGTGCTCTGTGGAACATTTTTTTCCATAGTAAAACTTTACGATTAGTAGGTAGACGAGCTTAGGGTGAGTTTTTTAACGTTCTCGATAGCGTAAAAGTTAACTCAAATTTGTATGGAGTTGGAACGTTTGCCTACGTTTGATAGCAAGCCAAGGTGGGTGGCGCATTTACGTTGTAACCACTTAACACTAGGTGGGCTGTGAGCTCGTCCACCCGGCGTATGGCTCTGGTATAAAGTTGTTTTTTTTCGAGTTACGACAATTCCGCTTTCCTCCATCAATACAGCAAGCTAATAAAAGCGTATTGAAGAAACCAAAAACACAATAATTACTGAGTAAATGATCCCTCCTTCCGATACCGAACGTCTCGCGTATCTCACGCTTCGTGTGATCTATTCGAACGGTTTCCATTTTGTCGACGCGATGCTTGTACCACTCGTACCTAGAAAACATTCCGTTATCTGCATTAATTTAATTTAATTGGAATTTTAAACAACTACAGTGCCCGCCGATAAATGCTGCCCATCGACATTTGGAAAGCAACGATCGGCTAATTTCGGCTTCATAGAACGTTATCTCTGTAGAATATTTGTAAGTAACACGTTCATTGTATTTTAATAGGACAACTTAGATGTATGTTTATCTCTTTCCTAAATCAAATTGATCTTACAGCTATGGAGCGTAGAAGTAAGGAGCATCATTTTGGTGTATTAAAAAGTGTCCGCTGAAAGAGAGCCAATTAAGGGGGCGCCACAGTAGCTAGTGGAAGGATTTTAAAAACACCGCCATAAGCTATCACACTTCATTTCAATCCAGCCCAGTTCACTCTGTTTAAAACTAAATAAATTCATATCATTTCCATTTCTTACGCTGGTGCTATTTCGGTGATTCTTCAAACAATAACCTTCTGATTACAGGTGGACACTTTTTTTTTATTGCTTATATGGGTGGACGAACTCTCACAGCCCACCAGGTGTTACAGACATCTACAGCGTAAATGCCGCCACCCACCTTGAGATATAAGTTCTAAGGTCTCCGTATATTTACAACGGCTGCTCCACCCTTCAAACCGGAACGCATTATTGCTTCACGGCAGGAATAGCCAGGGTGGTGGTACCTACCCGTGCGGACTCACAAATAATTTTGCGAGTTTGATTTTTATTACACGACTAGCTGACCCGGCAGACTTCGTAGTGCCTCAATCGATAAATAAAAGACTTAAACTTTTGTATAAAATAAACTTAAAACAAACAAAAGGAATCCGTTCGACGGAGGACATATCAAAGGAAAAACAAAATTGTTTGTTTTTATATAATTCCGAGCATTTTCATAATTATCAACCTTTTAAACCTTCTCTGGACTTCCACAAATATTTCAAGACCAAAATTAGGGAAATCGGTCCGGCCGTTCTCGAGTTTTAGCGAGACTAACGAACAGCAATTCATTTTTATATAATACTAGCTGACCCGGCAAACATTGTTTTGCCATAATATATAAGATTTCTAGGGAATTTCTAGTGTAGAAAAAAAAAAAAATAATTTATTGTAAGTGTGTAAGGATGTGGTAAATGAGTGAAAGAGGTATGTAGTGTTGTGAACGATGAGGGAATATATAATAAAAATAACAAAACCTCATTCAACCACATAATACCTCAATAAAAAAAAAAAGTCCAAATAAAAAAAATATGTTAGGGGTGGACAACCCTAATCACTTAGGGGTATGAAAAATAGATAGTAGCCGATTCTCAGGCTTACTGAATATTCATAAAAAATTTCACGAGAATCGGTCAAGCGGTTTTGGAGGAGTATGGGAACGAACATTGTGACACGAGAATTTTATATATTAGATATAGATAGATGTTCAACTGGTTCCCTATACAAGATGCGTGCTCATTACTTCTACCTCTCCATAGCTACAGCCTTCGCACGTCAGAGAAGTCTAGGGTTCTCTTAGCGGTGGTGACGAGGCGTATTAGGCCTCGTTTCTGGACTGTGTAAAGTCGAAGACGCACTCACGTGATCAGCGGGACGGTCAAAGCGTAGTCCTCAAACGTTCTGATCCTCTTCACTACACCATCCCTCTCGGAGTAGGGCGAGAACTTATCCAGTAAAACTTTCTTGTAGTGTATCACTTTGTGGCTGCCCGGATATCTTTGACCGTACTCTGATAAGGGTATTGCTTTGTTAATCCTTTGAGAAGCGTGCAGGTCACCGGTGCTCTACGCGGCGTAGTAGTAATTATGTCGATTTCTGTTACTAAGGCGCTTGGATTGTCCTTTTTTTTATGTCTTAGACGGGTGGACGAGCTCAGAGCCCACCTGGTGCTAAGTGGTTACTGGAGCCCATGGACATATACAACGTTAATGCGCCACGCACTTTGAGATATGAGTTCTAAGGTCTCAAGTACAGTTACAACGGCTGCCCCACCCTTCAAACCGATACGCGTTACTGCTTCACGGCAGAAATAGTCGGGGTGGTAATACCTACCCGCGCGGACTCACAAGAGGTCCTACTACTTAAATACACGATGTTTTAGTTTTTTAGGTATCTTACGCATAGATTCATTCTCATTACCTTCGGGTTCGTCTTTCCCAGTATCGACTAGATATTCTGTCGCGTTAGCAACAGTAAATCGATATAAGAGTCGTCTATTATCAAAGGTGGCAATCTGTGCATTTGGACAAATTTTTTTTATTGATATGTCAATACAGATTCATTTGAATATAATCGTCTCCTTCAAAGAATACGGTTCAAAAACTGCATTAAATAAAGGTTAATACTTAAGCTGTTATTTATCTAAGATGTCGTTCAGAAGAGTTTTGTGACTGCCAATGGAATACAAAGTCAATAATTCGTTTTTCTGATTTACCAATAATTTTCCAAAAGTCACATTGCTGGCTTTGATAATAGTCGACTCATAATTACTTCAGTGCGCTACGTAGAGCACAAACCGGGCCTAAGACTCTTACAAGTTAACGTCGCCAACCACCCTAAATTCCAAGTAACGGATATCCCGTTCGCTTCAGATTTACAATAGACAATAATCGACTCAGAATTGCGAACGTAATTTTACCATCAGTACTAATCTCCAGTTTCTCAACCCAGCTGACTGGCATATCCAGATGCTTCTCTGTTTGCACAGCTGTCTTCTTGTCGGCGATGTCAATGCCGACCATCTGCCTCCGATGGTGGGGCTCGCCGGCCAGAAGATGCTCCCACGCTGAGAGGTCGCTCAGATCATAATTCAGGCTGTCCAACCCAATGTCTGTGCTTTGGACGTTTGCCTTAAAAAAAGTTGTAGGTAGGTATGTAGTTGTACTCTTTTATTTATTTCTTAACACCACACAGGTGGTACCAACAAATTCACTGATAATTTTATTTATTTAGCGATAGTCAGAGAAAGGTGATGCATGTGACTAGGAGATGTATGGAAATGGTAGTGCAAGGTAGAGGGGGAAGAGGTTGACGAAGAAGACAGGGATGAAGTGTGTGAATGACGATGAGAGAGAGAGGAGTGAGTGTTGAGATGACGCCTTTTTTTTCATACCTAAGCTGATGGTCTACAGAGACCATATGAGCGTAACCTTAACTAGTAGGTGAGCTCACGGGGCTCAAACCTGACGATATTGCTAACACGAGCCCTAGCAAGAGTCGTGCTTCGCAGAATCTACCACCGGATCGGAAACGCGACCCACTGAGAAGATCCGGCGAGAAACTCAGTGGGCTGTGTCTGTGGGTTAATTTACTAGCCGAGCCCTTCGTCGCAAGCGACGGGTTCGACGAGGACGGTGACCGATGCTTGGGGTATCTAAAAGCACCGTTAGTGGATCGGGAGGATCCGAAATGATGTGGATAGAAGAGAATGGAATAGAAAAATTCTCTGTGCCGACCCCAATAAGGCGGAGATAAAGAAGAAGAGTCAGAGAAAAGCGTGTCCAGGGCTTAATAAAAATTAAAACTGCCTAGTTCTAGAAATATAATACACAATAACTCAATAATTAAAATTATTATAATTAATGTTCCATTACGTATAATTTATACATAGTACTCGTGATTAATTTAAACCTAAAAGCTTTTTTAATCGACCGATTAAAAAATACTATCAATTTGTTGAAATTCGACACAGGAATTCGCCGGTTTTCAATAAAATTTGCAGTTGAAACTCACATAGTAGTTTTCGTGATTGTACACGCTGTCTATGAATTGGTATTTTTCTGAGTCGAGGAGATGACCTTCGCCTTCGCTCGGCTCTATGAAGAAAGGTTCGTCGATTCCCATGTATCCCGGCAGCACGAGGACCCAGGCGTGAGTTCTCCACCCGTTAATAGCGTCAGCCGGGGCTTTTTCCAAATCCTGAAAACCAACGATTATTATTATTATTATTTTATTGCTTTGATGGATGGACGACCACAGGCTCCCCCTGGTTGTTAATTGGTTACTGGAGCCCATAGATATCTACAACGTAAATGCAAGTTACAACGGCTGCCCCACCCTTCAAACCGAAACGCGTTACTGCTTCACGGCAGAAATAGGCAGGGCGGTGGTACCTACCCATGCGGACTCTCAGGTCCTACCACCGCTAAATAGGCAAATTATAATTTTTCGGGTTTGATTTTTTGATTATACGATGCTATTCCTTCAACGTGGAAGTCAATCGTGGAACATTTGTTAAGTACGTATTTTATTAGAAAAATTGGTACCCGCCTGCGGGATTCGAACACCGGTGCATCGCTAGATACGAATGCACCGGGCGTCTTATCCTTTAGGCTACGACAACTTTAGCATCCAACGCCAACAAATTACACCGACAAACGCTACAACTTGTACGCTTCTATCCAGCTTGATGACCATGAGGTCTAAATCTCATTCGTAACTGTCCCATCCCTTAATGCGCTGGTGCTATGAGCCAAGAGCGACGTCGAACTATATGACAATAACAAAAAAAAGTAATACACAAATTGATTCTAAGTATTGCGGTGTGGATGCTACTGGACGAATTTCGACCGCTTGGCTGAACACTTGATTAAGTAAATACTCCAATCTACATTTATATACATATACATCTATATATATAAAAATGAATTACTGTTCGTTAGTCTCGCTAAAACTCGAGAACTCGATTTGGCTAATTTTGGTCTTGAATTATTTGTGGTAGTCCAGAGAAGGTTTAAAAGGTAGATAAATATGAAAATTCTCGGAATTATATAAAAATAACGACTTTGTTTTTCTTTTGATGCGTCCCCCGTCGGACGGATTCCTTTTGTTTGTTTTAAGTTTATTGTATACAAAAGTTTAGGTCTTTTATTTATCGATTGAGGCACTACGAAGTCTGCCGGGTCAGCTAGTACTAGATAATTACTTCTTATAAAACAGGTATCTTATGTTATAAATAACATAGGACATTATTATTATACTGATTATACTCCAACTAAAAATGATGTAAGCACAGTTAAGTACATATCTGTTTAATTATTCTATAAATTTTTATGTGGATTCTGAAGAGACCTTAAATTAAATATGCATAAAGATGCTAACAGCAATTTTACGAAGTCGCTCTTTCTCGGTCTTGTTCAGTTCAGCTTGTTTCTTATCATCGGCTTTCTTGTCCATATCACGGCAGTACTTAGAAGTGAGATCCGGTAGGGGCACCAGGCGATATCTGGGCTCTTCGTCAGGTGGTGGAATTTCTTCTTTTTTCTGGATACATAAATGAAGGTTAGGTTCACTGATGGTAGGACCTCTTGTGAGTCCGCACGGGCAGGTACCACCACCCTGCCTATTTCTGCCGCGAAGCAGTAATGCGTTTCGGTTTGAAGGGCGGGGCAGCCGTTTTAACTATACTGAGACCTTAGAACTTATATCTCAAGGTAGGTGGCGGCATTTACGTTGTAGATGTCTATGGACTCCAGTAACCACTTAACACCAGGTGGGCTGTGAGCTCGCCCACCCATCTAAGCAATGAAAATTGAACTTTTTTTACTGCGATTCCGATACCGTATAGCAGAGATGCATTCGCGAAGCAGTTATCCTTGAGCTGTTAGGTTAGAGGAAGCTTCAGATGCAGCAGGCTTTTCCTGTTAAAACGCAAGGCTTATAAACGCAAACCACTATCATTCCATCCCCAAAAAATATTTCATATTTCAACAATCACGTAAAAACCGTTACCCACCTTGAAACATGGAATCTATAGCAAAAATCCCGCACCTTCAAACTAAAATTATTTAAAATTTATTCTTACCGAGCATGGTAGAACCCATGCAATTTTTGTCTCCAACTCAATATCTCTTATTTGGGCGGTACCTATTTAGGCACTAATCGATTTCCATATTCTTACCAAAAGAAATAGTTTCAGAATGCAACAAACATGATGGTAGCACCCAAACCTCGCTCTCATCAGGGATGTCAGCACAAATGCTCCTGTACTTTATAGCCATGCAAGTGTCTCTGGTGGCACAGCCGACGACCACGTATGCGTCATATCCAGCTCCTATTAGCCACGACACCAACACGTGAGCTAGCTCGAAGGGGTTCCCACTGCGTCTGATGATCACCGTGTACGGCGACATTATTCTTTCCGGCTGTAATTGAATATCAAAAGCGATTTATTAACGAGTAAATATTGTATAAACTCTACCTTCATTGGAGTATTGTATTTTAAATCTATTCTAAAATAAAAATGGTAATTTTCATGAATGTGCACGATTGAGATGAAACTTATTGAAGTGAAAACTTCTTTAGAATCGTTGTGATTTCAAACCGGATGCAACGGAAAAAACGACAGGTAAGAGACACAAATACAAAAATGTGTAGGATGAAGCCAGCAAAGAATGAGACAGAAATATACATACTATTTAATACAGCGCCATCTGTGAGATTTTTTAATACTAACGTGTGTATGAAAGCTCTTGTAGTGAATTTTAATTTAGGAATATACGTGAAATTAAAATATCAATTCACAGAGGGCGCTACTTTACAATTATTTACTAATGACAAAATTTTACATATACTTAAGACGTTTAGGATAATTGCATTTTAATTTTGGAAGGTTTCACTTCTACCACGTGTGAATTGCACACATTTTTTATTACTATTTACAGGAACTTTAATGAAACGAAAGAGCTAATTGGCCGATTCGACAAACAATACTATATTACTATTGTATCCTGGTAGTATGCTATAAATAGACCCGCTGATTTATGGTATTGTTTGCTAAAAGTTTTTGGTATAAAATTTTATTTTATTTTAACGACACCTGTGGGATATCATTGGAACTAGTTGAAAAAAAATCTTAGCCTTTTTTTACGTTAACAAAGTTTTAAATAAGTTAATTCAATCATCGCTAGATGGCACTAGGTGCTTTAAAATTACAAAATGTTAATGAGGCACTTGTTGATCGTTCTCTTGTTCCCTTACAAAAACAATAAACATTATGTAATATTAATGAGTTTAGAGTCTAGACATCATAATGGATACAGCTTGCGGCCTATAACTGAATACATAATATCAACTAGGTTTTATGTACTTAGTTGTTGTTGAGTTAGGAGATTTCAAAAGGTTATTTATTAGACATTACTTAAAATTGATGACGAAACAAAAGCGATGTTAAGAGATTTTTTTAAGAGGTAATAATTTCATTTGCATAAATATAATTACTCCGCTAAGTTAATTATTAGTGGTCAATTAACACGGGTATGGAAATTTTATAGGACTCTAAAAAGGATAATGTTTCTTAATGGTACACCAACAGTTTCTAATACCAGCAATATCAATTCCATAAAAAAACACTCAAATCTAAGAAAACATATGAATTTCAATAACCTTTTAAGTAAATAGTACCTCTGTACACTATTCTTTAACGTTTTTATTACCTTACACATTTTTTTTAAATCCATAAACCAAATAAACATATGTGACAAAATTAGAAATTCAATTTTTGATAAGCTTTCCTTTTCCTTAACTAAAAGAAAAGACCAAGTGGTTCTTACAAGATTGCGGATTGGACACACAAATTTAACTCACATACATCTTATTACCAAAACAGATAAAAACAAATGTAAGTGTGGTTTGGATCAAACTGTGGTACACTTGTTAATTGAATGTAAAGCATATGACATAGAAAGACAATTTTGTAAACTCCCTGATAATTTAACAGACTGTCTGACTCAAGATGGGTATAAGCAGACCCTTAGTTTTTTAAAGATCATTGGTTTGTATAATTTAGTATGATTTCGAAGTCAATGTAACTTAAAATGATACTGTAAACTGTGGTCGTTAATGACCCTAGTTGTTAAAAAGCGACCTTAAATAAATAAATTAAAAAAAAAAAAAAAAAAACATATGTGACGAAAAATTTATTTTAGGAATAAGCCACCGTGCTCCTAAAATATCTCTTTTAATCTTGCAAATTAAAAAAAAAGAACTGTCACTTGTCAGTAATGCGCGGGAATATCGTTATCATAATCGTTCTGTAGTTACAAGTACAACTCTCAAAAGGGCCTACAGGGCCGCCGGGCTGGGTGGCTCCCTCCCTACCGCCCTCCGCATTGAATCCCAAGTTGAACGAAAACAAAGTCAACGCTCGCCAACTTTTGCGACTCCACAACTTTCGCTTTCCACCAATGAAGTAGGAAACCTATGGAAATGAAACGTCAACCAAAATTTCGTGCCACCGTGACGTCATCTGGCCACAAAACATGGCGGCTTTAGTGCTGTACAAATGATTTCAATGTTATCAGGTTTTATCGATAAACGTTCTTGGCTCATTTTATTTTAAATATTGTTGAGTATTATTTATTTGTAGAATTTATACTTTAATGGGAAGTAAGTAGGTATATTGTTATGTGCAAATATGATATGATTTAGATGGGTGAAATCTAAGACAAGTTCGTTCTTCGAATTTGCCAAGTAAACGATATGATGATTTTTAAAAGTTGCTACACTGATTTTATAAAGTTGTCGTTTGTCGCAAAACATAAAGATATGGCGTAGTTCAAAGCCATCAGCCCATTTCTAGCATGCTAAATGTTATCGTATTTTGAGTACGTGTTTTTCTTAGACTATTACAATCTATTTTAATTGTTTTGCTGACTCTAAAGTCCGTAACATACTACCGCAGCGCACCCCAAGGAAGGTGCGCCGCACCATTTGAATCACTTTCGCTTGAGAGTAATTCAAATTTTAAACTTATCAAGGGACCGCGTGAAAAAAAAAACACCTACAGAACATTTATTCATTAATTACAAACGTCATTCCTTGTGACTTCCTCTCTAAAATCACTTAATTATTAAATATTTAACAAATTTACAATAGTGTTTTACTCACTGCGGAATAAAACTATTTTATTTAAATAGTTCCGAAGAGATTTTGTCGGTAGCCTTTTTCCCGAAATATCTAAACAGAATGTCTAAATATGTTTTGATGACATATTTTAAAGTGGTATTTATGATTAATGTCATGATCAATAGATTCCGACCGAAAAATGGATTTTTCGGATGAGGGCTCCATAATGAATTTAAATACATATAGATAATAGTTTTAGGACATCAACTTTCTTGAGATCCTATAAAATACGTTTTAATTATTATTTTTGTATGTTTTAAGCATGATAAATTATGAAATTTTATATAATCAATCATATTAAATCGATATCATAGTCAATAAATAATGTACAACCCAAAACAGACGGCCGAACTGACGTGACAATGACATTTGGCGCGCTAAACATGGCGGATTTTCGGCCTCATTAGACGGAGACGGAGATATTTACGTATATTCATGTTTCATTTTATGTACGCACTGAAATACTGTTATATTGTTTTCCTGCGAGTTAAAGTGCTGAGTAAGAACGTGATAGATATATGTTTATGTGTGTGCCTTCAAAATGGGTGCTATTTATATAAGCAATTGTACGTATAGAACAATATGTCGTGTCCCTACTATATAGGTCTATGCTTTCCACTGTAAACTTTTCCGACACTTTCACTGTCATATTCGTTTTTTTTTTTAACTTTTTTTGTTTCTTTTTTTTTAAGGCTGTTTGACCGAAGTTTCCTTTCGGCTAAGACAAAATAACAGATAATATTTTGACGTATTACATCATTCTGATGTAAATCTTTAGAAATATTTATACAAACATAATTTTGTTAATTACAGGTGTTTGATTTCTGATTTGATTATCGTCAGTACTTTTGGATTTCCAGAGACTTTTTAGTTTCTTTTTGGGATGTTATTAAACTTTTTATTGCTGTGGATTGATCGATCAGTTCACCGCTGCTTCATCGGAGCCGATAGACTTACTTGATTGTCGCCATGCACCTTGAGACATGAGGTCGAATTTTGCGTATTACTCCGATCAGAATTACGACGTTAAAGAACCTATAATTTAAACCTAGCGCCATTCTGAAAATCCGACGCTAAGACTAGAACAAACAACTCTGTTTGCACAACTACGATTTACCTAAATCCTCTGTACCGAATGCAAACGTACTATTTAAATATACAGTACCTAATCACAGGTACATATAGGTACGTAATCCTCGGTAAGAGCTTTCCTAAGCCAACGTGTAGGTACACAAGCATATAGAGCAAAAGCCTCGTAGTCACCGCACTGGCGCAAATTAGACCGTACCGCGTTCCTAGCTTTGAGTTGCGCTTGACCAAGCGTTATTCGAATTTCGAACAAGACGCCCGAACTAGTGCAGCGCGAGTTATCGATAAGACACTCGAGTATCGATTCGGGGGAGGGTACGCGAGAGCATTGTCGTCGCATATAGACGCGAAACTCATGCGGGCAGTAAGGCTGCGCTCTACGTTTAATTGAATAGACAAGTATTATTTTATCGATATCATTGTTTTTATTTGTTCTCGGTAATTCTATTCGATTGTAGCGTGACAAATCTAAGAAACTAAGCGTTTAGATAGTTTGAGTTTATCGATTTTATTCGATATTCGCGTATACACATAATTAAATATATTTAAATAGCTTAATCTCGCTTTTCTATTGTCATATTACTTCCGAGGCTTCGAATACATTACAGTAAATTCATCGACATTTGAATATGATGCTATTTGTGCTGTCTATATCTGAATTAAAAATCCTTCTCGACTTTTAAGTTTCATTTTACACAAAAAGTAGTAATAGTAGTAAAAATAAAAAAGTAGTAAAAATAATAGGGTCGGGTTTTTTGTTTGACTGTCATTTTCATTTACACGATAGTTGCTAATCTAATTAAGTTTTGTAGTAGCAAAAATAGTAGGCGGATTCGTTTCTGAATAACTTTATCTATCTATTAATACGTGAAGCAAAAACTTTGTATCTCTTTTTACGAAAATTGCGCGGACGGTCGAGTATGAAATTTTCCACACTTATAGAGAATGTAGAGAAGAAGTGCACAATGCTAATATTTTTTTTAAAATAAATATAAATGCATAAAATATACATTAAATCAATAAAGAAAACATTACATACACTACATACCATGTATTTGACGCACACACGCATGCATACTATTTATTGTCAAACTTTTGTTCTTGACGTCTGTTGTCAAATTGAGAATAGAATATGGTTTTGTCTTTGTTAATATTTTTTATAGTGTAGTCTTGGCGAAATTTGTGATTATAGAAGTATAAAATACAATCATAATAGTGTACAAACTTACAATTCCAATTAATTATAGTCGAATTTCGACTACTGCGAGACCTCTAGTTATTATTGTTTTGCATATTCATTTTAAAGTTGACAGTTGTGATTAAATAAAAGGTTATCTGAATAATTTTATTAATGTATCAACTATTCGATGCACATCATTTACAATGTCAAAATTAAAAGACTCGTTTATTTTTAAAACTATATTTTTATTATTTATATTTATTTAAAATCTTATTAATTACATAATATTTTTTAAAAAAGATATTAAAAATACAATTTTTAAAAAACACTATATAAAAATAGATTGCCGCTGATGGCGGTGTCTACGACACAAGCCACCAGTGGTTAGGACTCCAGAGTGAGAAACCTCCTCACAATGCGTGCAGTATCGAGGATAACTGCCTTCTGTATTAGGCCCTTAACCCAGCTGGATAACGAAAGTTTCTTAAGATGTTGATCGAAACTTTTCGCCATCAAGCCGTGTACCGACACAACTATTGGAACAATGATGGTTGAATCAACATGCCACATGGCGGTAGTCTCGTGGGCCAGGTCTAAATATTTTATTAATTTGTCCTTTTCTGCCTTCACGAGGTTCTCGTCATGAGGAATGGTGACATCAACCAACACTGCTCGACGCGCAGATCGATCTATTATTACAATATCAGGTTTATTGGCAACAATATACCTATCCGTGATAATAGATCGGTCCCAGTAGAGCGTCACATGACCATTATCAAGAACTGGTTGAGGTTGGTATTGGTAATAAGGTACAGCAGAATCAAGAAAACCATATTTCAGAGCAAGTTGTTGATGGATAATCCTAGCCACTTGGTTATGTCTATGCAAGTACTCGCCGTTAGCAAACCGAGAACAGCCAGAAACAATATGTCTAATAGACTCTCCCGGACGGTGGCATGCCCGACAAATGTCGACCGTCCCATCCTTTAGTATATATTTCCGGTAGTTGTTCGTCATGATAACTTCGTCCATAATTGCAAAGATAAAACCTTCAGTTTCCCCAAAGAGGTTACTGAATCGTAACCAGGCCACGGAAGCTAATTGGTCTACATCAGGCCCTGTGAGAGCCCGGTAGAATCTACCGTGTAACTCCTTGCTCCTCCATACAGTTATGCGATCTGAAATACTCTCTACCTTCAGCCTCTTCCAATTCCCGTTAGCTAAGGATAGCGGAGTTAGCCCCTTATCAACTGCAACGACATCCCGATACATATTCACGTTCATCTTAAGGAAATATTCCCTAAGGTTGTATATCTCTCGGTTATGTAGATCCTTGGCATTCAAAATACCACGACCCCCACATTTCCGAGGAATATACAACCTCATTACAGACGAACGTGGATGATGCATTCTGTATGCCGTTAACAATCGCCTGACTTTTCTGTCCAGTACGTCCAGCTCTGATTGCGTCCACCTTAGTATGCCAAAGGAATATGTTAACATAGGCATGACCCAACCATTAAACGCTCGGATTTTGTTTCCGCCTGATAAATGGCTTTTTAAGACCTTTATAAGACGACCAAAAAACCGATCTCTAAACGATTGTTTCATATCTGCGTCAACAATATTCAGCACTTCAAACATACCAAGGTACTTGTAAGTTTCCGATTCACAAAGAGACTTGAGGACCACACTATGGTTAAGTAGTAAGCAATCTGAGCTTACAACTTTACCTCTCTGTACATCTATGAACGCACATTTATCAACACCAAATTCCATCCCAATGGCTTTACTAAAATTGTCGGTTATTTTAAGTAAACTCATTAAGTCTGGTTTTTTGGAAGCAAATAATTTGAGATCATCCATGAACAAGAGATGTGATATAGCCTCAGCTCCTCTGCGAAGTCGGTAGCCTAGCGTTGAATCTTTAAGTAATGTACTTAAAGGATTAAGCGCCAAACAAAACCACAAAGGACTCAGACTGTCGCCCTGAAAGATACCCCGCTTAATCCTTATTAAATTCGGGGCAGCAGAAGAAGTCATCTGACCTGGTTGACTAAGAAACGTAGACCATTGACCCATGCATGAGCTAAGAAAGGAGCATAGTATGGGATTTATTTTATATAGCTCTAAAACTCTCATTAGCCATGTATGAGGCACAGAGTCATACGCTTTCTTATAATCAATCCAAGCCATATGAACGTTCCTCTTACTCCGCCGAACTTGTTGAGTAATGGTCATGTCAATGAGTAGCAAATCTTTTGTACCTCGAGACCCTGCCTTACATCCATTCTGATTAGGTGATAAAATGTTATTATTAAAAATGTGATTTTGAATTTTGATTCTCAAAATGGATGTAAGTAGCTTATAAATAGTAGGTAAGCATGTAATTGGTCTGTAATTCTTGGGATCCGAGGTATTGCCAGATTTATAAATCAAATAAGTGATACCAGATGTCATGAAATCTGGGAGTGATCCCAACTCAAGGGCCTGTTGGAATTGAGCTGCCAGGCGTTCATGTGAACTTCGGATCCACTTGATCCAGTAACTGTGCAGTCCGTCCGGTCCTGGACTTTTCCAATTTGGCATCGAACGTACTGCACGAGAAACATCAACGGCGGAAATTGTTATTGAATCCATCTCTTTATACGATTCACATTCCCGCCTGACAGTTTGTATCCATTCCCCTTCAGAGTGACCAATGGGTATCGACCAAATATTATTCCAAAATGTTGACATGTCCTCTTCGTTGACATTGTATGGCTCATCGGTCACTTGGGATTGAGACGACTCCCAGTTTCTGTATACACTTCTTTGATCTCTTTGGAAAACTCTATTCAAATGGTATCGCTCAGATCTTAGACGATACCGACGAATACGCCTTGCCCAAGCATAAACTTTTTGCTTCCAGAAGTCTATGCGCTCAATAATACAGGTCATGTATTCGTTTGAGCTTATTCCAGTTCCGGCAAAGGCCTGATCGACGAAACACATAACTCGTGGACGAGTATTTCCTTTCTGGAAGCACATAAGCTTTGCTATAAGAATCCTGGCCCTATCAATTCGCTTCTCAATTCTGCACTGCCATTGTGGTTTAGTAGGGGGTCGATAGGCTGTCTGGGTTAAATTTGGAGACTTAACCTCAGCTACACGACAAACCGCTACCGCACCGCAGTACAGAAGTGAGTGCGTATCAATTAGATCTGTACTTGATTCTAAATAGGGTCCAGGGCCCCTACAAGCGAAACATTACGTCTATGCATAGGCAAACGTGGTAATCGTGGTCTAGAGCAGGCGGAGACTAACCTATATTCTTGAATAGAATCCTCCAAAGCACTACTCAAACGCTCATAGTCCTGGTTACTTGCACAAACCTGTTCTTGAATTTCCTCATCGTGTTGTATTATTGGGGCGACGGTGTCAGTTACCACTTGGTTTTCTTGTGGTTCGATGGGAACAGGTAGCGCTTCGTAGCGTAGTCGATCAAGAAGAGACTGGTCCAACAGCCTAAGCCGCTGGATAGCCCTCACCTGATCTGACAGTCGTTGTGTCGAAACATTCACGGTCGGGCACAATGTCTGAAACACAGAGAACATTTTTGAGCGATACGCAGAAAGGTTGGTTTCTCCCTCCGTAGCCTCATAGTACGCTCGCATGACATTCATATTTATATTTTCGTTCCAACGCATGCGAGAGCGCACTACACCACTGGTAGCGGGGACCGTAGACGGGACATTTCGCCTCGTTGATCCCAAGCGTGCCAATGGTGGGCGGCCCCGGCGCACAGGTCTTGGCGGCGCAGGGGACGGCTGTGTTTCGTCGCTGGATAAACTTTCAATTCTCGTCGGACTTGGAGAGCCATCCGACGAACACGACGGAATACATGGTGATGTTCTTTGTGCGCCACAGGTCACCTGTCTACACTGTCGACTTGGGTTTTTCCTTAATGCAGTTGTCGTCGACATGGACGTGTCACATTGCAGTTTTTTTTAAATTCTTTATTTTCATTTTTGCATCCAACTTTACACTTTCTCTTTTTGTTTTTATCATTTTTAAAATTTAATTATTTGTATTTTTTCTGTAAATATTTGTAAAAATTTAGGTAAAATTAAATAAATTTTAATTTTGCAATTTTTGACACGTCTGTTGTTATTTTATTTTTATTATTATTAAAACTAAAATTAAATTAAAATTTGTCGATACGCGCTGATAAATTCACAGCTATCGTGCACAACGCTAATGGAAGCGTTCTCCAAGAACGGCAGTCCGCGCGAGTGATTTGCGCCACCCGCCGCCGCGCGGTCGCGACTTGTTAGGGTTGCTACACATTAACACATTTTTAATAAAATCTTTCATTAATTTAAAAGTTAACATCAATCGTATTAGCATTAACATATGTATTTATCTTTAGCTCATCGATAAACGTTTTAAAGATGTATTTGAATGCAAACGTACTGCTGTATTCGTGGAAAATAAATTAATGAAACGATATTGTTTTGCTTGAAGCTTGTATGCGCTACGTCAGAATATGAGCGAGGCGTCATATTGCTAACGCTCTAGGTCGATTTCCGTTCGATCGCGTGACGAACGGACAACACTTGTGCCGGCGGCGAACAAAGAAGTGTTCTTGTGTCGCGGCGCCGCCCTCCCGCCGCGAATTGTGTCCGTGGCGACGGTCGGCCGCGGATCGATATCGCCGGCTCGAGATCTCGGCCTACGCGTCCGCTTCGCCGGCCATTTGCCTACCTCGACGCCTCGGGCTCGTGTGTACATAACCCGCCACCACCCACCCCGGCCGATACACCCCCGCAGATTACCGCCTACAAAGCAAACTTCGTTGGTACGTGCATGCAATATGCGCAAGGAGCAGACCCGAATTGCACGTCGAACGGTCGCCGCCAGGATTACTTTGATATCCCACCCGTTATATAGGCCATTCCATCTCCTAGACAAGAACGTCTCTATTTCGAACAAGGCTTCAGTCCGCACAGTTCTCGCAATCGCGTTAATTACTCAGACGATAGTTTAGCTCTCGATGATAAACGATACGAACAGAAATTGTGCAACTTGAAACAGAATTAATTTGATACTACACAATATAATGGATATTACTTCGTCATCAATATTAAACGCTAATACGAGATATGAAGTTTATTTTAATTAAAATCTCTAAAAGCACTTCACACATGCCCGTTCGAGAAAATTCGTAGGCCATTGTGGTTCTATTCATTTCAATCATAAAGAATGAATTCATTACTGTTTCACTAGTACGAAAGTTTTTGATATCAACTTTTGATGCTTCGATCTCGTGTACAAAGGCTAGGGATGTATTGGGGCTCTAATGTCACAGAAATCACTTCGCTAATTCGTCTTAGACTTAGAGCCATAAAAACAACTTTTGCGTCCATGAACAATAGTCATACTGCAAAAATACTCGAAATAGATATCACATTCGCAGACAATTCGAGTAAGTTTGAATAGAAAGCGCGGGAGAGTCGTAAATCGGCCAAGTGCAGCAATTCCGCAAATTCCCGCCCTCCAGCCTCCGTTTGAAAGAGGGAAAGTTCACATTTGCATATTGGCCTTCGCGTCGCCAACTTTGCGACAAACTTTGTTGGATTCGGAGTTTGGCTACTCGGATAAATGCTACTACTGACTTCCCTTTGTTATTGTGACTGATCTAGTAGCTTCGGACTGTGTTATTTTGTTTCTAAAAGTTATTTCCGTTCTTCAAATTCTAGATTTGATTTCCAATTGCTTTTAAGTTAATGCTAAATAGTTCCATGTCCATTGCCGACGAGTTTATTTTAAATATCAGTGAAAATCAAATTTTATTTGTCACATTTACTGAATTTCGATTTTTTTCTTTTTATTGTCAAAACTATACTGTTTATTTAATACATATTGCTATGATTAAATCCAAATGACATCAAATCTAAACTACTGTTTTCTCGTGAATATACTTGAGCAGTCATAGTGAGGTTGTAAGCGCATATATACAAATTCTACTAAGCCCAAGAAAAAGCATTGAGTAATAAAATTATCATTCAAGAAGACAAGGAAAAGTTTTTCAGCAACTGGCAAGCGGAGTGGCGAAATTAACGAGGAAACTCGTCGTGCCACAACAAACCGAACGGAAAACAAACAATAAAGAAGTGAATGAAATGAATACGAGGAGTGAATCGGAATGAAGTGGAGCAACGGTTGGCGCCAGCACTATCGCGTAACGCTCAAGCGTATTTCAATAAAGGCGCGACATCTTTAATCTAGGGATCGGGTAGAGGCATAAATCTTGCAGGTCCGGAGCGAGTTTTGAATCATTTAGCGCGGTGCGGCTCGACGCCCTGCGCGACTTCCGTCCGGCACGTGCTCGGCCCCCGCCCGCCCCGCGCCGCAGCATGCCCCTCGCGCCACCCGTACCGCGTCTGTCTTGTCGAGACAAAGGGGCACTAGTGCTGCTATGATACATCTCGTGTCTATTATCGATGAAATTACTATACTTTTTTACTGGTGGTAGGACCTCGCGTGAGTCCGCACGGGTAGGTACCACCGCCCCGCCTATTTCCACCGTGAAGCAGTAATGTGTTTCGGTTTGAAGGGTGGGGCAGCCGTTGTAACTATAATTGAAACCTTAGAACTATATCTCAGGGTGGGTGGCGCATTTACGTTGTAGATGTCTATGGGCTCCAGTAACCACTTAACACCAGGCTGTGAGCTCGTCCACACATCTAGCCAATAAAAAAAACGATTATTTTCTTTTTATTTAGGTAATAAAATAGATAGTCTTTATACTGTTTCACAATAGATACAATTCAGGGTGAATGGAATATTAAATAAATATTGGAACGAAGTTTCTTATGAGACGATGCAGAGGGGTACTCTAACCGGGAAAAAACGTCCGTAACGTAAGATTTTTATTATTTATGTATAGTCTTAGTATGATGGCTATAGTCTACGTTTTTTTTTTTTTTTTTTTATTGCTTAGATGGGTGGACGAGCTCACAGCCCACCTGGTGTCAAGTGGTTACTGGAGCCCATAGACATCCACAACGTAAATGCGCCACCCACCTTGAGACATAAGTTCTAAGGTCTCAAGTATAGTTACAACGGCTACCCCACCCTTCAAACCGAAACGCATTACTGCTTCACGGCAGAAATAGGCAGGGCGGTGGTACCTACCCGCGCGGACTCACAAGAGGTCCTACCACCAGTGAATCGTGATGACGGTTATTATTATTATTCATATAAATAGCTGTTTCTTTGTATATTATTATTACATATTTTTTATAAATCATTGTGAATAAAATAAAGTTGATAACTTTGTAAAGTAGTTTTTTTTATCAATAAAAAAATCATAATAAAAAATGTATGCCCGAATAATTATTTTCTTTATACCTCGAATAGACCTTAAAATTAATATTTTTATAATAAGGAACTTCGTTCCTATCCGGTGTCCCACGACACCACATATATTTTTTATTGTCCTGTATGAGAATTGCGTAAATCGATATTCATTTAAAATATTTATTTACGAAATTTTGAGTTACACGTTCATTCAGATTTTTTTAGTAATTTCGTAACAAAAATTATATTTGAGGATTTAAGAACGGAAAATAAATTAATAGATTACTGTGACATTTTCTTCTCCTTACATCTTCTATAGCTGATATTTAAAAAAACAATCATATCGAGGGGTGAAAGGTTATTTGGTTTAACCACATTTCGCTTAATATGCTACATTTATTTCTCTAATTAAAGGTCCGTTTTATTTGGTCTTAGCATCAACAATTCGATGTTTTTAATTGAACTTCAATTAAGTTTACCCCATTCAAATATCTGAAGAAGTTTTTTTGTTATGATATTACATATTTCCGGCCGTCTGGTGTAGTGGTAAGTGACATGGTCACTACACAAGGGGGTCGTGGGTTCGAATCCCGCCAAGGGAAGATATTTGTATGATAAATATAAATGTCTTTTCCAGGGTTATGGATGTATATTAAATATATGTATTTGTATAATAAAAATCTTACATTTATTTCCGTTATCTGGTACCTGTAACACAAGTTCTTTACGAACTTATCACGGGACCAGTTAACGTGGCGTGATTGTTAGTAAATATTTATTTATTATTATTTATTATTTATTATTTCCAAATTTTAAACTTTAATTATCTCTCCTGAAAGTTGCAAAAATGTCACTTAAATCAAACAGTCTTTCACCTGTCGATGTCGTCAAAATTTTTTGACGAAGTTAATTTTTTATTTAATTAAAAGTCTTCTTTAATAAAATTTCGATAACGCTAATGGTCCATCCCTATCCACACGACGTCCGAGCCGGCTCTAATTTGAATTCACGGAGACTCCGCGACGCGTCCGCCGCGTCGGCCGCGCCCGACTTAATGAATCGCGAGGGAGGTGGGAGTCGCGCCCGCCCGGGGTGGCCCGGGGGTGATCGGACGGCCACCGCATCCTCCGCGCGGATAAGTGACGCCCGTGTTGCTCGGTACATAGGTACGCCTTATGTACTGCGGTACATAGAGGCCGGCCTGTACCTACGTAACGCTCGCCAAATTTATGTCCCGCACATGTCTAGAGACCGCGGCGTACCTTTAGAGGGATTTTGCGTGTTTACGTACAAACGGGGGCCGCCAAGATATTCGAGACGGAATTTCGCTCGGACCCTTATTGATGAGGCGGACGGCTTTCGTTAATCCCTTCCACGCTGTCACGACACACGAAGTCCTTTAAAAACAAACTAAATAACAATTCTGGACAGTTAATAGTACAACCACAAGTCCACGGATCTTGCTAGGGTTCGTGTTAGCAACGTCATCAGGTTTGAGCCCCGTTCAAGGCTATCAGCTTAAGTAGAAAAAAAAGTATACAGGTAACCATTCTATAATACGGTACTTTACAACACGGTTCGACTCTAACACGAAAAGAAAATTCCCCGAAAACCCTCTTTATAACACGATAACGGTACATCTACAACACGATAACGAGATTTGTGTTTAAAAATAATTTCGAAATTTACATTGTGCATTATGAGCAGACAATATATAATTTTTTTTTTTTTTTTTAAGTCTAATTTTTAAGTCGAAATTTTAGTGATTATTTTTTAAGTCTCATAGGTAAAAAAATACATACAGGCATAGTTGAGATGTTACAGAAAAATTACTCTTACTTTTTGTACTGGCTTCTAGTCCCATATAACGCGGTTTCGCACAAGACGGGTCTTTCTAGGGACGCACCTACCGTGTTATAGAAGGGTTACCTGTATGTAGTACAAGCTAACAGACACCCTTAAATTGCAAACCGAATCAACAATTGAATTTATCCTTTTTCAAAGTCAAGTTGAGAATGGTCTAAGAAATTAGAGGGAAGTTATAAAATTATTGTATTGCCGTAGGTCCTTGATACGCGTGCAAAATTTTAAGTTTTTTTTTAATGTCTGAAGGATTACCAGAAGCCCGGAGGCCTTTCCAGTTTCACCAGAACAGGTAGGCGATCAAGGGCTCAGCCAGGATGGGTAGGATTTGCTAACAGCTGCCCGAGCGCCTCCGAAGAAGACTTAACAACTCAAGAGCAGCTGCTTCACGAATGAATCTACTACCGGATCGGAATCGCGACCCGCTGAGAAGATCCGGCGACAAAATCAGCGGGATGATGTTTAGGTTAGGTTGCACTTCGAACTCTTTGCCGATTTCGACGAGTACGGTAAATCAAGTCAATCGGACGTCTTCTGAAGTCAATGAAAATTACGTTCAAATATTAAGTACATTACTTACAAACAAACCTACATACCTACATACCGAGCTAATAAAAGCATGTTATAATGTTTACGTTTAGTTTACCTAGAAATTTGAAATTTCAAATCTCCAAAGATTTATACAACTGCAAGCTCACAGAGCTGGAGGTAGATATTTTGCATAAAACAATACAAATTACCATCTCTTCGTTCCAAAGATATCGCCTCGAGCGACACACGAGCGCTCGGTCCGAAACAAAAGTTGACGGTAAGCAAAATGCTAATTGCCAATTATGCAAATAGAACCTTCGCAATGACCAATCAAAATGCTATAAAAATTATCGAAGCGAAATGTATTAATGACGGTATCTAGAGGCTTTTTGATTCTAACATCGGATTGTATTACGGGATTAAATATTGAAATCACTTATTCATTCTACGAAAAAAACCTTTGGGAATCTAATTATTTATCTTTATTAATCTTTCATGTCATTAAGGTATGTAACGGGTCAATAAAACGTCTTTTATACTCATAAAAAAATAGAACAAAAAAACAAGCGAAAAATATTCTATATTTTTGTGACTAACAAAGCACTTTTATCATTACTCGCCTCCCCCTGTATAGAAAGAATATCGCAATTATCGTGCTCGAGGGTTCGAATCCCGAGTGAAGAGGCCCGTGGGCATCGCGACCGTATCCCACGCCGCGTCCCCGCCGAGTCGGCCATTATCATCGATAATCACGCGATATCGATTGGCGACGTGCGTGCAGCCCTAATTCTGTTTGTGCCGGCTTGGGAATTACGCGGATTACCCGAGACTCGGGGTACACGCACGCAAAATACTTATTACGTTGTCATATTACACACGATCAGATGGCGTTTTCAATAAATTACTAGCTATTTCAACTTGATTACGTTATAGCGCTTTTAGGGCATTCGTTTACCTCACTGGTTGATCCAGTTAATTGTAGAGAGAGATTAATAAAGCTGGTAAAATTATATTATGTAGACATCGCTTCCGACAGCCAAGAAATAAATACACAGATTGCTACGATATATATTCGTAGACAGATTGGAATAGTTCACCTGATTCTGTGTTGCTTTATTTGTAACTAAACTTGTACAATCTTTAGATATGTGCTCACTATAAAATACGTTACGTTTTCTCAGCCGTTTTTTCAGACTACCGCCATTTTTATTATGTCTCGTCCCCACTACTGACATTGCTCACACCGACAGTTTTGCTATTTGGCAATCCGAAGATTGTCATAATGATAAATTTTATATTAGTTATTTTACAACAACTTACAATTATTACAATAATTAAAACAGACAAATAGTACGGTAGTTTGTAAATTTTAAACAAAACGCATTAACTAATCTGTGCCTCAACGCAGTAATCAATGAGCACAAATCTTTTGTTCGTAGATCCTGTGAAAAGATCCACCTGAAAAAAAAACCAAATAAATTTCCAGTTGAAACCGGATCTGCCCGGATGTTTTGTTTTGTAACAGACCGCCCTCCGCACGCAACAAGTGGTCACATTAACAGTTATTTTATAGCCACGTCACAGAGTTTCAACTGCTTTCACCTGTTGTTGGGTTAATTGAGTTTCTTTTTTGTTTTTTTAATCGTTTTTTTTTTGGTTCGCTTATGATTTTTGGTAAGCGCGAACGATTGTCACCAATAAGTGTATTATGGTGTGAAGCGAAATGTTTCATAGGGGTTGTTTCACGTCTGAATTTTAAATAAAAACTACTTTTATAGCTTAATCCTTGCGCTTTCTGTTTCTCTCTCTCTGTCTCTCTCTTTCTTTGTTATTTTTAAATTAACCGACGTTTCTCGAATTCTTTACAATTTTCGTGGTCACTGACGCGGACGACTGTAGTTGTTATTCGTCGGTATTTGATAGAGTCGCGAACTAGTGTCTATTTTTCTATAAACCTTATTATACTCTTTGATTTGTAAGTTTCTTTGCACACACAAAGCACTAACTGTATCTTGAGGTCTCACAGTCAGTTTGACAAGTGTTTTCATCTACACGATAAGAACAGGACGATAAGTTGGTCTCTTAATATTTACTTTTATAACTCAGATTTAAGATTCTTTCATAGGCCTAGTGACCAATTAAATCAAGCGAGGGGTGTCACTATCATCACTAATTACGGAAATAACCAATTCTGCACATGGGCTTATTCTTAAAACATACTTTCATAGGTCACTTCTGAAGTATACGTATCGTATTAAAAAGTCGTGCACTGAGACCCGTGAGCAGTGTTTTATTCGTTAAAAATATTGGATATGTACGTTTGAGAGACTTAATGCTGAGGGTAAGAACTTCCATCGAGCGGGTGTAATTTCTCGGCAGATCGGAGACCTAACAGCTTGAAGGCAGCTGCCTTGCGAATGCATCTATTACCGGATTCAAATTGCGGCCCGCTGTGACGATCCGACGAGAAACTCAGCGAAAGTATGGGTTAGGGAGTTCGACGAGTACGGTTATCAGGGTCCCTAAGCCTGCTCCTAGTACTAGAGCTGGGGGCGTCTAATAAAAGAGCTAATAGACAGATCGGAGTTCCGAATATTTGTGTCCGGAACATTTATATAAGCTAGCTTCTCTTGAAAATGTCATTAGCGTGATCAAGGAAATTTTCAAATACCTTAATTTTCTATCATAGTTTGAACGTGTGAACTGTTTAATTTTTAGTGAAACTGATACGGATGTGTTTCTTCGCGGGCGGACCGGGTGTCGCATCGTAATGAGTGCGAATAGCCGATAGGATGAGTCCGTCTCTGGGGGAGAGACGTGCGCCCGCGCTGTCCAAGCGCGCATCCGTTACGGCGGGGATCGTTCGCATTCGACATTATCGACAACGAATTTATTACAAAACACTTCTTCTTTGTCTCTACCTTATTATTATAAGGATTTTTTCTATTCCATTCTCTTCTATGAGCCGTCATCTCAATCCTCACTCATTCCTCTCTCTCTCTCTCTCTCTCTCATATCGTCATTCGCACACACCATCCATGTCTTCTTCGGTCGACTTCTTCCTCCTCTACCTTTCACTACCATTTGCATACATCTCCTAGTCTTACATGCATCCCCTCTTTATGTATCACCTGTCCATACCACGCTAACCGTCTTTCCGTCCGAATTTATTACAAAACACGATAGGAATTAAATCTTGGCTACTGAGATTTTGTACAATTGCAGAACCCGAATCCCGACAATATGTATTACGATACATTGGGAGCGATGTACGATGATGTCTATCTGTTACTTGTGCGGTCGTTGACCCTCGATACCGAAAGATTTTCCTTCGAGCCGTACTAAATTTTACTGACTTTACATAAGTAACTTCATATAACAGAATTTAATTTTCAAATTTTATAAATGTCACTTAGGTAGTTAATACTGTTAGTAGCACGTCGTGTGAGTTTGTTCGGGCTGTTTCTGTCGTGAAGCAGTAGTGCGTTTCGATCTGAAGGGTGGGGCAGCCGTTGTACTGTAAAACGGAGACTTTAGAAGTCATGTTTCAAGGTGGATGGCGGCATTAATGCGTTGTCAAAATCTATGCGTTCCGGTAAAAGTGATCCGTGAACCATGTAAGCAATAACAAAAATGTTATTATACGAAAACCTATTCACGCAGTAAGCCTTATTGTGTTTAATTTTTTTATTGCTTAGACGACTGTTCGAGCTCACAGCCCACCTGGTGTTAAGTGGTTACTGGAGCCCATAGACCTCTACAACGTAAATGCGCCACCCACCTTGAGATATAAGTTCTAAGGTCTCAAGTATAGTTACCGAGATCAATCCTTATCCAGCAATACAGACGGCATTATTCTAATTATTGTTGTATCTATTATGTACACTCAAACTACTTGAGGCTGAATTTCTCTTATCACATCCTTTAGCTCGTCTTCAAGTGATTGGTCGAATGCTTTTTTTTTCTTTTCAAATTCAAGGCTGCTTCATTATTTAAAATATCGATAAGGTATTTAGCGTTGATCGTTCTAGTCACTAATGGACGCCACACGCGCAGCGATGTCGCCGCGAAAGCGAGGCACCGTCCCAGCGGGGGCGATGCGATCTCTCGCGCGATGCGTGACCACATCCTGCCTTCGATGCACGCTAAATGTTCCACGAGTCGTAATTACTAACACTGCGGACGCACTTCCGCTTGGGTAATAAGGAAAATCGGACGAGAACATGAAAAAAAAATTATTTGGCATTCGCTTCGTGGACTAATATAGCATACCTACTCGTACATAATCCATTTTTATAGTTTTAATTATTTTACCTTCATGCGGCCAATGATCGCAGGCGCTGGCGGGACATCACAAGGAGTAAAATCATGTCGAATTATAATGGTCACGACACTCAGCAGTGAGGAAACGACGCGAGGAGGAGGAATTATTTTACAGTTCCCACGTCGTTGGTTATAATTATGGAATTTTGCAATAAAAGTTTTAGATTATTTCCGCACCGTCAGGATTAGCTTGCTATAATACCTGCTACCTCTGTGGAAGGACGCGGGAACCCACCACTAGCAATTTTCCCAAGAAAACCTTTACGTATGTATTCCGTAAAGGTCACGGTCTTCAGCACTGAGGAACACGACGGAGGATAATACCTGCTACGTAAATAAAAGAAATTTTAAGCTAGGCCCAATGTAGCATGAATTGAAATTGCCAAAATGCTAGCTATAAATATACACTCATATGTATGAAGAGTTAGCCCACAGACACAGCCCACTGAGTTTCTCATCGGATCTTCTCACTTGGTCGCCTTTCCGATCTGGTACCAGATTTTGCGAAGCACTGCTCTTGCTAGGCCTAGTATTAGCAGCTACGTCAGGTTAAATCACCTATTCGCTTGGAGATTACCAGCACAGGTAAGAAAAATGAAGACTTAACGTTTGGTTTGGTGTAGCGTTTCTCGTGATAAATATGTGAAGTAAGAAGGTCCTCGTAAAAGCGATGCCATTTTCCGATGTCCCGGAAGTCTTTACCTGGGCGCATCTGTAGCGCTGCTAACGGCGCGACTCATCCTCGTAAACACGCGCGTAAACCGAACGATAACCCGCCAACAGAGACCCGTCGGTTATATACGAAACTTTGTCATTTTTTTTCCATTTTAATCCATTACATCGTATTCATAAAGTTTTTCGTGTTTCCTTTTTGTACGTAACGATTAAAGAAAACTTTAAAATTTCGTCAACTGTGAGCACTCGTGAGCACCCGTCGCGTTACGTAGATACAGCACTCACTCAAGTTGAGCCCGTGAGCTCACATATTCGTCTGAGCGTAGCTGGAATAGCCCCCTAAGCTACCAGCGAATAGGTAGGGGGCAAAAAAGAGATAGGGTTTGTCAGTCGGAAATGATCACTTCGATAAAGCGGCACGATACGAGGACCCTCTCATCGTGGCCGCCGGTAACTACATTCCCGATCCTGCGGAAAGACTGGAAAGCAGTTGACGTCGCCCCAAACACGTCTGCATTTTGCGAAGCACGGCTCTTGCTAGGGTTCGTGTTAGCAACGTCGTCAGGTTTGAGCCGCGTGAGCTCACCTAATAGTTAAGGTTCCGCTCTCAAGGCTATCAACTTAGACAGGGAAAAAAAAAACGGAAATGAAAAATCAACATATCTACAACATGTAACAACGCAAAAGAGGTAAGCATAGGTCCAATGCTACGACCATTTGCTTATTTCTGAAAAAAAAACAGTAAGGGTTTTCAGTTCGAAGGGCGGGATCGTCTTTCTACATAAACGATACTTCAATCTCACGTCTTAAGGTGGTAGAGCTCACGAGCTTCAGTAATCAGTTAAAAAGAAATGGTTTATCTACCCTTTGCAGCAATAAAGAATCTTCTAATAAGTCTCACATCAACAGAGACACAACATTATTAAAACTAGTTTTACAATTTATAATCAGGTTTTTTATTCTCACGTGGTTCTACGAAAAACTATAAACTCTGCAAAGGATTCAAAGATAATAATATAATGCCAATAATAAACGCAAAACAGAAAATGTATACATTGTTTTAATTATGTTTACGGCTCACGAAAACTGAACAAAATACTACATATGGAGAATTTCTTGAAACAAAAGAAGCATCAGCTCATTTCGAATGCACTGTACATTTGCAAAAAACCAGCATCGCTAGCTGAAGCTAAAATAAAATCGGCACAAAATAAGGTTGCACTCGCAGAGCGGAATTCTTAAAGCCCTAGGTTCGCGTCTCGCGGGAGCCGCATATTTTTTAACTGGCTCGCAGCCCGGGGTCACCCCGTCGGGGGTCGATCGCGCCCCCGCGGCGGGCTGGGAGGGTTAATTAGTCGCGAACGCGGTCCAGCTCCACTCCATCTAACTTGTTTCCTTCTTTATTTGCTTGATACAAATGTTAGGGGGTCAGGCTGACGTTGCGTAGATTATGTGGAGGTAAACTCAAGAATATATCGGAAGGATCGGAATTAAATACATTTACTGATTAATTTGATGGGGCGATAATATTGCTGCATTATTACAGTTCTTTTATACGTCGAATTTGAAGCATCAAAAATGTGTTTTATGCAATAACCGCTTCAAAAAACTAGTTTTACAAAGCTTAATCTTTTCGTAGCAATCAAGAGCTTTTGTGTTTAATATAGAAACAACTAGCGTCCCGCCCTAGCTTCGATTCGGAAACTGTAATTTATTATTGATTTCTTCACTATTTAATGGATGTTATTATACATATAATACCTTCCTCTTCAATCACTTTCTATTAAAAAAACCCGCATCAAAATCCGTTGCGTAGTTTTAAAGATTTAAGCATACATAGGGATAAAGGGACAGAGAAAGCGACTTTGTTTTATACTATGTAGTGATATATCATCAATACAGGGCACCCTGCTGGAATCCATTACGAATTTTCAGGCAAAAACGTTTTATTACGATTTTAAATCATTGAATTATTTTCTCAAAGTCCGAAACCAATTTCGGAACAGCCGTCATAGTACAACGCCTGAGGGGCGCGCGCGCGGAAGACCCTTCGCAATACCGAGCGTGACGGTCTGAAGTCACAAGGACGTCGGTCCGGGCCCGCGGGTGAACCGGACCCGACGCTAATGAAGGCGAAATATCTTCAAAGCGGTCGGACGGACCGAGTCGCAGCAGCTAGCCCGCGGTCCCACTGAATCTTTAAACGGGTCGCTGCGGGAGGGTTACGCAAATGGAACTTAAATGTGTTCGATAGAATATACACATAGGTATAGATACCTTTTGTGAATGTTATTTGAGGAATAAGATCGATACATCAGCAGGCGGTCGCGGAAAAAAACTTCAACGAAGCTCATTAAAGTCTTTTTTTTATTGCTTAGATTGGTGGACGAGCTCACAGCCCATCTGGTGTTAAGTGGTTACTGGAGCCCATAGACATTAACAACGTAAATGCGCCACCCACTTTGAGATATAAGTTCTAAGGTCTCAGTATAGTTACAACGGCTGCCCCGCCCTTCGAGCCGAAACGCATTACTGCTTCACTGCAGAAATAGGCAGGGTGGTGGTACTTAGCCGTGCGGACTCACATGAGGTCCTACCACCAGTAATTACGCAAATTATAATTAATAAATAATTATTAAATATTTATTAATTATAATTTTATATTATTTTAATTATATAATTTTATATATTTATATATAATTAATAAAAAATAAATAATTGCGTGTTTGATTTTTATTACACGATGTTATTCCTTCACCGTGGAAGTCAATCGTGAACTTTGTTGAGTACGTATTTCATTAGAAAAATTGCAAGAAAAAAATGCAATTAGAAAAATTACAAATTTTGCAAGTACCCTGTGTTCGAATTGTATTTTTTTTTGTTTCCTATCTCAGCTGATAGCCTTGAGAGGCTGTTTCAGCGTAACCTTAACTAGTAGGTGAGCTCACGGGGCTCAAACCTGATGACGTTGCTAACACGAACCCTAGCAAGAGCCGTGCTTCGCAGAATCTACCACCGGATCGGAAACACGACCCACCAGAAGATCCGGCGTGAAACTCAGTGGGCTGTGTCTGTGGGTTATTCACTCGAGAACGATGACCGGTGGGAAAATTGTAAGCACATTTACCTACACCACGTCCTCGACTCTAAAATCAAAAAAAGAAAAATTCCACTTGATGCCCACCGAGCTCACAGTCCACCCAATGCTAAGTGATTACTTAACCGTAAACATTATAACGTGAATAGTGAGGCTAGCCTTCGGATGCCGCTATAGATAATGCAATAAAAAAGACAGATCACTTAGGTCTGAACTCAGCCGATGAAGAGATAGATCGCGCAGCACATGTTAAAATCAACAAATTCCGAAGGCGCTTCTATTTGTAAATGAAACTAAGAATGCGACTGTCGGTATTGTTCATTACGTGAAGTAACACAGCCACTACTTTTTTACACGCTTTATATTAGCTTCACTTGTATGTTAGTATGTTTGTAACTGACTCCTTTAGACATGATTTTGACCCACTTTAAACGGCCAGATTTCATTCAAACTTTGTAGATTTATCGAGGACCGATGACTATACAGTAAGGAATACCCTACAAAAAGGGTATAAAACCGGCGCGCAGCTCTGTCACCCGCGCATTTGTCGGTTGACATTCGTCGAGAGAACATCTTTAAGTGTTAATTTAGGAAACACGAATTTTATAATAATGTTGAGGGTACAGTGCCTATAAATAGCAACGCCTTTGCTCGAAACGGTCATTCGATCGGCGGCGTTCGTGAGAGAAGGTAGTCGTGGACATGGTGTGCGTGAGTCATTGTCTTAAGTTTCTGTAAATGTGTGCTAATTGTTATTTTTTTAAAAATGGTTTTTCTTCTGATTCCTAATATCAGAAGTGGGATAAAGGACTCAAATAGCCCACAGTAGCGTAAAACTCTGAACTCTGAACTTTGTTTTGTTTTACAAAGACTGCTTACTTTGATGCTTTCATACTTTATTTGTTATTTTTCTTGTGTGATTGCAAATTTTAACTGTGATACTGAGACATACTGAAACTCCTAGTACACGGAGGCGACCGTCTCGACATGATTCTCGTAATCGAAAACGATATTATGCTTTCGCGATCACAGAGATGATAGACAGAATCGTGATACGAACGATGCGCTCGCGCACGATAGAACCTGTCGCGACACGTTCTAACGATAAGGCGCACGCTGAACAGACCACCGATATTCTACGGACAGTTACGACTCCCATGTCGAATATCGTTGGTTCGCAACAAGGCCACGTCGAATCTAGTATCCCTGGTTCTGAGGCGTCTACTCTCGCCAGTGCTTTGATAAAACTTTAATAGTGATACGGGGCATAATGGGCCCTCAGATTAGAATCGCGAACGCTAATCTTCTGACGATTTGATTTCATTTTTAGTGGAGGTCAGGTTAGGCCGAGTGCTCATAGGGTTCAGGCACTAGTTGAGTCACCAGTGACTCGTAATGTCGCACAGGTAGATAATTCTTGAGGTTGACTGCATGCTTCCAAAGGTGAATTCGGGACTATGTTGGCAAAATAGTCAATTCAACTTTTGAGATTACAGCTCATTCTGAACTTCACAAAACGCAAGACAACAGACATCCGCCCTGCAGCTTCTGGTAGAAAAGACGCCACCACACCTGTGGTGAGGATTCTAATTAGTGATGTCACGACTGAGGTGTTTCGGAGCCGTTAAGTTCGTCGAGAACTAGGTCGAGGTAGAGCTCATCAATTGGTACCACGGAGTGAAAAGCGACATGATGCTCCCGTGGACGGGCACCGACGAGCAGCAGCCGTTTTTAATGTCTATAATCTTGTTTGGGTAATAACTCACAGTCTACAGGAAATGTAGATCCAGCAATCCGTGGACCTTACCGAATGGTGAGGATGGTGCCTCACGGGCATTGCCGCAAGTGCCGGTAGCTGCGTAATATCGGTCGGCAGGTAAACTTGATTCTGGCATGCGTGGCCCGTATAAGGTTGTCGAAATTCTACCCAGTGGACGCTGTACCCTACGGCTGCTCAGCGGCAGTTATGGCAAAACTACGCAAGCAGCTGCACAATATATGGTGTCGTGGCGGGGCGAGTGGACCCCTGAGACATGTGCTGCCTTCTTTGAGAGTCAGTAAAGTTAATAATGATCATTGTTCACAAATATACGTATTCCTATGGTGAACCTGAAGGGTGAGCTATAGATGATTGCTCTCGAGTTACGTATCCCTCACTCGTGTGATTAATTCTACACGGTGAGATGCCTCAATACGATCGGCCTAGGCTTGCGTATTGAGAAGCCTCGGCACGTTTGAGTATGGTCGGCGTGTCGGGAAGCTTCACACGTTTGAATACGCTCTGCGTGTGGAATGCACTCGTACGTTTTTAATACGATCTTCGTACGAGTGGGTCTGGGACCATTTTACGTATCCCTCACTCGTGTGATTAATTCTACACGGTGAGATGCCTCAATACAATCTGCCTAAGCTGGCGTATTGAGAAGCCTCGGCACGTTTGAGTATGGTCGGCGTGTCGGGAAGCTTCACACGTTTGAATACACTCTGCGTGTGGAATGCACTCGTACGTTTTTAATACGATCTTTGTACGAGTGGGTCTAGGACCATTAGGACCATTTTACGTATCCCTCACTCGTGTGATTAATTCTACACGGTGAGATGCCTCAATACAATCGGCCAAGGCTTGCGTATTGAGAAGCCTCGGCACGTTTGAGTATGGTCGGCGTGCCGGGAAGCTTCACACGTTTGAATAAACTCTGCGTGTGGAATGCACTCGTACGTTTTTAATACGATCTTCGTACGAGTGGGTCTGGGACCATTTTACAGAGATCACTGGTAACCAAATGCAGAAGACACTTAACGAAGGGCGACGCACACTGGCCCTTGGATAATAACAGGAATATGCGCATTAAGAATGATTGTGCTACTGCGCGCACTGCTCCCGTGCCGCTACCTGCGCGCGCTCGCCTGCTTCAGGCGTGCATACTGCGCGTACTGCTCGCGTGCCGCTGGCTGCGCGCACTCGCCTGCTTCAGGCGTGCATACTGCGCGTACTGCTCGCGTGCACACTGCACGTGTGCTCCCAAGCCACCGACTTCCGGTGCCGTACGACTGGCAGTGACGCAGAGGGCGATGTCGCTCGATCTGCGGCTTGCTGCTTCACTCGTTGGGGACTATGATGCCTTTGGTGAGTAGTTCGTTTGCAGTCCTGCTGAGCTACTTATGCGCTCCGCCTGCATTTTCAGGATTATCTATCAGGACGGTCGAGCGGGACGCCCGCCACACGTGGTGCAGCCTCACATTGTGGGAGCAGACTGGAGCTGGGACGGCTGCCCTGCTGAACTTTCGGGAGGCGCGGACCTAACAAGATCTTTCGCACGCTTCCGCATCATCGTTACGAGTGGACCCCAGTTATGTGGTCGAGGACGAACCACAGTCAGGAGAGGCCGAGTAAGGAATACCCTACAAAAAGGGTATAAAACCGGCGCGCAGCTCTGTCACCCGCGCATTTGTCGGTTGACATTCGTCGAGAGAACATCTTTAAGTGTTAATTTAGGAAACACGAATTTTATAATAATGTTGAGGGTACAGTGCCTATAAATAGCAACGCCTTTGCTCGAAACGGTCATTCGATCGGCGGCGTTCGTGAGAGAAGGTAGTCGTGGACATGGTGTGCGTGAGTCATTGTCTTAAGTTTCTGTAAATGTGTGCTAATTGTTATTTTTTTAAAAATGGTTTTTCTTCTGATTCCTAATAATACACTAATTTGATAAGATTATTCCATTATTCAATTTGCAAAATAAGATTTTTGCCAATTTATATAATTTTTATCTATAGTCGATAAGGCTTTATATAAAATTCAACTAAAAAATAGAAAATAAATTTTAATAAATTTAAATTGAAAATAGTGTAAAATATATTTTATTTTAAATAAAAGCGTGGGGTGCTTTTTAAGATATTATTGAAATAATAATTCTTCTACTCATATCTGTCAAAAAAATATTTATAACTAATAACACCAGCATGCATGCTTTTTTAACAATAAAATATATTTTACACTATTTTGAATTTAAATTTATTCAAATTTATTTTTTATTTTTTTGTTGAATTGGAACGAAGTTCCTTATCGCGCGTTGTGAAAGGGAGCTAGACGGAAAAAATTCTTACGAAAAGTTGTCACGACACCTTTTGCTATAAATTCTTACGAAAAGTTGTCACGACACTTTTTGCTATAAATTCTTACGAAAAGTTGTCACGACACTTTTTGCTATAGTAAGCTATTGTAAGCTGTGCGGCATCGCATGTTTCTCTGTCTGTCTGTCTCTCTCTCTGTCTCTCTCTCTCTTATAGAAAGCAAGCCAGATATTATCATTTCTATTTCGCATTGAACAGTGTGGTGTCGCGACGATTATTTTTGTTGAGTGTATACAGGTTTCTTGGAACGAAGTTCCTTATCGCGCGTTGTGAAAGGGGGCTAGACGGAAAAAATTCTTACGAAAAGTTGTCACGACACTTTTTAGATCCGTCATTCTGACCAATTAACGTGTAGGCGCTTATCGCGTGACATTGCTCGTATCCGATTGGTTCGCGTAATGAGTACAGTTTCTCGAGATAGCGTTTCAACAATAGTAATTTAGTTCATAGTATTGTTTTTTTCTTCTTCATAATGCCGTAATATATTATTATAACTTAAAAAAAAATTACAATTCCTTCACTAATTAATCGAAAGAACTTCGTTCCAACCGGGTGTCCCTTGACACCTCTGAAGTTTTTTTTATATAAAGCGTGTTTTTTTTGTTTTTTTAAACTATTATTTATTTTAATGTAGAATACTAACATTAGATTACTACATTACAAACATTAGAATCTATTATACAAACATTTTTGTATAAAAAAATAATATTTCGAAGTTATTTCGTCCTAATAAATATAAACTCGTAATTGGTTTCAATGTTAAATCTTCTCGGAAGTTTACGCAAATCTTTAATAAATAAACTTACATTCAAATTATTTCGGATTTATTATGTTCATCTTACAATTTCTGATAATGCGTTTTTTTTTCTTCGTTTTCTGGGTCACGAACGACTGTACAATTGACTAGATCAAGATTAAATCGTAATAGTCGTTTTAAATTGTTTTTAAATACGGTAAAATACATTTTTATAATTTTTTTATTGCTTAGATGGCTGGACGAGCTCACAGCCCACCTGGTGTTAAGTGGTCACTGGAGCCCATAGACATCTATAACATAAATGCGCCGCCCACCTTGAGATATAAATTCTAAAGCTTCAGTATAGTTACAAAAGCTGCCCCACCCTTCAAACCGAAACGCATTACTGCTTCACGGCAGAAATAGGCAAGGTGGTGGTAACCACCCGCGCGGACTCACAAGAGGTACTACCACCAGTAATTACGCAAATTATAATTTTACGGGTTTCATTTTTATTACACGATAATAATAAATTATAATATAATAATATTAATAAATAATAATACTACTTGATAAGAATACTTGAGGAATAGCAGAGAGAAACGTCTTGGCGGCTCATTATCCGTGACGCTGTCAGCGTTACTCTAAAAGGACGGTGCAATATGAACTTTGATACTAAATACAAGCAATCGTCGCGGTAGTCAATCAAGAAATTCGATTACCATTGCGCGTTCGACGGAGCTCCGCCGCTCTAAGGTTAGATGCATCCATTAGGCACCTATAATGTAATTTCGAGAAACGTAACGTACTCATCTCGTTCGGGCTGACGTAGTACGTCCTACCCCCACCCGCTGAGAACATCGACAGCCCCACCGGCCGCGGTCCACGCTCTAATTAAAACAACCCCCTCCTACGATCCGCCAAAGATTATGCATCGTAGCTAGTTAAATTCGAAATAAACCTTATTGATTATTTAATCAATGATAGGACGTATTGTGTATGCAATATAACCGAAAATCCAAAGTTGAGTACAGGCAGGCATACACGATGTAATGCCTGTGCTACAGCTAAAATTCAGAGGCAAAATATAATGGAGCATCTGAGGGATCTGTGATTAGCTCGTCGTATTTTTAACCCCAAGTGACGTCACAATTAGTGCGTTCAATAGAGTTTTAGTTTCTCGCCGGATCTTCTCAGTGGATCGCGATTCCGATCTGGTGGTAGATTCAGTTAAGTACTTCCTTGAGTAGGGCTAGTGTTAGCAAAGTCGCCAGGCTAGGATCTCAACCCTTGAAATGTAGGTAAAAAAATATATGTTGCGTGCTGATTTAAAAAATACCTTCCTAGTCCCTTGTTGTTGATAATAAGACATGAATGTCCAAATAACAAAGATCTGTTTTTGTTAATTTTATTAGTAAAAATAGGTACTGTTATTTTAATATCGTGCCACTTCTTCTTCTTTTTGTCCTCCTTATCCCACTAGGTGGGGTCGGCACAACTAATTTTTCTCTTCCATTCTCTTCTCTCTGCCGTCATCTCAACACTCACTCCTCTCTCACTCATATCGGTCGACCTCTTACTTCTACCTTGCACTACCATTTCCATATATCTCCTAGTCACATGCATCTTCGCTCTACGCATCACATGTCCATACCACGCTAACTGTCCGCTCTTTAATTTATTGATTACCGGGGCTACTTTTTACGTGCTACTGAAGACAGCTTTCAATCTGTATTTGAATGTATAAAATTTCGTAAAGACACGTTCCGCTATATAACGAAATTACTTAGGCGTTTAATGCTATGATGGGCAGATCTGTTTAGCTACTCTTTGACAATGACCGAAGGCGGTATCCAGAAAAGACGTCGCGCGTGTAAGATACTTTGTATAAAATTGTCTTTAGCGCAAAACTCTTTCAGATGTATGAAGGATTCAATGAATTCCATTTGCTGGTTCGGTGGATCGCTTCATTTGGAATTAACCTCGTTAACGAGCAATAGTAGTTAGCGGCCTGAACTACTCCAACCCAGGATCCAGGTTAGGATCCCTTTTTTTCCATTTTATTTTTTATAAGTTTACTGTATAATCATCATCGACCTCATGTTTGAAAGCGAGTGGCGCCATACGATGTGATATCTTTTTTTTATGAAGGATCAATTACTTTGACCCTGAGGCCTTTCCGGCTTCACCAGGACAGGTTGACGAGCACATGTTCAGCCAGGACGGACGGGATTCGCTAACATCTGCCCGAACGCCTCCGGAGAATACCTAACAACTCAAGGGTAGCTGCTTCGCGAATTAATCTACTACCGGATCGTCTCTTGCTTTTTTTCCCTACCTATGCTGATAGCCATGAGAGGCTATTCAGCTTCACCCCAGCGTATAGGTGAGCTTTCGGGGCTCAAACCGGAGGTGTCACTAACACTGGTCCTAGCAAGAGCAGTGCTTCGCAGAATCTATCACCGGATCGGAAACGCGGCCCACTGAGAAGATCCATATTCCATATCAGTTGCGTTTTGTTATACCACGTTTTATTTCACGTCCCACGGGAATGTGATAAAAAGTCCTATGTCCTTCTCCTGGTTCTAAGCTACCTCCTCACCAATTTTCAGCCAAATCAGATCAGCCATTCTTGAGTTATAAATAGTGTAACTAACACGACTTTCTTTTATATAATAATACTAGCTGACCCGGCAAACGTTGTTTTGCCATATATAAGATTTCTAGGGAATTTCTAGTGTAGAAAAAAAAACCTAACTTATTGTAAATGTGTAAGGATGTGGTAGATGAGTGAAAGAGGCATGTAGTGCTGTGAACGATGAAGGAATATAAAAATAACAATACCTCATTCAACCACATAATGTCTCATTATAACAAAAAAAAATGTCCAAAAAATAAAAAATAAATTTTAGGGGTGGACAACCCTTATCACTTAAGGGTATGAAAAATAGATAGTAGCCGATTCTCATAGATACCGGATAAGCACAAAAAATTTCATCAAAATCGGTCAAGCCGTTTCGGAGGAGTATGGCAACGAAAACTGTGACACGAGAATTTTATATATTAGATATAGATGTCATAATGTATCCTTATCAAAACGAAATAATTTTAAAATAATGAGTATGACTTTTCGTCGGCTGAGATTGCTCAACCAATGACAACCTCACTTGTATTTATTTGCGCGAATCTAAATTTATTTACGAGTATAACAGACCATAATTAGCTTGGTTTGTTTATATGTATACTGAATTATTGAACGTCATCATTCATAGACTTCACAAACGTCGATTATAATTTGCGCAATTACTGGCGGGAGGACGTCTTGTGAGTCCGCAAGGGTAGGTATCACCACCCTGCCTATTTTCTGCCGTGAAGCAGTAATACGTTCGTTGAAGTCTGGGGTAGACGATATACTAAAAAAAATGAGACTTTAGAACTCATGTCTCAAGTTGGGTGGCGGCATTTGCGTTGTTAGTGTATGTATATATGCTCCACTTAACACCAGGTGGCCGTGAGCTCGAGCACTCATCTGGGCAATAAAAGAAAAAATACGTAATCTTAAAAATTTGCGCGCATCAGACATACGATAACTTTTTTTCTTATTGCTTTGATAGGTGGACGAGCTCACAGCCCACCTGGTGTTAAGTAATTACTGGAGCCCATAGACATCTACAACATAAATCCGCGACCCACCTTGAGATATAAGTTCTAAGGTCTCAGTATAGTTACAACGGCTGCCCCACCCTTCAAACCGAATCGCATTACTGCTTCACAGCAGAAATAGGCAGGGTGGTGATACCTACCTGTGCGGACTCACAAGAGATCCTACCACCAGTAAACATTCTATAACTAACGACCGTATAATCATTCTATAGCTTCGCTTTAGTACCCAGACAGTGTTTGCTCTATTATACCCAGTTTACATTAACCTGATACTTTTCTTTCGCGCGAATAAAGTTTTCTACGCGAGTAATCTCTACGTAAAATTGACGAGGGTCGCTCGTGTGCACTCGATCCGGTCCCCGAGGTGATTCTTGTAGAAAAACGCGTGATCGATACAGAGCGCGGCGACACCGCGGCTCCGAGGGCGCGTCAATTTAGCCTCCGCCTAGTCAGCGCTAAATTACCCTGACGTCTTTGAATGGGATCCGCGGGGGTCGCAATCGAAGGTCCCAACACGTATCGGTAAAGGTTGCCGGGGACAAATGGGAGCTGGATTATCTTTCGGCATCATCCTTGAAGCTTTGTTCGTTGCGTCACGTATTATTGAAAACATCGCGTTTAATGTCGTCCTAATGATTTGTTTTTACCGATATCTAATTTCTTACACCTATTGTCAATTATACTTCATTCAGTGGTGGTAGGACCTCCTGTGAGTCCGCACCGGTAGGTACCACCACCCAACCCATTTCTGCCGTGAAGCAGTAATGCGATTCGGTCTGAAGGGTGGGGTAGCCGTTGTAACTATACTGAGACCTTAGAACTTATATCTCAAGGTGGGTGGTGGCGTTAAGTTGTAGATGTCTATGGGCTCCAGTAACCACTTAACACTAGGTGAGCTGTGAGTTCGTCATCCCATCAAGGCAATAAAAATAAAAAATAAAAAAGTGTGTGTGTCCGCTCCGACGCACGACTGGAGTTTACTGGATATAAAAAATTAAACGAAACAATACGAGAAATAGTTCTATATTACGACAACACGATACACTACAGATTATTAACAAATTAACGAGACACAAAACAAACGACTAACAAATATATGAAAATACAATAATGAGAGAAACGCGCGATCAGTACGAGGCTTTGTGGCGGACTGCCGGCGCAGCAGCCCGGCGTCACCTGCGATAACGCGGCCGCGCGTTGGCTCCTGATTGGCGCGCGCACGCATCACGCAATCAGGAGCCAATCAGGCGCATAACGCATTTCGTGTGACATGCTAGTACGATTTTGGTCCCCATAATTTTCATACCCCGGGCCTATATATGTAAATCGATTCTAAAGGAGTAAACTCCAAAAACATAAGTAAACTTTCCTATATACAACTCGAACTTTACGTAAGAGCAATCACATCATCATACAAATGCTTGTCCGATGTCGGCGAATCGAAACCACAACTCTGGGCCCATCAGTCAGGGGCGCTAGCTACTGCACCACCAAGTCAGTCAATATCTTTGATCGTCCAGATCAAACCCCTTGCTAATTTGAGCGATTCGAAATTTTAATGCAAAATACGCTTAGTCAACATAAAAGTAGCTTATGACACTCTTATCAAAAAAGAGATTCAATTTACTGTCACTCGTTACTGTTGATACGCAAGGAATATAGCGTGTTAAATAGGTATTATGTATATAGAATTCCCACTCTAGCTATCGAAGTTCGAAAAAAAATATCATTAAATAATGACAAAGAAGAACATTAGAACTAAAAAAGTTCAAAACAATACGCAGAGAATATAAACCAAATAAGACTAACAAATAAATAGTATGTACATACCTAGTATTGATTAGTCAACACATACCTAGTATTTATTAGTCAAATTAAAAATCTTAATACATAGTTAGTTCAGAGAATATCTTGGAAGCTCCCACGTTGGATTAGGTTCGACCAACACGCCAACAAGCGAGTGTAATCACCAGCGGTGACCGTTCGCGCGTAAATTACCAACGCGTCCATTTCACGTCGACCTCGCAGAAGCGTTTGGTGAACGCTTTCAAAAGTTCTTTTTAGTTTGGACGCTGTTGAACCCACGCGTCCTTCGCTAATGCCCGCTTAGGTAGCCCGGAGCGCGCTCGCAAACATTCGTGTGCCTTTTATAGTCCCTCTGTAAGGACAGGGCTGGCAAACTCGGTAGCTTGATTGATTGGATGTTTTCATAGAGCAATAGAGAATAACCGAGGGGATTTCGTACAGGGAACATTGTCTGGAGACTTTGAAGAGCGATTTGTTTGTATTATTAATGGTACTTACTTCTTCAAAGGAGTTTTGAAGACTGTGATTTGACTGTTCTAATAGGCGTTTTAGGTTAAATCACAATATAAATGTAGTAATTATTTTCTGAAATTATTTCACGTCTATAATTCTATTAGTCTGTAAATATGGCTAACTGCCTTGAAAAGTATTTTAAAGTTCAAATTCGCACAATCTGCCGGCCGTGAGGATCCTAATTCCTGTCAAAAAAACGAACCAACTCAAACAATGTTCGTTATCGCGCCTATAAATTTTAAATCCCAAAAAGTTTATCCGACCTAATTAAATATCACCCAAAAAACAAACTCGCGACCCGAGCCGCGCTACCTTATTAAATAACAGCGTAAGCCTGTCCCCGGGCATTATCTTGCGACGGCAGCTCCGCGCGTTCCCGCCAAATCCAATATCCGTACGCGTAATAACAATCGCGAACGTCTATCGGCCGCGCGTAAATTATGCACGACGTGACAACCTCGCCTACACTCGATTCAAGCAAAAAACCGCCTTATTTCTCTTTAGATAGCGGTCAAAGTGCTTGTAATTTCCGTTGGCAGTGGACGGTCGTCGTCGACGACGCCGCCGTGCTAATGGCTACGCGACCCTCCCCCTTCCTGTCACCCCTCAAGCAAAGCACACGTCCAGATATAAAGGAAAACCTCCGTACCTAATTCCGTGTGGATGGCCGATAGGAATCGAGAATAATTGATGAGGATTATTTCGGTTCTTCGTATACTAGCGCGTTCGTAATGTTGCATTAGAATATTAAACAATAACGTTACCATAATTAGTCATTGTTTAAATAAGCCTTTCTTTATGTTTCGAAGTTAATGTCGCCTAGAGAACAAAACTTTTAGTGTGGTGTATCGAGCGCTATGACTTTGTCCTGGATCAAATCCAGCAAGAACAATTTTTAAAGAAATTAAATACCTAAATCACGCATTCGTGTGACGAAATCCAAGTACAGATTATAACTAAGTTTTGTATGCTTATTATGTATATGTAATGTATTATAATGTATTGTAATACATTAATTATTAATTAATCATAAGCAATCACTCAATCATAATCAAGTTTTAGATATATAAAGTTTTTATTTTTGTTGTTAATGTACTGTCGATTGCACCTATAATTGAGGTGATATCTGGCATGAACTTTTGTCAGTTTGTCAATGTTTTGTATTGTTCACTTCGTTGGTGCAACTTAATAAAGAATTAACATCTTTTCTGCAGTCTTCAGTTCATAGATAAGACACTTAATATTTAACTTCAGTCTACCTGTGATCGTGGCTCTAGCAACACCGCCGAAATATCCGGAACACATCATAAAAAAGTTTACAATTCACACTTTTTGGTACAGTGGCGCCATTTGCTGTTTTGTTCAAATTTTGGCAGGCACTTTTTGAGACATGTTTAAAACAATAAGACATATTGAGGGGTGTAAAGCTATTTGGTTTTAGCGATATTTGCTTTTGTAATTAAAGGTGCGTTTTATTTGGTATTAGCATCAACAAACAGTTCGATGTTTTTAATTGAATTTATAGGTTAGTTTATTATGACGACGCTTGTAGCTGAAAGTAAGTATTGTACTTTTTGACGAAGCATGTTGCTGATAACTCTATTTCTGTAATCTGACGAAGCGTGTTGTGGATAATAACATGTAGGTACTTTTAGGTTAGGAATATTATGTTCTTTTTTTTAATAAATAAAATTTATTAAGTTTACCCCATTGAAATAGCTGACGAATTTTTTATGTTATGATTAGCTAAATGGCTCTCCGAATACCATTTCACCCTTCAATATTTGATCAACGTCTACATCTCGCTAAAATCCGCTAACAATATTTCATTAGCATATTATATGTAATTTATAAACACGATAACGTAAGCTTGTAGTAGTAGTAGTACTCTGTATACATAATGCGTATTTCCATACGAATTATTGGCGACGGCACATTCCGTCGGCTCGCGTCCGCCTCTTAATGCTTGGTTGATTTTTTCCGCGCACAAAAGCGTGAAGGGGGGCCAGCAAAACGTCCAATGTAGCGGCCATACAGCGTTCTAATTCTCGTGGCGCGCGCCCTCAGGAAATTCGCAAAAGTCTAATCGTGCATCCACGATGTATGCTAATGGATATCGGAACTTCGAACTCTGCTAAATTCGCTCGAACGTATTATAAAGCTTTGACTGCGAGACCAATTTAGAACTTACATTTGCATTGCGTTGTCTGTCTATTAAGAAAGGTTCTAGGACATTCCATCTTTATTAATTTTTTAATGGCATTTAGACACACGGTCATCTGGTTCCAAAATATGAAATACTATATAACTTTTTTTTTTAGTGCTTTGAACGGTGGACGAGCTCACAGCCCACCTGATGTTAAGTGTTTACTGGAGCCCATAGACATCTACAACACAATCACGCCACCCATATTGAGATATAAGTTCTAAGGTCTCAGTATAATTACAATGGGTTATGTACGTTAAAATAAATGTGGCCTAGACACGTGCTTTCGGATCCATCAGAACCATCGCAATTTGAAAACGTTTCAAGAACCAATACGATTTCAGATGATCTTTGAAGTCAAAAAATCTTTAGCATCGACCGCCGTTGTGATTGGATACTCGATGAAACGAAAAAGCGACACTGAAAAGAACCAAATTAAAATATATTATAACATCTACAGGACTTGGCCTTCATACGTTTGACATTCATTTTGACGCATACATAGGGTTGACAGTCTCTTAAAGTCGACACAGTTAATAGCTTGCTTGGTTCCCTAGTCAAAGGAAGTTTTATAAATACTAGTAGTGGTCCCGTAGTAGTCGAGATTCGACTATGATTAATTGAAATTATAAGTTTCAACATTATTATGGTCCTATTGTTACAGATTTCGCCAAGACTACACTATAGACAAATACTCGTAATATTAAAGATAAACAATACTAACCTATTCTCAATTTACAGACTTTAAGCAATAACAAAAGTTTGACAATAAACAAAGAGTATATGTGCGTGTAAATACATGGTATGTAGTGTGTGTAATGTTTTCTTTATTGATTTAATGTATCTTTTATGCATTATTTAAAAAAAATATTAGCATTGTGCACTTCTTCTCTATATCCTCTATAAGTATGGAAAATTTCATACTCCTCCGTTCGCGCAATTTTCGTAAAAAGTTTTTGATTCACGTATTAATATATAGATATTTACACTCGAGTTGAAGTTGCGTTAAAAGCTAATTACGTCATCAGCGCGCCTTATCAGAGTGGATGAGCTCCGATACCGGAGGCTCGCCCTCGCACGGCACGGAGCATTAAGTCACGTGGTCGGCCTTCTGACTAGGGCTGCCTCTCCTTTTTCAAAATTTTAATACTTCCACAGACATCACTGGTGGTAGGACCTCTTGTACTGGTTGTAGGACCTCTTGTACTGATGGTAGGACTTCTTGTGAGTCCTCCGCACGGCTAGGTACCACCACCCCGCCTATTTCTGCCGTGAAGCAGTAATGCGTTTCGGTTTGAAGGGTGGAGCAGCCGTTGTAACTATACTTGAGACCTTTAGAACTTTATCTCAAAGTGGGTGGCGCATTTACGTTTTTTACGCAATAAAAAAAGTCATGTGGTTTTGTTTGGGGCAATTTTATTTAAGACGATAGAATGTTCTAATGGATCTCTAATGTATGGAGTAGCATCATTGTGACAGCGTGGATGACTTGACGGACATAAGCTCACCGTTTGCTCCGTCCGATAGGAAAAGTAGGTACTGCTTAGTATTGTCTTCAGCTCACGGAAGTCGTTTATATAATTAAAACCACTTTTACAGTTTCATCTCGCTATTTTTAATATATAATACTGTCTTTTTTTTATGATTGAAAGATTACATATAATACTGTCGTAAGTAGTCCGTGACTACGAAAACTGTAAAGTATTCAAAAGAGTAAAAGTGGTTTTAATTAAATGTGGTCTATTGTTTTTGTCATTGATTCTTAAGGTTCATTTCGGTACCGTTATTTAAAAAAATGGGAAAAGGTGCCTAATTTTGTGTGCAAATATTCGTTTTTTTTTTCTTGACTAGCAACCCTGCGCTACGAAGAGGAGGTCCGCCTTGACAGCGCTCCGCCGTTAATTCCTGAACGCTTCTCGCGAGCGATTGACAACGCGCTCGGAATTTATCGACGCGCACACTCGCCGCCACCACCGCTGGTCAGTGCTGCGACACGGACTCATCGATAAAATTTGTTATTGCTGTTCACAACATCCATTTAGGCATATTTTGTGTTATTATTAACACAAAATATGCATGACAGATGCAACACATTTTTTCTTTTCCTACCTATGCTGATAGCCTTGAGAGGCTATTTCAGCTTCTCCTTGTCGTGTAGGTGACCTCACGGGGCTCAAACCGGAGTGTTGGCAACACTGGCCTTAGCAAGAGCAGTGCTTCGCAGAATCTACCACCGGATTGGGATCGCGACCCACTGAGAAGATCCGGCGAGAAACTCAGTTGGCTGTCTCTATCTATGGGTTAATTTACTCGTCGAGCGCTTCGTGGCAAGCGACTAGTTCGGTGAGGATGGTGACCGGATGCAACACAAATGAATAAAATATAAATGTGAAAATTTTCGGCTAATATTTCCCTTGATCTTGATGTTCACTAATGACTTTCACTATGAAAGGATATCATGTAATAAAAACCAAACCCGCAAATAGTACTATGCATTGTTTGCGTAATTACTGGCATTTTGTAGGTCTATTTTTGTGTAGCAGCTGAGTTTTTGTTTGAAGGCTTACAAACTCAAGTCTCAATGTGAGCAGCATTAAATTTCTTATGTCTATAGGCTCCAGTGACCACTATATCGAGATTATCGATAATCTTAAAACGTAGTTGGGCACATCACTACACCGTGTCTCTGTGTTCAGCTGCTGGCGGGTACATAGCGTCTATATACCAGTATATAGAGGCCGCCTTTTAGGACTAACCGTGTCTAACAGATGCCAGGTCTAATGTCCGTCTAGATGTTTCTGAATTTAGAAGAAGCTTCGAGTTGTAGTAAATTATGTATGTATCAAAAGAAAGTGTATGAAGTGGTTTCTTTTGCAGATTGATTCTTCGATAGATCAATCCTGATCGTTTCGGTATTTAAGTCATTATTTTTATGTTAGCTAAGCAAATTTGTAATAATTGGAAGTAGCTCGTAAGAAAACATAAATTAACAGTAGGATCACTAACATTTTGTATGTGAATAAACTGGTGGTAGGACCTCTTGGGAGTCGGCACGGGTGGGTACCACCACCCCCCCTATTTTTGCCGTGAAGTAGTAATGGGTTTCGGCTTAAAGGGTGGGGCAGCCGTTGTAACTATACTGAGACCTTAAAACTTATCTCAAGGTGGGTGGCGCATTTACGTTGTAGATGTATATGGGTTCCAGTAACCACTTAACACCAGGTGGGCTGTGAGCTCGTCCAACCAACTAAGCAATAAAAAAATAAATAAAAAAAAAATAACAATTTTTCAATTTGTTATATAGATTTTCTTTTCATTGCGCTATTTGAGTGGAAGAATTCACGATTAATTTACTTACGACACCCCATACACGTCTCATCTCAAATGCTGCTGCCCACATTGAGAGATAGAATCGGAAACTCAATTGCATTATTCCCTTCACTATTCAAACTCGAAAACAGCTTGGCGCGTATTTAATACAGATTTTGTTAGTACGTAAAATGTTCTCACTTTTGATTCAATAACGCTATATCTAAAAATCGTATGGTATTTTTTCACAATCATTAGTATTACTTATCCGTAAATACCTATTAAGAATATGTTAAAACAACAAGTTTTATGAAGTCGTCGTGGCCTAAAGGATAAGACGTCCGGTGCGTTCATGTTGAATGATATACCGATGTTCGAATCCCAGGCGGGTACTAATTTTTCTAATGATATACGTACTCAACAAATGTTCACGATTGACTTCCACGGTGAAGGAATAACGTGTAATAATCGTGTAATAAAAATCAAACCCGCAAAATTGTAATTTGCGTAATTACTGGTGGCAGGACCTCTTGTGAGTACGCGCGGGTAGGTACCACCACCCTGCCTATTTCTGCTGTGAAGCAGTAATGCGTTTCGGTTTGAAGGGTGGAGCAGCCGTTGTAACTATACTGAGACCTTAGAACTCATATCTCGTCCACCCATCTAAGCAATAAAAAAAAGTCCTTTTCGGTACAGAACTTGCTAAACATAAAGAAAAACGTAGGTAAATATAGTGATATTTTTCAGTCCCGTACAAAAGCTAAAAATCTATCTATTAATACGTGAAGCAAAAACTTTGTATCCCTTTTTACGAAAATTGCGCGGACGGAGGAGTATGAAATTTTCCACACTTATAGAGAATATAGAGAAGAAGTGCACAATGCTAATATTTTTTTAAAATAATGCATAAAAGTTACACTAAATCAATAAAGAAAACATTACACACACTTCATACCATGTATTTGACGCACACACGCATGCATACTATTTATTGTCAAACTTTTGTTCTTGACGTCTGTTGTCAAATTGAGATAAAATATTGTTTGTTTTTGTTAATATTTTTTATAGTGTAGTCTTGGCGAAATTTGTGATTATAGAAGTATAAAATACAATCATAACAGTGTACAAACTTACAATCCCAATTAATTACAGTCGAATTTCGACTACTGCGGGATCGCTAGTAAATATAAACACAATAATTTGTACACATTCTCGAACTTGATATTTAACAAAATAGATGCATTCTTGAGCGATCATGGTTTGTATGTTATTTAATATATTATAAACCAGACGTTATTAATGAAAGCAGCATAATACTAAATGGTATGATAATTTTATTGAAAAAATAAGACCAGAATGAATATCATATTATTTGGTAGGCAGCGGCTTGGCTCTGCCCCATGGCGTTGCTGAAGTCCATGGGCGACGGTAACCACTCACCATCAGGTGGGCCGTATGCTCGTCTGCCTACAAGGGAAATAAAAAAAATAAAAATTTTTAGCGGTAACGCGAAAAATGCACTAGGTATTCTATTTATTCTTAAGAGTCCGCTTTCCTTGATACGATGTAATCATTCTCACTGTCAGATATAAAAATCAAATTATATTAAACTAGCGGCCCGCTCCGATTCCGCTCGGGTCTTTAACAAAAATATTAACGATATTTGACGTTATTTTATTTTTTTAAATAAAAGAACACTTATTGTAAATAATAATGTGTTCTACAAAGTCTTAGTATATTATTTTATTCTATCATGAATATTTTTCGCAGGGCACGCGATGTAAAGAATATTTTAGGTAATTTTTTTACACCTTGGTTTACATTATTGAAGTTTTAGTAAAGAAACCTAATTTTTTTCAAAAAATATGTCACTCGGAAATAGTGTAGCTTCCAAACAGTAAAAGAATTTTTCAAATCGGTTCAATAGTTTCGGAGTCTATTCAATACAAACAAACAAACAAACAAACAAATCTTTCCTCTTTATAATATTAGTATAGATATAAAAAAAACAGTAGTTAATAACATTCTGATCACGTACAAGAAACTGGTCAGACAGACGAGTTTAACGTTTTCAGAGACGAATGATACCAGATGAAAGAAAAAAAAATTCTCTTCGCACATTTTTGACAACAACGGATACTACATTTTCTGATATACCAAAAAAAAAAAAGAAATCCGTCAACCAATTTTAATTTAAAGTCTTTAATTGTACTGAAAATATCTTTGATTGATAAATGGCGAACTGCTTATTTATCTGTGGTATCCTTTACGCTATCGATCTAGAACATACTTCTTTTAATGAAGTAATTTTAACCTTTACTTTGTCATAAAGCATATTGGTGTCCGTTGAAAAAATTTCTTACAACACTAGGTACCGGCCATACATGAATATTCATAGTGGCTATGTATGTTATATCACAAAATGAAGTTTCATTTCCCTATCAAATTGATATGTTTCCGATTCCAGGGAGTTTTAGAGAGCTAGCAACACGTCGTGACAACTACAACCAGACGAACTCTTTACATATATTTATAGATATACTCGTATACATTTCCTGCCGTCGCAACTTTGACCCACTTTGTACGAGCGATGAACTTTTATTGTACACAACTTTTCTCTCCTCCTCGCAATACTGTGTAATTGTTCAAAATGAACTCGATAGTTTTCTGGTGTGTGTTAGCATTTTATTACGCGCGCATTCATGATGATATGACATCATAAAATTCTCTCGCCAATGCTAAGGTGCTATTTTTTTTTATTGCTTAGATAGGTGGACGATGTCACGGCCCACCTGGTGTTAAGTTACTGGAGCCCATAGACATCTACAACGTAAACGCGCCACCCACCTTGAGATATAAGTTTTAAGGTCTCAAGTATAGTTACAACGGCTGCCCCACCCTTCAACCCGCGCGGACTCACAAGAGGTCCTACCGCCAGTAAAGAGTCACTCAGATACCTACTTAATTAAGGGCAGTGTTCAGGAGGTGTTTTAGTAAAAACACAGGTCATTAACTAAAGAATCTCTCGTGAAAAATCAAGATAAACGAATTAAATGGATGAGCAAAAACCAATTCACGCTGAGTCGACACTCCAGAGCCGCTCAACCAGCAAATAGGTTATCGTCTCATTCGTTAACGTAGAAAAGAAAAAAAAGAAAGAAAAAAAAACGAAAAACACGGCATCACAATAATGAGAGCCCCCGCCAATTTACATTAACGATTCACAAAATACACATAAAAAGACTAGGGGGGGGGGGGGGCGCACGTAAGGCAGTCCGCTGAGGCGTCCAATCCCTTCCATCTCGCGTCTTCCGGAGGCATAAACAAGAGAAAAACTCCCTGAATAATAATCAGGGTTGAAGATTAGGTCCGACCGGGCCCCGGTATTAATTACCGTGCCTAAGGCGAGCGAGGCATACAGCGGATCGTGTTTCCGGCATATACCTAACGTAGTATCAATAGATGCGTGGACGGCGTCTCGCGTGTTCTCCCCTCCCTATCCATGGATTCGTGTTGCCATACATTGAAACTAATTAAGGCTTCGGGTAAATAATGTTTCGTTTAGGAATTTTTACGCGAAATATCATGTTAATCTAGTTCTTTTTTTGTGTGTTACTAACTAATTTAATTAATTTTTTTTAATTGAATTAACGACCAGTATACTTACAGGTATCAACGATGCGAATAAGTGCAATTGCTTTAGCATAGCACTAGTAACTGTTAACGCTTTTGCCGTGTCTGTGTGTCGTATATAATCTATACTAATCCTATTAATCTGTAATTTAATTTAAGTTAACTAATCTGTAATTTTAACATAAAACTGCATCTAACTACTCTCTGTCACTAACAATTTTTACGAGGGAAACATTCCCGCTTCTTCAATTCATAATTTAACTAAATAAAATCAAAAATAGGCATCTCTAAACAATTATTGTAGAAAGATAAATTTTAATAAAGGCTCGTAAGCAACAAAACGGAATTTCATTGTAACATCAGATACAAATTTTGGCGCCCGCACAGGGACATGAGGATTTAGGAACAAATACCCTGGACTCTGTTCTGTGTCCTATTTCGATAAGAAAATGAAAATATTAATATCCGCTACAGTTTCTACAGTTTTTTTCTATAAAAACTTTTTAAGTTAAATAATCGTACGGCAACAGTAAGCAGCGCTTGGCTCTGCCTCTGGCATTGCTGACGTCCACGGGCAACAGTAACCACTCTCCATCAGGTGGTCCATATGCTTGTCTGTCCACAAAGGCAATGAGAAAATTGTATTTGATCATGGATTCCGGTTTAAAATATCGGTACTGTGGTGTTTGTATCTGAAAGCTCCAGTGCCCGTTTAAAACCAAGTTTCCCGTATGTGAAATCATCTATCATATATCTACAGTTTTGTTATGTTATTTTGAAATAGGCAAATTTTCTAATAATTTTGCTCAAAAAAATCTATCCCATGGCAACCCAGATTGACCCGTCAATATGACGCCAAACCAAAGATCGGCGACGTGACTCCAGCGGAGTCTTTCTCCAACCAAACTCAACGATTCCTTGAATTACAACATTTCTATTGGTGATTGGGAGCTCGAGCACCGCTCTCTACCCCACAATACGGCCTGTCTCTTCCACTACACAACCAACTAAAGCGTTTTTATGCCTCAAGTTTGATGAAAGCTACCACGCTTATGAAGATTATGTGTAACTCTAGACCAAGTGAGTCGTAGGTACATACATCTATCTACATGTTTAGTGCAATAAAAACTACCGGATAATATTTGGATATATTTTCATTATAAGGTTGTCAATTATAATTGCTTATTGATGACGAAGATCACACCAATGGAAATGGGAATAACTGCAAATTTTTCTATTATAATAATGACCGACAAGACATTTTATAAGTTCACTCTGTTATGACCCGGCCAGTATCGAGAGGATAAAAAAAAAAGATGAAATTAATTGTTAGTTCGGTTGCTATTTACGTTTTCGCTCACTGAGTTTCTCGCCGGATCTTCTCAGTGGGTTGCGTTTCCGATCCGGTGGTAGATTCTGCAAAGCACTGCTCTTTCTAGGGCCAGTGTTAGCAACACTCCTGTTTGAGCCCCGAAAACTCACCTACACGTTAGGGTAATGCTGATATAGCCTCTCAAGGCTAGGTAAGCAAATGTATGTACGGGTAATTTTATTGTGGACAGACTTTGCGATCTTCAAGACGTCCAATCCGCCTGCCTGTACCCACCCACCGTGTCCGGTTAATGACGTCACCGATTCACCCAAACATCGATTTTAAGAAACCCACGCAAATATAGGAGGAATAGCGGAAGGAAAAAAAAACACAACAAGCGCGACGCCTGCTGTTTCTCATTACTCCGCAGATGCGTCGTACCGGGCTCACACACAAAGGGCTCCCGCTGATCAAGACTTTATTAAGTCTCGCACCGAGAGTCTCGCGAGCGAGGTGTCAACGGTACGGTCGTCGGGCGCGGGCGGCGTTCCCGTTGGGATAATTAAAAACTCTCATCGCGGAAGAGCGGGCGGCCGGGGTTGGGGTCCGGGACGAGGGGGCGCGGTCCGCGTAACGAACGCACTAATTAATAAGGGTCCGCCGATATTGATTTACGAGGTAGCGCGCGTGCTAGCCCCGGGCCGCGGGAACCGATCGCGAGAACAAAACCCCTACGTAATGGAGTTCGCACGATGCCACTCGACCGGCCCATATGTTTGGGGTGCTCTTTCGAAATATGCGTGTTGTCCTAGCTGTAATTAAAACTATTTTTATAGTTGAATATCGCGTTTTTTTTTTATGGCCAATATGTAGTGTCCGAACGCTTCGAATAACTTTTCATGGTCACGGCCGACGAAAACTGTAAAATTTAAAGTATTTGAAACTTATTCACAAATATAGCCACGTGGTAGAAAACGCTATCTATATTAAGCCTTAAAGTTTTTTTTTTTGCTTAGATAGGTGGACAAGCTTATTACTAGTTTACACCAGGGCCCATCTGGTGTAAACTAGTAATGACTAACTTCGTTAACTAGTTAACGAAGCCCATAGACATCTACAACGTAAATGCCGCCACCCACCTTGAGATATGAGTTCTAATGTCTGTTTTAACACCCCAACGACTGCTCCAGTTCACACCCTTCAAACCGAAACGCGCTTCTGCTTCACGGCAGAAACAGGCAGGGTGGTGGTACCTACCCGTACGGGCTCACAGGACGTCCTACCACTAGTAATTACGCAAATTATAATTTTGTGGGTTTGATTTTTACTACACGATGTTATTCCTTCACCGTGTGGAAGTCAATCGTGAACATTTGTTAAGTAGGTACGTATTTCATTAGAAAAGTTAGTATCTGTCCACCACCCTGCCATTTCTGCCGTGAAACAGTAATACGTTTCGGTTTGAGGGGTGGGGCAGCCGTTGTAACTATACTGAGGCCTTAGAACTCATGTCCCGAGATTGGTGGCTGCTTTTACGTTACAAACTTATATAGACCAGATAGGCCGTGAGTTCGTCCATCCGTCTGAGAAATAAAAAAATTGTGAAAAAAGCGACCGAATTCGTCTTGGATCGTGCGTTGGCCCGTTAGTTTTTCGCGATTCGTTTCGTATTAAAAATAATCGGGATTTTAATTAAATATACTCGCGTTAACATATACAGGTCTCTATCAATAAACGGTAATAATTTCTAGACCAGAAGTATATCCTTTTCTATACCCCTATTTAACTAACCGTAAATATAGACAGACTAGCTGACCCGGCAGACTTCGTAGTGCCTCAATCGATAAATAAAAGACCTAAACTTTTGTATAAAATAAACTTAAAACAAACAAAAGGAATCCGTTCGACGGGGTACACATCAAACGGAAAACAAATTTGTTATTTTCATGTTTATCTACCTTTTAAACCTTCTCTGGACTTCCACAAATAATTAAAGACCAAAATTAGCCAAATCGGTCCGGCCGTTCTCGAGTTTTAGCGAGACTAACGAACAGCAATTCATTTTTATACATATAGATAGATTATAATTAATTCTTCCATCCAGTTTTGTTTCTCTTTCACCTGGTGTTCAGGACCTCGCTTCAAGCTATATTAGTTAAAAATTCTCTATTCACATCTAAGTAAGATCGCCTCTAGCGTTGTACGAATGCTCTGGCGGATTTCGCATTGCATCGGAAAGAAACGAAAAAAGTATAAAAGTGTCGCTCCTGTGGAGACTCCATTTCATCTCCCCCGAGAACACGAGTTTGTACGACAAAAACTCAAAGGGATTGTTCAATTTTTTCTTGTATTTATAATGAGTATTGTTCAATATTATTTTTAAAATTCAATAAATAAATTGCCATTGCTTATTTTTACTCGAATCCCGAAAGAGGGCAACATTGAGTTTTTTTTTATTGCTTGGATGGGTGGACGAGCTCACAGCCCACCTGGTGTTAAGTGGTTACTGGAGCCCATAGACATCTACAACGTAAATGCGCCACCCACCTTGAGATACAAGTTCTAAGGTCTCAAGTATAGTTACAACGGCTGCCCCATCCTTCAAACCGAAACGCATTACTGCTTCACGGCAGAAATAGGCGGGGTGGTGGTGGTACTGTGCGGTGTGTGGACTCACAAGAGGTCCTACCACCAGTATTATTATGTATTCATAATGAGGTATTCAAGATGAAATAAGTAATAGTTTATCCGTGTCTTTATTAAATCTAAGTATTGTGCGTCCCCACATAGTTAATTTGATAAATAACCAAAATTAATCATTATATATCGTATTCTAATAACTTTCAGAGCGCCTTTTTTTAAATTTACCCGGTTGCTACTGTAGCGCTACCCTTATTTAGAGGATTTTAACGGACACTTTTTCACACACACAGACGGTTCTCCTTACCTCTACCCTCCATAGCAGCGAAAGGCAGTTTTTTATTTATTTTTTATTGATAAGATGGGTGGATGAGCTGACAGCCCACCTGATGTTCAATGGTTACTGGAGCCCATAGACATCTACAACGTAAATGCGCCACCCACCTTGAGATATAAGTTCTAAGGTCTCAGTATATAAGTATGTAGTTACATTGTAATTTATACTAGAACTTTTTTTTCAATTGAAGAGATCGCTCGTAGCCCATATGCTTTTCCATCTGACCATTCGACCACGACCTTTTCCATCTGTCCACAATGGTGGAATAAATTATAGAAAATATACTTATGTGACAAAAAGGGAAGTAGGCAGTGACTTGACTCTGCATCTGGCATTGCTGACGTCTATGAGCGACGATAACCATTTACCATCAGATCAAGTGGTCGTTAGTAGTCGTCGTGGCCTAACGAATAAGACGTCCGGTGCATTCGTGTTGAAGCGATGCAGCGGTGTTCGAATCCCGCAGGCGGGTACAAATTTTTCTAATGAAATACGTACTCAACAAATGTTCACGATTAACTTCCACGGTGAAGGAATAGCATTGAGTAATAAAAATGAAACCCGCAACATTATAATTTGCGTAATTACTAGTGGTAGGACCTCTTGTGAGTCCGCGCGGGTGGGTACCACCACCCTGCCTATTTCTGCCGTGAAGCAGTAATGCGTTTCGATTTGAAGGATGGGGCAGCCGTTGTAACTATACTTGAGACCTTAGAACTTGTATCTCAAGGTGGGTGGCGCATTTACGTTGTGGATGTCTATGGGCTCCAGTAACCACTTAACACCAGGTGGGCTGTGAGCCCGTCCACCCATCTAAGCAATAAATAAATAAAAAAGTGGGCCGTATGCTCGTCTGCCAACAAAGGCAGATAGATGTAAATACGCCAGAGCGTCTGGTTTTAGCGACTATAATAACAAACGACTTACAAAGCTTATAATAAAAAGATGATTTAGAAAAAAAAAATTTTTTTTCCTCATTTACATCATACTAAAATTATGTACGCTATCTCCCTCGCACAACTGACACAAATCTTATGATACCTCATATGTTGAAATTCGTTAAAAAGCGACATACACATATACACGACGCTTCAAAAACTTTATCTTCGTAAAAAACCAAATTGACATATCTGGCACACGAATCGGCTTAAGTTAGTGATTCACAATTACATACATATCGACGCTTGAAAGGCAAACTTGACTAAGCGACAATGCGTGAACTTTACAGTAGACTAATTTAAAGTTGAAATACCTGAAAACAAAATTTATTTTAACGAATTTAGCTGTAGTAGAATCTAGCTAGTAGCTGTAGGATTTTAATAGACCTAGAAATATATTTTTTTGCGCATCGAATATGGTTATTGCCTATTATTTATGTACAAAGCAGTTATTGTCGCTTAGTCACTTTTGCCTTTCAAGCGTCGATATATACGTCATTTACTAACTACATAACTCGTTGCCGGTTCGAGTTCACACAACATTCATTCATGATCAAAAACTTAACGTCACCCAAAAAAAAAACTGTTACCATAAAAACACTTCATTGCTCTAAATTCGTATTGACGACTACGGGCCACCGAGAGGTAAAACCTTAGGTCACAGCTAAACTAAACTAGAGTATATTTTTCGTAATTTCAACGTTGATCGTCACGTAGTAAATGACTTTATTTACAGCGAGTTTATTATCATGAGTGTACTCGTTAGTACGTCGGTCGTAAACAGGCGCTGGCTGACTCTCACCTGCTCGCCTCTGTTCTCAGCTAACTTATTACATGTCGCGATGAACATTTTAAAATATCATCCAATAAATTATCATTTTTAAATATAATGATTTTTTTTATTGCTTAGATGGGTGGGCGAGCTCACAGCCCACCTGGCGTTAACCACTGGAGCCCATAGACATCTACAACGGCTGCCCCACCCTTCAAACCGAAACGCATTACTGCTTCACCGCAGAAATAGACAGGGGTGGTGGTACCTGCCCGCGCGGACTCACAAGAAGTCCTACCACTAGTAGGTTTAGAATATTGGCGCCCAACGTGTTACCGATGCAATGCAATTTACAATTTGATTACGATTAATAAACTTAATGCGCTTAATCGTCCATTTAAATTGCGGTTCGTTAGAATCGTATTCTGTTATTCTTAATAAAAAAATTGTGTTTTTTTTTTAAACAATTACATAAAGCCATTTCAATGAATCGCGATCGGCTTATCGAATTAATCCTCGTGACGGTACATACGGTACAATAAACCGGAGCGCATCGCTCGGGCAGACTCGTAAACGCGCGTCCTCAAGCGACGCTTGTGCCAGGTTCGGCGATACCGTCCGTGCTGACGTCATTACTAGCTTCAGTATTAACAGCCACCGAACGTAGCGAAACGTACTTTATAGTACTTTCCCAGAATAAATTCACGGAATTTTAACGGACACGAAATATTATCGCCTTGTTGTTCCCCGACTAGATAGTACTAGATCGGTTCCCGACCGAAGTTAAGGTTTTTATGAAAGACTAGCTGATCCGGCAGACTTCGTAGTGCCTCAATCAATAAATAAAAGACCTAAACTTTTGTATAAAATAAACTTAACATAAACAAAAGAAATCCGTCCGACGGGGGACACATCAAAGGAAAAACAAAATTGTTATTTTTATTTAATTCCGTGCATTTTCATATTTATCTACCTTCTCTGGACTTCCACAAATAATTCATGACCAAAATTAGCCAAATCGGTCTAGCCGTTCTCGAGTTTTAGCGAGACTAACGAACAGCAATTCATTTTTATTTAGATAGAAGATTTTATAATAGTATATTGATGGGAGAAAGTAGATAAAATAAATTAAATTTTAGGAAAACTTGGCGGGCCGCGTGTTGTTCATCCTTGACCTAGAATATTTCAGAAAAACTGAACCCGTGTCTTAGACGTTTTCATAAGTTGTCACACTGAGTTTTCCTGTAAAACGTCGAACAAAGGGTCGTATGAACCACCCACTAGTTGTTCATTTACCGGAGCTCCTAATTCAACAAAGCATAAAGCGGATTGTTTATTTATTGTTGCTTTAAAGAAACACAATAACGTCTCACGTCTTACTTTGGTTACGTGTTATGAATAGTTGAAATAAGCGAAATTTCATTCTATTTATTTACTTCAGGTATTATTTCGAGGAGTGAAAGGTGTAAGGCTATTTGGTTAAAGCAATATTTCGTTTGATACGCGACATTTATTTTTGTAATTAAAAGTCCGTTTTATTTGGTATTAGCATCAACAATTCGATGTTTTTAGTTGAATTTCAATTATGTTTACCCCATTCAAATAGTTGGAGAAGTTTTTAGTTATGGTGTTTTTTGCAAATTTTCAACACAATAATAGTAGGGTACTGCATAATCTGCTTTTTTTTAAGAGATTTTATGACCTGGTAACTGAGACCTTTAAGTCATGTCTTTTTTTAATGTATATTCTTAATTTTATGAAAAATGATATTATGGAGTGAAATGAAATGAAAATGATTAATTTGAGACATTAATCAACTGGGATGAAATTAAATGAAATGAAATGTGATGAAATATAATCTCAGTAAAATGGTGGTCATTTACTAAGATTTTTTCAGTGGACTTTTTGGAGGATCCCGAGAAGTTACGTCCAGCGGCTTTGTTTCATTTTCCCACATTTGTGCACTTTCACAGATATTAAACGGTTAATAAACCACCATTATTACACATTTAAACCCGAAGAAACACTAAATAGACAAAATAAAACAAATCACACAACTTCACTCCTCGCGTTCCGGCCAAAAAGTCCACATAATCTACTTGCCACTTTTTTCATTCTACCCACCCATTTATAACGTTTGTGTCTTGATGAACCATTTTACTAATCACGCGGTTTCGACATACCTAAAGATATAGGTTAATGCTATTGATATCTAGACATAGTATTTATCATTTCTCAGTAAACTGAAGTCCTCGTGGCCTAAAGGATAAGACGTCTGGTGCATTCATGTTGAAGCGATGCACCGGTGTTCGAATCCCACAGGCGGGTACCAATTTTTCTAATGAAATACCTACTCAACAAATGTTCACGATTGACTTCCACGGTGAAGGAATAACATCGTGTAATAAAAATCAAACCCGCAAAATTATAATTTGCGTAATTACTGGTGGTAGGACCACTTGTGAGTCCGCACGGATAGGTACCACCGCCCTGCCTATTTCTGCCGTGAAGCAGTAATGCGTGTCGGTTTGAAGGGTGGGGCAGCCGTTGTAACTGTACTGAGACTTTAGAACTTGTATCTCAAGGTGGGTGGCGCATTTGCGTTGTAGATGTTTATGGGCTCCAGTAACCACTTAACACCAGGTGGGCTGTGAGCTCGTCCACCCATCTAAGCAATAAAACAAAAAACAAAAAAAAAACTGAACCGCCCTTTCACAAAGCAATTATTACAGTAGGGTTTGAGTAAGCAATGCCGTCACCGCGTCGCCGTGCCGCTACCGCGATCACTACATGAGGTAATTATGTACGTAAACAGAATACGGCAATGTTACCAGTAATGGATGCATTCTGGTGCGCTGTTCATTGCTGGCCGGCAGTATATTTTTGTCCTAAAACACAACATGTTAAGGTTTTTTTTTTATTGGCCTTGTAGGCAGACGAGCATACGGCCCACCTGATGGTGAGTGGTTACCGTCGCCCATGGACTTCAGCAATGCCAGGGGCAGAGCCAAGCCGCTGCCTACCGCTTAATACTCTCCACAAGCCTCGTTTGAAGAAGGACATGTCATAGCGCTCGGGAAACACCACGGAGGGGAGCTCATTCCATAGCCGGATGGTACGTGGCAAAAAAGATCTCTGGGAACGCACTGTGGATGACCGCAGTGGCTCCAGGTAGTATGGATGAACTCTACTCCGGTGGCGGGCGGTGCGATGGGAAAAACGAAATGCCGGTATCATCTCGAACAATTCCTCAGAGCACTCCCCATGGAACATACGGTAAAAAATACAGAGGGAAACGAAGTCCCTCCGCAGACCCAGAGGTTCCAAACGATCCATGAGAATGGGATTATCGACAATCCGAACGGCCCTGCAACGGTTATGCATTAGGTTATCCATTAATAACATGGAAATTTGCTGTGGATTTTTTTTTGGTAAAATTAAAACGTTTGTCAAAAATAGTATAGCAGCGCCCATTAATCGCTCGCAGTCGTACATTTCTGTTTTTTTTTTTTTGCCTACCTAAGCTGAGAGCCTTGAGATGCTATTTCAGCGTAACCCTAACGTTTGTAGGTGAGCTCACGGGGCTCAAACCTGATGACGTTGCTAACACGCACCCTAGCAAGAGCCGTGCTTCGCAGAATCTACCACCGGATCGGAAACGCGACCCACTGAGAAGATCCGGCGAGAAACTCAGTGGGCTGTGTGTGGGAGTTAATTTACTCGTCGAGCCCTTCGTCGCAAGCGTAGGGTTCGACGAGAACGGTGACCGGTGCTTGAAGTACCTAGAAGCACCGTTAGTGGATCGGGAGGATCCGAAATGACGTGTTTTGGGCGACGTCGACTGCTTTCCATTCTATCCGCAGGATCGGGAATGTATCCGCAGGATCGGGAATCCCTTAATTTCTGTTGGAGTTACACTTTATTTTATAGCTTTATAGCTTTGTAATTTATCTCTTAAATGAATCAGATCACGTTACAGGCAAGCAAATCTTTGCACTAACATATTTCGATCACCAACAAACTACAAACGTAATCCGACCATGGAATCCATTCGAGCGCGCGAAAACCGTGAAAATATGAAATCCGTAATACGCGATCCATTCTACTAAAGAAGATACCAATGGCCGAAATAACCGTAAATTCCAGAGCCAGGGCTCTCCGCTCTCGCTTGTGTAATCGTGTCCCCAGCGCTGACTGCGCCCGATGGCTTCGAACGGCCATAACCAAGCTCTGAGCTCCGTATATATGTTGTACAATTTCTGTCGCTTCACTTATGCCAACAGTCTTTCGTGTCTAATAAAGGCAACGGCTTTTAAGGATCAAAACACTCTACCATTATGGACCGTGAGACGTCTTTAAATGTCAATTTAGTAACTTAAGTTTCGTTTTTTGTACTTAACGATAATTATACGATCCATGTTTCGTTTCATAATTAAATAACTGCTCTAAATATGATATTTTAATGAGGGTAGTGAGTATTGTTAACCCGTGCGGGTAGGTAACGCTGTCCGTATTATATCTACTGCGAAGCAGTCATGCGTGCCGGTTTCACGGGTGTGGCAGACACGTAAGTGAAATATCGACCTCATGTCTCAAAGTGGCTATTATAATAGCTGGCTCACGAAGTCATTTTGAAGTCTACTTCATAATGACTGGTACATTCATCTTCACATGGTGGCATCAATTCTAAATAAGCAAGACTCGATTAAAACTAAATTCACGGTTTAATTTCGGTTTTAATTTTAACTTTAAAATTTTAATTTTATAAAAACCCTTGTACCGTCGTGATCTCAATCGATGACTGACGTTTATTTTCTTTTAAAAACTTCGATCAACAATAGTAACTGTTGATCGAAGCTTAAAACAAATCTACTGGGTCAGTAACTAAAAAATACCGATTTTCTCTACACATGTATGTACATATATACAAATATTAAGCCGTAAAAGTAGTTAAAGTCACCCGCTCGGGAAAACCGAAGGAATACTACTTTATGCACAATTCACGACCAAGTCTTTAATGCACCAAAAATAAACTTAATTTCGTGATATTACACGTCAAACAACACGTATTACTATTGAGAAAGTATCTACCGTTAACAGCTCCGTTTTGTTATTGAACCAAAAACAAACAGTTAAATTATTATGACGAGAACATTAACAGAGTTCTACAAGGGTCGCGCGTCTTAAGGATCGTCGCGTTTGTCCTAAAAAATATGTAGTTAGGAGCGTAAATAAATTGGGTCGCGCCGTCGCGTCGCCATGGTGACCGAACTATGATCGAACCAAGTTTAATAGACGACAAACGCTACCCAACCTTCTCCACAAAGGATCCTCGAATGATTCCACCGTGTTTGAACACCTTAAAGCCGAACTACGAGATTAAAGTTACAAGTTAATCATAAATTGAGTCTGCAATTTAGTTATACAGTATTACAAATATGTGGGTACTACATGAAATTCCTTGGAGTGTGGATACACCAAAAAAATCAAACCAGCTTATAAATCAGCGTAGGGTAATTAATTCAGCTGGTGTAATTCATGGCATAGACACAATCCACTGAGTTTCTCGCTGGATCTTCTCAGTGGGTTCCGATCCTTTGGTAAATTCTGCGAAGCACTGCTTTTGCTAAAAAAATGTATTACTTAGATGGCTGGACGACCTTACGGCTCACCTGATGTTAAATGGTTACCAGAGCCCATAGACATCTATAACGTAAATGCCGCCATCTACCTTGTGATATGTGTTCTAAGATCTCAGTATAGTTACAACGGCTGCCCCACCTTTCAATCCGAAACGCATTATTGCCTCACGGCAGAAATAGGCAGGGTGGTGGTACCTACCCGTGCAAATTGTCTCAAGTTGAGCCCGTGAGCTCACACACCCGTTCGCGCGCAGCTGAAATAGTCCCTTAGGCTACCAACGAATATGTAGGGATAACAAGACAAACTCCTATAAGTGGAAACTATCATTCTGGCCATTTTTACCGCGTAGCTGCGACGCGTTCCGTTTGGAAGAGTGAGACAGCCATTATACAATACTAGCGAGACTTCGAACCCACGTCTCGAGGTCATATACATGACGATGTGCTCAAAATTCGATATATCAAACCCCAAAACGAATGGCACGCAAAGAGATTATCGCCATTATCTGCTTCTAAGCGACGGTCGAACATAATTCTCACCAGAGTTGCCTCTGTTAATCCGTAATCGTCGGATACCAATGCCCTTAAAACTATCATTGGATTCGAGTCGATAAGTGTTCTAAAAACGTCTTTGTCTAGGTTCGTAGTCAGCAAGCCGCGGCTCGTGAGCCACTTGCGGCTTTTTGACTCCTCGGCTATAGCTCTGCGAAATGTTTCGTCCAGGCACGAAATAAGAGACTAGTAAACGTTTTTGAAACACAAGGCTATAGAAATATTTTACCAAATGACTCCCTGAGTAAGTTTCAATTGTGTGCTATATATAATACATAAATATTTGGCTCTTTTGTTTGACAACGGCTTGGTGTCCATAGACACAGTCCACTGGGTTTTTTTTTTTGTTTTTCTATTGTTTAGATGCGTGGACGAGCTCACAGCCCACCTGGTGTTAAGTGGTTACTGGATCCCATAGACATCAACAACGTAAATGCGGGACCCACCTTGAGATATAAGTTCTAAGGTCTGAAGTATAGTTACAACGGCTGCCCCACCCTTCAAACCGAAACGCATCACTGCTTCACGGCAGAATCCTCAGTAGGTCGCGATTCCGATCCGGTGTTAGATTCGGCGAAGCACTGCTCTGGCTAGGGCTTTTATTAGCAAATTCTCTCAGGTTGAGACCCTGAGCTCACCTACTCGTACGGGCGTTGCTGGATTAGTCCCTTAGGCTACCATCGAATAAGCAGGGAAAAAAAGGTCTAGGGGACTGTTAAGTTTTGCCTCACGTCGCGACTAATGTTTTTCTTGATATAACTTCAAGAAACGCTCAGTCTGACGTAACGGTTTGTCCATCGCGTGATATTAATTTAATTAGTACAACACTAAATACCGTAGTACAATAGGTAATGTTGTTACATAGACGTAGGTACATATCGGGCGGCGAAGGTAAGACGAGCAGCCGCAGCGGGCAGCCTTTGTGCTTGTTACTACACGAATAACCCCGCTCACACGGTCATAAGCGAAGCGAGATAATGCAGGGTGAATTTACACAGCTTTCTGACGCGGTGAGACTAACGTTATTACTCCACTCCTACATAGAAGGAAAATAATTTATAATAATAATAACTGGGAACAAATCACGGACAGTCATTTAGGCCCCAATTTATTATGGGTACCAAAGGATAAACATTCATAAGCGAAGCGAAATAATGCAGGGTGAATTTACACAGCTTTCTGACGCGGTGAGACTAACGTAAGCGAAGCAAGATAATGCAGGGTGAATTTACACAGAAGGAACACTACATAGAATGAAGATAATTTATAATAATAAAAACTAGAAACAAATGACGCACGGTCATTTAGACCCCAATTTAGGATTTCCATTGTTATGGGTACCAAAGGCTAAGCATACTTATATATGTTCAAATATATACACGTATATAGATAATGAACACCTAGACTAGCAAACAAACACGTTCACCATACGAATGTTTCCCGATGTGGGAATCGAACCCGCGACCCTCTGCGCAACAATCAGAGCCGCTGACTACTGCACCATCGAGTCATTCGATGAGATATCTTGTGTTATTTGCTGTCCAATGAAATTAAAATCGATTGTGACATTTTTGTGGATTCAGTACTTTATGTTAATTTACATCAGAGTTATTATTTATAGTTACATAATTAAAGCAAAGAAAATAAACAATACATTACTAATGAAACCCGATTTTATTTTGAAATTATAAATTCATTTCTCATTCATTATATCACCGTTCTGAAGCAGTCATACATTCCAATTTTAAGGGTGGGATAGATGTTTAGCTGTTTTACAAAACAAGTGGGATTTCGACCTCAAGCTCCGTCTCAATTTACACTACGGTCGTAAGATCGTTCACACATCTTCGCCTACAAAACCTATTAAACTACCATTCAGATTACACCAAACAAAAAGATAATCCGCCATTAGGCTAATCGATAAAATTTATTAAATCGCTAAATTCCGACCACCCTGACCGTAGCCTCAGATGAGTGCGAGAGCGTCAGGTGCCCGTATTTTGGACGGTCGGGTCCGTCTAGCTGTCGCCGGCTCAGCTTATATAACCCTAGTACATAGAGCTTACTATATGTACGTAGATAGACTTGGTTTCACGCCTCGCAAACCTTTATCGACTTGACTCGCATACACGATCGGGTGTTTCTTACGAGTTCACTGCGTTCCTTTATCGACTTGTACGAGGTTTGACGTCGAAAAATATTTACGTTTTAAAAATCAATACGATAAAAACAAGCAGTGCTTTTGATTTTCTCTCGTCACTCGATCCCTTATTAAATCTCGAAAAGCTAAAACATCTATACTAATATTATAAAGAGGAAAGATTTGTTTGGTTGTTTGTATTGAATAGGCTCCGAAACTACTGAACCGATTTGAAAAATTCTTCCACTGTTTGGAAGCTACACTATTCCGGAGTGACATAGGCTATAATCTTTTTTGAAAAAAATTAGGAATCCTTACTAAAACTCCAATAATGTAACCCAAGGTGTAAAAAAATTATCTAAAATATTCTTTACATCGCGTGCCCTGCGAAAACTATTGATGATAGAATAAAATAATGCACTACGTCTTTGTAGAACACATTATTATTTACAAAAAGTGTAGCGATAGAATATGTCTAACTATTATAGTTATGCCGCAATGAGTGTTCTTTTATTTTAAAAGATAAAACAACGTCAAATATCGTTGAAATTTTTGTTAAAGACCCGAGCAAGCAGTGCTTTTGATTTTGTCTCGTCACTCGATCCCTTATTAAATTTCGAAAAACTAAAACATAACTAAATAAACGTGAAATTTCTTGTGCGGTTTTCTTTCCGGATTCATTTTTGTATTGAATCGGCGAACGAGCTCACGATCTGCCTAATGTTAAGTTGAAACCGGAGCCAACATATCTCAGAACGCCAGTGACGCCACCTACTTTGAAACCTGAAATCAAAGTCTCAGTACGTCATTAACGACACTCATATTGCTTAGTGTGACTTTTAACGTTCTCGATAGCGTAAAAGTTAACTCAGATTTGTATGGAGTTGGAATGTTTGCCTACGTTTGCCGCTAGAGGCGCTGTTCCAACTGCATACAAATTTGAGTTAACTTTTACGCTATCGAGAACGTTAAAAAACTGGGACAATGCACACCAGCCTTCGAAGAGAACCGCATGACTCTTCGCGGCAGAAAGGATGAAGAAAGAGTTCGCGGGGTGGTTGTACCTACCCGGTCTTTGCTACCCGTCCTACCTACCATCAATGCCGGTCCGGACGTAAATAAGTCGAGTTGATTTCGAATTCAAACTGTCAACATCAGGTCATCTGGTAACCGGTGTTATGTATAAAAATATGCACAGACAAAGGAGTTAAATACAATTTTCACTTCTGTTTGTGAATAGATTCTTTTTTCTTGTATAAGTAGTAATAAGCGTAGCCATTGGCGTATTAGTGTTGTCAGCTTTTTTTTTAATTGTATTTTTTTTGCAAAATATTGATAAAGGAGAAGAAGTATCATATATCAAATGAATCTCAATCATACAAGATCAGTGATTATGGTCGAATTTCGTTCATCGGGCGATACATTGGTAATAAATCAATTGTGTAAAGTAGTTAATTTTTTTTGGCATAATCTTAGCGTCAAACCGTTGAAATGGAAATTTTCGTTTACGACAAATTTTAGCAGTAATTTATTCATTATTATTTATTTAAAGACATGATTTCATAAGTAATACAGTTACCCATTATTTGAAACGTGATTTTCGATACATTTAAACTTTTAAATTTTCCGAATTTTAACAGAATATATAAGATCGATTCCTTTGCCATTTTGTTCTTTATGGAATAATATGAAATGTTGCATAATCCCGTCCAGGCCCTGTCTATAATCGATAAAGTCTACATTTTCATAATTACACGAAGAGAGTTCCTAGAAGTCCTAGAACTACGTATGCAATGACATTTAGTTATATTGATATAAGTTTCACTGTATGAGGTGGGTTATTACGGTGAACTCTATTTCGCAATCTCGGGACGAGAGATATCGTTCGCGTGTCGACGCAGCTAAAATACCGCGCCGATGGTTCGCGTTCTGAGACACACGGCGCTTGTGCCTGACCAACGATGTTAATGTTTAAAAATATTTGCTACGAAAATTGAATTGCACAACGAATTAAGACGTTTGTAGAATTCATTTGTGCCTCAGTACGATAAGCTGTTAAGACGGTTCAAATATACTATTCATAAGAGAAGGCACTACTAAAGATTAGCGTTTGCGATTGATTACATCTCCAAAAATCCAAGAAAAATTTCCAGAGGATACCTAGATATATTTTTTTATTGTATAGATGGGTGGACGAGCTTACAGCCCACCTGGTGTTAAGTGGTTACTGGATCCCATAGACATCTACAACGTAAATATAAGTTGTAAGGTCTTAAGTACAGTTACAACGGCTGCCCCACCCTTCAAACCGAAATGCATTACGGCTTCACGGCAGAAATAGGCGGGGTGGTGGTACCTACCCGCGCGGACTCACAAGAGGGCCCACCACTAGTACAGAGGTCCTACCACCTGTAAAATTTATTTACCAAAATTTATTTGGACGGTTTCTTTAGCCGTATGTACAGTCTAACTTCGGTCGCTCAGCGCTGAGTACGCTGTCCGGCTCGCAACGCGGCGTGGCTCCGCTACTCAGCTATGCTCAGCTCGTTTTCTAAGTGGCCACCCGACAAAGAATTATTTCCACCGTGTTCAAGACAGGAGGGAAATTAGACTGCCTGATATTTTACGTTATCCGCACTTCAGACTTACCACGAATACCACGATTATTCGTCGTTGTAAAAGACTGTACGTAGGTACATATTTTGACAGAAACTAGAGGTCCCGCAGTAGTCGAAATTCGACTATAATTAATTGGAATTGTAAGTTTGTACACTATTATGATTGTATTTTATACTTCTATAATCACAAATTTCGCCAAAGCTACACTATAAAAAAATATTTAACAAAGAAAAAACCAAATTCTATTCTCAATTTGACAACAGACGTCAAGAACAAAAGTTTGACAATAAATAGTATGCATGCGTGTGTGCGTCAAATACATGGTATGTAGTGTGTGTAATGTTTTCTTTATTGATTTAATGTATCTTTTATGCATTATTTAAAAAAATATTAGCATTGTGCACTTTTTCTCTATATTCTCTATAAGTGTGTAAAATTTCATACTTCTCCGTCCGCGCAATTTTCTTAAAAAGGGATACAAAGTTTTTGCTTCACGTATTAATATATAGATTTTCACGCTTCACTATACGTATCCCATACAACTGTCACACAGTTGCAAAGCACACTTTTCGAGTTTTTTAACGTTCTCGATAGCGTAAAAGTTAACTTAAATTTGAATGCAGTTGGAACAGCGCCCTTAGCGGCAAACGTAGGCAAACGCTCCAACTCCATACAAATTTGAGTTAACTTTTACGCTAACGAGAACGTTAAAAAACTCGCACGAAGCACTCTGTTTCACCATTGCATTGGTGGTATGGCGCGTTGTAAGCCCGCCCGGGTTGATAGCACCTGCGGCCATGTCCGCCACGAAGTAATAATTTATAAAAGGCAGAGGACACGTTAACAATGAAATTGAAACTTCGACTTAAAACTATATGTTCTAGAGTAGGATTTCCATCATCATACCTTTCTCGAGCATCAACGGAAAAATGCGAAACTTTAATGAAATAAATAGGAAATTAAACTGTAAGTGTCTTTAGTCATATCTAATCGAGAAAATTCGGTTTCAGGACGTGATGCCCTTATGACATTTTCGTTTTGTCTTCCGAATGACCCAAGATTATGTACGTGAACTATGCACACTAGTAGGCACATGAATATTGCCGGCTAGGTATATATAGAAGCGAACGGTTCGCCTGCATGGACGGGCTTAGAATACAAGCTTCTCTGATGACGATATAAGGTAACGTGCATCGTGACTAGCGAAGCGTGAATCGCGTACGAATGACCTTGGTGATTAAGGTCTTTAACATTTCGCCTTACCTTCATTCCAATATATAATATCAGTATAGCAATGTTATATTTTTATTTGGTTAATATAGTTACGTCACTCGAAATAGGACTTTTTGACAAAAAATTGCAAAACAGTAAAAAAAAAATCTATAGTAATGTTTTATGAATTACGGCTAACAATATTTTACCACATACAGCATGAAAAAGCAACAGAACAACGGTCATGTGCTTTTGGGCATTCCAAGCACCAGTCATCGGCAAGTGTTAGCAACTCTCTCAGGCTGAGCCCCGTGAGCTCGCCTACCGAACTGTCGAAGCTGAAATATCCTCTCGAGATAGCCTCCAGAGATTAAGTCCAACGACATTTGCAGTACATACCTGCTGCCCAGAGCTCTTTAAGTGTCAAATTTGAACCAATCATGAGATCTAATAAGTTATCGAATTTGAACAAAACGTGAATAAATCTGGTATTTTTACTGGTGGTAAGACCTCATGTGAGTCCGCGCGGGTAGGTACCACCACCCTGCCTATTTCTGCCGTGAAGCAGTAATGCGTTTCGGTTTGAAGGGTGGGGCAGCCGTTGTAACTATACTTGAGACCCTAAAACTTATATCTCAAGGTTAGTGGCGCATTTACGTTGTAGATGTCTATGGGCTTCAGTAACCACTTAACACCAGGTGAGCTGTGAGTACGTCCACCCATCTAAACAATAAAAAAAGATCGCTAATCGCTCCTTTCAACACTGAGGCGCCGCCACGGTTCTGCGGCTGGCAGCTGCAACGTCATGAAAATGGACGCGGCCGCGACTCTGAGACATAAAGGCCTTATATAACGCAGTAGGTACATAGACACAAACACACTCCTCTACATAACCTGGAACGTAACATGTGACCTTTCAACTTTGGATTTATAACACCTACTAGTATCTAGAAACACCTACGCGCTCGATCAGAAAACATCACGAAAATAAATGCTAACAACAATAATCCTAGAGCGTTATACAACCGCTGGTGCGTTTGAGCCTTGAAGACATTTATATTTTGTAATAACAAAAAAGTTACAACTATTTTTACGCGTCGATGATGACAAAATACATAAAATAGGTTGGGGAAAAAGTCTTTTCGCATTGTAGTATGTATGAACTTGTAAACTTGTAATAAAATCTCTTTGGCTATATTTTATTTGTATCTGGCTGGTTTTGGTATCATTAAAAGTTAAAATTTTAAAGAAGATAATTCCAAATTCAAATTAGGAAAATTTGTCATTTTTATTCGTTTTTCATACTGTCAAGATGAGTGAATCTAATGAAGAAATTCGATACCTTTTAAAATTTTACTACAAAAAAGGTTACGACTATTTTTACGCATCGAGGATGACAAAATACATACTAACCAGAAATCACAATAGTCAACTTTTCTTTTAAAGACTCCAAACAGAAAGAAGGTTCTGGATGCGGTCATATATTTTTCTATTTTTTATTATTATTTTTTTGCATCACGGAGAAGCGTCTCTATATACATTATCTATTTTTGTAATAAACAAACAGCTTTTAAATTTGATTTGTAATACATTTTGGCGCATCGGCATGGAATAGGAGTTTTTTTTTTTTTGTAAAACAAAATATCTATATATAATATGCAAAGACTCTCCTTTTCTGTATGTGAATCGATTTTCCTTTCTGTCTGTGGTAAATACTGACTTTTAATTATATGTTTTTTTTTTTGTTATTCAAATAGAAATCGGCATTTTCTTTTAAAACAAATGTGTACATTGCCAATTCCTCTTTTGTTTGGCAAACGATTTTATTATTTGTTTTGTAGCTGTTGACAATTAATTATGAACTAGTGGTCCCGCAGTAGTCGAAATTCGACTATAATCAATTGAAATTTTATGTTTTTTTTTTTTTTTTTTTTTTTTTTTTATTGCCTTTGTAGGCAGACGGGCATACGGCCCACCTGATGGTGAGTGGTTACCGTCGCCCATGGACTTCAGCAATGCCAGGGGCAGAGCCAAGCCGCTGCCTACCGCTTAATACTCTCCATAAGCCTCGTTTGAAGAAGGACATGTCATAGCGCTCGGGAAACACCGTGGAGGGGAGCTTATTCCATAGCCGGATGGTACGTGGCAAAAAAGATCTCTGGAAACGCACTGTGGATGACCGCAGTGGCTCCAGGTAGTATGGATGAACTCTACTCCGGTGGCGGGCGGTGCGATGGTAAAAACGAGGTGCTGGTATCATCTCGAACAATTCCTCAGAGCACTCCCCATGGAACATACGGTACAAAATACAGAGGGAACCGAAGTCCCTCCGCAGACCCAGAGGCTCCAAACGATCCGAGAGAATGGGATTATCGACAATCCGAACGGCCCTCCTCTGTATGGAGTCAAATGGAAGAAGCTGGTATTTGGGAGCCCCGGCCCAGAGATGGGAGCAGTACTCCACGCGAGGCCGGACTTGTGCTTTATAAAGCAAAAGTCTTTGTCCAGGCGTGAAGTACCGCTTCGCTCTGTTGAGGACTCCCAGCATTTTGGACGCCAACTTGGCTTTGCCTTCCAAATGACTCCGAAACTGGACATCGCTCGAAATGTCGACCCCAAGTATCCCGATACTCTCGGAAGGTTGCAGGGATACTCCTTGGAATTGTGGCGCCATGACAAAGGGGTCCTTCTTCGCAGTGAACGCGCAAACCTGTGTCTTCAACGGGTTGAATTGAACTAAGTTCGATTCACCCCATTTGGAGACTCGCCCCAGAGAGTTCTCCACTTCAGACACAAGTTTTGATCGTCTCTCTTGCACCACGCTCCGAGAGAGACTCTGATGGCCGATATATCGCGCATCCCCCGTGCTATCATCTGCATAGCAATGCATGCCATCAATAGACAGCATGTCATTGATATACAGGATGAAAAGCGTGGGGGAGAGCACCGAACCTTGTGGAACGCCAGCGTTAATGGTCATGGTATCGGAGCAGCCACCGTCTACAACGACCGTGATGCTCCGCCCATCCAAAAAGCTAGCGATCCACTTGCAGAGACCCTCGGGGATTCCGTAAGATGGTAACTTCGATAGAAGTGCCCTATGCCAGACCCTGTCGAAGGCCTTCGCGATATCAAGGCTCACAGCAAGAGCCTCGCCCTTGCTCTCCAAGGCTTCAGCCCACCTGTGAGTAAGGTATACAAGAAGATCGCCAGCTGAGCGACCGTGACGGAAACCGTACTGTCGGTCACTGATCAGCTGGCGATCTTCAAGATACTTCAGGAGTTGTGTATTTATAATTCGCTCCATCACCTTGGAAAGCAAGGAAGTTATCGCGATAGGCCTGTAGCTCGATGGGTCCGACCGGTCACCCTTCTTGGGGATAGGGTGGACGTGGGCGGTCTTCCATGAAGACGGAACCCTGTTAGTGCAATAAGAGAGGCGATACAAACGCGTTAGCGCAGGTGTCAGCTCAGGGGCGCACGTTTTCAAAACCACTGCGGGGATGCCGTCTGGCCCACTCGACTTATGGACGTCCAGGAGTCTGAGCTCCCGCCTGACTGCACACTGTGTGAAGCAGATTTCCGGCAGGGAGCTATCACACCGGGGGATGTTCGGTGGTGTGGCACCCCGGTCGTCCACAGTCGAGTTCGAGGCGAAGAGTTTGACCAGAAGGTCAGCCTTCTCTTTCGCGCTGTGGGCCAGATTGTCATCGGACTTGCGCAGTGGTGGGAGACTAGACCTGCAGAAGTTTCCTTCTGCAGCTTTGGCGAGCGACCAAAAAGCACGGCTCCCGGAGGGATAGCTCTTCAATCGCTCGCCAACTCTAGCGACGTGCTCCGACTTCGCCTTGGCAATTACCTTCTTGTAGGACCTGGAAGCGGCGTTATATTTCCGCCTTTCCCCTGAGATGTTAGGATCCCGACGTCTCCTGGCATTATCCCATGCCACGTATGCGGACCGCTTGAGGTGTGCAGCATCCCTGCTGGCATTGTTATACCAGGGTCTGCTGCGACCCCCAACGGGCACTTCAGAGGAGGGAATAAACAATTCCATCCCCTGGAGCACCACGTCTTTAAGACGGTCCGCACAGACGTCAGGATCAGCAGAGGAAAAGCAGAACCGCCCCCATGGGTAGGATGCGTAAAATTCACGCAATCCATCCCAGTCTGCTGACATATACCGCCAAACTCTTCGATACCTGGTCGTCGTTCGACGATCAGGACGAGAGAGTGGTACGGCAGCACGAATAAGGCAGTGATCAGACGATCCAAGCGGAGCGTCGACCACCACACTGTATCCGGCCGGATCTGTGGTCAGCAGAAGGTCCAACAAAGAAGGCTCGTGCCCCTCGATATCTGGGACACGGGTGGGCTGTGTCACCAGCTGGGAGAAGCCGTAGGCCAAGGCGAAATCGTAGGCAGTCCGACCCGGGAGGTCAGTGGTTCTGGATCCCAACCACTCTTGGTGGTGAGCGTTAAAGTCTCCAAGAACCACCACCTCTGCAGATGGGTACTGCTCAAGCACGCGGTTAGTCCCCTCTTGCACATGCTCAAACAGAGCTGAACCTGCATCACTGCTGTGGGACCTGTACAGGCACGCGTAGATTCGGCTACGGCCCCCGTGATCTACGCGCAGCCACAAGAGGGACAGGTCCCGTTGTTCGAGGCCCCGAAGACGGCGACAACAGACATCAGCCCGGACGAATACGCACACCCCGGCTTTACGCAGGAAGTTGTGCTCCAATACGTAGCCGGGGTATTCAAGGTATGAGGTATCATCCGGAGCAGATATCTGCGTCTCCGTTAAAAAAAGCAGGGCAGGCTGCGCCGTCTCAAGGTGGTGGTGTACGGCGTCAAGGTTGCTATGTAGGCCCCTGACATTGCTGAAATCCACATTAAATGTGGAATGGGGGACCGCCTGTGAAACCCTTTTCTTTTTTTTTGTCGTCTTCATGATGTTTAAGTTTTCGGAGAGTAGGATTAGGAGAGGTAGGATGTTGGAGGTGAGATCGAGGCAACACCTGAATGAAGCGCGGAACATAGTACGTGCTCGACCACGGGTTGCGTGAGAGACTGACGCAGGGCATGGAAGGGCCCCCAGTCCACTCTGCATGCGATCGCCGGGATCCACTCCGGTCTCCGACTCCGGCACGACGACCGCACGGCAGGATTTTACACCGGTTGGCGGGACAGCTTCCCGGGGCGGAGTTTAGTAGAGACACCCGGGTTCAGGTCCCCTACTGACCGGCGGGCGGCAGCGGGTACCGTTTCACTGGGTCTCCCTATACCCCCGTCAAACAATCACGCCCCGTGAGTTCGCACGCACGTCTGCTCCGCAAGTTCCAGGCGTCACCAAGACTCAACCACAACAAGGAAGGGGAAAGGGAAGGGATAGAACTGGCTCTCCAACCCACACGCCGGAACACAGCTAGGCTATTTGGCGGCGGACTCTAGTTGGAGGGTGGTCGCCAGCCAGTCGGACTAGGTCCTACCACCGGTTATGTTTTCGGCTCCCGTTTAGCACCACCCAGGGGTCACTTGTAGGGAATCGCGGGTTAAACCTACGGAAGCGGGAAGCACCAACCCCCATGTTTAAACATTATTATGGTTCTATTGTTAAATACTATTATACTTATATAATATAATCACAGATTTCGCCAAAACTACACTATACATAAATAATAATAGACTTAATTAATAATAAAGAAAAACAATATTCATCTATTCTCAATTTGACCACAGACTTTAAGCACTAACAAAAGTTTGACAATTGACAATTAACAAAGAATATATTTATATGTGCTGTATCAAATACATGGTAGTGTGTGTAATGTCTTTTTTATTGATTTAATGTATCTTTTATGCCTTATTTAAAAAAAATATTAGCATTGTGCATTTCTTCTCTATATTCTCTGTAAGTGTGAAAAATTTCATATTCCTCCGTCCGCGCAATTTTCATAAAAAAGGATACAAAGTTTTTGCTTCACGTATTAATATATAGATAAAAATTTTCAAATGGTCAATTATTATTTTTAAAAGTTATTAACAAAACCAAAAAAATATTTGTGTCAGTGATTATAATCGAATTAGATAATTGGACGAACATTACAATTGAAGTGGTAAAAATATTAAAACACACCTTACTGATATTAAGTGTGTAATCTTTAGCCGACTTCGCAAAATGAAGAGGTTTTCGCTTCGACGGTTTTTGGGTGTGTGTGTGTTATCTCAAAGCTAGTTTCTAGGTGAAACGTAACGATGTCTAGTCGAAAATCTGATCTAGTCATTTATTTGAGTTATTATGATCCTCAATGCATTTTAACTCATTATGAACACAAGTATAACTCATTTTATTTTGTTTAAAGTCAGGTTTTTCAATACAGTTACTGGTGGTAGGACGTCTTGTGGGTCCGCACGGACGTCCAGAGAAGGTTTAAAAGGTAAGTAAATATGAATATGCTCGGAATTAAATAAAAAGTGTCCCCTGTCGGACGGATTCCTTTTGTTTGTTTTAAGTTTATTTTATACAAAAGCTTAGGTCTTTTATTTATCGATTGAGGCACTACGAAGTCTGCCGGGTCAGCTAGTCGTGTAATAAAAATCCAACCCGCTAAATTATAATTTGCAAAATTACTGGTGGTAGGACCTCATGTGTGTCCGCACGGGTGGGTGCCACCAACCTGCCTATTTCTGCCGTGAAGCAGTAATGCGTTTTGGTTTAAAGGATGGGGCAGCCGCTGTAGCTATTCTGAGACCTTATAACTCATATCTCATTGTGGGTGGCGGCATTTACATTGTAGATGTCTATGGGCTTCAGTAACTACTTAACACCAGGTTCTGAGCTCGTCCATTCATCTAAGCCATAAAAAAAAACAAAAATGTATCAAAATATTTTAAGCTCCGATCGATATTACATTTGCGAATATAATTTTATTGTCAACACTAACATACAATCACACATATCTTGGTACGATATAGGATTTAAATAACCGTGCGACATTATAAACTAGGTCACGAGAACTTGCATATTATATTAGCATATCACATAATAATATATTAGTATATAAACGTCGCAACGCACACGGCTGTCTAAGATAACTAGAGGTCCCGCAGTAGTCGAAATTCGACTATAATTAATTGGAATTGTAAGTTTGTACACTATTATGATTGTATTTTATACTTCTATAATCACAAATTTCGGCAAGACTATACTATAAAAAATATTAACAAAGACAAACAATATTTAATTTATTCTCAATTTGACAACAGACGTCAAGAACAAAAGTTTGACAATAAATAGTATGCATGCGTGTGTGCGTCAAATACATGGTATGTAGTGTGTGTAATGTTTTCTTTATTGATTTAATGTATATTTTATGCATTATTTAAAAAAAATATTAGCATTGTGCACTTCTTCTCTATATTCTCTATAAGTGTGGAAAACTTCATAGTCCTCCGTCCGCGCAATTTTCGTAAAAAGGGATACAAAGTTTTTGCTCACATATTAATATACAGATTGCCAGAGCGCACGACACGCTAAAGTTCCGCGGAGGTCTGTCTAGCTGTACCTAGCCCTTACATAAACGATACCTATAGATTTAATCTAGTTTTCAAACTATAACCACGTTACGTGTCTTGTGAGGGACGTATTGAGATTTTTGAGATTAAAGTCAAATTTCTATTTATTTTTTAATGGTTAAATGGGTGAACGAGCTCACTTGGTGTTAAGTGGTTAGCCGGGCCCATAGATATCAAAATATGTCAAATGCTCAACTCTGTGGTGCAGTAATTTGCAGCCCTGATTGTTGCGCCGAGGGTTGTGGGTTCGATTCCCACATTGGGCAGGCATTCGTGAACATGAGCAAATTTGTTTGATCTTTGTGTTAGGGTGTTTATTATCTATCTTCTATCTATATATATAAAAATAAATTGCTGTTCGTTAGTCTCGCTGAAACTCGAGAACGGCTGGACCGATTTGGCTAATTTTGGTCTTGAATTATTCGTGAAAGTCCAAAGAAGGTTTAAAAGGTGAAAAAATATGAAAATTCTCGGAATTAAATAAAAATAACAATTTTGTTTATCCCTTGATTTTTATTTTATACAAAAGTTTAGGTCTTTTATTTATCGATTGAGGCACTACGAAGTCTGCCGGGTCAGCTAGTATACAATATATGTCTAAATTGAAAGGTATATACATAAATATGTCAGTCTTTGGTGCTCATAACACGGGGAATAGTAATTTGGGGTCAGTGTGCTTACCGCGAGTTTTTAAGGTTCTTGATAGCGTAAAAGTTAACTAAATTTTTTATGGATTTGGATCGTTTGCCTACGTTTTTAAGTTTACTTTTACGCTATCGAGAACGTTAAAAAACTCTCACTAAGCACAGTGATTACTAAACGTGATTTGTTCCCAGTTCCCTATTATTGTTTCCACTGATTCTCAAACTTTGTACTGAGTTCGCGACACGCGTACACAGCGGCGCGATGCGAAACAGCACGGGAATATAAAAACAATGACCGGTTTTCTACGTCGTCGCGTTGCTATGCGATAAGCAGGAAGTATGTTATCACGGCATGTAATGAAGTGATGTTCAATGATTGATCTAAAGTCTTCTTATTAATGACTAGCGGCCCGCTCCGGCTCCGCTCGGGTTAACAAAAATTTCATGGATTCTTCGCTTGCGACGAAGGGCTCGACGAGAACGATGACCGGTTTTTTTTTCTACCTAATCTGATAGCCTTGAGAGGCTATTTCAGCGTAACCTTAACTGGTAGGTGAGCTCACGGGGCTCAAACCTGACGACGTTGCTAACACGAACCCTAGCAAGAGCCGTGCTTCGCAGAATCTACCACCGGATCGGAAACGCGACCCACTGAGAAGATCCGGCGAGAAACTCAGTGGGCTGGTCGACCGGGTTCCCAGGCGAAAGCCTTAGTTTTCTGTACAGCACCCACGGAAAGATATACAAGATAGAGATAGGTATAGGCCGACCTAGATAGACTATGTAATGATTAACAATGATCAATATGCGTTTTCGATGCTTTTATCTTTGAATATAATTCAATATGCCTTTCCTATCCCTAGAGTTTGTTACAAACGAGAGCTGAGTACACACACTAGACTTAGAGCCGCGGCGGTCGCACGTGACCGTGCCTCATAAACGTTGCAAGCGGCCAAATGGACCGTGTGTACAAGCTTTATATGCAAACATACTACATACGACTTACGAATGTATGTATTATTATGTTTGCGATACGAATTGGTTCACCTTGCGTATTTAATTTTAATCTCGGATCTCTTGGACTGGAGCAGTGAATGTTTATCGATCGTGTTGAAAATTATATTGTGAGAATCGATTTTTTTTTGTTTTAAGACGCTGACATATATTGATTTTGGATTTGAACGAAATCTTAATATCGAATTGGACCTTAAGCGATTGTCAAAGCTATTATTTGCAAAAATCTTACGCTTAGAAAATGGATTACATAAAATCTCTCAAGCTTTTGATAATTATTAAAAAGAAACAAATGATTTTTTCATTTGTTTACTTCGCATAGTGATGGGTCCTTTGAAATAATGATGATTCATGAGAATTCGATTGTGATCACGAATCGATATAACGAGTTACGATTCACACTGATTTAAAAATCGATTCAATAATAGGAAAGGGTGCGCCTTCCACAAAGCACTAGATTCCCTCCTAGGATAACTGTAGGCCCGAAGCAGTTTCTAGCTTCGCCAGGACGGGTGCGCGAGCACGGCTCAGCCAGGAGGTGGGATATGCTAATAGTTGCTCAAGCGTTTCTGAAGGAGATTGGAGAACTGAAGAGCAGCTTCTCTCCAAATCCATCTACTACCGGTTCGGAATCGCGACCTGTTAGGTTCCGTCGAGAAACTCAGTGGGCTGATTTTATAAGCTAGGCTTCACGACGAATTCGACGAGTATGGTTAGTGTGGTTAGTGCGAGTTTTTTAACGTTCTCGATAGCGTAAACGTTAACTCAAATTGTAGGCAGTCGGGACAGCGCCCCTAGCGGCAAGTTGTTCCATCTCCATACAAAGGTGAGTTAACTTTTACGCTATCGAGAACTTTAAAAAACTCGCACTAAGCACATAGGTGAACCTGTGCGTGAACCCAAAACTACAGGCGTCCAACAAAAGTGTTAGTGGATCAAATAGATCGGTGAGGATGCGTCTAAGGCAGCCAGATGAGCCATGAACTTGTCTATATTCTTTATGCGGTTTTTTGTGTCTGTTATTTAAATTTATCACAATTCAAATTACTTTTTTTTTACAAAACCAATATCGTTGCAATAAAACTATTCGGACTGGTCGACTGAAAGCATTTTAACGTGAAAACATCTGACTTCATGAATAATTCATGTATCAACCACAATTAAATTCAGAGCACATCACGAAACTGTCAAAACTTAGCCGAGTAACAAACTTCTAAAACGTCATAATACAACATTTGACGTTCTGTCAACATTAACTGTCACGGATTGCAATATAAACGGCGAAGGGTAACAGTCTATAATGCTCGAGCCATAAAAGTAAAAACAGAATAAAACTAATGGGTGAAACGGATCGTCGGCAAAACTCGAGAGGGGGGGGAGGTCGATTGTAGGTTACAACTTTACTACGGGGCCACTCTCGGTTCCATTCATAACTTTTTACAAGTTTATCTGACGGCGATACCTCGTACATATTTATGTTTGTGGGCAGGTCATAGATCATGAATTTAATAACTGAAACAGATGGGTAGGGTTCGATTAACGGATATTACGTACGTAACGTTCTGAATACAACGAAAACAAAAACAAAAAACAATTAGCCAACTTTATGCTTAAAATGATTTTTTTTTCTTAGGTGGGTGGACGAGCTCACCCGAGCCCACCGGAGCCCATAGACATCAACAACGTTGTAGCGGGCTTAGTTTAGTCTGATCGAGTCTTCGCACAATACACTATCGTGTTTTGTTATCAAAGTCACCCTACATAAAATACACGCTCTATATATAAGCACAGACTCAGTAACGTAAATGCCGCCACCCACCTTGAGACAGAACTTCTAGACAGAAGACCAGTCGTTACGATAATATCAATTATTAACTCGTATTTATGAATCCTATTTTGAAAAATACAGCAACAAAAACAAAATGTCTTGTCATTGTAGGCTATCAAGTGGTCGTTCGTGCCTTAAAGGTTTCAATGTCAAAATTCCCTGAGGTTAGCATTTGATAATGGGACACCATCCAGCTAAGATATGTAGAAACATAATCCCTAGTGTTTGTGAATTGAAAAGAAGAGAAATGGAAAGAATTTGTCATATTAATCGATTATAGGTGTTTGACAAATACCGGTATGACTAGATTATTCCAAGCAAATCGAGACCTCATTTAACCTTAGTAGGCTGAGTAAGCTAAACTGAGGACGCATATGAATACTTCAGCGTAAAATTAACGAAACTTAGGTAATCTCAAATATAAAAAAATTACCGATGAGTTCTCTTTAACTAAAACCATTAAGAGATTGCGTTTAATACCTAACATAAGCTAACGAGATATATCGATTAAAATGACTATTGGCTTATGTTGTTCTATGCTCATGAGCTGGTGTGCTTCAAATATTTCATTATTTTGATTTCATCAACATCTACAGATAGTGACCAGTTCGATGGAAATTTTCTCCTTCGTGGCCCTCAACAACCCCCCCCCCCTCTTTCCATCACAACATGAATGCCGCCATGTGCCTTAAGACATGAGGTCGAAGTCGATAGTATCCCAGTCTTCGAATCGGAAGGCATAATGACTAGCTAACAACACGCCTCCCACAGCAACAGCAAAATTAGTATTTTACCAAACCGTCATTTCACGGGTTAAAAGCGGTCAAAAGTAATTTTAAAATGTTCATAATCTTTGACTTTCCGCGCGCACACATGCGCAGTGCAGCCGTCGGTGCCAACAGCACACATACAAAAATCGAAATATAAAGTTTGTTTTAGTCGAGCATTCGGCATGAATGAAAGCGAAAGGGCGCGCTCGATGTCTTCATCATAACAATCGTATTTTCCAGGCTGTATGTGTATTTAAAACTACGTCATTTCTTTTTTTTTTTAAACTGTTTTTTTTTTCTTCCGATTTTTAGTCTGTGGATTTTGGCAAGATTTTTCGTTGGGAGTGGACAAATGAGTTTTCAGTCCATTATAGTCATTTATGTGGCTCTTGTATTCATGAGTCTCCTGTAAAGTTGCAAATATGTCGCTTAAAGCCTTTCAGCCGTTGAATATAGTATACTAATTGATTTAAATAAATTTTCTTGTCAAATTGCCCCGAATGAAAATTTTGTAATGTATTTATCTGCTGGGAATCGAACTCAGTCTCCGCAGTGTTGTTGTAGTCATAGCCATTATACCAAAGAGGCGATTAGACATTTTATTTGGCACGTTACAACGTTCCAAAGAGATTACAGTAACATAACTAATCATCAATAAGATAATCATCTAGTACACAAAGAATACGATAGATGGCGTTGTGTGTAGTAAGTACAAAATTACGAAAGCGTATGTCATGTAGTTAAATTTTATTTGTACAAACATTCACATTGAGACGTGACCACAGTAAATCGAATAAATCGATATCGTTACTTGAATTTTTTCAATTATAGTTTGCACATATTAACCAGTCTGCCTATTTCTGCTGCAAAACAGTCTTGCGAAACCGGCCTAGACGCAAAACAACGAAGATCTTCACACTTTTCTAAATTTTTTTAATGCTTAGATGGATGGATGAGCTCACAGCCCACCTAGTGTTAAGTGGTTACTGGAGCCCATAGACATCCGCAACGTAAATGCGCCAGCCACCTTGAGATATAAGCTCTAAGTTCTCAATATAGTTACAACGGCTACCCGACCCTTCAAACCGAAACGCATCACTGCTTCACGGCAGAAATAGGTGGTGGTACCTACCCGTGCGGACTCACAAGTAAGACTTTAGACGAAAATAATGAAATCGCTCAACATGTTAATAACGTTCTCTGAAAGTTTTAACATTACCGATGCTGCTTTCATGCAATTACAAGTACCTATGTACGTATTACGAAGCGAACGATCATTCTTATCGGTAAAAAACAACACGCGACCTGAGGCGATGACGCTTGTGGAAACAGGAGCGCGGGTTGGCGACCGTCATAGGTAACGTGACACCTAGGGTTGTCACTTGTCAGAGACCAGTCTAATTAATAAACAATTTGTTTGATCTTCGTTGTTGAATGTAGCCATTGTGAGCCGTGAGGTCGAACCCTGTTCCAACAGGCCTGCTTTGCTTAAGTACTGCTACAAATGAATATATTTTTTTAATGAAGTATAATGTAATATCCCTAAAATGTATATCTACATATTTATTAAAGTCTCAGCAAAAAAAAAAATTCTATTCGAAATGGCCATCTTTGGCTTTTATACAGGCCTTTAATCTGTTTGGCCACGATTCTATAGATTTAAGCACTGCTTCCAAGGGAAATTTCGCCACTGCTTGCTCCAAAGATTTTTTAAGGGACTCAATGTCGCCGTGTCGCTTATGCCTTGTTCGGACTAGGCGAGTATTTTAGTCGAGTACGAGTAATTTAGTAGCTAAATGTGTCTGAGCACCACAAATTTAGTCGAGTAGGTTAGTAAATAATTTAGTCAAGTCAATCCATTTTGCTCTATTTTTTCGGGCGAGTAGTGAGTAGTTTAGCCACTAAATAACTCGGTACTCGACTAAAATACTCGCCTAGTCCGAACAAGGCTTTAGAGCAGGGCATGGCTTTAATTGTAAAGATTGATTTAGGGCATGTCCTGTATAGCGACGATAAACACCGAGCTTCAGGTCTTGTTTTATAATACGGGACAGAGTCCTAGCGGGAATCTTCATATCTCGCGATAAGATCTTTTGCTTCCTAACGGGGTAGGCTGGTGGAGCTATCGTTGCCTGTACTAATTGGACGTCCTATCAAGAAATTAGCTATCGGAGGACGACAGTGACGAAATCAATTATTAATATTTATGTAAGCACAAGTATATAGGGTGTAGGGAAAAGGAAGGACGGTGCTTTCGGAAATTTCGGTAGGCAGCGGCTTGGTCGGTAGGCCGCGTCTTGGCTCTGCCCCTGGCATTGCTGAAATCCATGGGCGAAGGTAACCACTCGCCCTCAGGTATGCTCGTCTAAAAACTTGAATAAAAAGTAGGCGACTTTTATTTATTTATTGTTTAGATGGGTGGACGAGCTCACAGCCCACCTGGTGTTAAGTGGTTACTGGAGCACATAGACATCCACAACGTAAATGCGCCACCCACCTTGAGATATAAATTCTAAGGTCTCAGTATAGTTACAACGGCTGCCCCACCCTTCAAACCGAAACACATTACTGCTTCACGGCAGAAATAGGGGGGAATACTAATAGTTGTTGCATTGAACAATTTTCATGCAATTTATCACGATTATAAATTATGATATGGACAATTTAAAGATTGGAGAGAGTGCAGGGCGTGTTAGCAGCGCGTTACATTGCTGTTTCAATAAAAGTCCGATAAATTAACAATTATTTTTGTTCAGCTGAGCAAATGAATATTATTATTTGATAATCTATATATTAATACGTGAAGCAAAAACTTTGTATCCCTTTTTACGAAAATTGCGCGGACGGAGGAGTATCAAATTTTCCACACTTATAGAGAATATAGAGAAGAAGTGCACAATGCTAATATTTTTTTTAAATAATGCATAAAAGATACATTAAATCAATAAAGAAAACATTACACACACTACATAGGTACCATGTATTTGACACACACACGCATGCATACTATTTATTGTCAAACTTTTGTTCTGAACGTATGTGGTCAAATTGAGAATAGATTAAATATTGTTTGTCTTTCTTAATATTTTTTTATAATGTAGCCTTGGCGAAATTTGTGATTATAGAAGTATAAAATACAATCATAATAGTGTACAAACTTACAATTCCAATTAATTATAGTCGAATTTCGACTACTGCGGGACCTCTAGTTTCTTTAAATACGTTTCGCCTTTGCTCTTGATCTCTACGTCTTGTAGAATACGTACATGTTTCATTGTGTTTCTTATGTATTCGAAGATCAGTTATAAAGTAGGAGCCCTAGATGTGAGCGGCGGGTGTGGGGCGGGTGCGAGGCGCGGGTGCGAGGCGCGGGGGCGGAGGGGCCGCCCTTGCGCGAAGGTGAGTCGACAATTAACGAGGCGCGGTCATTCCTCCGCGAGGCGGCTGGCGCGGTGTCAACGATTCCGATCATCCTGGAGCGATGGCGAGCGACCGGACGCGGCGCCCGCGACCCACACAACCCATGAAACGAACAGAAGGCATAGACGAGGCTTTATTAAAGATAAAACCTAATCAAGATAATAATATTTTATTTTTATTGAAGTCTGCCTGATGAATAACCTTTACTGTTGTTGCTGTGGTACTCATAAGTATTAAGACAATATAGTACGACCGAATTCACAATATGATGTTGCTCTCTGTTCTCATCGATGAGCTGTCTATTAACCTTTAATAAAGGAACGTCGTGCTGATGTTTTTCCAAAGCCACTGAAAAATGCCGGCCATTCAGGTAAATATTTGTTAAATTTATCTGAAGCGTTCCCGAATTAACACTTTACGATATGATGTACGCCATAAAAAAAGTTACGGTAGGAAGCAGCTTAGCATTGCTGACGTTCATAGGCAACGGTAACCACTCACTACCAGGTGGGTTGTATGTTCTTCTGCCTATAAGGCCCCTATGAGGAGGCAGTCTCCTCCCGGTGATGGTCAAGGGGCGACCTCAGGGAGTTGAGGCTGCGCCGCACGCTACCGTCAGTCTAGCGCGCTGGCACCAGGAGGACGGGACGACGCGACGGCGGCTGCGGACTGCGATGCGGTCCGCATTTTCATCGTCGCTGTCGTCGCCGAACATACTGTGGAAGAGCAACCCGGTCGGCGATGTATCGCGTTCCGAACCGGCAGGCTGATTCTGGCCCAGCGGGGTATCCCGGAACACCAGTGGCATCGCCTGGGCGGCCTGGTAGGGCTGCCGTACCGCGGAGACCGACGTCGTTGGTCGTCGACTATCGCCTCGACGACCCGTCAGTCGGGTGTCCTCGGGGTGGCGCCGCGTGTCTGGTTGTAGTGTTGACCGCGGGAACCCCCCTACTCTGACCGGGTTCTGACCCCGGACGGAGATCGGACGTCGGGTGTAAGAGTGCAGGGGAGTCGTTTAGTGGGTGGGCCCTAAAATCCTTGGGCCCGCGATCTGCTCTCAACACCTGCAGATCGTTGAGTCTCACATACCCCGCGCGCCCCTTATGCGCGGAGAACTCGTAAGAGGTTCGGGCCCGGCCCGAAAAAAAAAAAAAAAGGAAGCAGCTTAGCATTGTTGACGTTCATAGGCAACGGTAACCACTCACCATCAGGTGGGTTGTATGTTCTTCTGCCTATAAGGGCAATAAAAAAAATGAAATCGCTAAAAATAATATAGTATTTTCTTCAGTCTTTGCGAATCGCAGACGCATTACATAAAATTGGAATTTCTGAGCATCGAACGCTCTGTATTCGTTTATTGCTTGTGTACAAAACATCGCGTACACAACTCGCGAACTCGGAGCTCACTCGCTTCACAACGAACAATCACAAAATGATATGGCTTCACTTCGGAACCTACACGTTTGTCGGCTGATGACGTCAATTTCTCATTAAGAGAAAAAAAACATAAAGGTGGATGTAACTAAAAACATTAGCTAACAATGTACATGTGTTTATGTTAATAATTGTAAGTATGATCTAAATTAAAATAGTAAACACTGCTACGTGGATAATTATCTTTATCTATCTATATATATAAAAATGAATTGCTGTTCGTTAGTCTCGCTAAAACTCGAGAATGGCTGGACTGATTTTGGTCTTGAATTATTTGTGGAAGTCCAGAGAAGGTTTAAAACGTAGATAAATATGAAAATGCTCGGAATTAAATAAAAATAACAATTTTGTTTTTCCTTTGATGTGTCCCCCGTCGGACGGGTTCCTTTTGTTTGTTTTAAGTTTATTTCATACAAAAGTTTAGGTCTTTTATTTATCGATTAAGGCACTACGAAGTCTGCCGGGTCAGCTATTTTATTATAAAAATTACGTTGAAATACTTTGATAAACAAACACATGGGGAAGCGTGTTAAAAACGTCGGTGCAAAAGTAATTCTACTATGACTGACTAACCCATTGAATTTCTCGCCGGATCTTCTAAATGGGTCGCGATTCCGATCCGATGATAGATTCAGCGAAGCACTGCTCTTGCTAGGGCTAGTGTTAGCAAATTCTCTCAGGCTGAGCCAATGAGCTCACCTACTCGTCCGGGTGTTGCTGGAATAGCCTCTTAGGCTACCAGGGAATAGTTGGGTGGCGGAATTACGTAGTTGATGTCTATGAGCTCAGGTAACGACTTAACACCAGGTGGGCGATCAGCTTGTCCACTCATCTAAGCAATTCCAATTTCATTACAAAAATTGGTACCTGTCTGCGGTATTAGAACACCGATTGTATTGTGTAACCATTCAGGTATGTAAACAGCCTTATTTAAAGTGCTTCTTCAGAACTACTGTCTTGTAACTAATTATACCTTTTTACACAATAAACCGGACCTTCAAGCTAAATGGACGTATTATTACAACTCTTCTAATTTATCGTGACCAAACCCCACCACATGGCGACCATGCCAGGATAGTTACTTTATAGCTACATAGGATATTTATTGATTTTGGACATAGCATTGGCATCAAGATTCTCGTGATTTTTGGGATAACGATACGGATTTGCATCACTCGATACGAATGCACCGGGCGTCTAAAGCCGCTTTCAGACTACGCTATACTATAGCACTATATAGTATAGCATTAGCAGCCTATACTTAGCCTTTTTTACTGGTGGTAGGACCTCTTGTGAGTCTGCGCGGGTAGGTACCAACATCCTGTCTGCCGTGAAGCAGTAATGCGTTTCGGTCTGAAGGGTAGGGCAGCCGTTGTAACTATGCTTGAGACCTTAGAACTTATATCTCAGGGTGGGTGGCGCATTTACATTGTAGATGTCTATGGGCTTCAGTAACCACTTAACACCAGGTGGGTTGTGAGCTCGTCCACCCTTCTAAGCAATTAAAAAAAAAAAACTTAGCCAATAATATATAGTACAGTACAGTGTGAACGTGTCCATAACAATGTATGGTGCGCGAATTGTTGTGCTATGAGCTAAATACTATGTGCTATTATGTATATTACTGCGTAGTCTGAAAGCGGCTTTATCCTTCGGGCTACGACGACTTGAAACTTCAAACATTCACCTTGTCATCCCTTTGGGGGTCTGACAACCTCTTACACAAGATTGCCGCGGTGAACGTTTCCACTAATCGAAACCAATAAAAAAGCAGTCTGATGTATACCTTAAAACGGCAAGCGAAAACTAAATTCATTTGTTGATGAAACTAATACAAGTTAAGTACAAAATCTCTCGTAAAACTTTATATAGAGCCAATGCACTCTCGGCTCGAACACGCGCGAGATCAACAAACGAAAAGCAACCTTAACGCGACGAAAAAAAGATCACGGTACACGTCAAGAATAACAGCAAATAATTTTCAAAAATAAACCTTATCTCGAGACGGTTAGGAGTTATTCTTTTTGCATTGAAACCACCCCTAGATCGCTCTTTCGGTCCAAAGAACGCTGAGTTGGCATGGTCAGGCATAAATTATGACCTCGACCTTGAAACAAATTCAAAACTTCCTACTTACGGGCACGGAGTTTTCGAATTTTCTAGAAAGTAACAATTTGCAATCGAATTCGGAAATTCGTTCGATTTGTTCACTTCAAACAAACGTTATGCAGATTTTTATCGTTTTAATTATATACCCACATATTTAGGTATACAGTACTAGCGACCCGCCCTCACATTGCTTCGAGAGCTGTAATTTATCATTAATCTTATTGAATTTTCTTTCATGCAAATCTGGTCCTGACAGTAACTTTCTTTTTTTCTACCTGAGCTGGTAGCCTTGAGAGGCTATGCCAGCGTAACCTATTCAGTAGGTGAGCTCACGGGGCTCAAACCTGACGACGTTGCTAACACTAACCTAGCAGTGCTCCGCAGAATTTACGACCGGATCGGAATCACGACCCACTGAGAAGATCCGGCGAGAAACTCAGTGGATTGGTTCGTCGTCGACGGTGACCGATGCTTGAGGAACTAATCAGCGATTTTACGTAGAAAACACGACAAATCGACTGGCAGTAGTTTGGGGAGGCAGAGAGCAGTACTAACAACAGTATATCCCGGGAAAATGCGATATGTTTCATTCTTTCTGTATCCAAAATATCAACGTAAGGCACATGTTAGTATAGAACAAATCCAGTGGCGGATTTGCAGTCTCGGCCGCCCTAGGCCCCAAGCCATCAGCTGCCTCTTTCTCAACAGCCACCATAGAGACTACAAATAATGAAATTACTTTATTGCCAACTTTTATCTAAATAGATTTAGAAATTTAGGAAATTAAATAGTTTTATGGTACATAAGTTGTTATAACTAGTTATTTGCTCTAACATACTCCCGCCAATTTGGCATACTTGGTTATGATAACTTTTACACGAGTGTTATCAACTTTCAACACTTAATTGCGATTTAAATATTTGAATATCTAATTAAACATAATTAATTTGGAGCTACTTGTTATCACAAGTGCGGGTGGGAAGTGTGGGTAAAAGTAACCATAAGTTTAGAATAATAAATAATAATAATAATAATAGCTGAGATGATAAATAGAGTATTTAAGGATGCGGTATAGATTGCACCATGCACTGCAGTCCGCCCACCATACGTTATAATAATTTTTTTGACACGATTGGGGCCGCCCCTAAATCTGGCCGCCCTAGGCCCGGGCCTACCAGGCCTTAGGGTAAATCCGCCACTGAAAAAATCACTCCCTTATAGCTTAAATCGTATCTTTAAAAATTCTTGTTGAGATATCTTGTATATAGCTGTCGACCGCGTGCCGCCTCATACCATTGGTTCTTGTGGTGGACGCGGCTTTAGTGCAACCAAGATATCCCTTAACACACGTACCTAACCGTAATATAATTTGACGTAGAACATTATCGAGAATTACAGCGACCACTGTGTATACTGTTTGATGATGAATATGTTATGTTCGAAACCAATCTGTGGGTATTTGAGTTTTGACCACGGCAGCACGGGTCGCGATTTGACGGTGCCTTCGCGACTTGACATCTGTCACTTTTTGCTGGCTTCTCAAACGGGACGGTACACTCATGTACGTCTACGCTACGGTTTGCATTATCACTAATCCTTATCCATTCCTGCCCTAAAGCCTTCTCCCTAAGTGATAAGGCGTGAGTCGACGGTGTCATCAGTCCCGGTGAGTGATTAGACAATAGTTTTTAAAATAGTAGATACGACGCCGCGGATCGTGGCACATGTTCGACGGGCACCTCGTGCCGGTTCCGGAGCCCTAGGCTGCCACGAGGGCGCTGGGTTCGGATCGAAAATGTTATATTTTTACATAATTCAGTCGAATGTACGTGCGTACTGCAAGTACCCCTACGTAAGGTTCGTTTAGAATATTAAATTGTTCTTTAAAATACAGGTAACCCTATATAAAACGGTAGATATGTTCCTACAAAGTCATGTGTTGTGCGAAATACGAATATGAGAGTAGAAGTCTTTTAGGCTTGTGGAGAGTATTAAGCGGTAGGCAGCGGCTTGGCTCTGCCCCTGGCATTCCTGAAGTCCATGGGCGACGGTAACCACTCACCATCAGGTGGGCCGTATGCTCGTCTGCCTACAAGGGCAATAAAAAAAAAAAAGAGTAGAACTCCGCTTCCAAACAGTCAGAAAATAACACACAGATCGCAGTAGTTCACTTAATTCTGTATTGCTTTATTTGTAACTCCACTTGTACAATCTTTAGCTATGTGCTCACTACAGAATACACCGGTTTTCTCTGCCGTTTTTTCAGACTACCGCCTTTTTTATTATGTCACGTCCCCACTACTGCCATTGCTCCCACAAACAATGTTGCTATTTGGCAATCCGAAAATTGTCTTAATTTTAACATGATACATTTTATTTTAATTATTTTACAACAAACCTTACAGAAGCCAGTACAAAAAGGATAGTAATTTTTCTGAATGAAACATCTCAACTATGCCTGTACGTATTTTACCTATATACATAGAAAAGAAGCAGTAAAACTTACTTAGGTTATTCCCATATACTGTGTATGAATAGTGCATAATGTAATTTTCTAAATATGTAATTTTAAAGAATTTTTTTTATTGCTTAGATGAGTGGACGAGCTCACAGCCCACCTGGTGTTAAGTGGTTACTGGAGCCCATAGACATCTACGATGTAAATGCGCCACCCACCTTGAGATATAAGTTCTTAGGTCTCAGTATAGTTACAACTGCTACCCCACCCTTCAAACCCAAACGCCACACGGTAGAAATAGGCGGGATGGTGGTACCTACCCGTGCGGACTCACAAGAGGTCCCTACCACCAGTAATTACGCAAATTATAATTTTGCGGGTTTGATTTTTATTACACGATGTTCCAGCTGCATACAAAATTGAGTTAACTTTTACGCTATCGAGAACGTTAAAAAACTCGCACTAAGCACACCGATGTGTAATCAATGCTTGGAGCGAAGGAAGGCCAGGTGGCGTCGGCGTTATCCATTGATCTCTGTAAAAATACGATAATACCGCATGACGTATACTACAGTATACCTACCCACTACCCACTGCCGTTGTTCGCTGTAAAGGTATCAAACATGTTATAGTAGCAAAAGCGGAATCGTTAAATTTTGAATAAATTTTTTTTGTTCTATTATAAGCCTTTCCATTTTCACCAGAATTTTTTAATAAGTAATCGTAATATCGACGTTTGTATGATAAACTGCTTTAGATTAAGAATTCCTTGTCGACTTATACGTGGAAATCTCCTATCCATCACTATTCGTATCATGTTCGCCTCTGAATCTAAGGTAATCGCTTCGTATCGACGATTTACTGAGTGCGAAATTAATGTGAAAATAATATTTTTAAGCTTTATCGCGGGCTTTGAGCGGCGACCGAATCAAGAAAATCCGTAACGAAAATAAAACCTAACACCCCACGTTTCCCCAAGTTTCTTCACGATTAGATAAATGTTTTAGGAACGGATAGAGGATAAACATTTTTCGCATTTATTTAGTGAAGAAATTACAATAGATACCGATAGAACATGCATATTTTGGTATGTTTGATTGCTCTGATGTAGCGAATGATTAGTGGAGTATTCGATATTTTTTTTTGTAATCCTTTTGTTGCTGATACTAAACAATGATTTTTACATACAGTAGCAGATTGTTTTAACTTAAATCTAACACAACGGGTTTCCCGGTTCAGTGATCAGCGTGTCCTGTGATACATAGGCCTCTTCCAGCTGCTTCCATTCTTCTCTATTGGTAGCTTTTCTCAACCAGATTGTCCCTTCAATCATCTTGATAGCATCTGTCCATCTTCTAGCTTGCCTACCTGTTTTTCTTTTGCCATCACGTGGCTGCCATTCTGTTATAATTTTAGTCCATTTCATTCTGCTTTCTCTTGTCATACGCCATTGTCCATCGCCATTTTAACTGTCTTATTTTCTTTAGTATTTAATCTTCCACCTTTGTTGTACATCTAATGTCTGCTGCTCTTTTGCGGTATTTTAGCGTCACGCCCAACATACTCCTTTCCATTCCTCTTTGACACGATCTTAGTTTCAAAAGATGTTTTTGAGTCAATGCCCATGTTTGGCATCCATACGTAAGGCATGGCAAGATGCAAGAATTAAACACTTTTTTCTTATTCGAATTTAAATGAGTCTCAAATACAATGATGGTAAAAGCAGCAATATACTAAGATCATATACGAAGATGTTCAAATTACAAATGTAAGTGTGCCCTTGATTTCATAGTCGCAATCAATATCTTGTAGCCACGAAACGCACTAGTCATATATTTGAGTTTTGAATTATCCGATTCTTAATTTCTCAACCGATAACAATAAATATAAATAAACATACCACTAAAATGTATTCTAAGTTTATCTGTATCAAAATATATTGAATTTACACATATACATCGATACAAATAAATAAAATTGGAGTGTCTGTTTGTAATAATAAAATAAACACTTTTTACTAAATGCGTAAGTATGTATATTATACAGTACATATACCAAAATATTTATTTATTTATTTTGTATGTCTGTCTGTTTGTTCCCACTAATCTCTGGAACGGCTGGACCGATTGTGGCAGGACTTTCATTGACAGCTAGCTGATGATAAGGAGTAACTTAGGCTACTTTTTTTAGAGTAGCTTAGCCCCGCGGCGTCACCCGCGGTACGACAATAACGGCGAGACAATAACATCGCGGGACTCAGCTAGTATACATAATTTTTTTTTTATTGCTTAGATTGGTGGACGAGCTCACGGCCCACCTGATGTTAGATGGTTACTGGAGCCCATAGACATCTACAACGCAAATGCGCCACCCACCTTGAGATATAAGGTCTGAGGTCTCAAGTATAGTTACAACGGCTGCCCCACCTTTCAAACCGAAACGCATTACTGCTTCGCGACAGAAATAAGCAGGGCGGTGGTACCTACCCGCGCGGACTCACAGGAGGTCCTACCTCCAGTAAAAAATATATATTTCAACAATTAAATATTACGTTTGTTTTTCTAAATGAATTTTAATGTCTCCGAACGATTGAATTAGCCCTAATGTAATGTGTCAGAGAGCGGTTAATATCCGAACATCCCTTAATAAACTTAACATTCCCAATTGCGTACGGGGGGGAAAAATACAAGCTATACGGAGCGGTCGACAATAATATACCCCTCGACGCTACATTTCGCCTGCATTTAAGCATTTATTACTCTATTGATTCTTTTAAAATTTATACTCTCATCTAGACAGATCGTTTGCTGTGCTGTTAGGTATTCCTGTTTTTTATTGCTTCGGTGGGTAGACGAGCTCACGGTCCACCTGGTGTTAAGTGGTTACCGGAGCCTATAAACATCTACAATGTAAATTCCGCCACCTATCTTGGAGATATGAGTTCTAAGGTCTCAGTATAGTTACAACGGCTGCTCCACCCTTCAAACCGAAACGCATTACTGCTTCACGGCAGAAATAGGCAGGGTGGTGGTACCTACCCGCGCATACTCAGAAGAGGTCCTACCAACAGTAATTGCGCAAATTATAATTTTGCGGGTTTGATTTTTATTACATGATGTTATTCCTTCACCGTGGACGTCAGTGAACATTTGTTGAGTACGTATTTAGTACGTATACTACAAGCTGAAGTCAGGGAGTCACAACATGTCTGCCTTTGAAGTCAATAAATAATTGTCACCTTAAAATTGTATAGGCATTTCGCGTGTACCTGAAAAGTTGCTCACGTGCTAACGCTAGCGCATCTGTATAATACTAGAGGTCCCGCAGTAGTCGAAATTCGCCTATAATTAATTGGAATTGTAAGTTTGTACACTATTATGATTGTATTTTATACTTCTATAATCACAAATTTCGCCAAGACTACACTATAAAAAATATTAACGAAGACAAACAATATTTAATCTATTCTCAATTTGACAACAGACGTCAAGAACAAAAGTTTGACAATAAATAGTATGCATGCGTGTGTGCGTCAAATACATGGTATGTAGTGTGTGTAATGTTTTCTTTATTGATTTAATGTATCTTTTATGCATTATTTAAAAAAAATATTAGCATTGTGCACTTCTTCTCTGTATTCTCTATAAGTGTAGAAAATTTCATAGTCCTCCGTCCTCGCAATTTTCGTAAAAAGGGATACAAAGTTTTTGCTTCACGTATTAATATATAGATAACGCACTTCAGTTGAGCGCTGTCGGAATTTAAAACGAAATACCTCGTTAACTTATAAGACAGGTAAACCGCCGCATGTCTCCTATAAAACCTCCAATATCAGATACCTGGTTGAGTTTATCCGAAGCAGCGAGCGCGGCCTCATAAAACCGCGGCGTGGTTGATTGCGAAAGCCGCGTCGGGTTTATGGGCGCACAGGACGCTCGCCCCGGCGCCGCTCCACGACGCGAGGGTAGTTTTTCAGGCGCCGAACAGCGACCCAGCCCCGGCCACGTAAATAAGTGATCGCCGATACCCCGCCGCCCGCGCCCCGCTCGTAAACTAAGCGCAGATAGCGAGAGGACTTAATGGCTGATCGGGTTTTGATTAGCGCGGGACGCCCGAGCCAGCGAGACACCCGAATTTGAATAGATAAGTGGGCACCCCGGGGCCGACGTTCGCGACCGTAATTTACATACTTACTGGCTTTCGGCGAGCGTGCGGGGTGCCAACTTATGGACGCCGCAAAAACGATAAAGCTGAAATAATGCCTCGGTCATCGATTCGGTCGCGGCGAGTGCTTTTTTTACGGAACCGTGTTTGTTATCGCTGGCCCGATACCAGCTCACGCCCCTCTCTCTCCTCCGTATTGCGTTCGATTTAATAATTCCACGCAGTGTTCAATAGCAAGCAATGTATCACACAGTCAAGCTAAGACCTATGATAAATCTATTCATTCAAAAACAACAACAACAAGGTTTTTCGATGTTATCTTACGCACATATTACGTAACTATAACATCTATAAAACATCGTCTCCTACTAAATAATAAAAATCGAAAAATGACGTGTAATTGATGTTGATGATGTCATTTCTTAATACATATAAAACATTTAAATGTACAAACTTACAATTCCAATTAATATAGTCGAATTTCGACTACAGCGGGACCTCTAGTATATATATATTTCTTCTGTGCGTGTGTTTAGTCACTCCTAACCGGCTGGACCGATTTGAATGATTTTTTTGGGTGGATGTTTTTAGGGTGATCCCTGGATGGTTTAGATTCATAAATCAGCCTAGCGTATGGCGCTGCAGTCGGTATCTAGGCTATTTCTTTACTAGAAATACTTTATATAGCAAAACAACGTTTGCCGGGCCAGCTAGTACATATATACACCGTTATATCTACATTAAGGAGTGAAATATCTGTGTGTGGTATTACGACCCGGGGCGTTTCTCCGTCGTTCTGACAATGACGCGGGTCGAGAACTTGCTGAGTGATCGAGACGCAGACAAAACCGGAGCTATAAGTATAAGCTATCAGCGGTGCTACAATGACACAAGTCCAAAGTTCGTAGGAAACTAAATACAAAACGGATCGCGGCCAAAACGAAGTTTGTTTGTAAGGAGTTTATTTACTGGTGGTAGGACCTCTTCTATGTCCGCGCGGGTGGGTACCACCGCCCTGCCTATTTCTGCCGTGAAGCAGTAATGCGTTTTTATTTGAAGGGTGGGGCAGCCGTTGTAACTGTACTTGAGACCTTAGAACTTAATATATCTCAAGGTGGGTGGCGCATTTACGTCGTAAATGTCTATGAGCTTCAGTAACCACTTAACACCAGGTGGGCTGTGAGGTCGTCCACCCTTCTAAGCAATAAAAAAAAACAAGTTTAATTCTTACCGAGGAATCCGCCAAAATTCACACAGTTTTCATCACAATGGAAGTAGGTATCGTCGGGACAGCAACGGTTGCTGTTTCGCGTCTCACGGTTCGATAATTCGGAGCGTCGAGAAAGCTCCAAAGGGAGGCGGGCCGTCGATGCCCGTTTGTTTAGTTTGGCAGGTAAAGCACAACAGCGAGGGGCGAGAACACGTCGCGCGCGGGAGTGATCGTCGCGTGACTCATCTATCGTTCGAAGCGAATTATTGTATTCAAAACAGTCAAAACATTTTTATGGAATCTTTTCTGTTACTTTATGCGACATTCGTTTTGTCTGTATGATAATTGACAATGACAATTGATAATTGTCTATTTAGGCGCAGTGAAAACTATCTGGGACTCATTAGAAACTGCGCGTGGTTTGATCTATTTTAGCACGAGCGCATCTCTTCTCGTTAATGGTGCAAAATTCGACTAAGGTATTCGCCGGAGAAAGGGCAATAGCGTTCTCCAAGTATTACACCAGCACACGGCATTCGTAAACTGGCATTTATTGGTGATAGTCGATATTTGGCGTCCAAAATGCTGGGAGTCCTCAACAGAGCCAAGCGGTACTTCACGCCTGGACAAAGACTTTTGCTCTATGAAGCACAAGTCCGGCCTCACGTGGAGTACTGCTCCCATCTCTGGGCCGGGGCTCCCAAATACCAGCTTCTTCCATTTGACTCCATACAGAAGAGAGCCGTTCGGATTGTCGATAATCCCACTCTCACGGATCGTTTGGAGCCTCTGAGTCTGCGGAGGGACTTCGGTTCCCTCTGTATTTTGTACCGCATGTTCCATGGGGAGTGCTCTGAGGAATTGTTCGAGATGATACCAACGTCTCGTTTTTACTATCGCACCGCCCACCACCGGAGTAGAGTTCATCCATACTATACATAATGTAGGCAGCGGCTTGGCTCTGCCCCTGGCATTGCTGAAGTCCATGGGCGACGGTAACCACTCACCATCAGGTGGGCCGTATGCCCGTCTGCCTACAAAGGCAATAAAAAAAAAATACTACCTGGAGCCACTGCGGTCATCCACAGTGCGTTTCCAGAGATCTTTTTTGCCACGTACCATCCGGCTATGGAATGAGCTCCCCTCCACGGTGTTTCCCGAGCGCTATAACATGTCCTTCTTCAAACGAGGCTTGTGGAGAGTATTAAGCGGTAGGCAGCGGCTTGGCTCTGGCATTGCTGATGTCCATGGGCGACGGTAACCACTCACCATCAGGTGGGCCGTATGCTCGTCTGCCTACAAAGATAATAATAATAAACCATGGAAACCGTCTACAACAACAGACGTGTCAAAAATTGCAAAATTCAAATTTATTTAATTTTACCTAAATTTTTACAAATATTTATAGAAAAAATACAAATAATTAAATTTTAAAAATGATAAAAACAAAAAGAGAAAGTGTAAAGTTGGATGCAAAAACGAAAATAAAGAATTTAAAGAAAACTGCAATGTGACACGTCCATGTCGACGACAACTGCATTAAGGAAAAATCCAAGTCGACAGTGTAGACAGGTGACCTGTGGCGCACGAAGAACATCACCATGTATTCCGTCGTGTTCGTCGGATGGCTCTCCAAGTCCGACGAGAATTGAAAATTTATCCAGCGACGAAACACAGCCGTCCCCTGCGCCGCCAAGACCTGTGCGCCGGGGCCGCCCACCATTGGCACGCTTGGGATCAACGAGGCGAAATGTCCCGTCTACGGTCCCCGCTACCAGTGGTGTAGTGCGCTCTCGCATGCGTTGGAACGAAAATATAAATATGAATGTCATGCGAGCGTACTATGAGGCTACGGAGGGAGAAACCAACCTTTCTGCGTATCGCTCAAAAATGTTCTCTGTGTTTCAGACATTGTGCCCGACCGTGAATGTTTCGACACAACGACTGTCAGATCAGGTGAGGGCTATCCAGCGGCTTAGGCTGTTGGACCAGTCTCTTCTTGATCGACTACGCTACGAAGCGCTACCTGTTCCCATCGAACCACAAGAAAACCAAGTGGTAACTGACACCGTCGCCCCAATAATACAACACGATGAGGAAATTCAAGAACAGGTTTGTGCAAGTAACCAGGACTATGAGCGTTTGAGTAGTGCTTTGGAGGATTCTATTCAAGAATATAGGTTAGTTTCCTCCTGCTCTAGACCACGATTACCACGTTTGCCTATGCATAGACGTAATGTTTCGCTTGTAGGGGCCCTGGACTCTATTCTAAAACCCTATTTAGAATCAAGTACGGATCTAATTGATACGCACTCACTTCTGTACTGCGGTGCGGTAGCGGTTTGTCGTGTAGCTGAGGTTAAGTCTCCAAATTTAACCCAGACAGCCTATCGACCCCCTACTAAACCACAATGGCAGTGCAGAATTGAAAAGCGAATTGATAGGGCCAGGATTCTTATAGCAAAGCTTATGTGCTTCCAGAAAGGAAATACTCGTCCACGGGTTATGTGTTTCGTCGATCAGGCTTTTGCCGGAACTGGAATAAGCTCAAACGAATACATGACCTGTATTATTGAGCGCATAGACTTCTGGAAGCAAAAAGTTTATGCTTGGGCAAGCCGTATTCGTCGGTATCGTCTAAGATCTGAGCGATACCATTTGAATAGAGTTTTCCAAAGAGATCAAAGAAGTGTATACAGAAACTGGGAGTCGTCTCAATCCCAAGTGACCAATGAGCCATACAATGTCAATGAAGAGGACATGTCAACATTTTGGAAAAATATTTGGTCGATACCCATTGGTCACTCTGAAGGGGAATGGATACAAACTGTCAGGCGGGAATGTGAATCGTATAAAGAGATGGATCCAATAACAATATCCGCCATTGATGTTTCTCGTGCAGTACGTTCGATGCCAAATTGGAAAAGTCCGGGATCGGACGGACTGCACAGTTACTGGATCAAGTGGATCCGAAGTTCACATGAACGCCTGGCAGCTCAATTCCAACAGGCCCTTGAGATGGGATCACTCCCAGATTTCATGACATCTGGTATCACTTATTTGATTTATAAATCTGGCAATACCTCGGATCCCAAGAATTACAGACCAATTACATGCTTACCTACCATCTATAAGCTACTTACATCCATTTTGAGAATCAAAATTCAAAACCACATTTTTAATAATAACATTTTATCACCTAATCAGAATGGATGTAAGGCTGGGTCTCGAGGTACAAAAGATTTGCTACTCATTGACATGACCATTACTCAACAAGTTCGGCGGGGTAAGAGGAACGTTCATATGGCTTGGATTGATTATAAGAAAGCGTATGACTCTGTGCCTCATACATGGCTAATGAGAGTTTTAGAGCTATATAAAATAAATCCCATACTATGCTCCTTTCTTAGCTCATGCATGGGTCAATGGTCTACGTTTCTTAGTCAACCAGGTCAGATGACTTCTTCTGCTGCCCCGAATTTAATAAGGATTAAGCGGGGTATCTTTCAGGGCGACAGTCTGAGTCCTTTGTGGTTTTGTTTGGCGCTTAATCCTTTAAGTACATTACTTAAAGATTCAACGCTAGGCTACCGACTTCGCAGAGGAGCTGAGGCTATATCACATCTCTTGTTCATGGATGATCTCAAATTATTTGCTTCCAAAAAACCAGACTTAATGAGTTTACTAAAAATAACCGACAGTTTTAGTAAAGCCATTGGGATGGAATTTGGTGTTGATAAATGTGCGTTCATAGATGTACAGAGAGGTAAAGTTGTTAGCTCAGATTGCTTACTACTTAACCATAGTGTGGTCCTCAAGTCTCTTTGTGAATCGGAAACTTACAAGTACCTTGGTATGTTTGAAGTGCTGAATATTGTTGACGCAGATATGAAACAATCGTTTAGAGATCGGTTTTTTGGTCGTCTTATAAAGGTCTTAAAAAGCCATTTATCAGGCGGAAACAAAATCCGAGCGTTTAATGGTTGGGTCATGCCTATGTTAACATATTCCTTTGGCATACTAAGGTGGACGCAATCAGAGCTGGACGTACTGGACAGAAAAGTCAGGCGATTGTTAACGGCATACAGAATGCATCATCCACGTTCGTCTGTAATGAGGTTGTATATTCCTCGGAAATGTGGGGGTCGTGGTATTTTGAATGCCAAGGATCTACATAACCGAGAGATATACAACCTTAGGGAATATTTCCTTAAGATGAACGTGAATATGTATCGGGATGTCGTTGCAGTCGATAAGGGGCTAACTCCGCTATCATTAGCTAACGGGAATTGGAAGAGGCTGAAGGTAGAGGGTATTTCAGATCGCATAACCGTATGGAGGAGCAAGGAGTTACACGGTAGGTTCTACCGGGCTCTCACAGGGCCTGATGTAGACCAATTAGCTTCCGTGGCCTGGTTACGATTCAGTAACCTCTTTGGGGAAACTGAAGGTTTTATCTTTGCAATTATGGACGAAGTTATCATGACGAACAACTACCGGAAATATATACTAAAGGATGGGACGGTCGACATTTGTCGGGCATGCCACCGTCCGGGAGAGTCTATTAGACATATTGTTTCTGGCTGTTCTCGGTTTGCTAACGGCGAGTACTTGCATAGACATAACCAAGTGGCTAGGATTATCCATCAACAACTTGCTCTGAAATATGGTTTTCTTGATTCTGCTGTACCTTATTACCAATACCAACCTCAACCAGTTCTTGATAATGGTCATGTTACGCTCTACTGGGACCGATCTATTATCACGGATAGGTATATTGTTGCCAATAAACCTGATATTGTGATAATAGATCGATCTGCGCGTCGAGCAGTGTTGGTTGATGTCACCATTCCTCATGACGAGAACCTCGTGAAGGCAGAAAAGGACAAATTAATAAAATATTTAGACCTGGCCCACGAGACTACCGCCATGTGGCATGTTGATTCAACCATCATTGTTCCAATAGTTGTATCGGTACACGGCTTGATAGCGAAAAGTTTCGATCAACATCTTAAGAAACTTTCGTTATCCAGCTGGGTTAAGGGCCTAATACAGAAAGCAGTTATCCTCGATACTGCACGCATTGTGAGGAGGTTTCTCACTCTGGAGTCCTAACCACTGGTGGCTTGTGTCGTAGACACCGCCATCAGCGGCAATCTATTTTTATATAGTGTTTTTTAAAAATTGTATTTTTAATATCTTTTTTAAAAAATATTATGTAATTAATAAGATTTTAAATAAATGTAAATAAATAATAATAAAAAAATTGTGAGTCCGCTAGGTTGAAGCATTTTACGCGACACAATTAAGACTACAACCTCATATCTCAGGATGAATATCGGCTGGCGGTATTCATGTTATGGTACGCCCCGCTTTTACATCAGATGGGCCGTGAGTTCATTTACCCATCTGAACATTAAAAAACATATAAATGCCGTAATTAACTATTACTTAGCGGCATAAGAGACACTCAATTGATTTTCTCAATACGAAGGAGCATCGTGATGTAGCAACACGTCATTACGCATCCTCCCGATTCATTAGCGGCGCTTTTAGGTACCACAAGCTCCGGTCACCGTTCTCGCCGAAACCGTCGCTTGTGATGAAGGGCTCGACGAGTGAATTAACCCATAGACACAGACCACTGAGTTTCTCGCCGGATCTTCTCAGTGGGTCGCGTTTCCGTTCCGGTGGTAGATTCTGCGAAGCACTGCTCTTGCTAGGGCCAGTGTTAGCATTACACCCGATTTGAGCCCCGTGAGCTCACCTACACGTCAAGGAAAAGCTGATATAGCCTCTCAAAGCTATCAGCATAGAAAAAAAAGTTACATATCGGCGACCCTCGTGGACGGATTGATTGGGGGCGGGGGGTAGGGGGGTACTCTTGAATAGTTAGGTCTTCGGAGGCGTTCGGGTAGCTGTTAGCAAATCCCACCTCTCCTGGCTGAGCCCTTGTTCGCCCACCTATCCTGGTGAAACTGGAAAGGCGTCCGGGCCAACAGTAATCCCTCAAACATAAAAAAAGTATCACTTAACCAAAACCACATGCATAGAATAACTAGATAGATCATTTTGTATAACAAATCTCATTAATTCTCATTTTCCAAATGCACAAAGTCGCCCTGCCCTGTCTAACTTATATTAATACAAGATCGTGACCTCATGAAGAGCGACTTATGTTTTATTCGAAACTCAAAAATAATTGCGATGTAACGACAAAATCATCCACCAAATTCAATGCCGCATTCAATAAGCTGTAATTACAAGGATCGGGCACCCTGCGAGCTTTATTAACTCGACGGCGTGGGCGTACTAAAGCGAGACATGCACCATCGAACAAGATCGCAGGCAACGTCCATAGCTCGATGCACGTTTCAAAACGAGCCACTCGATCGGACAAGTCGGTCGCGTTCCGTGAATTTCCGTTATAAAGCTGAGTACTTACTGGCCGGTCTACTGTTTAAAAGGCCATCAAAGAGCCGTCGTACAGCAGCGTACATAAAACGAATCCCATTTTACATTCGGCTCGCTAGTACCAGGGTTTATAGCGGCTCGGCCAGGAATTCTGCTCGTAATGAGGAAACCCGACCCCTACCACGACGCCGAGAACGGTTATCCGAATTCGTAATTAAAATTCATAATGCTATACTGTTGAAAACACATGACGGATAACTTTTCATGGAAAAACACGTTCCCATTTCAGTTCTTTGATTCGTGATTCTGTTAATTTTGATGAACGAAATTCTTCTACCCTCATTATTAAAAAAAAAATTACCAACGTTTTTTTCAAATCACATAGTTATCATTAAATTTGGTACTAGCTGACCCGGCAGAATTCGTAGTGCCTCAATCGATAAATAAAATACCTAAGCTTTTGTATAAAATAAACTTAAAACAAACAAAAGGAATCCGTCCGGAAAATTGATATTTTTATTTAATTCCGAACATTTTCATATTTATCTACCTTTTAAACCTTCTCGGGACTTCCAGAAAATTTGCCAAATCGGTCGAGCGGTTCTCGAGTTTTAGCGAGACTAACGAACAGCAATTCGTTTTTATATATATAGATTGTATATAGATTTAAAAAAACCCTTTAAGGGAGTGCTCTATTTAATTTCTTGTCGAATAACATTGTGTTTAAAACTGTATGAACTTGTATTATAGCATTTGAGCGAAACGTACTCGAATCAAAGATCTTTAGTAGGGGACAACGAGTATCAGCGGCTATTTCAGCTTTTGGCACCTTATCTACATCAAAGGAGGGGAGCGTCGAAGATCGCGGGGAGCTCCGGATAAGCACAACGCGTGAGACGATCGGCAGTCTAGCTACTTTTTTTATTACAAAATACCATTTAATGAAGACACGGAATTATTCATTGAGCAATGATCTTTTTATTAGCTTCAGACGTGTGTATGTTAGTACGTATGTAACGGAGTCTTTGAACATGATTTTGGCCCCCTTCAAAACGTCGGATTAACTCGAAATATACGGCATACTTAATAAGGACCGATGACAATTAAATATTTATAAAAAAAAAAAAAAATGAAAAATAAATGTAATAGTTTCAAAAAACAAAAAAAATACGCTTTTATAGAAAATCCAACTAAAATAATAGAAAATAAATTTTAATGAATTTGAATTAAGAATAGTGTAAGAAAAAATGATTTTATTATAAAAAAAGCGTGGGGTGCACGGTATCAGTAGTTATAAATATTTTATGAACAGATATGAGTAGAAGGGTTATTTTGATAATATCCTGAAAAACACCCCACGCTTTTTTTTACAATAAAATCACTTTTTCTTACACTGTTTTTAATTCAAATTTATTAATTTTAGATTCATATAGATACCAATAAAACGCAAATTCATACCGCGGAGCATTAATGCATTCCGATACGTATTCGTGAACTGAGACTAGGAATGCATGTCTCAAACTTGGTGACGTTATTTAGGTTGTTGCTGTCTATGGGCGCCGGTAATTATTTAACAATAGGTTTTTTCTATTTATTAATTAAGTGAGTGGACGAGCTCACGGCCCACCTGATGTTAAGTGGTTATCAGAGCCCATAGACCTCAATAAAGTAAATGCCGCCACCCACCCTGAGACATTTTTTTCCTACCTGTTTTAGTAACCTTGAGGCGTTATTTTAGATTCACCGAACTAGTAGGTGAGCTCACGGGGCTTAAACCTGACGTCGTTGCTAACACGAACCCTAGCAAGAGCCGTGCTTCGCAGAATCTACCAACGGATCGGAAACGCGACCCACTGAGAAGATCCGGCGAGAAACTCAGTGGGCTCTGTCTGTGGTTTAATTTACTCGACGAGCCCTTCGTCGCAAGCGACGGGTTCGACGAGAACGATGACCGGTGCTTGAGGTACCTAAAAGCACCCTTAGTGGATCAGGAGGATCCGAAATGGCGTGTTTTGGGCGACGTCGACCCTAAGACATGAGTTCTAAATCTCAATTTATAGTACTACGGCTGCCCCACCTTTCAAATCCCACGTCCTTACGGATCCATCAGATCCAATAACCTTTGCATTAGACGCCTTCAGCTCTAACACTAGGAGCAGGCTTAGGGACCTCGGTTACCGTACTCGTCGAACTCGACAAAGAGTTCGCCTTGCAACCTAACCCATGAATCAGCTCGCTGAGTTTCTCGCCGGATCTTCTCAGCGGGTCGCGATTCCGATCCGGTAGTAGATTCATTCGCGAAGCAGCTACTCTTCAGCTGTTAGGTCTCCATCGGAGGCGCTCGGGTAGCTGTTAGCAAATCCCACCCCTCCTGGCTGAGCCTTTGCTCGCCCACCTGTCCTGGTGAAACTGGAAAGGCCTCCGGGCCACCAGTAATATTTCAATCATATAAAAAAAAAACCTTTCAAACCGATGTACTTATGCTTCACGGCAGAAATAGGTACAGTGATGGTACCTACCCGTGCGGGCTCACAACAACGCCCTACCACCAGCAATTACTCAAATTATAATTATTATTGTGGGTTTGGTTTGTATTACGCGATGTTATTCCTTCATGGTGAAAGTGATTCGTGAACATATGTCAAGCACGTATTTCATTAGAACAATTGGTACTTTGCAGCGGGATTCGAACACCGGTCGCATCGCTCGATACGATTGCACAGGGCGCCTTGTCATTTAAACCACGACGTAAATTCTCGCAATGACAGCTGGGGAAGGACATGTTGTCACCGAGTAAATACCACGGCTGATTACTTTTGCCGAGAAACAGCCATGTTCCGATTTTTAAAAAAAGGCGGGACAGTCGCATCTACAGTCCTCGTGCCTTGAGGTCGGTGTTGACATCCACTATGAGAAGTTTGTGGCTCGACTAATTATTTAACGTAGATTCGAAAAAAAACGAGACTCAGATTTCGCCTTTTTTTTTATATGACGACCAAATACACTCAGCCCTATCCACGAACACAAGTATAACAATGTTATAAATATCAGGTCATGTCTTTCGTCGCGCCAGCCACTTCAAAATCGATCAAATAATGTGTACATTTGAAATAGAGACAAAGATTCTGAGAAATTCCAATGATGATTCGTCTAATTCTACGTCTCCGGCTTCACGACTTCAAGCCCCCCGGGCATATCTCCGGGGCAGGCAACTCGCCGACTTACGCAACTGAATTTACGCTTAAGCGAACCAGGGTCCAGTCCGTGCTCGCGTTAGTCACTCACACCCATGCAACTTGTATGAGATACACGGCTAGCATAACGTGATATTCCAACTTCCCCGCGCGTCTTCGTAGCGAGGACGTCGGAGGGGTCGCGTCTATTTGTGACCAGAGGTCTACGCGTGACAAACTATCGTATGGAACGGCATCGATATAGTCCAGAACACGTTGAGCCTCAAGGAATAAGCTACCGTTGAGATGCAAGAGCTTTTAGATGTTAGTGTTGACCGGTTCGGAGTTTCGCTTAGGTTGGCTAGCTGAAGCAGTATATTACGGTAGGTATGGCGAGTGGCGAGCGGGTGCCCGCGGCGTGTGGGTGAGACGTTTACGGTCGGATCGTTGGTCGACGCGATACGGTGACCATTCATTATTAAAATATATGTAGTTTCAATAACGTCAAAGTCAGTTGAAGGTAGCTAAAATTAAATTCAAGTATGGGGACAGCGGCTTGGCTCTGCCCTTGGCATTGCTAAAGTGCATGGGCGACGGTAACCACTCACCATCAGGTGGGCCGTGTGCTCGTCTGCCTACAAGGGCCATAAAAAAACACGCTAAAACATAAAAATGTAACTAAAAATTAATTTCATATTTTATGTATCCTGCTAATGTCGTTTACAGATCTCATGGCCTAATATTCAAAATGTATTCTCTACGAATCATGGAAACCGAAGAAAATTATAATTAATGTTTCGATATCAATACTTGATGAGTGAGTAAGTTTTCAAGTCAATCTATCGACTTGCAGTCGGTGAAAATGACGTTCAAAGATTTCATTATATACAAACAAATGTACATACTTAGCAAGCTAATGACAGCATGTTACAAATGAAGTGTTTTTTGGAAATGCTGATACTAACACGAATTAAGATCTTGTTCAGAAGGCGGTTGTTTAAATGGTAATCAACTTTAGGACATATTCAATGTTTTCTTTTATTGATTAGATAGGTGGACGAGCTTACAGCCCACCTGGTATTAAGTGGTTACTGGAGCCCATAGACATCTACAACGTAAATGTGCCACCCACCTTGAGATATAAGTTCTAAGGACTCAAGTATAGTTACAACGGCTGTCCCGCCCTTCAAAACGGAACGCATTACTGCTTCACGGCGGATGTAGGCAGGGATATATTTCTTTGTATTTTCATTAGAACAATAATGGACAGTATTATTAGTATTATTATTTCTGAAATGTTGGTCACCCTGGGAGCGCGCAATACCGCGCTTCGAACGAGACGCGCGGTTGGCCCCTCGCGTCGCGCCAATTAATTACGGTGGCCATCTTAACCCCCTCGACCCCCCGGCCCCCTCCCGGGCCCTGCTGACGGACAATAATTGCCGAATTCTGGCAAGCCTTCGTGCCTACTGGGACCGACTCCACTACACAAACTTTACACTTAGCTCAGCCGTACATCCCTTGAGAAAGAATTGTTAATTTCACTAATTACATCGGTCTAAAGCGTCTCGCAGATGAAAACAGTTGTTCAACTAAGTCTAGATAGTATTGTGGTTTCGAACTCTAAGATTACTACTAGCTAAGATACTTTGCGCACCGTTAGAATTGAAGCGGCTTAATCCAAAATTCTTGTTTTTTGGTAAACGCCAAAAATGAAATTGAAGAATTCTAATTGTTCAGTTTTGATTTTAATACTTTAAGCCTTAAAGCGCCACTGCCTTAAAGTTTAAAGGTATTCGCGTGATTTAAAAGAGACGGAAAGTGTACTTTATCCTTTTCTAACTAAAATATAAATTTCATTTTGAATTTGATATAGAGGATACATGTTTAAAAGTCGTCCAAAGTGTAAAACTCATTTTGCATAAACTTTTTAGTTACGCCACTTCAATTCTAAGGGTGCGTTTTGTTCTACGAAATTAACAAACGCGTCGACAAAATGTTATTCTTAAACATGTTTAAAATAATTACACTATTTCTTTCTTTTTTTTTATTGCTTAGATGGCTTCACGGCAGAAATAGGCAGGGCAGAAAAATTTAAATGCATTTACTAAAGAAGGCAACATTAATTTTGAAAAACAAAAAAAACGCACGAATTTCGCCGAAACACATAATTCAAATCACAGACATTCGTTTCGAGGGCCTTACTTGACAAACAAATGTTGGTCAAACAAAAAACTACCCAGCGATTAGATACGGCCAACGTTGGCCACTAGCTGAACACATGTGCGCGTTCAATTGTCTTCAGAAGATAAGAAAATCACTAGCAAAAACTGTCCGACAAGCATTTTAAGTTGAGAGTTGCGTCGCTGGCTAGACGAGTGGGCTATTGGCGATTGGCGACAAGCTTTCACGGTGCACACACGCGCAGCCGCATTCTGTGCCAGATGTGACACGTACGAGATGGGTTCATGTCGACCATTACCAAGAACCACAAAAACAAAACGACAAGACCAAGGCCAATGCCTTACAACTTATCTTAAAACACGTATACATAAATATTATTTTCCAACATAGAAACCTCTAGTCGACAGACAAATATAATTATCGATTTTTTTTACCATTAATTAACATAAATTATTCAAAAATAAAAATCCTTCACATCATTATCAAATGAAACAGTAAATAATTGTATGTAAGTAAATTCGCGCTCTGTATTATTGGAACATGAATGGTCACATCTCGCATTCACTCGTCCAAGTCTGGTGGTACACAATTAACGAGTCTAGGGGCACGTGTGTGCACGCAGTGTCGAGATTACGAAACATTCTAAAAGCTTCACAATACCCGATTAGAACGTCCGAGGACAAACCATTCCACTCGGAGTACCTTCTCTCGCTAATAAAAATACGGATACACATAAAAAACATTATTAAAATATAGTTAATTTTTTATAAAATAATTGAATTACTGGTGGTAGGACCCTGCCTATTTCTGCAGTGAAGCAGTAATGCGTTTCGGTTTGAAGGGTGGGGCAGCCGTTGTAACTATACTTGAGACCTTAGAAATTGTATCTTAAGGTGGTTGATGCATTTACGTTGTAGATGTCTATGGGCTCCAGTAACCACTTAACACCAGGAGGGCTGTGAGCACGCCCACACACCTAAACAATAAAAAAAATGAAATTTATAGTCGCCAATGAATTTCTTCAGACGAATTCAAAGTGAGCGTAAGTGGTAATCGTGGCATAGAACAAAGACTATGCCCGTTATCTACCGGTGCAAATTATGATATTTTTCGCCTACCTATGCTGATAGCCTTGAGAGGCTATTTCAGCTTCACCCTAGCGTGTAGGTGAGCTTTCGGGGTTCAAACGGAAGTGTTGCTAGCACTCGCCCTAGCAAGAGCAGTGCTTCGCAGAATCTACCACCGAATCGGAAACGCGACCCACTGAGAAGATCGGCCGAGAAACTCAGTGGGCTGTGTCTGTGGGTTAATTCGCTCGTCGAGTCTTTCGTCACAAGCGACGGGTTCGATGAGGACGGTGACCAGTGCTTGAGGTACCTGGTCTAAATCATCTTTAATGGAGCGGATCCGTAATGACGTGGCAAATTATGAATCGTTAAAAGAGGTATATATACATTTTAGTGCCGCGGGAACGCTGAGAAAAGCTTATTGTTGTAAAACGCGGCAATATTATTTCTTTCGCAACACTATCTTCTGTGGAGTTAATGGAATAATCTAGAACAAAATAATTGAGAACTGGTTAGTTTCCTATGCCGATTTCGTGACAAAATTTAATTGCATTAGATATATAAGAATAAAGAACGCATCGCTTTTCAATGCTGGTGGTAGATTGTATTGTGAGCTCACTTGAGCATATACTATCCTGACTATTTTTGCCGCGAAGCAAGTTATTTGATCCCACACTATCCCAAGGTGGGTGGCGCTATATGCTTCGTGATGCCTTAGGGCACCGCCGAACACCAGGTGAGACAAACAATTGCGCTATAAAAAATAAAACAAAATAAAAACACTAAAGCATTATCCCTTGCAAAAATTGTCATGGAGATGGAACCAGACTGGATTGAGAACCATACCATTTTTTTATTGCTTAGATGGGTGGACGAGCTCACAGCCCACTTGGTCTTAAGTGGTTACTGGAGTCCATAGACATCTACAACGTAAGTGCGCCACCCACCTTGAGATATAAGTTCTAAGGTCTCAGTATAGTTACAACGGCTGCTCCACCCTTCGAAACCGAAACGCATTATTGCTTCACGACAGAAATAGGCGGGGTGGTGGTACCTACCTGTGTGGACTCACAAGAGGTCCTACCACCAGTATTATTATGTATTCATAATGAGACACATAAAGTATTACTTATTTCACCTTGAAATAAGTAATACTTTATCCGTGTCTTTAATAAATCTAAGTCTTGTGCGTCCTCAGATACTTAATTTAAAATAAACAAATTTAAATATTATATTAACACACATATGACATCACAGATTTTTTTTTATTTTTTCATATATTTACTTAGGAAAAGACAAAACAGCTTAAATCACCTTGCTTGTATTATTTTCAAACAATTTCCTTTTTACAATCATCAATGTATTTGTGGAAACGGTTGTTTTTCTACCTATACAAGAAAAAAGGTAGATACCGAAATAAAAGAAAAAAATCAATACATAAATTGAATGTAAGCCTTGAAGTATTAGTGATTAAGGTCGAATTTCGACCGCTTGGGAAACACCGGTAGCTTTTAACGAACGCAAAATACAAAAACGTTAAATTAATTTAAAAAATGCAATTCATATTTTACATATAATAATAATATTTGAGTTTTATATATTTTTTCATTAAATTCTCGAATGAACGTTTGACACTAATATTCATATAATTCGTATTCGTAAAAGACATCAACGGTGCTCCAGCCAACGTCCATACCTTCGACTTCAGCCCACTGAGTTTCTCGCCGGATCTTCTCAGTGGGTCGCGTTTCCGATCCGGTGGTAGATTCTGCGAAGCACTGCTCTTGCTAGGGCCACTGCTAGCAACACTCCCGGTTTGAGCCCAGTAAGCTCACTTACACGTAAAAGAGAAGCTGAAATAGCCTCTCGAGGCTATCAGCACAGGTAGGAAAAAAAAGGTGCTCCGATGTCCCATTATTCTAACAGTATTTTTTTTATTAAAACCTTAACCTCTCTTTACTAATAGTTGAGTTGATACTAATAGTTAAACAAACTTGATTAATAATCTCTTATGTTATACTGAAAAACTCTTATGTTATACGTGGTATGGTCACGTGAAAAGGAAGCCACCTGACTACGTCGGAAATTTGGCGCTACTGCTCGACCTCCCCGGTCGGAGACCTAGAGGCAGACCCAAGACAAGGTGGAGGGGCGTAGTGCTGAAGGACAAGAGAGAATGCAATGTTGCTGACGAGGATGTCGAAGACAGAGCGAAGTGGAGGAGTAAAGTCAGGAAAGCTGACCCCAACACCATGTGGGATAAATAGCTGGAAAGAGAGAGAGATGTTATACTGAAAAGCAATATCAATGTGAAACTAAGGCTTGCTCTGTTGTGAGGTAGATGTATTCATGTATTCTGACTCGGTGGTGTAGTAGTTTGCGGCCCTGACTGTTACGCCGAGAGTCGAGGGTTCGATTCCCAAATGCGAATAGTTTTTTTTTTCTTTTTCACCAAATTAAATAAACAAATAATAGAAGAATAAATTACACTTTTAAAAATATATGCCGGGTGTGTCTGAGAGTTTGAGCAAATAGGCCGGTTTTTCACACGAACGTTTGCCAATTGAACTGACGACCCTCAGCCTGGCAGTCAACAATTTTAGCAGCTGCGTCACTCAATCAGTCATAAATTAAATCTGGTAGATTAGCTCTCCAACTCACCTGTGTGCTTAGTGCGAGTTTTTTAACGTTCTTGAGAGCGTAAAAGTAAACTCTAATTTGTATGCAGTTGGAACGTCTGCCCACGTTTGCCGCTAGGGGCGCTGTTCTAACTGCAAACAAATTTGAACTAACTTTTACGCTATTTAGAACGTTAAAAAACTCACACTAAGCATACTGGACCTTAAGACAACGATCTACAATCGTTAATGCTGTTCAAATCCTGGCTAAAGCTCTTGGCAACCTTTGTCGTGGCTCATTGCGAAAACCTTTATTTCTGCAGCAAAGCACACCTAAGTTCTTTATTATTCCGATCAATGCTTTATTTAAAGTGGCATTTACATCAGCCAATCTAACGGGCAAACGCTTAATAGCAAATGGGCCGTCAACTTGCCTGTCAGTCGACGAACAAAATCAATTTATTCCATTTATAGCAACATACCTTTACTTGTCAACTCCTTTTATTTAAGAAACCGATTGTTAAGTGTGCATTAACTAGTGAACGAAATTCAACCGTAATCACTTTTCGAATCAAAAATTATTTAAATATGTTAAATAAAATTGTTTAGAACACTAATTTAGAAGTCGAGGAAGATTGCCAACCAGGTGGACGGACATTATCAAGGAGGCCACAAACACCAGCGTCCCGGGCGCCATTAAGCAGGCCGAATGCAGGCAGCATTGGAGGAAGCTGGTGCAAAAACTGGACCAAGGTGGTCACGACCCTCAGTAATGAAGAAACGACAGAGAAGAAGAAGAAGAAGAACACTAAAGGTATGCAACAAAACAAAAATAGTTTTACAATCAAAAAAGGGAAAAAGAAGCACAATTGTTTTGTTCTTATCTTATATCTATATTATGTTCATAGTATTTTCTTAGGTTTTCGCGGGTTAAAGACACAATTAAAAGTACTTTTACAGTTTAATTTCCCGGTTTTTTTATTGTCATTATATGAGCACAATTTTACAAATATTGATCAAGAACACCTTGATGACCACGAAAACTGTAAAGTTGTAAAGTATTCGAAGCGCCAGAAACAATGTAATGCCAATAATAAAAACGAGATTAAGCCGTAAACTTAATTTTAATTCATTCAAATATTATAAGTGGGAAAGTCTCTTTGTGTGTTTGTCCTTCTCTCGTGTCTGAACGGAGAAATGAGTTTTTTAAATCGATAGTTTTATATCGGGATAGTAACATAGACTGCTCATAGAAACGCTTGGCTACTTTATCCCGAAAAAATATCTTATTGCCATGGGGGAAATGTATTATTATCTTTACTTATTAATTCCGAGCCGATTAAGACAAAATAATGGATATTTTCCCTTAACCACGCGAGCGAAGCCGCGATTAACAGCTATTTGTTTATTAACTTATAAAAACAAATTGTAACAAAGATACGCAGAAATATGACAGATCGTCTGTGTGCCGATATATATGTACATATGACTCCGTGCCGAGGACATCTGATAAAATTTTCATTAGCCGATATCCAAGTGACATTTGTTAGTAGGAGTTATCTCGTGGAAGATGTCCGGCCGGGTACATATTAATGAGGGCAGGTAGCGCGGGGTGGGCGAGTGGGGGCGGCGTTGCCATGACGACGGGACGCCGCCTCGGGCGCCGCGCTACAGTGAAACCTACGATGCTTGCGGATCAGGGATTGGGTTAGAGATGAGACCGACCAGATCCCAGTTTTTTGTGGGAAATCGATTATTTTAAACTTTCGCGGGTATTTGCTTTTTTAACGCCATTCTTTAACCGTTTCTTACCAACATATGGGATGGGAGAAGGTGGAAACGTCGTAACTTGCATTTTGGGCTAAATCTATTTTTACCATATTCTTGTATAAAAAAAGAAATACCACTTCGAAAGGTCTGGGTCTCGTTTTCCTGCCATTAATTTTGTCTGTTAACTCGATGCGACTTTACTACACAGTGAAAGTATTTCTAGAATCATTTGTGACTAAAATGATTTTGCTTGTTTTTGAAAATTTTTTTTTGTGTAACTAAAATACCAATACAAGATTAATTTCAAGACTCCTTTTCAACTAGAAAATTTACATATGTACCAAGGATTTATTTTTTTCTATTCTTCTATTTAGTTTTTAACTGTACAATTTACTTATATTAGTCGATGAGAAATTTGACGTAAACAAATAAGAGCCCGAATTGAAAACTGTCCGGAATTATTTAACCAGAGCACACACATCCCGGTCCCCATACGACCGCCCTAGTCGCGGTCAAAGCGTCGCTACCACCCCGATCTGGAGTCGCGCGAATCGCGAGGCGGTCGGTCTCCGCTCCCGACGGGTGGTACGTGCCACGACAAAAAACCCGACTGACCCCGGGCCGGCCGTAAAGCGAGAGCCAGCGTAATAAGCCCCCGAACTCGGAATAGTTATCGAACGACATTTCCATCGCGAATGCATTCGTTTTTACAACAAAATCGAAAGTTTGAATATCGAAATCCACTAAACGAATTGACATACATATTGATAACAATCGAAGGGATACGGTATAAATAAATTAATTCGACAATTGCTATAGTTTAGGATATAATTAGCTTTTGCCAGCGACTCCGTGCGCGTGGAATAGTTACTTTGGCATAACGCTAAATTTTACCCCCCACTTCATTTACGTAGAAAGTGAAGATATTTTTTTTAATTATAGAATGTTAAGGAGCTATTTAATCCCCTATTTTGAAACATTATTTATTGGTGCTCCACTTGTATTGGTCTTACCGCGATGTTATATATATAGCCTTCCTCAATTAATGGGCTATCTAATACTGAAATATTTTTTTAAATCGGACCAGTAGTTCCTGAGATTAGCGCCTTCAAACAAACTGTTCAGCTTTATATAATTATTAGTGTAGATAACGATCACGCTTGCCAAAGCGTTTCATAATCTGGGGCTTGCTTCGCTTGCTTTCTGTCGCAAATGGTGCTCAAAGGAACGCACGTCCAAGCCTTGTAATTTCGATGCGGACTGCTCGCTGTGACCCGTTGAATTCCCGGTCCCGAGTTCCCGGCTATTGATTCCGTTTGTATTACCATCGTTGGCTCAATGAATGGCAGACTACGTACTTGCAACACGTCGCAAAACCGTTTTCATCTATCCGTGATCAGTTTCGAGAAAGTTGTTCTTTTTTTTAATTTAAATAAAGACATCTTGTTTTGGAGGGAAAACGTAAAAAAAATATTCTCGGCCATATTTGAAAATATTAAGCTTATTTTATTTATATTTTATTGCTTAGATGGATGGACAAGCTAACGGCCTACCTAGTGTTATGTGGTTTTCGAAGCCTATAAACATCTACAACGTAAATGCTGTCACATCTTGACACGAAATTTGAAAGGTCTCAGTTTTAACAGTACAACGGCTGCCCCACCTTTAAAGCGCGATTAATTTTGACAAAATTTTAAAAAGACTATGTACCTATCTAATGTATTTTAATACTGTTGGTAGGACTTCTTATGAGTCCGCACGGGTAAGCACCACCACCCTGCCTATTTCTGCCGTGAAGCAGTAATGTGTTTCGGTTTGAAGGGTGGGGCAGCCGTCGTAACTATACTGAGACGTTAGAACTTATATCTCAAGGTGGGTGACGCATTTACGTCGTAGATGTCTATGAGCTCCAGTAACCACTTAACACCAGGTGGGCTGTGAGCTCGTCCACTCACCTAAGCAAAAAAAAAAAGTAAACATAAAATTTCGTATTATTTATTTACATCACGACTCTTAATTGTATTGATTCAAAATAATAATTACATTTTGAACGTTTCAAGATCGGACGTATTATACCTACCTGACGTTTGGCATTTTTTGCTCTTTGTTAATGCAGACATTGTAAATAAAATAAGTAGTGACGCGACGTTTTTGTGGTGTGAAGTTCAATGTACTTATTGTTAGAATGAGCAACCTTTGGGTACGTGCCAAAGCTCGGAGTCGTCCGTTTTTTAGTTACTAAGAAAACAGGATCTGCGAAGAAAACCGTGCCGTTGCTTTTCTTTCTTACCTATACGCTGGTAGCCTAGAGGGCTATTCTAGTTACGCCCGGACGGGTAGATGAGCTCCAGGACTCAACCTGAGAAAATTTGCTAACACTAGCCCTAGCAGGAGCAGTGTTTCTCAGAAGGATCGGAAATGCGACCCACTGAGAAGATCCGGCGAGAAACTCAGTGGGCTGTCTCTGTAGTTTAGTTCACTAGTCGAAGTCTTCGTTCTGTTATACCCTTTCGCAATACTGTTAATGGGCTGAACAAGCAGCACGTGTAACACACTTACATCACTCCACTAATTTGCTTAGACAAGCAGTATAGAATAATACAAAAACGAAGGCAGCCTCGTGGGCACCGGACAATCATTGGACAATCGTCGGGACAATCGTGGGACAATCACAGGACAATCGCCGGACAATCGTCGGGACAATCATCAGTAATCGGGCCAGCCAGTCATCGTGCAAGTCTCAATCATCGGGCTAGTCTCAGTCTTACAGTCTCTTTCTTAATTTCAGTCAGTCCGTCAGACAGATAGTCACAGTGCAGTGAAAGCCAGTTCAGTCGTAAAGATCAGTCGTTTCGCGCAGTGTCAGAATATAAAAAAAAGAATAGAAACAGAGGTATTATACAAACACTTATTGTGAGATTTTTCTGAATAAAACACCGGTGAAGAAAAGGACTTGTGTTTTTTTAAAAGACTGACGCCAGGCGCCTCCTAACAGTTCGTCGTAATCGAAGTAATGATTTTTTTTATAATTTTTTTTATTGCGTAGATGGGTTGACGAGCACACAGCCCACCTGGTGTTAAGTGGTTACTGGAGCCCACAGACATCTACAACGTAAAAGCGCCACTCACCTTGAGATTCTAAGGTCTCAATGTAGTTACAACGGCTGCCCCACCCTTCAAACCGAAACGCATTACTGCTTCACGGCTGAAATAGGCGAAGAGGTGGTACCTGCCCGTGCGGACTCACTCACAAGAGGTCCTACCACCAGTAAAACTTTGACTAAAATGAAGACTTTTGTACGATATAGTAAACAGTCGTACAATATAAGTGCTTAGGAGAACGTTCTTCGAGACGGGAAATCGAATGAACTACCAGCATAAAATGAACGGACAACATTATTAATTTAGTTTACGGTCAGTCCGACAAGTTTCCGGGAATAACTGTGCCCATAGATTTCATATTAAATCGCGAACTACCAGAAAATTAATGAACACGTTCAGCGCTCGCTAAAGTTAGAGATAGGTGAATGTTTCGGATTGAATCAACGTACAATATGCGTCCAGTTTTATTACAGTAACAAAGGACTTTGTGAAGGAATTTCACACGCTACCTTTCCCTAGGTATGTATGTATGCACTAGAATGCAATTTGAATATTGAAGGCCTTTCTGGTCCACGAGAAAAATTAATTAATAATTTATAAGCGGTAGGCAGCGGCTTGGCTCGGTAGGCAACGGCTTAGCTCTGCCCCTGGCATTGCTGAAGTCCATGGGCGACGGTAACCACTCACCATCAGGTGGGCTGTATGCTCGTTTGCCTGAAAAGGCAATAAAAAAAAACTCGAAAAATCAACTTAAATTTTTTATTATTTATTTATTATATTTTAAATAGTTATAACTTCTCTGATATATAGACCTCTGGCGAACTGTTGTTAAGTGACGAATCTTGTTCACAGGATGTCATGAAAATCAACACCATTGGAACATGCGTTCAAAATCTCAAACGCCATAAAAAACAACATTGCAGGTAGTATTTTCTAGAGGCATCCTACTGAATAGGCATCGTATCACCTCTCGATACAATTAATTATACCACTTTTCATATTACAGCCATTTCATTAAATAATTTCGTGCAATAATAAAAAGTATCAAAATTGGCCCGTCGCGTCCGTTTCCCCAACTCATAATTCTATTGTCTCTAGACCCTCATATCAGTTCAGAGCTATTAACGAAGTTCCAAACAGAGCTCAACAGGTGCCACTATTCGTTTCAATATCTGCAAAAGTTTGCGACTAACTCAATAAAATGTCCAATTTAACGAGACACTTTTCATCCGAAACAAAAATCTCTTTGAACTGCGAAATAAAGAACGAATCGAGCAACGAAGAGTGCCATTTTAAACTGGACGATTGCTGGCCCTGTTGTTATTATCGTTGCCTTTCATGTTTTATTGTATTTTGATTTCTAGTACATTTAACATAAAGGCTACTTTATATTGCCGTTTTACAAGAGCATTCGACACTAAAATGAGCCGTTTTGTAAAGGGTTTTACAGGTTTATATCTCACTGCTTAGACCGAAAGTTTCCCTTTTGATAACTTTCACTATGTTAATGTTTCGTTTTTTCTTTGTAAAAAACATTTATGTACCCTCATATTTTATTATTAGTGCATTGCTCATTGGTGTCCACTTCAATATACATTGCTTATACAACAATAAATTATTATTTTTAGGTGATATTGAAAAATAATATTGATAATAAGTAGGTATCAATCAAGCAAGCTAAATTGAGCAGATGAACTCATGGCCAACCTGATCTTAAGCATTTACTGATAGCCATATTTTATTTTACAACGCTACCCACCCTGATACATAAGACTGACGCCCCAATTATTGATTTATTACGTTGACACAACGGCTTCGCGGGAAAAGTACGCTGGATATTGTTAACGTTATTACCCACTCGTACCAACTTGCATCGAGACACTCCTCCACTACAAGTCCTAGACTGAAATCCTCGAGGAAGACGCGAATGTGGGCCTCCCAGGCAAGGCCGAAGAACTGGCGACTGGTAAACTGGCAAACCAACCATCTTGAAGAGAAATGAAACGCTAATCTCAAAACCAGAATTGAATCCTGAAACTCTTTAAACGCTATCTGCCCTTTATCACAGAAACTCAAAAAAACTACTCAATATAGAAGTTGTGGGAACTAGGGTGTCAAGTAAAATGTCTAGATGAGATTAAAAAATGAATGTATGCTATAGGCGTTGCCACCTCTGAAGGATATCGGCCTATCACTTAGGATTCTCCGCGAACATCACAAGGACCCTGTGACCGTCTTGACTAAGCCTAAGCTATGCTGCGCTCTGATTGATGTGACTAACAGCTAACTATCTCGTACTGTGTTCTTATATTTTTTCCTATCAGAAAGACATAATGAGGTGCGAGCGAGATAGATGATCGATTTATCAGTGCACTGCTAAGGAACACATACAGTTCGCATAGTCATCGCTATTACACAAAGCAAGACGTGTATATTTTTAATAGTTTCTTCACTCATATTAAAAAATCGATATGGTTCAATACAGTATAGCATAGCAGAGTTTAGCTCTTTGATTACTCACGGTAGTACTTAAAACCACGCCATCTTATCCCCTTTGGCTTATTCGAGTTCAGCTTGGACAGGGACTGGGCGTTTAAATTATTTTCATTGTAATCAAAGAAAGCTTTTAGTGTTGTTCGGTCAGTGATGTCTGGCTAATTAGTCCTGACTAAAAAAAAATACCATGTGTTACTTAGCTGATATCTAGAACGTCTTGCATAGGATTAAATCGTAAAGTTGCGACGCAAAATACCCATAATCCCGTTCAAAGTAATTTCATAAGCTAAATATTCGATATTTTTGTATTCCGTTCGCGTGGTCGTTAGCAACAGTCGGTAGACGATGACGGCTGAGCGGATGAGTCAGCCCGTGACCGAGACGCGATAATGCGCGGTGCCCTGTCACCGCGATGCAGTTACGTGCGTCCGCGCCGTCAGATCAGACACAGGGTACACGAGCGATAGCGGGGTACGAAAAAAAACAACATAATCACAACACAATAAGGATACAGTACAACACAGTACCTAACTTATATCAATAACTAGCTGACCCGGCAGACATCGTATTGCCTCAATTGATAAATATAAAAGACTTTTGTATAAAATAAACTTAAAACAAACAAAAGGAATCCGTCCGACGGAAAACATATCAAAAGGAACCAAAATTGTTATTTTTATTTAATTCCGAGCATTTTCATATTTTTATTTAGCTTTTAAACCTTCTCTGGACTTCTAGAAATAATTCAAGACCAAAATTAGCCAAATCGGTCCAGCCCTTCCAGAGTTTTAGCGAGACTAACGAACAGCAATTCATTTTTATATGTATAGATTATACACACTATATAAAAAGTATAAGAATTCACCCCTTTGAATTTTCTTGTAATATTTTCCAATTCTGTCCCATATTCAAATTTCAATATTCTACTCGTAGCTCTTCAGAAATTTATGTTTAAAATCAAGTTAAACAACCTCACCTGTCAAGGACCATCGTAGTGAAACTGCAATGTTAAGCGAAGCCGTAACAAGAGAATGTAATTTTTATGTACAGCATACATTGCGTGCAGTATGAATCACATCAGTAAGTGTGTTTATATTTTGTATTATTATCTGAATTAATTAGACTTTTTTATGGTTCTCGTATCATAGCCTAGGCCACAAAATCTATGCGGTAAGTCGTGTCTTAACTGTGACCTTGGTATGGCTTGAGCGATAGTAAGCTGCTTTTAATTTCTACAATCCTAACAAGGATTTTTCAATCATACTTCCAAACAATTCACATTTTCCAGGACAGCTCTCTTATACCCGGTAGCCTTTAAAGAGTTAATTATGCTTGGCCAAAATTTACTAAGTCACGTTTACATTCACCTTTTGTTTTATTGCTTAGATGGGTAGACGAGCTCACAGCCCACCTTGTGTTAAGTGGTTACCGGAGCCCATAGACATCTACAACGTAAATGCGCCATAAAACGCATTACTGCTTCACGGCAGAAATAGGCCCCTGCCTGGTGGTACCTACCCGTGCGGACTCACAAGAGGTCCTACCACCAGTAATTACGAAAATTATAATTTTGCGGATGTGATTTTTATTACACGATCTAATAAATCACCTAATTACAAGTTATCCTCATTGATATTAATTACACAGAAGACTAGAATAAGCGGATATTAACACGACGGGTTCTTTAATATCTTTCACATCGTGCCAAATAAGACAAACGAGTTTGGCGAGGTCACCGCCCGCTTCCGCGTATGCCACAGTGTCAGCGGTGTGGCCCATCTGCACTGGGCTGGGAGCATAAAAACATTGCGCAGCTGCGGACGCAGTCACTGCAGAACGTCCGCGATTTTGAAACAGCTTATGCATGATCTGCAGTCGTTTTGAAATGCCCGAGTGGCTTTGAAATTACATCATATTGAGTTTAGAAAGTTTTGTCTGGAATGAGCTTTCACTTAAGTCGACAGTTTTTTTTTCGTAGCCGGTCTACGAGCGTTCTGCTGTCGAGAAGAATACCCCTCTCTGGCCATTAAAATCACGCTGTAAATTCTGAAGTCATCTTGAAGTCGAAAGCCCAATACATGGAATAACAGTTCCACTTCTTAAATTAATTTGAGAAGCTCACTACTGAATTTGCGGCAGAAATTGGAAGAACAATGCCAAGGGAAGCGTGCTTGATCTTATGTGAAAAACGCTTCGTGTAACTAATTCTAGAATTGGAATCCGGGAGGCGGGTACCAATTTTTATAATGAAATACGTACACGAGTCGAATTCGATGATGACGACGGCTTACTACATATTATAATGGAAAAGTAACATTCTGTAACAAAGATCAAACACGTACAATTAAATCATTAAATCATCTTAACGGCCGTCTGGTGTAGTGGTAAGTGACATGGTCACTACACAAGGGGGTCGCGGGCTCGAATCCCGCCAAGGGAAGATATTTGTATGATAAATATAAATGTCTTTTCCAGGGTTATGGATGTATATTAAATATATGTATGTGTATAATAAAAATTTATTTCCGTTATCTGGTACCTGTAACACAAGTTCTTTACGAACTTATCACGGGACCAGTTAACGTGGCGTGGTTGTCAGTAAATATTTATTTATTTATTTATTTATTTGTATGTCTAATTACTGATGGTATTAAGAACTCGGGCGAAATGGCACAACCAACTTGCCTAATTCTGCCGCGATGCATCGCCTCTCCGTTTGAAGGGTAAAGTAGCTGTTAGAATACATTAGACACCTCGAACCGATTTGTCAAAGTCACAAGCAGCTCCAACCACTATTTCTCATCACTATAGCCGCTGCCTACCGAATCAAGCATCAGATTCGCATTTTCAGTTTCTAGAACATTCTCTCCCTTTCAGATGTTTAACGCAGCAATAGTACTACCGAATCATGAAACTGCGTCGTTCGAATCAGCGATTGAATAAAAACCAACCCTATCATTTGTCCGGTAGGTTGCTTGTCGAATGCGAAACAAAACACAGTCGATCGTTCCGAAGATGAAGATAACAAATCAACTTTAGAATCTCACTCCGTAACATTTCAAAGGCTGACCCGAGATATTACCAGATATTCAGGCACCCCATCGATTCCACTACAAATGTAAACAACAACAAAGCCTAAGACAGTAAGGAAGCCGGAGGCCACGGACCTTTAGAAACAATATTTAGCGAGACCGCCTTGTATATTGTCCCTATATTATTAATGTTACGGGCTGGGGTTCTGGATAAATAAAATTCAACCGGAGTACAAATTAAAAACTGTATTCAACACTTAGAATACTTAAAACACTTTACAAACACTTTAAAATTCTCAATTCGCTTTATCCGCTTCGCTTCAGGTGATCCGTTCGCTGTTTCGCTTCGAGTAGTTCCAATTACTAACTGACTGCGTGCCAGCTCTGCAACGCTTTATACCACATCCCAAGAATTATCTAGAATATTCCACAAAAGTCGAGTATTGTGTGTTTCCGCTATGTGACAATAGATGGCGTTGTACTTCTCGAGCGTTCTAGATGCTTCTAGATCCTTCGATATTCGTTCGGCTTCTCGGCGATAGATGGTGTCACTCTTACCGGTGGAACATTAATTTGTTGCTAGTTTTGTGATATGCAAAATTACGAAAGTATAGATACTAATCCAGCTCGGATCAAATCTAAAGTATTACGCTTAAATAAATTCCTTAAGTTTCTAACATTAGACCGTAGCGTCTTTTGGTAATCGAATACCATTAAAGTACCCGGGTATGTATCGATTAGCAGATCGCTGAAGTAGTATTACCCGGGGCACAGAACAGAAGTCGTTTCTACGAAGCACTCCGTAACGCGCCGCCTCGGGGCGTTCGACGCAAATTGCCGACGAAAGCTATCCTTTAGCGCTTAACAAGTGAAAACTGAATTACAAACGGCCATCGTCGGCTCCCCGTTACACGTGGAAACCGGCAAACGTCAAGGATAACGTTCAACGTACTTAAGATTAACGTACGATGCTTTATTGAGAGTTCGAATGTCTTTCGAAATAATCGGTGTATAAACAATAGTGCTTTACATAATCGATACGAAAACTATCCCCGCCTTACGGGTGATAATGAACCTGATTTGTTGGCCGGGGAAGCCAATTCGCGAAAACCCATTGTCGAACTGTATTATTTATTACACATTTGACGACTTTCTAATTAAAGTGAGAGAAATTATACTATGCAATGTTCGTGAGTGATGAAATCGCTACCACCATTACAAATTTTGGGTGTCAGACATATAAATTAAACAGACTAACTTTATTCACACTCTGGTTTAATCTACCAATTTTACATTGATGCGTCTTATTCAACTACTGTGCTCTGACTTTTTTTCTTTTTTCTTTTTTCCTACCTATGCTGATAGCCTTGAGAGGCTATTTCAGCGTAACCCTAACGTTTGTAGGTGAGCTCACGGGGCTCAAACCTGATGACGTTGCTAACACGAACCCTAGCAAGAGTCGTGCTTCGCAGAATCTACCACCGGATCGGAAACGCGACCCACTGAGAAGATCCGGCGAGAAACTCAGTGGGCTGTGTCTGGGAGTTAATTTACTCGTCGAGCCCTTCGTCGCAAGCGACGGGTTCGACGAGAACGGTGACCGGTGCTTGACTTGAAATACCTAGAAGCACCGTTAGTGGATCGGGAGGATCCGAGATGACGTGTTTTGGCCGACGTCGACTGCTTTCCATTCTGTCCGCAGGATCGGGAATGTAGTTACCGGCGGCCACGATGAGAGGGTTCTCGTGTCGTGCCGCTTTGTCGAAGTGGTTGTGCTCTGACCGTCTGCATTCTCTTTTAAATATGTCTCAGCCGGCTATCCCCTCTTGACTGGTCACGTGGCTTAGTCACGTGACTTTAAAAGCAGTCAATTGAGCAACTAATAAACAATAACATTTAAATGTTTTGCAATACAAATCTCATATTTAATAATAATTCTAAATATCTATAGGACTTTATATAATCTTCTTAATATAAATAATCATAAACCTTACACAAAGTAGCCGTGGAATATAGTTGGAAAACTGATACTATAAAGCAATTAAGGCTTTAGACTTCAAATTTTCCTAGTCACCACCATTCCGCCTGTTTCTACCGTGAAACAGTGAAATCACGTTTGGGCCATTATAAAATTGAGGATCAGCAGAGCGAATGGCGGTTATTCTCTCTCCGCCACTGAGGCCAAGGAAGCCAGAAAAATTTGCTATTATAAGCATAATGGAAGTCGTCGTGGCTTACAAGATAAGACGTCCGGTGCATTCGTATGTAGCGATGCATCGGTGTTCGAATCCCGCCAGCAGGTACCAATTTTTCCAATGAAATACGTATTTACTTAATAAATGTTCACGATGGACCTTCACGGTAAAGGAATAACATCGTGTAATAAAAATCTAAATCGCAAAATTACAGTTTGCGTAATTACTGGTGGTAAGACGTTTTGTGAGTCCGTACGGGTAAGTACCACCACCCTGCGTATTTCTGCCGTGAAGCAAACGCGTTTCAGTTTGAAGGGTAGGGCAGCCTTTGTACTGTTAAAAGTGAGACCTTACAACTCATGTCTCAAAGTGATTGGCGACATTTACGTTGTAATTGTCTATGGGCTCCGGTAATTACTTAACATCTAGAGGGCCGTGAGCTCGTCCACCCATCTAAGCAATAATATAAAATAAAAAACCTTACTATTTTTCTTTAGACATAAAAAATACTATTTTCAAAACTTTTCATTAGGAAAGTTCCATGTATAAAAAGTTCTTTCCACAACTTAAATACATATTATTTTAAATAAATTGTTATATCTAGTCTAGGTTGTTTTTCTAACTTAGATAGATGAGCGCACGGTTCTAAAGTTTAGAAGTTATGACCCATAGACCATACGACCTACTTGATGCTCTGTTCTTCAAACCGGAACGTGTATAACCTTTCTACGTAGTTCTACCCAAGTCCAATGCGATAAACATACACTAAATATTAATCTAACAAAAAAAAAAAAAAAAAACATAGTGGGAGTATGTACTTTAATGCATTTTATTATACGAATTTGCGGCATTTAATATCGATAACAACAAATCGATACGACAGCGCGGTATCTCGGATCGAACGACCCTTCATATTGAAAACTGACATATGACGCGAATAGAGCACTTTTCGGTATAGTTTTCGTGACTCGATGACGCATATAAACACGATAATGGTGCATTGTTTCGGCCCGTTTCGACGCACGATAAGGTGACGTAACGTACGTACGATAAGAGAAATGCGACGCTACGCGATCTAAGCGATCCTTGGTAGGTACTCCGCAGTCATGGGCCCGGTATGCGACAATTCTATTTTCGTACTAACGATGATAATTTTGTTAATGCGATTCTAATCGTTCGGCTTTCGATGTTCGTTGCTGGTTTTTACGATGTGGACGCTGTCATATACAGTGTCTATGTATATATCTTTGCTCACGAACTTTAAAACTGTACTGTAATAAGAATTACACGTCTTTTTTTCCCTACCTATGCTGTTAGCCTTGAGAGGCTATTTTAGATTCACCCTAGCGTGTAGGTGAGCTCTCGGGGCACAAAGCGGAAGTATTGCTAATACTGGCCCTAGCAAGAACAGTGCTTGGCAGAATCTACCACCGGATCGGAAACGCGACCCACTGAGAAGATCCGGCGAGAAACTCAGTGGGCTGTGTCTGTGGGTTAATTTACTCGTCGAGCCCTTCGTCGCAAGCGACGGGTTCGACGAAGACGATGACCGATGCTTGAGGTACCTAAAAGCACCGTTAATGAATCATATATAATAGCAATAAAAAAAAAAAAAAAAAAAAAAAAACAGGAGGATCCGTAATGACACAGTATTGTTGGATCCAGTACTAAAGTTTTGAAACAAAGAATGGTTTTAACTCAGACTTTGACTAGAGTCGGGTAACAGATTAGGTTGCTTTATGGTATGCAACGTTGTTATTTACTATTTCCTTGGCAAAACGCCATTATACCTATATATTAATAGTTTTCGTGGTGGTAGAATGTATTGTGAGCTTACACAGCAAGAAGACTTACGTTGCACTTTTCATTCCCGATCCTGCGGACAGAATGGAAAGCAGTCGACGTCGCCCAAAACACGTCATCTCGGATCCTCCTGATCCACTAACGGTGCTTTTAGGTACTTCAAGCACCGGTCACCGTTCTCGTCGAACCCGTCGCTTGCGACGAAGGGCTCGACGAGTAAATTAACTCTCAGACACAGCCCACTGAGTTTCTCGCCGGATCTTCTCAGTGGGTCGCGTTTCCGATCCGGTGGTAGATTCTGCGAAGCACGGCTCTTGCTAGGGTTCGTGTTAGCAACGTCATCAGGTTTGAGCCCCGTGAGCTCACCTACAAAAGTTAGGGTTACGCTGACATAGCCTCTCAAGGCTCTCAGCTTAGGTAGAAAAAAAAAAAAAAAAAAAAAAAAAAATGCAGGATGGGACACGGTTGATTGGTGTCATTTATGGTAGCCGGCCACATATGTCGCCGCACTGATAAACGCTGTGGCACAAAAGTACTGGAATGAAGACCTCGTACTGGACTTCGTAACGTGGGCAGACAACCAATGAGGTGGACCGACGACCTTGTCAAAATAGCTGATAAGAACTGGATGCAAAAGGCAAGAGACCGAAAAGAATGGAGTGCATATGACGAGACCTACACTCAGCTTTGGGTAGACTCAGCTAGAAGAAGAGACAGGGCCCTAAACCTGCGATACGTTAAGACAAATATGTTTTTGTATGGAAACTAGCGACATCTTGTAGCGGATTCCCCTAAACTTATATGTTGTTAAAGTTAAGCCATCAAATTATTGTGTAACTAAACAGAGAAATTAAAAAAATTATAAACCATACAATATTTATTAGTTATAAACAAATTGATTAAATTTTATTGATTTTTGTGGATTTTGAAAATTAAAAAAAATCTTTATTAAAAATAAAATATAAGATAGGTAACATGTTACTGCCATCTACAGGAGCGATGAGAAACTAATCGAGGCGAAGCCATCTAGTGGCCGACGCCCGTAAACATTTTTGTTGATTGCTTGAGTTGCTTATCTATAACTAATTTATGTGTATTATTTATGAGAAGAGAGACAGATGTAGTATCCGTGATCTCTAGCAACCCCTTGATGAGTTCGTCTATCTATCTGCAGCAGAAAAAAACGCACGCTATATTTAAATATAAAGTTTTTTTTTTAGGATTGAAGGATTACTGGCGGCCCGGAGGCCTTTCCAGTTTCACCAAGACAGATGGGCGAGCAAAGGCTCAGCCAAGAGGGTGGGTTTTCTTACAGCTGCTCGAGCGCCTCCTAAGGAAACTTTACAACTCAACGGCAGCTGCTTCGCGAATGAATCTACTACCGGATCGGAATCGCGACCCGCTGAGAAGATCCGGCGAGAAAATCAAAGAGCTGATGCATGGGTTAGGTTGCACGTCGAACTCTTTGTCGAGTTCGACGAGAACGGTTACCGAGGTCCCTAGACCTGCTCCTAGTGTCATTTTTTTTTATTGCTTTTGGGTGAACGAGCTCACAGCCCACCTGGTGTTAAGTAGTTACTGGAGCCCATGGACATCTACAACGTAAATGCGCCACCCACCTTGAGATATAAGTTCTGAGATCTCAGTATAGTTACAACGGCTGCCCCACCCTTCAAACCGAAACGCATTACTGCTTCACGGCAGAAATAGGCAGGGCGGTGGTACCTACCCGTGCGGACTAACAAGAGGTCCTACCACCAGTAATAAGAGCTGAAGGCGTCAAAGTATAAAGTACAACGTTGGATAAGCAATAGGTATTTTAGCGATGACGTGTAGGACGCGAGGTCAGCGACGCGGCGCGCCCGCGGTCGCCAGCTCCGCGTCCGCGCATGTCGCGTCCGCGTGATAATCAGTTCGACAGCACCGGACTCAGACGAGCAGTTTAATGACCGATATTACAGTAATGAATGACTGAGTTATCCCCAACGGGTCTACGTTTTTCTAACGAAATATGTACTTAACAAATGTTCACGATTGACTTCCACGGTGAAGGAATAACGTCTTGTAATAAAAATCAAACCCGCAACATTATAATTTGTGTAATTACTGGTGGTAAGACCACTGTAATTACTGGTGGTGGTAGGACCCATATACCCCACGCGTTCCCCTCATGCACCTCGTAGAAGCTACGGAAAAGAAAGCATTAAATTCTAAGGAAACACATAATATGTAAGGCGTGCTCACGAATTCTTTCTATGGTGCAGGAATAAGGTTTATAATACAATACTGACAAACACTTCAATACTAAAATTAATTTTCCAAATAGTCGTATCATTTCTCGATTACAATTACACTGTTTTTCTTACGTAAACGCATGCGTATTACATTACGATAGAGAAAATAAATAAAAAAGATGTGTGGTGTCGTGGGACACCGGCCAGGAACAAAGTTCCATAATATAAAAATATTAATTTTAAGTTCTTTACAAAGTTATCAACTTTATTTTATTCACAATGATTTGTAAAAAATATATAATAATAATAACAGCTATTTATATGAATAATAATAATAACCGTCATCGCGTAGACTATACATTAGACACTGCATAGCCATCATACTAAGACTATACATAAATAATAAAAATCTTACGTTACGGACGTTTTTTCCCGGTTAGGGTACCCCTCCGCATCGTCCCATAAGGAACTTCGTTCCAAAATAATATTATTAATTTAAAATTAACCTTGAATACACCCCTGACACGTCACTGACTGAGCCACGTCCGTCTTGTCTCGTCTGTTAACGCGCAAACTTCACACATTCATATTAACTTTCTATAAATGAGTCGACTATTATCAAAGGCGGCAATCTGACTTTTGGACAATGATTGGTAAATCAGAAAAACGAATTATTGACTTTGTATTCCATCGGCAGTCACAAAACTCTTCGGAACGACATCTTAGATAAATAACAGGTTAACTATTAACCTTTATTTAATGCAGGTTTTGAACCGTATTCTTTGAAGGAGACGATTATATTCAAATAAATCTGTATTGACATATCAATAAAATTTTGTTGTCCAAATGCACAGATTGCCGCCTTTGATAATAGACGACTCTAAATGATACACACGTATGTAATTCGAACCCGGAACGAACCGATGCCCTTTTTGGTTATTTTTTTTGTTGCAATTATCGATTATAATATCGATAATAATATCGATAATTGTAAGGCTATTTGGTTTAAACGTCATTTCGATTATTACGCGACAGTTATCTTTGTAATTAAATGTGCGTTTTATTTGGTACTAGCGACCCGCCCTCGCTTCGCTTCGGAAACTGTAATCTATTATTGATTTCTCCACTATTTCATGGATGTTATTATACATAAAAACCTTCCTCTTCAATCACTCCATCTATTAAAAAAAACCGTATCAAAATCCGTTGTACGCAACTAGGTAAAACTACGGTTTTAAAGATTTAAGCATACATAGGGACAGACAGATATAGGAACAGAGAAAGCGACTTTGTTTTATAATATGTAGTGATTAGCATCAACAGTTCGAAGTTTTAATTGAGCTTCAATGTGTTCTTTTGTGTGTACTTTTTGACGAAGCATGTTGCTGATAAATCTGTTTCTATAATCTGACGAAGCGTGTTGCGGATAATTATATACTTTTAGGTTATTAAGCTACCTTACATTTTGATTTAATAAATTGTCGACTTCAATTAAGTTTACTCCATTGAAATAGCCGAAGAAGTCTTTTTGTTATGATATTACATATTTCTAAATTTTAAAGTTCTAATTTGCAAAAATGTCGCCTAAAGAAGAAAATAAGTTATTTCTCAGTGTTAGCGACTCTCTCAAGATGATCCCGTGGGCTCACCTAACAAACCGTGAGTAGGAATAGCCCCTTAGACCACCAGTGATTAGACAGGGAAATATCACTACAATTCAAGCATCGGCTTATCTTTGTAAACGAGGGTAATTAATTTTGAACATGCATCAGTACTCATCGGGCTAACAGAGGCTCAATCAAAAACTCATTATTGAGAACATACATAGATAAGGCTAATTCTTTTTGTTTTAAAATTGAACTATGGACTTCTAAACAATTCCGGTGAATTCATTATAAATCATCAGTGTTACAATCCAAGCAAAGAAAAACAATATTTCGAATATTTGAATAGAAAAGTATTGTTATAAACCGTTTTAATTTTTCGGTAACTCTTGTGTTATTACAAAAATTTCTTTTTTTTTACTAGACCTAGTAATGTGTGGCAGAACTAGTAA